>NC_139144.1:97530955-98156711 GCF_964270905.1 Leucopleurus acutus | reverse complement strand
CCTTGTATTTAATCAGTGTACAGCAGTATTCCATTCATACTGGGTCTAACCGTTTGCCAGAAATTTTAGCTGCAATTAGCATGGGGTGTAAGTGTAGCATTAACAGCAATTTGATGAATGGTTTTCCGCTTTATAAACGAGTATCGGTATCTGCTCCTTGAATCTTCTGCACTAAGTAGAAAGGGCATTTGTGGTCTTCCTGTGTTCGGTTGCTTTGTGAATGATCTTGTGAAATTTCTCTGTATTTTGTGAACGCCACACTAAGATAACTTAGCCTAAAACTTAGCATCGTTATTGGATTAAAAGATTTAGAGATGTAAACAGGATTCAGATGCCTCAATGCTTGGAATTTTTGCAGAAGCAAAATCTAGGGTGAGCTGTATCCTTTCTCTCGGTCCTGTCCTTGTCATTTTCAAAGAGGAGGTAAAATACGATCAAAGGGACAGTGGTTTCTCAGCCCTTCATTCGGTGTCCACTTGTGTATGTTTTGCTCTAGCTTGGCATTACAGCCTAGGGACAGTGACTGTGATGCTGCCTGTCCTTTACATGCTCATAAGTATGACTTCCAGCGTAGGTGCCAAGCGCCATCTTTGTTGCCTTTACTGAATTACAATTTCATCCCTTATTGAGGTTGTTAATATGTTAAAAATAACCATGATTGGAAAACCAAACTGTCTGTGATTTATTTTTGTTCCATCTCTACCATATAGAACTGCCTTTGACTTCGAAGAGTCATCTTAGCTCAGAACAGGTGACAGAATAGGAAGCTGTGCAGTGATTCATGAGAGTGGATGGAAGTCAATGATTAGTTCACGTGCCTGTGGTCTCCAGTAATGGCATAAATCTTTAGGGAAGTTCTTTACTGTCAGGCTGCATGCCTGCCTGTGTCAAATCCCATATAGGCTAGTGTATATTATGAATTGAGAAATCTGAGGGATGAACAAAAATTCCTTTTGTTGTCCACTGTAAACATGTCACATAGACTTGAAGATACAGGAGAAAAGCATAGTATTGCTCTCTGTTAACCATACAAAGCTAAATTTTGTATATTTATAAACACAAAGACCATTCACTTGTGGCTAAACACCTTTTTGGAATGAGAGGAAAAACTGTTCATTGTTTGATTGTAGGCAAATACCTATCTGGGACTTTTTAGGTCCCAGAATGAAATTTTCAAAGTCTGTTAAATCTTAAAATAATGAGGAAGGCAATGAATACATAGCAAGGCTAGAAGAGAAAGCTTACCGTTGTGTCATTTAAACCAGTGGGGTTTTTCTTGTTTTGGGGTTTTTTTTTTTTTGCGGTACGCGGGCCTCTCAGTGTTGTGGCCTCTCCCGTTGCGGAGCACAGGCTCCGGACGCGCAGGCTCAGCGGCCATGGCTCACGGGCCCAGCCGCTCCGCGGCACGTGGGATCCTCCCGGACCGGGGCACGAACCCATGTCCCCCACATTGGCAGGCGGACTCTCAACCACTGCACCACCAGGGAAGCCCCCCAGTGGGGTTTTTAACAGCACCCTCCCACCCCGGGATCATAAAGCTTAACATGTGTTTGTGCTGTTGCCTTGGCATTATATGATACAAGTTGAAGAATCTTCCTAGGGAGTTAATATGCACGAGTTGAGAAATCATTCCTTATTTCCTTTATCATTCTTTACTGCAGTTAGCCAGAGCACCAAACATGGTAGTGTGTTCAGCTGACCACTACCAAACCATTAACAGGCCACAAACAGAGGGAGGAAAGTCTTCAATTAGAAGATAGGAATTAACCGTAACAGATTGAAAATAAGACAACCCAAGGACACATGAGTCCCCTTTGATGAGAAATGAAGAAGTCACAGGTCTCACTGTCAGAGACAGAGGCGGAGCCATCTGGTCCAGGAGTGCATCCCTGCCCTTCTTGGTCCCAGAGCCCAGAGGACTACGGGTCACCTGCAACTCCTCTGACACGCTGTGCTTTCTGATGGGGACCCTGGCGGTACAGCCCCCATCAGGCTGGGATCCGCCACTGTGAAAAATCACCATCATTCCTATCCCTTCACTGCTGAAGCCAAAGCGGTTCTAAGGAAACCAGAATGTCTGCAGTACCCTCTCTCATGAGCTCCTTGGATGAGAAAAGAGGCTTGGTTACTGCTTTCCAGAGTTGTTAAAGTGTTACGTTTGGCATCTCTGGATGATAATTTGTATTGTATTTAGCATCTGTATCTTCAGAGAGAATTATTTCTATAACGGAAGGTAGTAGGGAGAAATAAAACTCAGAATTCATGTGGCAAGCTATCAATGTAAATCAACTTAGGGAAAAGATTCTAAAGAAAGAAATAAAGGTGGCTCATATCTTAAAAAAAAAAACCCTTATTTCTCTTAGGGGGAAAAAAGCAGAACAAGGGGCTTCCCTGGTGGTGCAGTGGTTGAGAGTCCGCCTGCCGATGCAGGGGACACGGGTTTGTGCCCCGGTCCGGGAGGATCCCACATGCCACGGAGCGGCTGGGCCCGTGAGCCATGGCCGCTGAGCCTGGGCGTCCAGAGCCTGTGCTCCGCAACGGGAGAGGCCACAACAGTGAGAGGCCCGCGTACCGCAAAAAAAAAAACAAAACACAAAAAGAGCGGAACAATGTTGTAAAGGCTGCTCAGAAATGGCTGCATGTTTCCCCAGGTATGGTCCCGCTCATCTGCTGGCCTAGGTTTTAAACCCACCAGCACATTGCTGTTAGTCCCACTGAAGGGATGAGAAAGTGAAAGGTCATTGAGAGACTTTTAAAAAATAACAATACTCTTTATGCTTAGAGCAGTTTTGCATTTACTGAAAATTTAGCAGATGACATGGAGGGTTCCCATATACCCCCCTCCTGCTGGCAGTTTCCCCTATTATCTTGCATTAGTGTGGTACCTTTGTTACAAATAGTGAACCGATATTGATACATTATTAAGGAAAGTCCCTAATTTACAGAGTTCACTCCTGGTGTGTGGTACATCTGTGGTTTTGACAGATGCATCATGTCACGTATTCACCATCACGGTGTCACATAGAATAGCTCTCCTGCCCTAAAAATCTCCCGTGCTCCACCCATCCCCCCACCCCACCCCGACGCCTCAGGTGATCCTCCGTGTGGCTTCTGCGGTGCGCCCTCGGCCTGCGAGCCTCTTTGCCCTCCCGTCATGAGTTGGCGCTTGTTCATCCTTCGGTTCCCACACAAGCATCATTGCTCAGGGCGCCCCTTGCTTGCATGCTGCCCTCCACTCCCCACACCGGATCGGATCTCTGATCTGTCATCTTTCCTCCTTCCCTGTGCTTTGCCTTCCATGCAGTGGTCACAGGTTTCATGTATACAGTTGGGTGAATAACTTGTCTGTGACACTGGCTTGGAGGTTCCTGAATGAGTAATAGGGCAGGATGAAGAACAGAGCTATTTCAGATCCCATTCCTCAGTCCCGCTGCTCGTGCTTAAGCATGTTACCCGCGTCACCAATAACTCAGGACAGGAGCAATTTTTAAATCCCCCTTAAAAAAAAATCTGCAACTTTAGGCTCTATTTCCTGATTCCCGTATGATGTAAAATGATGAGAAAATAAAGACCACTGCACTTTCTTCTACTCTTTTCCTTACTTGTGCCTTCTGACAATTATACCATTACTTTTACACTGAAATATGTAGAAAATTTCTGTAATTATAATATGGTTTATATGCCTTTGCTCTAAATTACACTAAAAGAAAAACACCAAAGATCATTATTCAAGAATGAGGTAAGTTTTTATTTCGCTCCTGAGTTTTCCCCATGGCTGTTTCCCAATTATTCCTCTTTCTTGAATTACTGTTTTTAGTAATTACTCATAATTACTGAATTATTAGAATATTTTCTCTATTTTTTTCCTTCAGAAGAGTCTAAGAATTTCTAAATCTTGTATCACTTCATATCTAAAGTATGTATTTGTTATTTTATTTTTATGAGATTTCAATGTTGGGTCAGTAGTACTCGTTAGTTCATAGCACATTACCATCTCTGGTCCAGGCAAGGATCCTCATTGGTTGATTGATCCATTGCTTCCCTTTTGTCCCTATATCGTTTCCCATTACGCAAACATGTTAGTGTGTGTGTATATATGAATATACATTTTTAATTTTGTTAGTAGAAAAAGTGCCTTATTGTGTTTGCATTTATTTTAATTTACATAGATAGGTTCTGTCATTTATCACGATTCTGTTTCCTACTATGTGTACTGTGTTTTCTATCCATCCACATTTCTCTATGTGCATCTAATCCATTGCTTGGTGTATATCTACAAGTGTTGCTTACCTTTCTTCCAATGATGGACACCAAGTTCAAATGTATTTTAAATTTTCTTTAAAAATCTTCCTTGTGGGCTTCCCTGGTGGCACAGTGGTTGAGAGTCTGCCTGCCGATGCAGGGGGACACGGGTTCGTGCCCCAGTCCGGGAAGATCCCACATGCCGCGGAGCGGCCGGGCCCGTGAGCCATGGCCGCTGAGCCTGCGCGTCCGGAGCCTGTGCTCCGCAACAGGAGAGGCCACAACAGTGAGAGACCCGTGTACCGCAAAAAAAAAAAAAAAAAAATCTTCCTTGTGTTTGAATGTATTTAAGCCCTTCTAATTGAATTTGTGCCCTCTGATAGAATGTTCAAATGGAAATATATGTATATGAATTGTACAGGCAGTAAATGTCTGAATGAACTTGTGTTAAACACAAGGATTCCTATGTATAATAATCTAGAGAATTGTTTTCCTAATAAAAGCAATCTTTTGACAAAAGACAAATCCTGCTTGCATGTTGAGACCTGGATACAGTAGAATAAGTTCTCAGAAACTTACAATATACAGCACAAAAGGCATAGTTGCAATAAAAGTAAAATGACTGTACAAGGAGACCTAGATACCTTAGTTTGGTAATATGTCATATATTAAATACACTTTAAAGCAATATTTTATTAAAATGAAGAATATCTTTTGGAGCTTATTCCTTCAGAGTTATTTGAATTATGAAAAATACATTTTTTACTCTATTATTGAATGCATGCATGTCTTGACATTTTCCCATAAGAACTTGAGGTATCTTTCTACAAAGACTGTATACCCTGAGAATAATGAATAGGGTAGGAATGGAAAAGCATTACTCTGTAGGAGAGGCATTTCCAAGTATTTTATTTAAAAGCAAAGCTTGTGGCCTTGATTGAGCATTACATTTAACTTTAACCTTCTTGTAAACTGAAAAATTGGAAACATGGTAGATTATATCAGTTTTCATAATCAGAATAGAAGAAGCATACTCATTTCTCAGGGCAGATACTCTATTTCCTGGTAGAGGTACGCCCCACTGAGCATCTCCTAGAGCAGCTGTGGGTATAGGAAAGGGGCTAACCATTAGTAGGGTTTACACTGAATTTTCAACGTTAGAAGCCCAGTTCTCAGATAAAAAGCAGAGATTTTACTGAGGAAGCAATGTTGTATTTACACTCAAGCAAGTGTTTGATTAAGAGCCTAGAATTCTGTATCACTTAGTGCTATATTTTTAGCACGTGGAATCTTGGAAGTGGCAGGTATAGGTAGGAATTCTGATTCTGCCCCTTGCTACCTGTGTGGTCCTGGACACATTTAATCTCTGCAAACTTCAATTTTCTGATATATAAAGGTAATAATTAACAATAAACTACCTTGTAAAACTGTTGCTAGGATTAAGTCAGGTGAAAGTTCCTAGGATAATTCAGTACGTACTACATAAGTGGGTTGTTAGGATTAAGTGTGATAAACCACGTGAAGTTCCTAGGATGGTACCTGGTGCGTATGGCCAGGTCTTCAGTGAGCATAAATGGGCCTTCCTTGCCCTTCCCCATCTTAACGAGCCTTCCTTCTCTACCTCAGGGAAAGCACAAATTGCATGTCGATACCGGAATGGAAGGTGATTGGTGTGGCCTCATTCCTGTTGGACAGCCATGCAATCAGGTTACGACAACAGGCCTAAAGTGGAACGTCAGTAAGTAAAACCCTTGCACAAAGGGAGGTTTTCTTTCTTTCTTGTTTTAAAAATTTCTCTTGATAAATAATTAGAAGTGGAATTGCTAGGTCATATGGGAACTCTATGTTTAACCTTTCAAGGAACTGTCAGACTATTTTCCAAAGCAGCTGTACCAATTTTATATTCCTACCAGTGATGTATGAAGGTTCCAGTTTCTCCATATCCTCACCAACACTTGTTGTTGTTGTTATTATTATTCCCATCCTAGTGAGTATGAAGTGTTATCTCATTGTGGTTTTTATGTGCTTTTTCCTGATGACTAATGATGTTGAATGTATTTTCATGTGCTTATGGGCCATTCGTATATTTTCTTTGGAGTAATGTCTATTTAGATCTTTTGCATATATTTTAATTGGGTTATCTCTTTTTTTTATGTTGAGTTGTAAGATTCCCTTATGTATTCTGGATAAAAGTCCTTTATCAGATATATGATTTGAAAATATTTTCTCAGAGTCTTTGGCATATCTTTTTATTTTCTGAAATTTAATTAACTAAGTGTATTAAGTTAGTCTAATTTAAATTGGATGAAGTCTAATTTTTTCTTTTATGGATCATGCTTCTGGTGTCGTATTTAAGCACTCTTTGCCCAGCCTTCTTCGCGATTCCATACACCTGAAACCTACTTTACTTTTCCAGAGAAGTAGCTATTCTTACTAAAATAGTTATTTTTATAATCAAACACCTGAGATTTTATAAGATTAACTGTTCTTACTAAATTTTAAAGTGTTCTTCAGTACTTGAACTGTATTCAGTACTGTACCTCGGTACTAGTCATACTAAAACTGTCTGGTTTGAAAAGAACAAAAAATGAGGTGGATCTGTTCATGAAATAAATTCCAAAAGAAACTATCAGGCATTATGAAATGAATCTTCCCTAGTCTCTAAGAATAACAGTAGTTTAATCAAAGGGCTTTGACTGAATGTCAAAGGGATTATTTCATGATTGACCAATACCTCTAAGGTTGTAAAAAGTAAAATATGGAACCATGTCATTCTTCTATAACATGTAAAACTTTGAGGTTCCTACAAGGAAATAAATATTTCAAGAAATAAATACATTGAAGATTAAAAGATATTTTAAAAGGTCTTTCTATGAGCCATTGCTGAAACAATTAGGAAAAGAACTAGAGATATTTTGAAGCAAATGTCTGGCAATCTCATCAGAATTTGAAAGGACGGTGAGAACAGATCTCCTCCAGTGCACAGAAATCTGTGTGACAGGCTTTGAAGCGGTTAGCTGAAACTGACATGAGCTCCCATCAGAAGCTTTATTTGAAAACATTTCCAGCCTAAAACAGTTGTTTTACTGTCTGGAGCTCCCATTCTTTCCAAGGACCCAGTCTAGACAATGGTGAGTTTCCTCCTGGATCTGGTAGTGACCTCACTTTCCAGGGCCAACGCCAAGACACGCTGGGCACTGTGCAAAGTGAACAGGAGGGTTGACCGTATAGCTTCCTTTATCTTACAGGAACAGGCAAGAGTTGGAGGATACAAGAGATTCTTCTGTGCTCGTTAGAACATCCTCAGAACCCCTGCATTCCACACCAAAATGCACATCCTAATTCTTTTTTTTTTTTCTAATTGAAACTTATAAAAATGTTTTATACAGTTTTTAAAGGTTATATCCATTTACAGTTATTACAAAACATTAGCTATATTCCCCGTGTTGTGCAGTACATCCCGATCGTACACCCAGTAGTTTGCACCTCCCACTCCCCTCCCCCTATATTGCCCATCCTCCACCCGTAACCACTAGTTTGTTCTCTATATCTGTGAATCTGCTTCTTTTTTGTTATATTGACTAGTTGGTTGTATTTTTTAATTCTACATATAAGTGATATCATACAGTATCTGAATAATAACATTTAGTCCAGGAAGGGGCCTTGGGCATGATGGAGCTTTTAATCTTCTTGTCTGTGATAATGTTTCAGTCCTGCCAAAATGCTCTACACTATTACTTACCTATATATTTACAGATTGCTTCAACTTTTGAAATAGATACTTTTTTCTCTACAACTCTGTGAAAATAAGAAATAGGAACTTCACAGGATATGAAAAGCAACAGAGTTGAGACGCAAATGTTTCATCAATGGTATGTGGTAAAAGTGCTAATGAATGGGGTCTTCTGATAGGTAATATTGCCTCATTAAAAAGCCATAAAAATAACTGTGAAATGACACCATGTTGGCTTGGAGAGACGTGGATAGATCTTCTTCACAGAGAGGGTCCTGCTTTACTCAGTGTCATTATGAAAGCAGAGCTCGATGTCAGTTTGTCTGTCACCCCTACAAAGTGGCAGGACAGGGCTGGACCCAGAGGAGGAGAAAGGAGCTATAGTAACTTAGGAGTTGCTCACATCCTGGGTCAAGGAGCATAAGCAAGTCCTCATAAGGAAACGCAGCACAGTCTTCCTCAGGCGGTCTGGGGGCTGGCACTCCCCCTGTCTGCGCCCACACTAAAAGATGAGTCCACTTTCCGATACGAACCACCTGTTTCAATCTGTGCTATCTCCCATCATGGTCTGTGTTTAAAACAAGTGCCTGTGGTGGTACCACCATCCAGAAGTGTATCTTTACTAATTTTGTTGAAACTACCTCTATTATAATACTTTAATTCATAGCAATATACTGTGAACAGTCTGTGGTGTGTGTCTGGCACTAGAGTTTCTCTAGGCTGTGTACACATGGGACTAAAACAGCTGCATCATAGGCAATGGCATCCTCGTCTTTACTAGACCTGCCACATAGCTCTGAGAGTGGAAATGCCAGTGGCCACTCGTCTCAGGAGTACACGGGCGTTCCCGTGCTTCACGTCCTTACCCTCTTCTTGGTATTGTCAGATTTAATCATTTTTGCCAGTCTGCTGAGTGTCAATGATATTTCATTGTGGTCTCTGATTGCTGGTGAGGGAAAGCATCTTTTTGTAGTTATTAGCCATGTGGATTTCCTCTTCTGTGAATTGCTACTTTCTTCTGCCCTTTTAGCCCTTGGACTGTTTGTTTCTTTCTTACTAATTCTTAGAAGCTCTTCAGACCCTAATGATCTTCCTCCTGGCTATACATTGCCTTTGCCATTTGTTTATGCCATTTTTGTACACAGAGAGGTTATTTAGTTAAAGGTAGTCAAATTTATCAGTCTTTTTCTTTCAGATTTGTAATTTCTGTGTCATAAATCATCTTTCTATTCCCTGTGGTTGTAAAGATGTTCTCACAGTTTAGTTTTGAGGGCGATTTTTTTATGTTTCTCCTTTCACCTGAAATTGATTTTTGTGTATGATATGAGTTAGGGATCTGATTTTTTTTCCTTACTGATAACCAACTGCCCTCGCATCGTTTATCATCCTTTTTCCAGTGATTTGTGATATACCATAAGTTTTCATATTCATGGGTATGTTTCTTTGATCTCTAGTCTCTTCCTTCGACTTACATTCTTCTTCCTGTACTGATACCACACTGCCTTAATTAACATAGCTTTATAATAAATATTGAAATGTGTTGAGTCTACCAACCTTGTTCTTCGAAATTTTCATGGCTATTCTTGGCTTTTTTCTCTTCTTTGTAAACTTTAGCATTAGCATGACAAGTGTCACGCATACAATTCCATCGTAATTTTTATTGGGATTACATTTAATTTACAGATTATTTTGGGGAGACCAGAACAATTGGGGAAGAGAATTCCTGCATGAAACTGAGTCTTCCCATCCATAAACATAATGTATCTCTCCAATTAATTAGAACTTTTTAATTGCTTTTGATAATTAAAAAAATTTGTCTAAAAGACTCTGTACTTCTTACATAAGATTTGTCTGTAGAAACCTTGTATTTTGTGCTGCCATTGTAACTACACCTTTAAAAATTACAGGACTTCCCTGCTGGTCCAGTGGTTAAGACTCTGTGCTTCCAATGCAGGGGGCGTGGGTTCAATCCCTGGTCGGGGAACTAATAACATTCTGCGTGATGCGGCCAAAAAATAAATAAAAATGATATTTTCTGAGTTCATTGGTGCTATATACACATACAAGTGACTTCAGTAGATTATATTAATATATTTCTGAATACTTTCATTGTTTCTAAAAGAGTGACTTGGGTTTTCTATAGAGCCACATTTTTGTTAGTAATCGAGTTTTCTTTCTTCTTCATCTGTAACAAATAGGATTGTGTTCAGTTATGAGTAACTGAAATAGTAGCTTTAAAAACTGCCCCCCTTTCCCCCTTCATGTAACAAAGTATAGAGTTAAGTAGTTACAGGGCAAGGTTTCTATGGTTTCCTCAGCCTCTGCCTCAAAACATAAGATGTCTCTGTTGCAACTCCAGCCACTATGTTCCCCGTTCGGCATCAGGTGGGAAAAAACGGAAGAGAGGAAGTAGGGCAGCACATATTGCAGGACAACAAGGCATCAGGGATTCCCAACATTTCCAGAAATCCTTCCTGCGTCTAATCTTTTGCCTCAGTGGCTAGAACTACCAAATACCACCCTAGCAGCAAAGGAGTCTGGGACATGAAATTTTTTAATCTAAGGACATAGTCACCCCAAATAAAACCGAGGTCCTGTCAGTGAGGAAAGAAAGAATGAGTAGGAGTCTGCTCTTCTTTCAAAAAAATGCCTTTTCTTTGTCTGCCATCTTGATGAACACTTTAGCCACATATATAATAAAAACTCTTTTAACTTTCTTCCAGCCATACTCTTCTGGATTTCTGTTGTTGCTGTCGATGAATCCACAATCAGACTAATTCTTATTTGTTTATAATGTCTTTAACTCTATCAACTCTTTAGACCTTATGTTTTTCTTTGATGTTCTACAGATTTACTACAGTATGTTTAAGTGTAACTTCTCTCTTGTTCTAGTTGGTTTTCCTTAGCTCTGATAATTGGTGTTCATTGATTCTGAAACAGTTTGAAAAGATTTTTCATCTCTATGGAAATGCTTTGTAATAGTGTGTACAGGTACCAAGATTTTCTGCAGGAGTTCTCTGTGAGTTTTTTTTTTTTCCTATCTATCTACCTATCTATTTATTTATACATCTTTATTGGAGTGTAATTGGTTTACAATGGTGTGTTAGTTTCTGCTGTATAACAAAGTGAATCAGCTATACATATACATATATTCCCCTCCCTCTTGCGTCTCCCTCCCACCCTCCCTATCCCACCCCTCTAGGTGGTCACAAAGCACGGAGCTGATCTCCCTGTGCTATGCGGCTGCTTCCCCCTAGCTATCTATTTTACGTTTGGTAGTGTATATATGTCCATGCCACTCTCTCACTTCGTCCCAGCTTACCCTTCCCCCTCCCCGTGTCCTCAAGTCCATTCTCTAGTAGGTGTGCGTCTTTATTCCTGTCCTGCCCCTAGGTTCTTCATAACCATTTTTTTTTTTTTTTTTAGATTCCATATATATGTGTTAGCATATGGTATTTGTTTTTCTCTTTCTAACTTACTTCACTCTGTATGACAGACTGTAGGTCCATCCACCACTGTGAGGATTTTTAAATGCCAGCCTAACAAGGGAACAGTTCAAGCATCTATTAAAAAACAACAACAACAACTACAGTTGTTATTAATGCAGTTTCAGTGAGAAACTCTTAATTCTCACTCCATTATGCCTCACAAGGTGATTCTAGTCAGTTGTCATGGTTCAACAATAGCTATACACACTTAGGGTATAACCTTTGTGAGCTCACACCACTAATGTGTGAGATGTTTCATGTTTCGAAATGTCTTTATTATTATTTTAATTATTGCTTTTCTAGTCCAGCCCTTGAAAAAAAGCATTCTGAAACTGTGATGTCAACATTTCCTCTTTGATTCGAGGACAATATCTTTTGTGTCTTCATTCTTTTCATAATCAGTGACCCTCTTTGAGTTGAAGAGATTGTTACAATTTTTACATAAAACACATGCTTCAAGGATCAAAGTTGATGATAATAAGGATGGCTTTTAAAAAATTAATTTTTTTTTTTGCCTCAAGGAAGATGTTAGCTTAAGTTTCCCTCCCCAAGACCATTTTCTCAAGTTTACAGTTTGGTGAAATGACTGTATTTCATCATAGCCAAGATGTCATCAGTTGTAAGATGCATTATTATTTTGTGTACACTGAGAAATAAATGCTACTAATTATAATTGCAGAGATGTGGGGAAATATATGTTAAAACTGATAAAATATGGTAGATCAAATGGAATAGAAATTTACGAATCAAACTATATGCACAGACATACCACTTTTAAACCTATTGTGAAAAATTGCAGAAGCCTCTGAAATGGGCAAAAAGACACCTGTGTGTCTTTCAGTGGATTGTTTGGCCTGGTCTAGAGGCCCTTGAAAGGTTATATGATTCTATAGGATACCTAGCTTTTCATCGTCTTTGATTATTTTGCAATGTGGTGGAATTAGAAGTTAACTGATAAAGGGCAGATCATACTGTATATGATTCCTGTTCATATAAGTCAGTTGAACTTTTGTTCTGTGAAAACTCCATGGATTATCGCCCTATATAAATGGCCAATTTTCCATCCATTAGCAAATCCATTTCAGCACTCCTTGTTGTCTAAATAGGTCTGTCCTTTGCAGTCTCCTTTGAACCAGTGTTTTACATCATAATAGTTTTCTCATTAATTAATGACTTAATTGAAATCTTTGATGTGTTCATTTTATATTTGTTTGAGTCATTATTTTACACTTTAAAAATTAAAAAAAAATTGTAATCACCTATGGTATTTAAAGGATCACAAGCTGTTGCAGTCTTTAAAAAAAAGACAGTGTAAAGTGTTATTGCAAAATACCACTTCCGGTTGTATGCGGTAGGTCAGAGGGAGCTCTGGGACAAAGGTCTAATAATGATGTCACTTCCATATTTGTATCCCGGAAAAGGTCTCACAAAGGGCTGTACTTGAACTGTGCACTCTGTACCTATAAAGGATCATGGCCATGACTGAACCTTTTAAGCAAAAGAAATCAGACCAATACGCTCTTCTAGAAGGCAAAAGTTGATTCCAGTACTAGTAAACTAAGCTGGAAGGAAATGACATTTTTTTTTTAATTATTATTATTTTTAATTATTATTATTATTTTGCGGTACGCGGGCCTCTCACTGTTGGGGCCTCTCCCATTGCGGAGCACAGGTTCCGGACGTGCAGGCTCAGCGGCCACGTCTCACGGGCCCAGCCGCTGCGCGGCATGTGGGATCCTCCCGGACCGGGGCACGAACCCGCGTCCCCTGCATCGGACTCTCAACCACTGCACCACCAGGGAAGCCTGGGGAAATGACATTTTTTAAGCAGTGTTATTGAAATATAATTCACGTATTATAAAATTGTTCTGTTCTTGATCACAGAAAGCAAGCATCCAGTGTTTTTACCATGAACTATGATGTTAGCTGTTGGTTTTTCACAGATGTCCTTGATCAGATTGAGGAAATTCTATTCTATTCCTAGTTTGTTGAGTGGTTTTACCATGGAAGGGTTTTGGACTTTGCTTTTTTTTTTTTTTTTTTTGGGTCTATTGAGATGATCATGTGATTTTTTAAAAAAAAAAATCCTGTTGATATAATAATATATTACATTAATTGAATTTCCGATATTAAATCAAACTTAAATCCCTCGGATAAGTTCCACTTGGTCACGATGTATAATTCTTTCTCTGTGTTGCTGGATTCAGTTTCCTAGTATATTTTTGAGGATTTTTGCGTCCACATTCCTAAGATACATTGTTTTGCAGAGTTTTTTTCTTGTGATGTCTTTGACTGGTTTTCTAATCAGGGTGGGACTGACATCTGCTCTTAAAGTCCAGGCATTCAGGAGGGAACCTCCAGGGAAGTCAACCAAGGCAGCAAGAGTGAAACACCAGTGAAGTAGGTCTAGCAGACAGGATGCAGATTTGGGGAGGACGTAGCATAGAGGAAACTCTGGTTGCGGGAGACACCTAAAGTGTGTTCTGACCCAAAGATAGGTGGCGCCTTGTGCCTTTTGCCCTCCTTTAGTTGTGTGCTTGCTGCTAGAGACAGGAGGGAGGAGAGAATGAGACCTGTAGGGCCAGCTTGTATCTAATGAATACATAACAGGGGCTGGCTGGCCCTTCTAAGGAGGAAGTTTAGGTCACTGAACATTTAAACAAGCCCAACCTGCTGGGGAAGCAGTTTCATTTACAGGAAATTCTATTGAATAATCTCTAAGTGTTCCTTTAAAAAGCAATTATCTCCTTCTCTTGGATAAAGACAAGGAGCAGCCTTTCCCCCTTCTGTGTTTAATTAACCATCAGTGGCTTTGCATCTTCACTGCTTTATATTATTAATTTAGAAAAGTCATTAATGTTTCCATAGGTCATTTTTATTTATAAATGGAAAGTGCTAGCTATAAATTCCAATATTGATTTTTCTCCAATAATAACTTTTTACTAAGGATCTTTCAAACCTGAGGAATAATAAGTTCCCTCACAAATTTATGTAAATTTAAATGTGTGAAAGATTTATTTTTCGTAATAGCTGTACCTAGAATATTACATTTATTTATATATGTCTAAATAAATTAGGATGATAATTACAAATAAATATTTTCACAAAGGTTTCTCAAGGAAGCCTTACATTTCTATTTGTAGGGCCCTGAATATTTTCAAATATTTGGTAAGATTTAAAGTGTAACAGTGCATACATACTGTGTTCATTGCTCTAGGCTGTATTAAGTGTTTTTTTTTTTAATTGGAGTATAGTTGATTTATAATGTTGTATTAGTTTCTGCTGTACAGCAAAGTGAGTCAGTTATACATATACATATATCCACTCTTTTTTAGATTCTGTTCCCATACAGGTCATTACAGAGTATTGAATAAAGTTCCCTGTGCTATACAGTAGGTTCTTATTAGTTATCTATTTTATATATAGTAGTGTATATATGTCAGTCCCAATCTCCCAATTTATCCCTCCCCCCACTTCCCCCTCAGTAACCATAAGTTTGTTTTCTACACCTGTGACTCAATTTCTGTTTTGTAAATAGGTTCATTTGTACCATTTTTTTAGATTCCACGTATAAGTGATAGCATATGATATTTGTCTTTGTCTGACTTCACTTGATATGACAATCTCTAGGTCCATCCATGTCGCTGAAAATGGTATTATTTAGTTCTTTTTATGGCTGAGTAATATTCCATTATATATATGTACCGCATCTTCTTTATCCATTCCTCTGTCGATGGACATTTAGGTTGCTTCCATGTCCTGGCTATTGTAAATAGTGCTGCAATGAACATTAGGGTGCATGTATCCTTTCGAATTATGATTTTCTTCAGATATATGCCCAGGAGTGGGATTGCTGGATCATGTGGTAGTTCTATTTTTAGTGATTTCTTATATTTTCGACTATGTTATGGAAATAACAGAGCATTACATTCTTGATTAATGGACTATATTAAAAAAGAAACCTTTATTGTTGATACCACATCTTGATTTTTTAATGTATCCTTGATAATACGTGCCAGCAAATGACAATTTCTATGATGTATAGTCCAGACTCTATGACTGTTATTTCCTTGACTTAGAATCTAGGATAATTATATTGATAGTATCAGAATGTTGAAAGGCACATCACCGTTTGTCTTGACCTATGATTTTCAAGTGAAATAATGAAGATCTAAAAGTGACTTCCACAAATCACATGGTGTTGTAGGGCCAGAGCTGGCCTGGAACACAGATGTCTCTATCCCAACACAGGGCTTTTTCCTCCTAGGCTCCTCCACTACTAGCAGTGTAGAAAACTTTGATATTTGATAATAGATTCAAATATATATAAAGATAGGTAAATGTAAAATGTGTGATGTTTGATAGGTAGATTGAAAAATATAACCATATTTGTTAAAATTTTCATGATATAAGTTTTCAGCTGTATCAGTTCCAAATTGCTGCTATAACAAATTACCACAAACTAGAGGCCTAAAACAAGCTCATCATGTACAGTTCTGGAGGTTGAAGTCCCGAATGGGTCTTATGAGACTAAAATCCAGGTATTGACAGAGCTGCAGTCCTCCTGGAGGCTAGGGTGGAGAATCCTTTTCTTACCATTTCAGCCTCCAGAGGCTGCCCACATTTCTTGACTCATTCCTTCCTTCATTGTCAAGGCCATCAGTGTAGCATCATCAGTTCTCTCTTTCTCTGACCTCTGCTTCTGTTGTCACCTCTCTTTCTCTGACTCAGACTCTGAGCCACCCTCTTTTAAGGATGTTGTGACTACCCTGGGTAATCCAGGATAATCCTAGCTCATGCTTTTTAATTTAATCACATCTGAAAAATCCCTCCTGCCATGCAAGTAACTTATTTACAGGTTCTGAGGATTATAATGTGGACATTTTGGGGGTGCCATTATTGAGGCTGTCATTTAAGTCTGTAATCAATAAGTTCAGTAATTTCCTGGAATAATACATATTGAATACAGTTATTACATCACTGAATCTTTACAGTTACTCTGAAAAGTAATGTATGAAGACTGTTTACATGTCCTTGAGAAACTGAATCTCAGTGTTATTCATCGTGGCCTCAGATAACATGTGGTAAAGACTCAAGACAAAATAGACACAAAATATTGTGTGAGCATGATTTATTTGGTGTCCACAAAGAGGGGTGAGAGAGACAATTTCCATTCACTCTGGTTTCTGTTCTCCAAGGATTGTGGTCAAGTTTAGTCCAGTGTATATTCTGATCCCTGGGAGCCATGAAGGAAGTCAGGTTTGCATCTGGTCAGCCGTGAGTTTGTAATCGGGCTTTTATTAGACATATTCCTTCTTTCTGTTCTGTTTTGATTGCTTCTCTTTTTTAGCCTTTGAGACTGCATTTTAATGAGAAACTGATAGTTTCTACCAATAACAGGCAGCAATCTGATGTGTGATTAAGATGGTGAAAAACAAAAGGCAGAAAATTTGACTCTTGTATTGCTTTCTTAGTTACATATTATTTGAGTCTCAGGACTCTGCGGGTCCTTAACAGTCGATCAGATATGTATCGTTAATTTGCTGCGCACGCATACACCAGCAAACTACTGACTGACTGCTTATCTGCTCTCACTTTTATTCCTGCCCCTTCCACACACACAAACACCAATGCCGCACACATATACTTGCACTACAATATGGTACAAGTTTGGGTTTTCTTATTATATACATAGATTTGATCAGTCTGGGGTCATAGAACACAGAACTGCTGCTTTTGATAAGTTCTGAATATTAACACTGAGGAATAATCGCACAAAATGACAATCATGGGGAACTTGAGGACCCAACTTTTATGAAAAAGGCAAAGTTGGGTAAGGGGGAGCTTGATAAGCAGTAGATATTATTTCTCTGGGGAGAAAAATACAAAGAGGAACAAGATTTTTTTTTTAGACTATGTTATTCTGCAGGATTTTCAGAAATTATACTGGTAAGCAAATATTACATTTGCCAGACATATAAGACTAATGACATACAGCCTACAACAAATTTGTATTAAATACTGTATATTTCGTGAACTCAGCTCCAATTCTATTTCCTATGTTATAGTATTTGAAGCAGATATGAATGATTTTTCTTAAGTCCTTACCCTTTTGTGATTCTGCTAGAGCACAAGAAACCAACAGTAATTTACTGTATGCCATAATCATCCTGTTTTGTTTTTAGAAAACTCCCAACAACCTGACAACACACATTTGTTATGGTTGAGTCTAGGCATTTAAATATCAAAACAGTTAACATGCATTTGTAGGGAATATGACAAATGGGAATGTGTGAGCAGACCAATTTTTCATTGACCTGCATTCAAGAACACTATTATAACTCAGGCATGCCTCCCGAGTTGTTTAAATGAGTTGATTTCCTAGTATTTACGTGGGCAGGTTGACTGATGAGAATGACTTTGGTATAAGCTCAAGAGTCCGTTTCTATTTCCCCTCCTCCAGGCTTCACTTTTGTGCTGATTCAGATGTGAGCTCTGTGCATTCAACCATCCAGCTAATATATTGAGACAAGAAAGCAATAACTTTTGCTCATTACATGAATTGTAGAGAAAGAATCAAGGGGTTCAGATGAATAAACTTTTACTATGGGAACAGCTCACTGGGCATAATTTTCTTCTGGGTCCAAATAATCATATTGTGTGTTTTGAATATACTTTCTTCTACCTGTCTTTTCTCTACACTCATTCTTATTCAGGTATAACATCAACTCTTTTATGAATGCAGAGTATTATTATCCTCATTTTATAGATGAGGAAACTGAGACCCAGAATGTTAAATGAATTGTCCAAGTTCATGTCTCCTAACTCAGTCCTCCATGCACAGAAAGTGGACCCATCACTGGTTATTTACATATCTATTTTTAAAAGCTTTCGACTTGGTGAAGTAACCTATCTCAACATCCTTTTTCTAAATGAAAATAGAATTTTCCCGGACATTGGGCAGGTTCTAAGACAAAGGAGACAGAGAATTAACACCTTGGCAATTAAACTCATGATATGAGCCCTACCTAAGACATTCCTTTCCACTCTGTGAGCCACAAATCAGAACCCATGCAGATTTGAAGAGTGTGTAAATTAAGTGTAACTTAGGCTCACCGTGATGTGTGATGTCTGGGGTGATTATAAACCAAATGTCATTCATCGCGGTTCTCAAGTATTTGTGGTAAGGACTCAAGGGGAAAAAAATGTTTACATTCACAAAGGGGAATAAATGGTTAAAGCAGGATTTTTGACGAAAAGGAAGGAGCAATGATAAAAGGGCAAGATGGTTTGGCTGCCGGAGGTTTAGATGGCAGGCAGGTTTCTCAGCTGTGAGCTGCTCCTGTGTCCTGTAGATTGCTTGGAGGCCAGATTGTGAAAAAGCTGAAAATATTTAGAGAACACTAGGCTTAAATTAAAAGAAGGGCAGATCACACTGGGGAAATGCCCAAAATGCAGACTAAATTAGAAGCATCTGCATAAAGGCGCTTTGAAATATGTCTGTGGACCCCAAATAAAGTTTGTAGTGAAGAAATATTTGCATAATGTGTTTTTGTTACAGTGCAAGGGAAACTCAACATACAGATTACATAGAGAGAAAGTTCTCAAGCTTAAGAGGTGTATTTGGGAACTAGCAAGAGAGGGTAGAGGTCTTCTTCTGGTTTTGAGATTATAAAACAGCCAAAAAAGGAAACAAATCAATGCTTTAAACCGTTTGACAAAGTAACTCTCTGGAGATTATTGTATAACATGTAACTTACCTTCTTCTCTCTGCGTAATTTGTACCTTGAGTTTCCCTTGAAACGTAGCAAAAAGCATTTATACAGCTATTTACTTCAGTTAATAATGTGGGGGAAAGATGACAGTAGGGTTCAAGCCCTGACTGTGAAACGAATGAATTATATGGCCCCGGGGCGTCATACGGATCCTTCGTCTATACCAAGAGGGTTGCTAGATGATGTCAGAGGTTTTCTTCAGCGTGGAACTGTGGCTTCTGAAGCCACAGAGAAACAAGCGGGTCCAGATCATAAATGCCAGGAGCTTAATGTTCAAGGAGACACCTCTCTCCCCCTTAATTCCCTGTGTGATGGCAATTAAAGTCCCCGTGGGAAGCAGCAAGAGGACCAGACTCAGGAGACTTCTGTCTGGGGTTGCTGTGCAGCCCCTCTTCGCATAGATTTCGTGCGATGTGGTTCACTGTATGGAAGTGGCTTTGAATGTTGCAAAGGAGGACGTCCTGTGCCATCGTTACAGTTTATCATCTCTTGCTGAAGGTTCTCACTCTTCAGAAGTTCACAGTGAGGCTAGAAATGGGAGATGGTCATGATTATTCCTCATTTACTCTGAGAGAGAATGGACGCTCTGGCTGCAGGAATACAACATTTTCTGATAATGATTTATTAGTAGTGTTGTGATCTCCTGCTTGCCCCAGTGCCATGTCATACTTTGGCCGCCTCTCAGTTTATTTGCAAGGTTTCACTTTGGAGAAATCATATCGGCCTTTTTCACTCATCTGTTTTCTAGACCACATTTAATTGCAAATTAACAACTCGTCTCTCAACTGTTCCTAAGTCTGGCTTTTCGCGTGTGTGTGTGTGTGTGTGTGTGTGTGTGTGTGTGTCTTAAGAATGTGCTTAGAAAACATTATCAAAGCAAGAAGGCTTTCTGATTTTACCAGCTACAATTGATAACCAATTTTTATTTTTAACCATCGAAAAAAATTATTTATTTGCAGTATATCAGTGTTAAGTCTGCCAGGAGAGAGAAACAGGTTCTGGGCAATTTAAATCTGACATATAATTAAGAAAAATAAATGTTCAAACCTGAGGTGTTTTCAGTTGACCTGAATCCCACCAAAGGCTGATATTCTACAGATAAAGTAGATAAAGTTTTATTTCCTATACCTTGCATGGCACATTACTAACAGGCAAATTAAATAAAGAAGGCTCCCCCGTTCTAGAAGGATACATTACCGAGGGCGGTGGTTATCTGGCTTGTGCTTGTTGGACAAAGTGAAGAAAGGCAGAGGTGCCGGCCTCCCTCTCATCCTGACCCACTGCTGCTGCAATTTTGATGTAATTATGAGCGCTGCTCTCACCTGCCATGAGGTGTCATTCTCTTTCCTTTAAAATGTGTGACTTTGAACTAAATGATCTCAATCTTTTTCATTAAGTCTTTCTTCTTTATTCTCAATAGCAGAATTAGACTATTTTGTTTTCTCCTCCTGAATACCTGTGAAAAGCACTTGAGATCCAACATACATGCCATTTCCCCCTTAAAACATGTCCCCAACCCCTAGTATTCTCAGAATATGTTCTCCCTTGAATATCTTCCTCTCCCTTACCCCCCACTAAAATCTTCACTCATCTTCAAGAGCCATTTCAAATCACATCCCTCACGAAGCTTTCCTAATTAAATGTGATTTTTCTTTCTTAACTTTGAATTCCTAAAGTGTGCTGTGCACCTGTCTTCAGTATGTTTACCTATTAGTGTCATTCTCTGTGCAGATTTTTTATTCCTTTTATTAGAATGCATTCGCCTCAAGGATTTGGTGCTGTCATCTGTGTTTCCTCCTCGTCCTCTGGGATAGAGCCTTGCATGTTTTGTGTAATTACCAACCTTTTTAAAATGAGCAAGTGCATTTTACCCCCATGAATTCTGTAATGGGACAGAGTCAATTGCATTATGGTAAAAGATGCCGAAGCAAGAGTTCTATACTGTAAACCTTTAAAGCAACTAGAATAATGAGGGCTAAGTTCAATTTTAAGGGTGAAAATAGTTGTAAACCCTGCCAAAAGTTGATATGGTTTAAAGTGATGCCATTTGGAATATGAATGTTAGTTACCAGAGATGGCTTTTTAGTATGAGTGTGTGTGTGTGTGTGTGTGAGAGAGAGAGAGAGAGAGAGAGAGATGCCTATCTAGGGAGTGGGCAGTGCAGGAGTGAATATGTAGAAATCTCACCATGTTGAGGATTTGGAGTGTTCAGTGAATTCATTGCTCCCCTAGGTGCTTTTCTCTGACCCATTAGTTTACTGCTCTTAATATGAGGCAAGGTCTAAAAGCATTTCATTTTTAGATTCCCCTCTTACAGATGTTGAAGATGGTGGAAAACTATAATGTGAGGGCAAGTATCATTATAAAAAGAAAAGAAGATGGAATTGGTTCTCTTACTGTGTCTTAATTCATGAAACTTCTAATATTTGCTGTGCAAAAAGAAGAAAAACAGGAAAGTCCTAGTTTGGTTTATTCTACTGTGTCCTAGAGGGCACTCTTACAGTATTATATAAATGTAAAAATTGGGTTTGTTTGTTCCAGTCATTTTGTATCTTTATCCAATTAACTAGATTATTAATTTCTCTAGTTTATGAGCCCTTTAAGTTTTCCTTCCCATTATTTAGAGTTTTGTAGTTGAAACTTTATAGTTAACTGTGTTTTCTGCTTAACTTTACCCATGAATACAATTTTAATAAAGAAGGTAGGAATAGAAGAAGAAAATGAGAGTAGTACATCAATAACCTTACTGCACTTGCCCCTAAATAGTCTAAGAATTCAGTGGGCAGTGGTGGGGAGGTTACTTTGCTATGTCTGTCAATAAAGCCAAACAAATTGATGACAAATTGTTACCCAGACGTGAATAGATTTATTTTGCTCTCTTCATTTCTCATTAAGAAAATGCTTGTCCTTTGCTTGGTCTGGTCCTGAGTTCCTTCTTTCTATAAACTGTCCCTAAATGATCTTATCACAGCCTATAACTTTAAATACATCTACATGCCATTGCTTCTCTCATGTATAGCTCCACCCCTTACCTCTCTGATTTTCTTCACTTGCCCTGGAATTCTGGGAACATAAGCTGCTCTAGAGCATAGAAACTTCATGTCTTTTGTTTAGAAGTTGTCCCTCCTGCAGAGAAGAGTGTCTGGTGCAGAGGTGTTGTTGAGTAAACCTTTGTTGAATGGATGTCTAAGAACCTTATGTAAGATAACATGACCACGGCACAATGTTTGGGTTTTGCTCCACCTGTTCTTTCTGTTTTCCCCATGTCAGTAAACCAGCACAGACATAGCTGCACAAATCAAGAACCTCAGGTGACTTCTCCCTTTCTCCGTGTCTACCCTTCCATGATCAAAGTCCAGGCCGTCTTCTTTTTTTTTAACATCTTTATTGGAATATAATTGCTCTACAATGGTATGTTAGTTTCTGCTTTATAACAAAGTGAATCAGCTGTACATATATATATATACACACACACATACATATATATATATATATATCCCCATATCTCCTCCCTCTTGCATCTCCCTATTCCCACCCCTCTAGGTGGACACAAAGCACCGAGCTGATCTCCCTGTGCTATGCGGCTGCCTCCCACTAGCTATCTGTTTTACATTTGGTAGTGTATATATGTCCATGCCACTCTCTCACTTCGTCCCAGCTTACCCTTCCCCCTCCCCACGTCCTCAAGTCCATTCTCTACGCGTGCATCTTTATTCCTGTCCTGCCCCTAGGTTCTTCATCACCCTTTCTTTTTTTAAGATTCCATATATATGTGTTAGCATACAGTATTTGTGGTATTTGTTTTTCTCTTTCTGACTTACTTCACTCTGTATGACAGACTCTAGGTCCATCCACCTCACTACAAATAACTCAGTTTCATTTCTTTTTATGGCTGAGTAATATTCCATTGTATATATGTACCACATCTTCCTTATCCATTCATCTGTCGATGGACACTTAGGTTGCTTCCATGTCCTGGCTATTGTAAGTAGAGCTGCAATGAACATTGTGGTACATGACTCTTTTTGAATTATGGTTTTCTCAGGGTATATGCCCAGTAGTGGGATTGCTGGGTCATATGGTAGTTCTATTTGTAGTTTTTTAAGGAACCTCCATACTGTTCTCCATAGTGGCTGTATCACTTTACAATCCCACCAACAGTGCAAGAGGGTTCCCTTTTCTCCACACCCTCTCCAGCATTTATTGTTTGTAGATTTTTTGATGATGGTCTTTCTGACTGGTGTGAGGTGACACCTCGTTGTAGTTTTGATTTGCATTTCTCTGATGATTAGTGATGTTGAGCATCCTTTCACGTGTTTGTTGGCAATCTGTGTATCTTCTTTCGAGAAGTGTCTGTTTAGGTCTCCGGCCCATGTTTGGCAGGCCATCTTCTTATCTCTCCTGGAATCTGCAGTGGGCTTCTAGTCCATCACCTCATTAAACCATCCTTCACAAAGTGACCAGAGCAATCGTCTTAAAGCCAAAATAAAACTGCGCATCCCAGCATTTGGAACCCTTTGATGGCTTTCCTTCATATTTCAAATGAAAGCCCCATTCCTGTCTGTGCCGAGGTCCTGCTCTAGGCTCTGGCCTCCTCCTGCCTCTCCAGCCACTGGTACCACTCTCCCCTCACTCCCTGGCTGTAGTCACGCTGCCCTTTTGGTTCCTCCCTTAGGCTCTTTGTACTTGTTTTTCTCTCTGCCCAGAATACTATTCTTCGTGTCTTCCTATCTTCCGATGGATCTCCCACATCGTATCAGTTGAGTCTCAGCTAAGATGTTACTTCTTCATGGAGACTGTTTCTCGTAAGCAGGTCTGAAATAGTACCCACGCCCTCTCCTCCCAACAAAGCCCATTGCCCTGTTTCGCCTTCTTCATTGCAGTCATTACTGTTCGACTCTTATTAAATTATCGATAGCTCTCTTCCCCGCAGTAAAAGTTAAGCTTTATGAGAGCAAGGACATTGCCTGTGTAGTTCTTTGCTTTATCTTGAGTCCTTAGAATGGTTCCTGCACAGAGTGAGCAACTAGTTGCTGAATGTAAACTCTCTACAGGATGGCGTCACGTGGTAGGTGCCGGAATTGAATCGGGAAAGAAGGATTAGCCTCGCTAAGCCTCTGACCCTCGCGTTCCATCTGCTTCATTAAGAGTGGCTACAGTTACTTCTCTTAGAAAGAATTAGGGACAGCGGCCACTAAAGCAGAGCAGGAGGTTGGGGTGGAGATGGGTACACTGCCCTGCCTGGTCCCAGACTATTTTGGACCAAAGCATAGAGGATGTAGAAGAGGCAGCACTAGGATGGAACCAGAGACAGTATTTGAGATGAATCAGAAATGGTAATATTTGCCAAGGGAGATCTTCTTTCTGTTTAACAGTCCGTCTAGCTAAGGTGTTTGAGAGATCCCATAAAACAGAAGTCTTAAAGGAACCCTGTTTATCACCGTGATCCAATTCTGCTGTGTCCAGAATCTGTGGAGTCCAGCGCTGGACGGTAGGCTCTCAATCCACAGGAAAACCAAATCCTTCATGTTCTTCAGCTCATTATTGTCAGTCACTCATGGTTCACGGCCAGTGCCCTAGCATGGGCCATTTATTGATGCTCTGAAATCCACAGCTTCCATTTTCTGAATCCCTCCTTATTTTCTCGGCTCCTTTAAAGCAACTGTTGCCTTTTGAAGATGTATACCTCCAACCAGATGCTATCTTTCATTTCTCTGAATCTTCAAAGCATTTGGGAGTGTCTCTTCAAGGCATTCCAGCCTTGGACTGTAAGATCTGTATAATTGCCTTAGGTTCCTTCCCCTACCTAGATCAGAAATAGAGGCAGAAACTGGGTCCTAATCATTCCTATACCCTCTAAAACACAACCCCATGCCTTAGACATTCGTGAATCAGTGTGAAACTTGAAAGAAATTCTGCTGTTTACTAGGTGTGTGACCTTGTGATTTACTTCTCTAAGCCAACACTTTCTCATCTCTAAAACTGAGTTAATGATAGAGAAAATAAAAACCACATCATAGGACTGTCAAAAGAATTAAGCAAGATAGCATATACAGTGCTTGGCACAGAGTGTAATAAGTAGTGGTTTTATTATGGTGATGGATTTTATGGGTTCCCCAAATGTCAACCCCAAGAGAACCCAAGAATGGCCTATCTTAAGTGACTATCTTTGATTCTAATATTAATGACCTTCTAAAATATTGACTGTCACAGGGCCAATAATAAATATAGTACCAAAAATTCAACTGTGAATATAGGCCTATATCCTTAAGAAAAAGTTAACAGTGGAGAATCACTTCTGAGTCTTATAAAAAGGAAACTGGATTTCCTAATGTGTAATTTAAAATACTTTGGGAGCATAAATACACCTGGAGCACTCAAGCTGTAAGCTGGTGACTCAGAGAACAAGGGCACTGAATTCTGAAATAAGCAACAGCAGATGCGGCCACTTAAGGTCTCAGAGCAAATTGCAGAAAATAAATTAATTCATTTAAACATGCGTGAATCTCCTAAGTGGGGGAATAACCTGAAATGGTGCTGAATGATTTCCTCAGTTATGTGTGTTCTGAAGTATTAGTAATGCCTTGTTTTGTGCCTTTTACCTTTGATGAGAACAGATCCCAGAATCTTTTGCCTTATTAAGTTGTTTTCAAAGTAATTTAGATTATAAAAACAGCAAATTCCAGTCAAAGTTCAGATTGGTTTCATTGATTTGGAAAAGTGGATAGCAAGTTTATCAAAGGATAGATGGATCCTGGAGGGAATGAGAAGTGATTATGATTAAATCGTTAGAAAAGAGCTTTGGAGAGGCTGACATAATTTTGCAGAAACTTCTTAAAAGTTTGAAACTTGCCTACCTTTCTGCTAAAATATGTGCAAAGATTTTATCAGCTTGTCTGATACTGTGTGGCATGGCAGTTTAAGTTCTAAGAATCAGTGTACTCATTTGTAGACTACAGGGTAGATTTAGTATATTTATCAGCATTATTACTCAGTTATTTCCAGATCTCATCAGATGTTTTAATTTTCATTCTGGGAACCGCAGACACGAAAATCCCAGCATTGTATGTCCTTGCATACTTAAACTTTACGGTTGTATAACTGAATAAATAAAGGAAAAGGGGCCAGAAAGCGGAGGAGAGATGTCAGAAGCGGAAGCAAACTGTCAACTAAAGGCCTGTAATGTTCGATGATGTGTTCCATCTGATCTTTTAAAGGAGAAGGATTTAAGGAAATTACTACGTGCCCTGCACACGCTGGTCGTCAGGGTAGCTTTCTTGTATGGCAGCGGCTCATGTTTGATGCCAAGGCAGTGAGGGAGAGCTTGGCAGCAGAGCAGGCGCTCGAACTGAGGACACCTGGCTGTGGAATGGATGAAGCTTAGCCAAGGATTTGGCAGCCCTGCCTGAGAACAAAAATAATCAGAAGAATTGCCGAGAACCGTAAAACCAGGAGAGTAGGGATATGAAATACATCAACCTGATTTTTTGAACATGGAAAAATATTAAACCTATTCTAAGTCTGTTGGGATGCCCATGTATTTCTGTAAGTTTCTGTTACTATAGTAATTTCTATTTTGCCCTGGGACTATGAAGAGGATAAAGTCAGATACTTTGTTATTGTTTATTTTTTAAGTTTGGAAAAACACATACTTCTTAACCCCAGGGTTTAAATAATTTGTAACTTATGAATAAGTGCATATATCCCTGTAGCTGAATATTTCCTTTGATGCCAAAGGCTCATTATTTGTATGCTAATCTGTTCTCTTGGGAAGCTCTGATGTGTTACAATTGCAAATAATCTTTGAAATCTTTTGGAGCAACTATAAAAAAAACCAGTACATTCCAGGACGATGGTACAGCATTTGCAAGGCTTTGTCATGATAGGTCAGGAGGTATTTTATGTAGCTGGAGTGTGCATAGAGGTGGTGGAAAGATGAGAGACGATGTTGGAAATTTAGGTGGGATCAGATCGTGTACTAGGAGAGGAAGTCTGGATTTATTCTGTAGGCAGTAGGGGAAGATTTTATTTTATTAAAAAAAATTTTTATTGGAGTATAGTTGATTTACAATGTTGTGTTAGATTCACAGCAATGTGAATCAGCTATACATACATATATACATATACATAGATATACATATATATACACACACATATATATATATATATATATATATTGTATATCTCCTCTCTTTTTTAGATTCTTTTCCCATATAGGTCATTACAGAGTATCGAGTAGAGTTCCCTGTGCTATACAGTAGGTCCTTATTAGTTATCTATTTTATATATAGTAGTGTGTATATGTCAATCCCAATCTCCCAATTTATCCCTTCCCCGCCACCTTTCCCCCTTGGCAACCGTAAGTTTGTTTTCTACATCTATGACTCTATTTCTGTTTTGTAAATAAGTGGGAAAGAATTAAAACAGAGGAGGAAAATGATCACTTTTGTGTTTAACAACAATTCATGGAATCGTATGGACTGGATTACAGAAAGATACAGTAAATAACTTAAAAAAAAATCAGACCATGTATGAAACTAGAACCTTATGTTAATTATTTGAATAAACACTCAAAAGAAGCATTTGTCACTCATTCTAAAGGGATAAGATCTTTTGAGTGACTCTTTAGAAAAGAAGATGCCTATATTGAATATATTACAATTGACCCTTGAACAACGCAGGTTTGAACTGCCCACATCCACTTATATACACGTATTTTTCAGTAGTGAACGCCACAGTACTATACACTCTGTGGTCGCTTGAATCCAAGGATGAGCGAGAACCACTGATGCAGAGGACCGACTAGAAATCATAGGTGGATTAACCCCCAGGTTGTTCAAGGGTCAACTGTACTATCTTTTTCAATAGGTACCCTTGACCTTTAAAATTCCAAATTCAACTTCATGTCTGCTTATGAAAGAGGAAATTCTCTTCTTCAGTGACAGAGTTTGTGGGATCACTTGGTTCTTTACAACAAACACAAAATTCGAAGTGTCTCTTCTCCTTGTGAAATGTGACACATGTCTGTTTCTATAATTTATTCTGCCCTGTTGTTCTGACTCAACCAGGTAACCTACTATTCATTTGTTTAAAACAAAGCGATGCAGCTTAAAGGGCCACATGTACTGCAAATGAAGTTCTTGAGACATTAGAAAATCATCACAATTACATATCCACAACCCCACACCCACTGTACCGTGTTTCACACCACGCACTGCTGTTGATAGATGGATTATACTTGTAGGTAGAAATCAAATAATCAAAAATCAGATCAAATATATAATGAATATATTTGGAGATGTATTTATGTATAGGTACTAACTGTCCATTGATGCTTCTTTAAGAGCATATGTCCTATAATAAATTGAAAGGCAGAATCTTCAAGAACTTTCAAGTATGAAATACTGTTCCATCACTACTGTGTTTCTGGTGATTAGCTTGCTTTTTTAGTAGCTCTGTGAGATGTTTTTCTAATCAGTGCACATGAGCCATCATCATAACTAGAATTCCTAATTCTGAGCCCAAACAGTTGGAGTCCAACCAAATCAGGACCTTTAATAAGCATTGTAAGGAAAAAGCCATCAATCATTTACTCCCTCTCCCTAGCTCTGCGTACATTATTGAAAATTTTTATCAAAGTTTTGGTACTAAAAAGCCTTTAAGAAATTTGAACGATGTACCTGTAAGCAGACAGTATTATCTAATCAAAAGTTGATTTGTGAGGGTGTCAGGTAACATTCATAACTTTAATCATGTTAACAACTCTGAAATTGGCTGATAATTATTTTAGAGTTAGAGGCTCTAATTTGTACATTGTTAACGTGTTTCCAATGACTGGCCAATGTAATAACAATAACAAATTATACTCTGTCTTCTTTGAGATCCTAATGGGCAGCTGAAATGGGATATTTCCACCAGAACTGAATATCAGTTTTTTCCTGAACATCCAAAACTTGTGAAGTTTCTGAAGATACAAGGTCAGGTTTAGCATTGTGCTAGTAGAGTCCTATCATGTTCTCAGTGGTTTTGATTCAGTTAAAGTCTGTGACCAAAAACAGTCTTAGCAGTGAAATTATCACTATCAGCAAAGTATCCTAAGTACAGTACCAAGCAAAATGCTTTGTAAGCCACTTGAATGCCAATATCTTAGCCATATATCTTTCTCCTTATTTATAGTAGGAATCCATCAAATCAACAAACTAATCAGAGAGCCCTCAGGTGAGAAAATTCCACTGCCCCTAAGTATTTCTAATGATGTGTTTTAAATCTATGCAATAAGGATAAATTATGTTAACAGAGGATTTTAAATATTTTCTTAAACTGTAGAACCCTTTGCTCAACCAAAATTTTGCCTAGAACCTTAAACCATAAAGCTAGATAAACAACTGTTTTTATTTACGTATAATACAAATGCTATCACATATAGTGATTTACCACATACAATTTTTTTAAGTCACTAAAAATATATTCATAACACTGTGTATATATTTCTAACCTTACTGTGGGCTCTGCTTTATTTTTTCTACAAGAAATAATAGCTAATAATGCCAAGTGAATACTGAGTGCTCCTTTATATGTCAGAAACGCTTTTGAGTGCTTTCTTTGAATTGTCTCACGTAATCCAAGTGTCAAGTACCATCTTACGGGTGGGGAAGCTGAGGTATAGAGATAGCAACTTTGCTGCCCGGGATCACAAAGTGTTTGAGCATTAGAGCTGGGGGTGTTCTCTGGATGACTGACTCCAGAACCCAGGTACTGACCACTCATATATCACCTCCTACCCTCCTACCTAAAATAAAAGTAATCTTGCACCAGGATCTCTGAATGCACAGGCTGCTATAGAGAGATTTTGGTCAGACATACTTGAGGAGAATTTTGCGGAGAATTAGTTGCCTTATGGCTTTCTGAAAATAGCCCACAGGCCAGGGGGTTGGTTTCATTATTGCCTCTTTGCTGCCTCTTGAACTCTTTGAAGCAAATGCTGGCGTCAACCTTGGCTGCACACTGGAATAACCTTGGGGGGGGGGACGGGGACGGGTGGTATGAAATGTACTAGTGCTAGTGCCTGTACTTTAGTCCCACACTTGGAGGGCCTGATTTAATTGATCTCATGTGTGGCCTGGATACCCTTTGTTTTTTTTTTTTCCCAAGCTTCCCAGATGTTTTCTGTGCGGTCAAGGTTAAGAAGGGCTGTATTTAAAGCTAAGCTGCCTTTCCGCTGCGTTCATATCGTTGCTCACGTAGGGTATACATGAGATGGGTATAACAGAGTGGGATGGGTGGCTAAAATCAAGTCACTCTAAGTTAATAGGACCACTTATTAATACCGAGTCATTCATTCATTCATTTTTTTTTTTTTTTCCCCAAGGACAGTCAAGTGCTCAGAAGAAACGTCCAGCAGGGGCAGGAGACAGAGAATGACAGGGGGCTACTTAAGCCAGGAGATGGGAGGAGGCCTCTGAGGAGGTGACATTTGAGCTGAGACCTGGATCACATAAGGATCACATCTCCTCAGGGAGATGGCTAGGGGCACGGAGGTGTTCCAGGCAGAGGGAGCCCAGGGCAGAAGCCTGGAGTCAGTTCTGCCTGGTCCACTGCAGGTTCTCCTCCCCTACTTTGCAGTGCAGTTGTGAGCATCAGACACAAGGTCAAGTGAATAAAGCAGCTAGCCCAGAGTCATAACCGCCATGGGTATCATTACCAAGAGCAGCCCCCTTTTCCAGATGAGCAAACTGAGGCCCAGAGAGGATCAAATGTCTCCCTGCAAACCAGAAGCTGAGGAGTAGGATTCATATGAGGCCACAGTGTTCCACCTACAGCTGTGCATGCCTGGGGGCTGGAGTCTGGAGTCCAGCGAGGAGCCCCCCACCTCAGGGCAGAGATGGAGGCACAGCTCACAGAGATGCCAGACAGGAGGGTCCAGAGGGTGAGGTCAGGGCTTGGGATGGAGGGGGCTTGGGGATGTGGGGTCTGGGATAGCTGCATTGACCAGGAGACCTCAGGAGCTTAAAAATAGGGGATGCCTCGGACTTCCCTGGCAGTCCAGTGGTTAAGACTTCCCGCTTCCACTGCAGGGGCGTGGGTTTGATCCCTGGATGGGGAAGCTCTGCATGCCATGCTGGGAGTCCCTGCTGGGAGTCTTTAAACGATTGTTCTTTATATTATTCTACAAAACACACACACACACACACACACACACACAGTAATTCCCTAAGAATTCTCAATGGGTCATTGAAAACCAGTCTAGGTGGTCCTGTCCATTGTATATAAGTTTTCTAATGCCTAGCTTTTCACCTTGTGATTTGAAAAGCAACAAAACCTCCAGCTTGGAAAAGCATTATTTTGGATAGTATCTACAACACAGGACTGAAAATGGGAAGATGCTGTAGAAAGGGAACGTCTGTTTACGGTAATTAGTAGTAGTGGTTAAAAACCTATTCCTCATGTGGAGCACCTCCTGTTTCTTCAGTAGCCCAGACAACTGCTTTTAGCTAGAGGGCCTGTCATATGTAACGCCTTCCTTATAGCCATAACAGAACAAAATGATTAGTGTCTGGGGAGGGACTCACAGCCCTAGAACACATGCATACATACATATACATGTGTACATACATACAGGTGGGGGGAAAGAAAGAAGAAAGGGAGGGAGTAGGAAAGAAAGGGAAAGGGAGAAAAAAGGACAGAAAGAGGAAGGAAGGAAAAGGACAAGATTGATTTACATGCCTATCGCTGAATTATTATTCGGGCGAGTAGACTAGCTCTTCTCTGTGATCGTGTGTGCGGGCAGTTATGCTTCCATCCAGAGTAATTAAACACGTTCACTTGTTTTCTTGGAAACGACTAAAAGTAGATTATGTGCCATCAGGTGATTCTCATTTCAAAAAACAAATCACTTGTTTAGTGGTAAAACTCCACCTCCAAAAATGTCCATACATTCCTTTATCCCCTGCCATCAATTTTGGTGTGTTGTGACTTTTAAAATCATGAATATTTAGTTCCAGTAAGTTCACTATGCTGTCATATTAAGGATGTTCCTTTTTAAATTAGAATCTATACGGTGATTTACTTTACTTTTTTCCCTTTTCTCATTCAGATTAGTTTTTTCCACGTAACGTTATATATCCTATAGTTAAGTTTTTTTTTTTTTCTGAGAATTTTGTCACACTTTGGATCAACAGAATCCTTTAAAGCATGAAGACAGATACTCGCCGAGGAAAGACAGGGATGGAGGAAAAAACAGCTGATATGTTTGAGGTCTAAGTTGATTTGGATCGGTAGCCTGCAGTGCTCTTTTTAGCTGGAGGGCAGAAGGACAGAATTCTCTCTTGCACAGCTCCCCGCACTGTAACTGCTAGCGGTGAATGCACAGAATAATAGGTGTTGAATCAAGGAATCACTAAAAAGTTGTACTTTAAAATTTTTGTCAATGAAAATATGTCATGTGTGATATTAGAGTAATTGAAATTATTATGTCAAATGATACACTGGCCTTATAGCAAAATTGGGGAATTCTTTAAAAGAAACCTCTTGGCTGTTCAGTAAAGCCTAGGATATAGGGAAGAAGAGGAATGTCATTGCTTTGACAGGTTATTTGTTGGTTTTCTGATCCAGGCTGTTGCCCCGCCAGGATTCTGAGAGCCCTGGGGTCCTTGTTGGATTCCTTTCAATACCTCAACTCCTAGATAATTGAAAAATAAAATCATGGCGGTCCGCGTGAGGAATTGTGGATCTGGGCTGATAGATTACATCCTCTCTCTCTGTGTCCAGATTGTCATTGCGCTTTCTCATCATTCTAGCGCCCTCACTGCTTCTGGACCTGAAACATCTGTCTCTGTATTATTCCTCACTCTTTATTTCTGTCACTAAGGTTCAGTTGACCCCATGGACAGGAAGGGTGAGTGACTGCTTGAAGCAACAAGCTCCAAGGAAGGGGTAAAAAGAGAGCACCTCATGTCTGCCCTGTCAGCTCCGTAAAGTAACTGGCTCAGACAGAGGGCAAGGGAGATCGCCTAACTTCGATGGTGACCTAGTACTCGGCAACCAGGAGAGCTCAGCCAGGTATCTCCTCTAGTACAGAGCACAGCCAGCCAAGAGGCTAGGGACCAGAGGGGAGCTGTGTCTTTTTAGCAGTCTAATTGAAGACAACCTCCTCCATCGAAACTGTATCTTGACACTTGAACGGCCATGATGATTAACTGCCAAACTTGCCATCCTCCCACGTTTTAGGATATACCTGTAAAGAAAGGCCAGTCTAATGAAACATGCTTGCTGGACATCTGATCAACTGTGACTTGTTCTCTAGCCTAGTACTTGAGCCAGAAAAACCAAGTGTAATTCAAGCGCACAGGAAAAGATAGTAGTCTGATCCTACGGCGCAGTCTCAACTATTTTGCCCCTCCTTCTACATTTCTATCACTTTAGCCATTAGTGACCCTGGCTAAAAGGTTACTCAGTCAGTCAGTCAATATGAAACAAAATAAAAGTCTTGAGTTTCAGGACCAGAAGCCTTGACCTTTCTACTTCTCAAATACTTGAACTGCATCACAGCAGCAGTTCCTCGCTTCAGCTCAAGATGACAGACTCGCCCTCCTGGACAGCATGGTCTGACTGCTGTATGATGCTTCTCTCTGTGTCTCTGTCTTTAACCGTCGTCCTTTACCTTCAGCGAACATTAATTCTACCTCCCTGCAGAAAATTACTTAACTTCCTGGGTTAGGAAGTGAAATTCAAATGCCAAAGTAAGCATTATTTGGCTTGAGTCACAGGAATGATTTATTATGTGTCGGTTTATCAGTGAATCATTTGTCCACTTCAGGAACAGACTTTTTTAGTTTGTTGCCATTATATCTGGCAATAAACTAAAAAAGATACAGCAGCATAAACGGAATTATTTCAGCAGTTCATCCTCTGTGGGACCTATTTATAAGGAAAGTTTTAATGATATTACAAATTAGAGTTGTGTCCTGCCATTGCAAAGTGAGTTCTGCTTTTAGAGTGAATGTGGCTTTCATAGCACCCAAGGTGATACTTAGTTGTGCCTGACAGTGACAGCAAGGCGATGAGCAAAGGGTCATTGTTGGGCCTGCAGTGCCATCTACAGGATATATGGAATAATGGAGATTGTGCTGCAAGTAATGTAGCCACAGGGGAATTAAGATGTGTTATGTGTTTCAAGTTCACTGTGTACACACAATAAGACTTTGTTGCTACATTAAAAAAAAATAGTTGTATGTTTGCAAAATTCTGTTATAGTACTTAAGCTTCTATTCGTTAGACTCCTAAGGTAATGGAGTGTTGTGTTTTGTTTTTATTGAATTAATTGGAAAGCCCATTCATTTGTTTCAAAAATCCATCTGATAATCTTTGTAAGATGTAGTATTAAAGTTTCTGGTTACTTTGAATAGACTGTATTGCACTTAATATTAGATCATGATTTACTTATTTATCATGTCTATGGCTTATATCTGTCTCTCCCTGCCAGAACATAATCACCAGGAGGGAGACATTTTTATTTTATGTACTGATTTTTCCTAAGGACCTAGAACAGTGCATGCACAAAAGTAGGTGCTCACATATTTGTATGTGATGAGTAAATATCACTCTGTTTTGCTAGTAAGAGGAACAAATACGGAAAGTCAGTTACTCTCCTGGAAGCTTAGGGTCTTGCTTTTAATAAGAGGGTGCCAATACCTTCTTCCTATCTTTCTGCTGTTGTGAAAATTAAATGAGATAGTGGATGGTGAAGTACTGTGAACTATGAGGCACTATAAAATTTAGGCATTTTTCCCAAATACCATTTTTTAGTTTTGGTAGAACTCAAGAAATGTAGGAAACGTAAGACCCTCTTTTTCACCCCCCTCCCATAATTTCCTGAGGTACTTTTTTTTTTTTTAAATAAAGTGCAGCACGTTCTTTTTAAATTAATTTTATAATTTTGGCTGCGTTGGGTCTTCGTTGCTGCACGCGGGCTTTCTCTAGTTGCGGCGAGAGGGGGCTACTCTTCGTTGCGGTGCGCAGGCTTCTCATTGTGGTGGCTTCTCTTGTTGCGGAGCACAGGCTCTAGGCACACAAGCTTCAGTGGTTGTGGCACACGGGCTCAGTAGTTGTGGCTCACGGGCTTAGTTGCTCCACGGCATGTGGGATCTTCCTGGACCAGGGCTCGAACCCGCGTCCCCTGCACTGGAAGGCGGATTCTTGACCACTGTGCCACCAGGGAAGTCCAATCCTGAGGTACTTTTAAAAGACCATATAGGTTGGGGTCTGGAAATCTTTATTTTATAAAAAAAAAATTAGAGGATCCTGAAGCACACTAAAATTTCAGAACTTCTGGCATCAAGAAGAGGCTGCAATTGCATTGAACCCCAAAGGAAAAGTTACTCTTTTACTATTGCCCCTGTCAGTTATCTCCTGATACAAAGTTGTTTCTGACAGGATGTATTCTTTGTCATAAGGAAAATACAGAAAATTTTAGTTGATTTATTATTATTTAGCTTATGGTTTAGAGCACTACCGAACTTTTACAAAAATTTAGACCAGAAGGGTCTAGACATATGTAAGTAAAGATTCCCTGAATACATGAATGTTACTTAATTTTAGAGAATTTTACATATATTTCACAAAGTAGCATATAAATGTTACATAAAACATTAGAAAATCAAGACATACGGGGTTCATCAAGGTCATATCATTTGATCAGGTGGGAGATGTGAGTAGAACCAGGTCCTCTAATTCCAGCTCCATTCTGCTCTATCATGCTGACCCTCCCAACTCCTATTTCCTTCCTTCTCCTGCCCAAACACCAGGAACCAGCAGAGAACACAGTGCTAAGTGTGCAGTAAGGCCCCACTACGCCTCATTTCGTAAATCAGTTTCTCAGCATTCTAAATCTGAAATGATTTTCCATCAGTTCATGTTTGTCTTCTTGACAGCCTCACTTCAGCTAGAATCTTTGGGGTAGGACTAAAGTTCAAAAGAATGGGCCAAATACATAGGATTAAGTTCTTTGGATTCAGAAAGGAAAAAGAGAAAGTCTCACGTACTGTTTATGAAACTTGTGATGTACAGTTTGCGTGTTAGAAGCCTTTTTTTTTTTTTCCTATTTATGCTTCTGTTTTTTCCACCCTAAGACAGATAGACAGATAGATAGATGGATAGATAGATGATATCGCTCATGTCTTTGCTTCAGGAAGTCAAATATACTCAATAAACATGCTCTCTGGCCTCCGCAACACACACACACACACACACACACACACACACACACACACACACACACACCTGCCTTTGGAATGCTGCCAAGAATTACCATTTTACTTGAAGAGCATTAGGTAATTTATTTAATCTGTTCCAAACTTTAGGAAATGCAGTACCACTAAAATATTCTTTTCTAATGTAAGCCAGTGATTCTTAAGGCTACATATCCAGAGGTATAGGCTGCACATCCTCCCCCCGGGCTGTCTGGCTTTCTAGTACCAGGCATTTTTAACTGAGAAATCAGCAATGCAGTACTTGCTGTATTTTCCAGAATCCCACGCTGGGATCCTACACTCTTCTCTTGGCCCTCTTATTAGCAATGATCTGACACAAAGAATTATGAAACCTGGGAAAGACAGAGGCCAGAAAAAACTGCCCCATCTTCCCAGGATGTGCCATGTCCCCCCACTACCACCCCAGAGCCTCCAAGAAAAGAAACTTGAGCCTCCATTTTAGACTAATCATCGTCCTCTGGTTACAGTTACATTTCTGGGAGGCCAGAGGCTGCTTCCCAGGGTGCAGAATGACACATGCAGAATGCTATCATCAATCATTCATCAGTTCCAATTGCTATTTGCATCCAGTTATCTAATCACAGAGTACAGCAACCACCACCCATGAACAGTTCAAAATCAGATTAACAAAGAAACACTGAGGGTGATTATAACATAATCACCCACAAATTCTCTAACACTGTCAAAAATGTCTGCCTGCCCCTGTTCCTATTTCCTTAAAATGCACAATAAATGTTCTCTCTCCCCCATATCACGTGTTTAAGGAGGGGTGGGAGAGTGTAGAATACTGTAACGCAGAGAGCATCTGGGGGCAATCACATGCCACATTCCTTCAGATCAGCAAAGAAACATATCCTCTGGGCTGCAGATCCTGGGATTGTGGCTCTAAGCATATTCTCTTTTATTTCTGTAGCCACACAAGATGCACACTTAGGCAAAGCTGCTCTGCACCTCCATTCATCTCCCTCCTGCCCACTCCCCTCCCCAGTCACCTTCCTTTACTCTGTTCATGGTTTTATTCCTGTTTGTTTTCGGTACCAGGCTTCATCTTTGTGGTTTCTACATCAGATTCTTTTCACGATTGCAATTAGACTTGAAGCAGCTACGTATTCACTTTACCCAGGACATCTTTTTAGAATCATCATAAACAACACTAAAAGCACTGAAGATGGTCAGTGACAGGAAGCGAATGACCTTTCTTTCTTCCTCTGTTTGAAAATCTCTCATGACTCTCCTTTCACAATCGTGTGCATGCGTGTGTGTGCGTTGACTCAGAATCGTACCTCACTGGACAAATACTGAAGTGACTTCTGCTCGCTTCTTGTCACGTCATTAAAGTGCTTATATACTTTCTACTGTACATAACATAATTTAAGGACCTTAAGCTCTTAAACTTCTCCTGTTACACTATTTTAGTTTGAAAAGAAATATTCAAATAACGTAACACCTAGGTGATAGCAAAATGGCTTCGTTACTAAAGGATAAAATTCGAGCGAGCGAGTGTAACCAGGAATAAAGACCAGGGGAAGCAAGCAAAGTACCTCTCGTCAAAGGAAGCCTAGGTCACCTATTGGCAGCCTGGCTGTTGGACTGTGTTAACTGACCCATAAAAACTTGGTGGGCGTTACATTGATATTGAGCCCTTGCAATTTTATAATTTTAACTAAACCCACTAAATTGAGGAATGAGGTCTGCGTGCAGGGTGAGAGGGGGCGCAAAATGTACTGTCACGCCATTCTGAATGGATTCAACTGAAATTTCTTTTGTTCTTCAGCTAAAAGGATTAGCTGTTCTTTGCATCCTCAAGTAGCTTGAAAACTTGGTCAAGGCTGAAAAGTGCTATTTTCAGGTCAATATCTCCTCCCCTTTCCCAGTCCCACACTCAGATCAGTGCCTACCTACAAAGGAGGCTGGAATCTCCACTTTTATGAGGTAGCATAAAAATTGCCTTCATTGGTGTCTATGACAGGCCTATCTTTAGCCTGAATAATATGATAGTTAGGTTTCAGAATATTTTAAGCGAAGGAGAAGGTGGGTTGCTCCGTTGCCAGCAAGCTCATTCTAGCTTTTACCTATATTTATATATTCTTCCTCCTGCCAGGAATGCTCATTTTCTCTCTTTCTTACCTCCCTCTTTCTTTCCCTTTTTTACCTTTTCTTCTTACCCAACTTTTTAAGGATCAGCTCAACTCAACCTGAGTTGTGAGGCCTTCCCAGAGCAGGACAGTGATTTCTCCTATATGTACTTCTTCTTCTTCTTGCATATTTTCTGGAATACATAACATAGAATCTTACTGCATACTGCATTCGTCATGTATGTACAAGATCATGTCTCTTCCAAGTGACTGTGGTGTCTAGAGATCAGTCATACATCATCACTTGTCTAGTTAGGCTTATAGAAATGAACGATATTTGAATTAATGTTTCTTAGAACTTGGATTTTTTTTAAATTACTTATTTGGGAGGGAAAGACAATCTCTTCTGTCTTAAGTGCTTATAAATTGGGTATTTTTAGATTTCTGGAAAACTAAGTACTGAAACAGGTAATGACAAAGCTATTAGGATAGCTCTCCAATGTCCATTGTCTTATGTATAAGGTCCAATTTGAATGGATTTTACTGTTGTACATTTCTAAGATAATTTCCATAAAAATCATGTTTTCAAACTTTAAAATGCTTTGAACATAGATATGCCATGATATTAGAATCCACTTAAACATAATTTAAGTAATAAAAAAATGGGTTTAGACATTCATCCGCAGTTAGGCAAGATTACTGAAAAAAGTAATAAGATTTATGGTACATCCAATCTATAAATGTAGCTAACTAGGTATCTGTCATCTCTTAGAGGTAACATACCAAGTGAGGTGCACAGAAGAACTTGAAAAATACCCTTTGTTCACATATTTTGAGATGTGACATTAGAGCGATTATTCATGAGGATTTCATAATGCATTAGTAAGTGTGCTGCAGGATATTTTGGAAAAGTAATGAAGGCTTAGTAATGCAAAATTTTTCTCCAGCCTTCTGTTCCTAGAGATAAATGAGGTGAGACTTTCTTTTCAGTTCGAGACTTCAGCTCTTCCTATCCATACTCTCATTTATCACTTCATCCTACACATTTGTATAGTTGCTTATTCTCTTATAAATCTGCCCCATCTCCTCTACTAGATTCCAAGTCTCCTGGAGACAGATCCAGGAGTTCTTCATCTGTTTCCAAGGCCTACCAGCAGAGTGTCCAGTGCAAAGTGTGTGCACATGATAGAAGGGACAAGAGTTTGCTACCAGACAGGGGGGAAAGTGGGAGGGGAAGGAGGACGCAGATGAATGATGGCCTGGTTAGCTTCACCGTCTGCTAAAGGTGGTGCCCTATTGCTGGCTCAGCTCTTGATCAACACTATCCCACTCGTTCACGCAGCTGTCTTCACCCAGAATCTCCATCCAGCATTACTGCAAGCCTCCTGGCTGCTAGGCGTCGTCCTCTGAGCATCTTCAGGGAAATTCATCAACAGATAAGGGCATTAAACAGAAACACGGTCCCGTGAATTCTGGATTGTGGTGGTGCTGGTAAAAGCACAGGGAAAAAGGATTTTTAAAAACAAATGTTTTAACGAGTTGGCCTGAAAAAGGAGGACATTCTGGCAGATGGACACCCAGGAATACAGACACGGAGGTGGGAACAGGAAGGGGGGAGGTGCCGGGATCTCATGGCGGTTTGCTGTCACTAAAACAAAAAAGTGCAGGACACAACATAGTGAGGAATGGGTACTAAACCCATCGAGGCCATGCCATCAAGGACCCTGGTAAGCTGGTTAATGGGCTCGGACTTCATCTCACATGACGGGTATCCATCAGACATTTAAGGAGAGTGACAGGCTAGTTTGGGTAGTTCAGTCTGGCAGTTTTGTAAAGGATGTATTTGAAGGCATAGAACTGATAAGTAGATGGAATGAGGTGAGAGACTCAACGGGCAAGAGTATTAAAATTGGAGATGAGGGAATATTCAGGAAGGATTTTGGAGGTACAATCACACCTCTGTCTCAGTACTCTTTTTTGAGTGTAAATCATATATCACTCCCTGTTTAAACCTTTAGATGGTTCCCCATTGCTCTGAGAACAGAACACGCTCATCTACCAAGCCCTACAAGGCTTCCCTCCTGCTTCCCTCTGAGCTCAGACCCACACGCAGTTCAACCTCTGTCCTCAGCCAGGCCTGAGCTTACTTACTTTCTCTGTATTCACCTGTTGGTCTCTCTGGTTCAGGGGCAGCAGTTTGCCCTCTGATCTCACTTCTCTTGGGGATCGAAGAAGAGTTGTTGCATTTTCAGTTGCTCAGAAAGAGTTGCATTAGAGGGTTTTAAGCAAAGGAACATACTTCACAGGAAATACTCTGGCTGCCATATTGTAAAACGACTACAAGTCATCAAGTACCAATGTGGCAGGCCTCTGCTGCATTCAGACTTGTTGAATTATTGAAAAAAAATCATTATATTTTTTACAAACCATAGCTTACTCTTTTGAGATGCAAGGGACTAGTGGGAGACTAGGCAGCCTCTTGCTATGAGGCTAGTCAGGACATCTGACATAGGGTTCCAGGGAATCTTGGGAAGGTTCTAACTGACTGAGAACACAAGTATCCCCAGGTGGATATATTGGTGGGGGGCATTAATAAGACGCAGAAAAATGCTGAGTTTCATTCTAAATCTCACCCTTTTTAGGATGCACATCATCCAGCAGTTGAAGAGTTGGGTTGCAAACTTTTCATTTTTCAATATCATTGGTAATAAAAAGAAATCTTAGGTTGATTTGGGGTAGAAAATTAATTCTTGACTCTCAATACAGGATCTGCTGGTTACATTTCACATAGTTGTCCCAGACACTGGCGTCCTGCACCTTGCCAGTCCACTGTCCCTGGGTGGGGCTTTCATTCTCCTGGTCACGGGGCAGCTAGAGCTCTACCCTGTTAGTGTTCCAGGTAGCTGCACAGAAATCAAGGAACAAAAGCATCAGCTGTCTTTTTAAGGAAAATTCCCTTAGGTTGCTATAACCTCAGCAAGTATCTTTTTAGCCAGAACTTTGCCTCATGGACATACTTAGCTGCAAGGGAGCCTAAGAAATGTTATCTCAATTCTCAGGAGCCATGTACCCAGGTAAAAATCAGTGGTTCTGTTATTCTAGATGAAGGAAAAAATGGGTATCAGGGGATAATAAGCAGTTTCTGTCCAGACTGCAAATGACATGGAGAATAGATGGTACTGTTTTTGTTTTGTTTTGTTTTAACATCAAAACCCCCAGGATTTACGGACTTGGGTCCCAAATGTGGAAGACTGTTGAGTAGTTGTTCAATTGAACCTACAAATTTGTTCAGCACATTTTCCTACCAGTCACAATTTTCATTATGCCACTTGAGCCATTTATTTCTAAATCCATCCCCTAATTTAAACTCCGATGGCATTCACACAGCATATATAACTCACCACCAGACAGCTGTTTTTGATCAGACTGGTGGTAGCCCAGATCTGTAACCCTGGGATTTGTATTCTGTTCCAGGTCTTCCACCACAGAATGAAAGGAAGTTTGTTTAGGAACACTGGTAATTAAGGCGGGGTGGGGCATTCCATGCAGGGTTACTATGTATGTAGGTAGGACTAAAGTATAAAAGTGATGAGTCTCCAAGCCATGAAAGCCAGGTGTAAAGCCCTACGGACCTGAATTAGATTCATGGCTTTCAGTATGTTTTATACAAGTAAAGGGAAGAAGGAGGAAATTGAGCCGATTGACATGAACAGCCTACTAATCTGAGTGGATATTTTAAATCACCCACTTATTACTCAAAGACATGAATCTTTGTCAGATGTCTACTCATGCTTTTTTTAAGCTTATTTGCTTTTTTTCCCCTTTAACTTGAAGTATGAAGAAAAGACTGGGGGTACGTTTCTCTTATCTCTTGAATCAGAATGTCAGTTCCGTCAGAATGTGACAACTTTGACAAATGAGACTGTAGCTTGATCAGCAGTTTCAATATAGGTGCAGGGGTTCTCGGGTACCGAGGCTCTCCTCACCCGTCCATCATCTGCAGTGAATGACCTGACAGTTACTTTGCAAAGTTTGGAAATTTAACTTGGGAAGAATGATAAAGAATATAGAAACCCAAAGTATACAAATAAATTGGAAACCAAATGCTATTTTGTTTTGACACCGACTAAGAAAAAATGGTCATTTATCTCGGTTTGAATTTCTTTCGTTTCCATCCCATATATATGTATATCATACGGGAGTTCCATTTTGCTCTATTTCTTTTCAATCTTTGTTTCATAGCTATTAGAGCAAACTTCACACCCTAACTAGATTCTAGAAATAAAGGACATTTTCTATCTTCTTCTCAACTTGTTGCTAGTAAAACCACTCAAAACATGGAGTGAAGAATACCTCTGCATATCTCTATTTTTTCAGACACCTGATACATCTTTCCCCTGCCACTACCATTCTTTTAATTTTTGTTTTAGCTTATTAACTTCATAAAAGAGCATGCAAACCTTGGTTGATTTGATATCTATTTCAGAAAACAATGTCATTTAATCTGTTGTGAAGAAATTACCCATAAGAATCTTGGAAACTAGTTAAGACGGTGACCAGTGGTCATGGAGACCACAGTTAATGCCCTTTCAAAGTCAGTCCTCCTCAGTAGCAAAGGAAGCAGAGAGGAGGGGAATTTCCCTTCCCTAGGCCAGTGGGCTCTCTTCCTGAATTTGCAAAAATATTCCCGAATACCAAGGACCACGAATTTTCATTCTTGTAGCTCTATTCTGGTTACCTATTCAGTGTTCATTCAGCACAGATTGTCCCTGTCTTAGCATTTGGGTTTGTATCTAGCTGTTTTTCCTGCTTGTATCTAGAACCATAATATATTACTTAATAAAATAGCTTCTAAGCATACATGTCTTTTTAAAAATATAATTATTTTCCTACAAAACAAACGTACTCGCATTTCCCCCCACGTCTCCATCCCCTTCAGGATCCTCGTGATGCTTTTTACTGTGAGTGGAACAGGTGAGCCAACAGACCCTTAGGGTCACTTTAAAAAGGGTTTTCAAGTCTCTACTCGAGCCTAGTTTAGGAATAACAGTCCAATGACTGCAATCCCATTCTTTCAAAGTCTGCTTTAAAGACTTCAGAAATATGTCTCTCCAAGGATGTTTAGGAAGACCAACTTAAAATTTAAAGTAAATGAAGAATGGCTGTGGGAGGGATGCAGAGATAACAGGAGGCTTACATGGAACAAGAAAAGGAAGGAATGCAGTTACTCTGATGCAGTTCTTTTCCAGGCCTCAGCAATGTCTGTGATCCTTTGAATTTTAAACTTGTCTGAATTATCCTTTTATTGCTGTTTGCAGCTATCACATTGATCTAGGGGAAGCAAGTGGGGCAGTTAAAAATCTCATTCCAACTTGGAACTGCCTCTAGATTGATTGGTAGTAATGGCAAAGTGGCTGAAGAGGAAGGGACTGTGTGCTTTATTTCTTATTGACCAAAGGTGTGTCTGTCTGATTAGTCTCTGCCAGCTACAGAAATAGCAGGTACATGCTGTTGAGGGATGTAGCGATGGAAGTGTTGTGCTTTGAGGGAGGCCAGCAAGACACCTGTCCCAAAGTTATCACCACTGGATTGTCCATTTCTTTCCAAACTCTACCACTGGAGATTCACTCATTCTGACATTTCAGTTCAAGTCAGTTAACAAATATACTTTGGGTCCAATCCTTATACACAGCTCTGGGACTTGTAAAGGATTCAGAAGTTAATAAATGTGGACTCTCCAGGGGTTTTCAATCTAGAGGCTGGACAGACATTTCTGTGTGTAAGAATGTATGTTGTATGATTTCTAACTTCAAGCCAAAAATAAGAACGGAAACCAAACATATGAGTAAGCAAAACTAATTAAAAAAAAAAAAAAGGAAGATTGAGTTAAAAAAAAAAATCTACATGCCAAATAACTACAAGAGATCCATTTAAAGCAAAGTGACCCAGAAAAGTTAAATGTAAACAAAGTTAAAAGTACTAACAACGGGGCTTCCCTGGTGGCGCAGTGGTTGACAGCCCGCCTGCCGATGCAGGGGACGTGGGTTCGTGCCCCAGTCCGGGAAGATCCCACATGCCACGGAGCGGCTGGGCCCATGAGCCATGGCCTCTGAGCCTGCGCTTCCGGAGCCTGTGCTCCGCAATTGGAGAGGCCACAACAGTGAGAGGCCCGTGTACCGCATAAATAAATAAATAAAATTAAAAAAAAAAAAAAAAAGTACTAACAAGCATAAATCTGCTATTGAGTTTTTTGTTTTGTTTTTTTTTTTGCGGTACGCGGGCCTCTCACTGCTGTGCCCTCTCCCACTGCGGAGCACAGGCTCTGGACGCGCAGGCTCAGTGACCATGGCTCACGGGCCCAGCCACTCCACGGCATGTGGGATCTTCCCGGACCGGGGCACGAACCCGTGTCCTCTGCATCGGCAGGCGGACTCTCAACCACTGCGCCACCAGGGAAGCCCTGCTATTGAGATTTTTATTAGACAAAGCTGGATTCAAGGTAAACTATGTCAACAGAGGTATGAATGAGGAATTTATAATATTAAAGGGAACAATGAGGCTATAAGTATATACCCAAACACTATTGCACCAAAATCCATAAAGCATAAATTACAGGAAAATGAAAGAAACTGACAGAAACACAATAGTGATTATAGCCTTTAATTAACCTTGATCAGCCCATGACAGATCAAGAAAACAAACAAAAAGAGGTGAAATATCTGAAAGCATTTGCATACATAAATATATGTATTTATGTGGTGTATATATGAAATACACTACAAATATGTGCACATGAATAAAATTATATAACAGAACAATTTTCAAATCACCTTAGAAATATACAAAATTTACTGTTAAGTGACCAAAAAAATTAAATTTCTACTGTAAAATACAAATTCCACATTCTGACCCAGTGCAGTAAAACTAAAAATTATAATAATTCACAGATTGATAAGAACACATTCTGGAAAGTAAAATTTTACTCTTAAGCAACTCCTGAATCAAAAAGAATTCATAATGCATTTTAAGAATTAAAAAAATCCCTGTATATCCTAGAATAAAGTTTGCTCAGGAAAATATGTAGCTTTTAATACTTGCATTCTAAAAAAGAAAAAAAGAAATGAATCTGGTTTTAACTCAAGAAGCTACAAATGGAACAATAGAGTATGCCTAAGGAAGTCAAATGAAGAAAATAAAAATGCTCAAAGGAGAAATTAAAAAATCACAAAATTGTTAAGCAGTCCAAAAAACCGGTTCTTAAAAATAGAAAGCAAGAAACCACTAGACAGTGGACCATGAAAAACAAAAAGGAGAAAGCACAGGAAAAATAAATTAGAATTGTAAAAGGGTAAATCACCGCAGTTACAGTAAAGATGAAATGAATGATAAAAGTAACATGCAAGTGTCTACCAAATATATTTGAGGCTATAAGGATTCCAGCAGGAATACGGCACCATGGAGTAGACTCAGAGTCACGTAATGAGAGCAGAATAGGGAAGGAAAGGGAGATCTACCCCTCTGCTGAGATTCCAGAATATCCGCAAAAGAATAGAAAACTGCATTTATAACCCCCTGATTCGATTCTAAAAATTTTCTTTCCCATCCCTCTTGAAACGGCTACTTTTCACCTGATGAAGAAAGTTGCTATTGAGAAACAGTTTTTCATTTGGAAAATAAATCTAAAGACTGAATATAAAAATGCATATGCTATGACTGAACCGTGCAAAACAAAATAATCCCACACATACATAAACACAATGTGAGGACATATATTTAATTAGAGTAATAAGATTATGGGTAATTTTTCTTATTTTCCAGCCTTTCCAAAATACTGTTTGCATAATAGAAATGCAGACCAAATAAGGTGTCTCCTGTATATGAGTCCAAATTTTTTTTAACAGTTCTGCAGACTTTCTCCCACTCAAAGGACAAAGTACACTCTTTCTGTCATTATAAAATTGTAGATGGTGTTAAATTATTCCTTCAAAGGCCACCTAAAATGAACCATGTCCTTAGTTGAATGCATACTCTTCTTGAGTTGTTACCTCTTAAATACCAACTATGACAACGGTCTTTATCCTCATAGGAAGGCAGTCATATAAGAAATCTGCAGTATAAACTCAGTTTGTATATTTTGTGGGAAGTACAGTGCATTTCTTAGTAAATTAACAGATCCTAATTAGTGGAATAATTCCCTCATCCTTTATTGAATTAACCGTAAGTAGAATGGACCAGAAGACCACTTTGGAAACTCCACTAGAGATGACAGACATCAGGGATGATTCTGATCTTGGACTTAGCAACTGTTTTAGTTGAGATTACAGATACTTCAATCTCTCAAGACACAGAGAGAAAGGCGACAAACCTTCTACTATGTATCGAAGACTGACTGAGCCTTTGCATGGATAAAATGATTTATTTCAGAGCTGGTAACTACACTGTCTTGGGAATTTGTTGAGGTTGGCAGTGGTACTTTTCTTATCAAAAGATGTCAGAAAATTCTGGCTGCCTATATTGTTTTTGAGAGCAAAAGTTATCTATTTTGTGACAGAAAAGGGGGGAATATTGCCCTCAGTTTTGGTTATATTTAGTGTGTCATTATAACTTTTGGTCTTATTAATACTTAGGCAACTTTGGATAGATACTTACAGAATTTTTTGCACATCATTAAAAATTATATATCATGTCAAGGACTAGATGAATTGATGACAACTTGGATGAAATATGACCTACTTTGCATATATATAAATATTTCAAATACTGTATTCAGGTAGAAAGGTATAGAATTTTTAAGAATTTCCTTACAGTTACTTATACTTAGGAAGGCAGTCTGGAACTTAAGGCAACACTGCTTTTATTTCCACTATTAGTAATTATCACAAATTATCTGCATCTGGAATAAAATATAGCACAACTACTCTATTACTTTCTTCCTCCTTTTAAATAAAATCTTCAGAAATTTGATTCAGGTTCCCCTTGCCACTTACAGTCCATATCTTTGATTATGAGCTCCTACAAAAATAAAATTTAAAATCAACATTAAAAAACATTATTCTTTGCAAAAATTGTTTTGCCCAAGTAATGAAACAATGCACACCTATGACACATAAGAAATAGAAGTCCCATCACAATCTAGCTGCCATAGGTAACTGCTTTCAAAAGTTTGATATTTATTTTCCTAGAATCTTATGCCTTTTTACTCTCACTATGTATATTTTTAACAAAAAAAAGTTAATAAGCATACTCTTCTATATTTGCTTTTTTTACTTAAAAACACATTTTATGTATTATTATATATATTGCCTTAGTTTATAAATACAGATCCAAATAATTTGGTTAATGCATTTGTAGCATCACGTTGTATAGAGCTACCATGACTTATTAAATCAGTTCCAATTTTATGTATATGAGGATTATATCTGTTTTTTTAAATTACAGTGTTGCAGCCAAAACCCTTGTACATGTACATGTGTGAATAGTCAAGAGGACCCAGTGTCCAGAAGTGAGATGGTTGTATCATGGGCTATATATATTTACACATTTGCCAAAATGAATATTCCTGCCAGTCTAATGGGGAAATTTGTCCTTTTAATTATTAGGGAAATTATTACTTAATTATTAGGGAAATAGAGCATTTTTTCTTACAATTACAGGAACTGTAAGGTTTTTTTTTGAATTGTCTACTCGTCTTTTCTGTTGGACTGTTCATCTAGGTTGTGTGAACACATTTTTTTCTATTAGAGTTATTGGACTTACATGTATAGTGCATTTATTTGTAGTTTGTCTTCTGCCATTATACATAAAAGTGCTTATTTATTCCACTTCAAAACATTTTGAATTATTTTGAAAAATTTTTTGAAATGCATAATATAGAAAAATACAATTCTTACATTTCTACCATCCAGAATTAGCATTTTTTTGTTTTTGTTTCCAAGCCTTTTTTTTAAACTAAAGAAATAAAACATTTAATGTGTTAAAAGAAAAGCCAGCCTTCCAGACCAACACTTCAGACCTCGTTTATCTTCCTGAGTGACAAAGTTCGTTTTATAGTCTTTGTGTAGTTTTGAATGCCTGCATATGTTTCTATAAACAATATGTTTTATTACTCTCTGTATTTTAAATTCCTTTTGTTAATAAGAGCAAATTTTATAGTGTAATATTTGGACTTCCTTTTACCAATGAGCATTTTGTTTTTGAAATTTATACACGTAGATATGTATAAATTCAGCTAACAGTGTTTAATTTTTAGGCACTCAGATTTAATAGTTTTTTATGTCTTCACTTTCCTCCTGTCAAAACTATAAAATTGTCCAATTATTTTATTCTCTTTTTCTTTTTTTTTTTGTTCACATTTAAAATTTTGATGTGGATCATTTGACATTTATTGGAGGATAACCACCAACCATCTGGTTGTACAACATCAAGAATGTACGGTACTCAGAGTCACTGATTTATATACTTTAACATGGGGGGGAGAAAAAGGGGATAATGTAAGTAGGGAATCAACCTAGTTTTCTCCCCCAAATTGCTGGATGGTTTGCTTATAGTTCATTCATCAGTTCATTATGTGCTTATTGATTGAAAACACTGCCTTTGTCAAACATGCAATATCCAGATACATATGATCAATTTCTGTGGTTTTTCTATGCATTTTTCTTATCCCTATACTGTTTGTAACCAGTATAGCTTAAGTTTATATTATTATTCTCCCCACATATTTTCCTTGGTATTCTGTTTATGCTTTCAATGTGATTCAGAATTCTTTTATCATGTTCTTAAAAGAAAATCTTATTTTTATTGCAATTTCACTGAATTTATAACTTAAATTAGAGGAATTTTTTATAGTTTCGATTTGTTCTTCAGACACATATGCATTTATTCACATCTTCTTTCATGTCCCATCAGTAAAATTTTACAGCTTCCTTCATACAAGTTTAGTAAACTTGTTCTTAAACTCATATCTACAATATTTTTGTTGCAGTTAGTGTAAAATCTTTCATTGTATTTTCATATTTTCTGTCTTGTTCATATTTGTGTAGTATGTAACTTTATCAAACACTCCAATTGTTTTCAGTAGTTTTTAGTTGGTATTCATAGACTATATAGGTTTATTTGTCATCATGTGTCTGCTTTGGTAAAGTGTTATTCAAATCAATGGTTCTCATCTGGGGCAGTTTGGCTTCCCATGGGATCATTAGCAATGTCTCGAGACATTGTTGGTTGTCATTAATATGGATCCTGTTGGCATCCGTTGGGTAGAGACTGGGAGGCTGCTAAATATCTTTCAGTGCCCAAGAGAGTCTCTTGATATTCGTGAGTTACATGAATTCTTTATATATTCTAGATACAAGTCTTTTTTTGGACATATGTTTTGCAAATATTTTTCCCAGTGTGCAGCTACTTTTTGATTTCTTAAGTCTCTTTTTTTTTTTTTTTTTTTTTTGCCGGTACGTGGGCCTCTCACTGCTGTGGCCTCTCCCTTTGCGGAGCACAGGCTCCAGACGCCCAGGCCCAGCGGCCATGGCTCACGGGCCCAGCCACTCCGCGACACGTGGGATCTTCCCAGACCGGGGCACGAACCTGCGTCCCCTGCATCGGCAGGCGGACTCTCAACCACTGCGCCACCAGGGAAGCCCTCTTAAGTCTCTTTTGAAGAGCAAAAGTTTTAATGAAATCCAATTTATTGATCTTTTAAAATTTTTATAATTCATGCTTTTTGTGCTTTATTTAAGAAATCTTTCTAACCCAAGGTCACTAAAATATTTTCTTGTGTTTTCTTCTGTAAGTTTCTTAGTGTTTGCTCTTACGTTTAAATCCATGATCCATCTCAAATTAATTTTGGTAAATGATGAGTTAAGGCTTGATGTTTATATTTTTCCAAATGGCTATCCTATGGTTCCAACACCAGTTGTAGGAGATGTTTTCCTTTCCCCAGTGAATCGCCTTGAAATCTTTGTTGAAATCAATTATTCATATGTGTGGATCTCTTTCCGGTCTTTACATCCTGTTCCACTGATCTATCTATAATCTACTACCACAGTGTTTAGGCTACTGAAGCTTTATAATAAGTCTCAGCATCAGATGGTATACATCCTCTAACTTCGATCTTTTTAACAATATTGAATCTTCTGGTCTAAGAACACAGGGGATCTCTCCATTTCTTTAGGCCTTATTTAATTTTTCTCAGCAATGTCGTCTAGTTTTTAGTTTAAAAACTAAATTTTTTGTCAGATTTATCACTAATTGTTTCATATTTCTTAAAGTTATCTTAGGGCTTCCCTGGTGGCGCAGTGGTTGAGAGTCCGCCTGCCGATGCAGGGGACACGGGTTCGTGCCTCGGTCCGGGAAGATCCCACATGCCGCAGAGTGGCTGGGCCCGTGAGCCATGGCCGCTGAGCCTGCGCGTCTGGAGCCTGTGCTCTGCGATGGGAGAGGCCACAACAGTGAGAGGCCCACGTACCGCAAATAATAATAATAATTAAGAAGGATTTTTTTTTCTTTTTTTTTTTTGAAGATTTGGAGGAATTAATAAATGGAGTCTTTGGCCTCAAAATGCTTTCCTCCTTACTTCTCAGTCAAATGCTACCCATTCACTTGAGACTGTGGGAAAGATTATTCCTCTACCCTCTTAGGTAGACTATGTATTTATAGTCACTATTTCTTGAATCTAATTTAACTTCCTATGAATTTATGCTTGTCTCCCCTTCTACATTTCATATATCTTGAGGTTTTTCTTTATATCACTGAGCATGATGCATTATCCACCTTATACAGAGGGCAAGGAACTCAGCCACTAGTGCTTGAGTGTTCAAAGTTAGGTTTCCATAAGAAAGCTTAAAATAGAATTATTGCTCTGAAGTAGAGAAATTGATTTTTTAGGAGGGATATTGCTTATAATGCTTCTGGCTAGTTTAAAGATGATCTGACAATTCTTGATGATTAATTACTGAATCACTATTTCTCTAAAATACATGTCTGACAGTTATTTCCTTTGGAGAAATGTTAGAAGGAAATAACATCAAAATAAAAAAATCGGAGCAAGACTAAATGTAAAGGCTCCTGGAATTTATTAAAGCCTTAGAAAAGGCGTGTACCAGGTGTGATGAAACATAAAAGCTGTGCATTTTATTCACTTCACAGAGAGATATACGTACTCTAAAAATTGACTCGTGAAGTTAAAGTGTTGGTGTATTTTATACTGGAATGAATGTTGCTGCTAGTAGGATGATACACCAGGACCCTACTGAAGAACAGTGGAAAGGGAAAAACTGACTTAGACCTGGCAAAACTATCTTTACAAAGAAATCCTATCTGCTTTTAACACTCAGATGATAGAAAAGTATAATGGATCGTCTCCATAAGCGCGTCAGGCCTTCTTAGCACTCGCTGATGACCCCAGCTCCTTTCTGGACTCCCTTGCAGGGAACAAGCAGAGGGGGTCCTCAGGGGGCCTGAAATGTGGTACTTGGTGCCTGGGGATAACTGTGGCCTCTAGTGTAAAGATGCTGGTCAAGGTAGCATTTTTACCAAAAGACTAGAAGGACACTATAGAAGTCTGTTGCCCAGAGGAGGAGAAACTAGGCCTGAGAACTTTAAGTCATTGATACTAATAATAAAAAAGTAGTTGTATAGTATTCATATCTGAAAATAATTGATTTATCAGAACTCTGAAAGTCTTTAGATAACAAATTATATTACTAGAGATGGTCCTTTATCCCAGCAAAAAGGTTTGACATACCTTTAATTCTTATTCAAATTTTCTCTACTTTCTGTCCATGATGTTATGTATTACATTCTAAAGAATGCCCTAAATAATGATTTTTTTAAATAAAATGATTTTAAAATTATGCTGGTGACATTACAGTAATGATCTCTAGATTAAGACTTTGGTTTTCTTCTCTAAAATGCATAAGCTTTGTGGTGCTTTGCTGATGAGTAATTACTGCCAGCCTGATGGCTGTCACCTGAAGTGAAAGGAAGGCATGAGGAAAGCTCGACAACCACTCTCAACTCCTTGATAATAAGCTCTCATGTCGGGCTTCCCTGGTGGTGCAGTGGTTGAGAGTCCGCCTGCCGATGCAGGGGACACGGGTTCGTGCCCCGGTCCGGGAAGATCCCACATGCCGCAGAGCGGCTGGGCCCGTGAGCCATGGCCGCTGAGCCTGCGTGTCCGGAGCCTGCGCTCCGCAACGGGAGAGGCCACAGCAGTGAGAGGACCGTGTACCGCAAAAAAAAGCTCTTATGTCAAAGCAGGGAGAGTTGCAAGTGGATGACATACCAGTAGAATACTGCCTTTTGTGGATTATTAGTGCCTTTCTAGAGGATTATCAATACTGCTGGCTTTTGGAGAAGAGTCTCAAATCATAATTTTAAAAGTCACTGTTTCGGCATCACCAAACAGATATTCTAAGCCCATCTTCTTATAAGTGGTTTAGGTTATTTTTCTTTAAGGGCATTTGTGTGTCAACATTTTATTTGAGTTGCCATTTGGGGGTGCTATTTTCACATACTTGTAAAATCTTTTTTTAATTTATTCTCATCCACTTAGAAATTTGCTTAGTATTAACTGTCAAGTTGCAGCTCTTTTCCAGAGCTATAACGTTATGGGCCTGTTTTTCAGATCTTTTGTAAAATAAACACTGACCCTCGAGAATCAGCTGTTTATATTTTTTTGTTGAGAGATTTGATCGCTTCTCTCTTCCTATCGAAGGCCCAAGCCAGTTTCCTTTTCAAGACCAAAGTCTTCCTCCCAGCCACTCCCTACCTTGACCCCCAACTCCCACCCCATCCATGATGAAGCAAAACTCCTTGACCAACCAAAAGATAACAAAAATACTTCTTTGTAGAACCTTAACAGTGGCCTGGATAATCAGTGCTCTCTCCCCCATCACATAACACACACACACATATATACACATGTGGGTTTAACTGATTCTCTCCTTATATATCCTTCTCAATCCCTCAAAGAACTCAAGGATTTTATCAGGTGTTTCTGTTTTGAGTCTGATTTATGAACTCTTCTTTGTGCCAGGTGCCGGCCATACTCCACAATTCATAATCTGTCACCAGGTGTAATGGTCCATTTCCAAAGGTGAAGTGTGACCGTTCTTTCTGTACGCATCAGGTAAACAGATCGTGTGGCTGCTCGGGTATCTATATGAAGTGGGTGATCTATCTGGAGAGCACGTTAGCCTTTCAGCACACACCAGTTTCACTTGGTTCTCTTCTTTTATGCTCTTCATTTTTCTCCATCAAAGACTTACCTGATGAATAACATCCAGTCACTAGTGAGCAGTTGCTCGAAATCCCTAGAAGGGGAGTGGGTTGTGGTACCCGGTGAATTTCAGAGCATCTCAACCTTTAAACCTTGTCGAATGAAATGCCGTTCAGAGGGTACAGCATTTCAGTTATACAAGATGAATAAGTAGAGATATGCTCTACAAACCTGTGTTGTGCACTTACAAATTTCTTAAGAGGGTAGATCTCATGTTAAGTGTTTCACCACAATAAAAAAAAGGAAGAATAAAGGAAAGAGAGTCATTGGGATTAAGAGGAGAATTTGGTTTGGTTTCGTTGGTTCTTCAACAGTGTCAGCTTTTTTTAACACTTGATGGTGACAAATCCCACGGCTTCCACTGACAGCTTTGTTTTTTTCTTCACGTCTATCACAAAATTACAGATAAACCTCTGCATTCAAGGATTCAGGAAACTGAAAGTTTCAGGAACCAAATCTTAGAATAGATAAACTTGAATTACTAGGCCTCATTTGTTTTCATTTTCATGAGTTCTTTGTGTACATTAATGGGTTATTTCTCTAGAGATGTAAAATTTCTGTTGTTCAGGGTTGGGACGTTGCCGCAGGAGGTATTCGGTAAATTCGGCCCATCCATCCAGCTAATACGCAGGAGCATAGACCTGCAGATCTGCGGTCCTCAACCTTTTTGGCACCAGGGACTGGTTTCATGGAAGACAGTTGTTCTGCGGATGCGGGGGGGCGGGGGCACGGGGGCTCGCCGCTCACCTCCTGCTGTGCGGCCCAGTGCCTAACAGGCCACGGCTGTAGAGGCTCTTGAGTAGACGCAGGATAAGAGCGGGCACACGAACATCATCAGACACCAAATGCTGCTAAGATCATTCGTTTTCCAGTCTGTGTAGTGTGAACTAAAAAAAATGCACCACGTGAGAGTGGTGAGTTAAGTTTTATGTGGGGCAAAATGAGGTCTATAGCCCGGGAGACAGCACCTCAGATAGCTCTGAGAAACTGCTCCAAAGAGGTGGGGGGGTCAGTATAGATGTGATTTTGGTGGAGGGGGAGTACGTGCCGTCAAGCACACATTTTTGCAGAAAGTTGCTGCTAGTCACAAGGAGCAGTCGTCACCGTGAAGGATTTTAGTGCGTCTCTAGATATGAGGAGATGCAAGAATTGGGCTCATAAAATCTTTTCCTGAAAATATCTAAATATCGGAAAGCCTATTCTTCTAGTTTTTCCCAGAGTACAGAGCGCCTCATTTCTGATCTCCACCTTGAACTCCTTTTAGGGTGTGTTGAAGGTCAGTGGTCACAGCAGCTTGTGATTTAATCCTTGTAGAGGCAGATGGCAAGTGCCAATTTGTAGTTGGCAAAAGGAAAAATGCATGTTTTAAAAGTGGACCTAAGCTTACTAAAGTTAACCGTCCACATTTTTTTTAGTGCTTTGTATGAGCTACACAGGAGTGAAAGTCAAGTTTCAGAGTTTTAAGAAGGAAATAAGAAAATTAAAAGTAAAGGGAGCAGGGGCATAGAATTCATTCCAGGAATGTGGTAACCAAAGAAACCCAATTAGAAGAGTCTGATCGGTAGAGGAGGAATCAGACACTGAGGGCATGGAGAGAAATGTGGTTCTATTTTTGTTTTCGTTTTTCTTTTTAATGATGAACCCTGGGTTGTTTCAAGAAGGAAGGAAAGGAAACGGTGAAGGAAGAGAGACTAATGGCATGTGAAATGGATGGGTTAATTTTTAAAAGAACGACCTAAATCAGTACTTCTCACATTTTAATGTGTTTTGTTAAATTAAGATTCTGATTTTTTTTTAAATAAATTTTTATTTTTGGCTGCGTTGGGCCTTTGATGCTGCGCGCGGGCTTTTCTCTAGTTGCAGCGAGCCGGGGCTACTCTTCATTGCGGTGCACGGGCTTCTCATTGGATGGCTTCTCTTGTTGCAGAGCACGGGCTCTAGGCACCCAGGCTTCAGTAGTTGTGGCACGCAGGCTCAGTCGTTGTGGCTCACGGGCTCTAGAGCGCAGGCTCAGTAGTTGTGGCTCACGGGCTTAGTTGCTCTGCGGCATGTGGGATCTTCCCGGACCAGGGCTCGAACCCATGTCCCCTGCATTGGTACGTGGGTTCTTAACCACTGCACCACCAGGGAAGCCCCAGATTCTCATTCTTTAGGTCTGGGGTGAGGCCTGGGATTCTGCTTTTCTAACAGGATCCCAGGTGACGCTGATGCTGCCTCCAAGGCACTTAGAATCCTGCTGGGAGACCAAGTCAACACATCTGAAACTAGTCATGATTGTTCTAGCACCTTCCATATATAAGACAGCACAGTAAATGCAAGTAGGTGCTGAATAGCACAGTTCTTTCCAATAAATGCAGTTAAAAACTCTCAAACCTTTAGACCGCCATGTATCCTAAGTGATAAGGAGATAACTCCATATCAGGGAGGAAAAATGGTGTTGGTCATTGAGTTCATGACAATAACACATTTACAAGTCAAAAAAAAAAGACTATTAGTTCTCAAGTAATTAGGAAAATATCATTGAACAGCAGAGAAAATGTAAGTCAGAACCATCAAGGGTTATTATTATAGTTTCAATTTTGAAAACTGCTCCTGTTTGTATTTCTAACATTTTTATATACACAGGCTCCCAAATATGCTGATATATGCAGGAAAGAAAATGAGGTCTTTTTCATTATCTGCACATCCTTGCATCTCTTTAAAAAAATCAGAATGTGCATTCATGTATTCTCGCTTAGCGTTCTGATCTTTGCATTTCTGGGGGAAGGAAAGAAGGCGTGTGGTTTTGTACTCAGCTAGTTCTTTTCCTCTGTATTCTACTGCACATGTGTGACTTTTCTTTGGTTAAGAGGTAGAGACTAGCTCTTACGTTTTAAAGATAACTTGACAATGACCTGATGAGAAGGTTTTATGTCTCTTTATGAAGTAGAAACATGAATCCTCTTTGATTGGAAGAAGCATAAAAAGATGATAAATATATTAGCCAGGTTTTTCTCCATAGACCCTTGGACTTACTAGCACAATGTAATAAAATGCTATATGCTTATTACAACCTGTGTTGTTTGACCTTTAAAAATTTTTTTTGACAGCAAAGCAGAGGGCTGTCCTCTCTACATTACTTTTAATATAGACAAAATTAAAATAAACTATTATATTTTTATCACTATAGATTGGGTATTATGTAGATATTACTAATAGAATTATCTGTGCATGGAAATTCTCTGTACATTTCTTTACAACCTCCTGTACATCTATAATTACTTCACAATAAAAGTTTTTAAAAATTGAAGGTAAAACATACAAGATTAAAATACACAACAGCCATAATATATATGCATATTAAGTTGGGATGGTTAAATGGAATTGCAGTATCCTGAGATTCTTGTTTTGTCTGGAATGAGGGTAAAAGTATTGAGGAATATTAGGCTTTGTGTTAGGATAAGCATGCTGAAATTTCTAAAGTAATCGCTAAAGGACTAGAAACAGCGTCTAACTTCTAAACTGGTAGACAGATACTCGTGTAGATACTTAAGGATGAATCTGTTGAGGGAATTTGAAATTGATAAAGCATAAGGGGCGGAATAGGATCAAGGGAGCCTCTTGTCAATGAGATGACGATGTAAGAACAAGAGAAAACTCAAGTACACAAACTGTGACTTCCAAAAACTGAGAAAGTGCTTCAGAATGGCAGATTTCGATAGAAGGAATTAAAAATGGTGAGACTGTTTTTATTCTTATTAGAGTTGGGTTCATAATAAGATCAAGGGCTGCACCGGGGAGTCTTGAAGTGCACAGAAAAACCAAGATTAAGTCAAGTAGCAAGTGACATCATTTCAACTTAGTAATGTGATGAGGTCATGGTCATGACCTAGATATTTAGGACTAAGCTCTAAATGTGTGTTAGGGGGATGGGTTCTATTCTTTTAATTTTTTAAAATTGAGATACAATTTATATAACATGAAATGTACCATATTAAAGTATATAATTCAGTGGTTTTTAGTATAGTCACTGTGTTGTACAACCATTACTATCACTTGTTTCCAGAACATTTGCATCACTCCAAAAAGAAACTTTGTATCGATTGCCATCAGTTCCAATTCCTGTCTTTTTCTGTGGCAGCCACTGATCTACTTTATGTTTCTATAGATTTGCCTGTTCTGGACATTTCATATACATGGAGTCATACCCTATGTAGCCTTTTGTGTCTGGCTTCTTTCACTTAGCATAAAAGGTCCAATCACATGGTAGTGTGTAACAGTACCCTATTCTTTTTTGTGGCTAAATAACATTCTATCACATGGATATACCACATTTTGTTTATCCATTTATCAGTGCATGGACATTCAGGTTGTTTTTACTTTTTTGCATATCATGAATAATGCTGCTATGAACATCCATGTACAAGTTTTTGTGTGAGCATATATCTTCGTTTTTTTAAGATCAATCTCAATTACTTTTTTAAAATTTCATAAAATTATTTTTAAACTTATTTTTATTTTTCGCTGTGTTAGGTCTTCATTGCTGTGCGCCGGCTTTCTCTAGTTGTGGTGAGCAGGGGCTACTCTTTGTTGCAGTACGCGGGCTTCTCACTGTGGTGGCTTTTCTTGTTGAGGAGCGCAGACTTCAGCAGTTGTGGCACGTGGGCTCAGTAGTTGTGGCTCGTGGGCTCTAGAGTGCAGGCTCAGTAGTTGTGGCTCACGGGCTTAGTTGCTCCATGGCATGTGGGATCTTCCCGGACCAGGGATCAAACCTGTGTCCCCTGCAATGGCAGGCGGATTCTTAACCACTGTGCCACCAGGGAAGTCCGTGAGCATGTACCTTGAGTCCTCTTGACTCAAAACATATACCTAGGAGTGGAGTTTGCTAGGTCATGTGGTAATTCTCTGTTTAACTTTTTGAGGAACTGCCAAACTATCTTCCTCAGTGGCTGTACTATTTTACATTCCTATCAGCAATGTATAAGGGTTCCATTTTTTCAATATCCTCACCAATATTTGTCATTTTCTTTTTTAAAAAAATAGCCATCATAATGAGTGTGAATTGGTATCACGTGGGTTTTTTAAATTGAAGTATAGTTGATTTACAATGTTGTGCTAATTTCTGCTGTACAGCAATGTGATTCAGTTATACATATATATACATTATTTTTTATATTCTTTTCCATTATGGTTTATCACAGGATATTGAATCTAACTCCCTGTGCTATACAGTAGGACCTTGTTGTTTATCCATTCTATATATAATAGTTCGCATCTGCTAATCCCAAACTCCCAATCCATCCTTCCCCCGCCCCATCCTCTCCCTTGCCAACCCCCAAGTCTGTTCTCTATGTCTGTGATGGTATCTGGTGGTTTTGATTTGCATTTCCCCAATGATTAATGATGGTGAGCATCTTTTCATATGCTTATAAGGCAGTTGTATATCTTCTTTGGAGAAATGCCTATTCAAATTCTTTGCCCTTTTAACAATTATGTTATTTATCTTTTTTATTGTTGAGCTGTAAGAATTCTTTCTATATTCTGGATACTAGACCCTTATCATATACGTGATTTGGAAATATATATGATATATTGATATTTTCTTTTTCTCGGGGTTGTCTTTTCATGTTCTTGATACTGCCCTTTGATGCATAAAAGTTTTTAATTTTGATGAAGTCCAGTTTATCTATTTTTTCTTTGGTTCCTGTTCTTTTATAAAGCTATTTTTACTGAAATAAGATGCTATTTTACATTTTAAATTCTTGTTGTCTCTCAGTTATGCATAATTTAGATAGATAGCTTTTAGAGAGTCATAATTTAGGTAGTAACCTGCCTCACTAATGAGATGAATTATTAGTTCCCTTTAGCTGCTATAACAGAATTGCCACCAACTTGGTGGTTTAAACCAACACAAATTTATCATTGTACAGTTCTGTAGTTCAGCAGAGCGCAGTGGGTCTCACCGGGCTAGAATCCAGGTGTTAGCTGACCAGTGTTTCCTCCTGGAGGCTCTAGGGGAGACTCTGTGGCCCTTCCAGCTTCTAGAGGCACCACATTCCTCAGCTTTGGGCTCCCTTCCTCCATGCTTGAAGCCAGCAGTGTTGGACCAAGTCTTCCACACATTTCATCACTCTGCCCTCCAACTCTGCCTCCCTTTTCCACTTGTACGGGGCCCTTCTGATTACACTGGGCTCACCGGGATAATCCAGGGTGCACTCCCTATTTTAAAGTGAGCTAATTGGAAAACTTAATTCCAGCCACAGCCTTAAAACCTCAATCTCCAGGTAATGTGTAGTCACAGGTTCTAGGAATTAGGAGGTGGATATCTCTGGGCAGCTGTCATTCCTGTACTACAGGTGACCTTATTGCTGGCCTGCTCTACGAAAGCTGGGGGCTGCAGGACATCTATTGACAGCTCATGAAATTGCAAGTACTCTGAAATAAATTGACTGTAAATATCATTGGTCTTGTCTCTACAAGCCTATCTGGGTCGTGGCAGAAGGAGTAGATACGTAAATTCCTTATTCTTCATGAGCCTCTGTTACAATCCCTAAACCAGAAGTTTCTATTCTTGCAATCCAGGAAGAAACCAGCTCAGAAGTTTGGCATTATGGATAGCAATCTTCAAACTGGCTTTCTAGAAGTGGGTTACACGGGCAGGTACTTTTTTAGGGGCAGCATGGTACAGCAAGAGAGCTTGGGATTTTGACTTAAGTGGATCTGGAACTAGGTGTCAGCCCACCCACTTTATATGAAAAGTCCACCAGAATTCAACTACATCCACAAACCTAGATTTTGATGAATGTGCATGAAACCTTGCATTTGTGTGGTGGCATATCTCAAATATCTCTAAAAGGCAAAATGATACTTTGCTTAAAATGAGAAAAATTAGTGCTTAAAGTATCTAAAGGAGTTTAAAGACACTTAGCCATACTGTTTACTGAATGATAATGCCTTTAGGAAAACATGTTACGTGTATGCGCTTTAAAATCAATTTGTTAGTGTGATGTGAGAGATAAAAGGGTTCTCCTTACCTAATGCTGTCGGAAGACACCAAAAAGAGGCTGACAGTGAATTCTGTCATGTCTTTTTCTTTGATTAAAAGGAAAATGAGACAGAGGACAGGCTCACGTGTTTACTGCTAAGCATCCTCTCCTGCCCACATTTTCCTGCCCAAATAATCTCTCACCACATTTAGACAGAAGGGGGAAAAGATGAATAGCGTAGCATGTGGGTGCTCCCAGGGATATACAGAAAGTCTGAATCTTTCCATCTCTGTATGCATCGAGGTATCTTTTATTATGGGATACATGGATTGTGAAAACTCAGATTATTATTAAATAGGGCAGTGGGCAATTTAGGAAGTGCCCTATCTCCCTGTGACAAAGGCTTTGCAGCTAAGTGCGGTAATTTATGTTGATAAATTGCAGCTGTCAGAGTGTCCAGAGCACTTCGTGGGATCCGTTTCTAACTTTGCATTTTTCATTCATGCATTCTGATGTATAAACTTCTATTACAAGAAAAAAGAAAAGCACAGCGAGTTCTAGAGCTAGTCCCTAAATTGTCATAACCCGGTTTGGGTAACATTAAACAAAAGTAAGAATGAGGATAACATTATTATTATTAATGTCTCCTTTGCCCTCCAAAGTCAATAGGTTGAAAGAAACGTTAGAGAAAGAGACCATTATTTAAATGAGTTTAGGTGTCCAACAAAAGAAAAAAATGCCCTGAAGATGGAAAGATTGATTCCAAAATATAGGAAAATACATACATACTAAAAAAAGTATGAAAGGCAATGGGTTAAGTTCTATATGTAAGTGTCATGACTAGTATAACAGGGGGAAAAAATGATACATAAAATTTACATTAAAATAAAAAGCCTTGCAAGTTCTAATAATCCGTTTTTGCCACTGTATCCATGAGCTGTGTTTCATACTCAAAACTCAGTGGTTTAAAACTATAGCCACATACCTTGCTCATGCAGTTGCAGTTCAGGTAGGATTTGGCTAATCTAAAACGGCTCGTTTCATAACACCTGGTGTGTCACTGCTCTGCCTCTTAAAATTGATTCGTGCGGCACCTGGATGGCCATGCTCCTTACGTCTCTCTGGATTTAGAGCTGGCATATTCTCAGCACAGTGCCAGACACTCAAGACAGCAAGCAGAGACCTGCAGAGCCTCCCAAGGCCTGTGTTCCGACCTGGTGCACTGTCCTCTCTGTTCACATATCATTGGCCTGAAGAGTCACATGGCCACGCCCATGCCAAGGGACAGACTGCTCTAGATGAAAATTCCTGCAAAACTGTACCAAGTTTTGTACCCAAGAAAGCCTCTGCTATAGGTAGTAAGATAATCTACGTAAATTTATAAAGTCTTAAAGTGAAATTTTTTAAGCAACTCATGCATCAAAAGTCTTAACCTAAGGAACAGATACAGTAGGTGTAGCCGTCACATCTCCAAGACTAACTAGGCTTGTCAAGATAATCTAAACTGGCTTGTGCACATGGCCACACACTATCAAACTTGTTTAGCTAGAATATTTCTGAGAGTGATACCACGTGATACCAAGATGAGAGAGCCTTGCTTCACTTCGCATAGAATTCACCTCTCCACCTCCCATTACAGCTCTTCTGGCTGCAGATCTTAAAAAATGGAAAAATAAGAGAGATGAAATGTGGCTTGGAAAGTGATATAGGACTGTTTGCTTGGTTGTGGGTTTGCATTATTTTGTGATTATTTTTAATGCCCTTCCAGATAAGCCTACAACTTAAACAGGGTAATTCAAGGCTAGAGATGGCCATTGCTAACGTCTGGGTCTCTTTTATGACCAGAAATAGAAATACAATCTCTTACCGATACTGATTCCCGAGGCCCCAGGGAATATACTTTGTCTGGGGAGTCTTGGCCCAGAAATGCCCCATAACTGTAGAAGATAAACAGCCAGTTCCCTTCTAGATTTGTCCAGAAATGATGACCTTAAAAGGCTATTTTCTTGCACTGTCTTGTGGCAAGTGCACCACCTAAGCAGGTGAACTTTGTTTATCTTCTCTGTTTTATTGCTTTAGTGCCTCTTGTAATTGATTGAGAGGTGAAATCCTCCTGTGCAGGAGGATTTACACTCAGAGGTGACATTCCTCCATCAGGACCAAGAGGGTAACGTCAGATAAATAACCGAGCACATGCACGGAAAGAAAAGTTAATGCTCTGAGAGAATGTCTTTTCCTCAGTACCAGTAAGAAAAAAGAGGAGACTTCCAGAACTGGCATCTGGCCTCAAGTTTAAGTCATAGGGTTAAACGTTGTTTTTCCAATTTATCTTGAGTCAAGTACTTTTTCTTAGAGACAGTATATCAAAGTAGGATGAAGTAAGAGTAGCCGTGTGGATAAAATTCTATACTTTGCCCTAGTTCAGTTATACAGCGTTGGTTAAACTTGCTGTTCTTACCATCAGACTCTGTACAATGCTAATAAAATCTCATTTCTGCAGTCAAGGTGTCTACAGTTTAACGGGGGAGAAAAAATATGCATGTTATTATGCATAAAAATATAAGAAAATAATACAAAGTGGGATATACAATTTTTTAAGAGGATCAGTATTTTAGCATACTCAGTGTCAGTCTGTCTGGGCTGCTATAACAAAATATCACAGACTGGATGGCTTATAAACAACAAACATTGACTTCTCACAGTTCTGGAGGCTGGGAAGTCCAAATCAAGGTGCCAGCAGATTCTGTGTCTGGTTCATAGACTTCCTTCTTCTCTCTGTGTCCTCACATGGCAGAAGGGGCCAGGGAGCTCTCTGGGGCCTCTTTTATAAGGGCACTCATCCCATTCATGAGGCCTCCACCCTCATGACCTCATCACTTGCCAAAGACCTCACCTCCTAACACTGTCACCTTGGGGGTTAGGATCTCAACTTACGGATTTCGGGGCAACACAAGCATTCAGACCATAATCATCAGTGTCATTCAGACAACCCTGGTGGGGGCATGGACAGCAGGGATTTTTTTTCCCATTCTGCAAAAGCAGAACACAAGAAAAATAGACAAAAATATGAAATAAGATCATCACAACTTCCCCATAATCTACTAATCCTGAGAAAACCATGGTGAACATTTTGGGGTTTATTTCAGTCTTTTTTCTATGTTAGATTTCTTAATTAGAAAAGAAACTCCACATTTAAGCTTTTGTAACTTAAAGTTGCATTAGGTTTTTGGCTCTTTTTGTTGTTGTTGTGTTGTTTTTAAGCAGCATATTTATTTAACAAGTATTTACTATGCGTCTACTCTGTGCACACATTACGTTAGGTGCTGAGGATTTAAGGGTAAGTCTGGTGCTCAGGAAGCTAAGACTCCAGTAGACCATGCTGTTGGCTAATAATTGAGCTCATAGTCTGTTCGAACCAAAAGACTATCACCAATTAAGCTTTTCCTGTCCAGAACGTATGATGTTTTAACTCAAATATGAGGCTTTACATTTTCTAGTAAAATATCCTGCAGTTGCTTTCCTTTGTTCATTTGTTTACATAACAGCTTTTGTAAGACTTAATTCGCATACTGTAAAATTTACCCTTTTAAAATACATAGTTCTCCCATTGCTTTTGGTTCATAACTTTAACTTTTCAGGATCGTTGTGAATCTTGTTTCTTTCCTTAGTTTCTCTCTCCTGGTATTCTGTCACCCACAGATCAGTTTAACCTTACAGATTTTATTCCAAGCGGATGATAGAAACTTGAATGGAGACAGTTCCAGGGACAGAATCTTGCATTATTGAAGGCCTTTCCAGAGAGCCATTCATCAGTCCTCTTTGGGGAAGGTACTTACCATCTCTCAATTCATCTGTCTGTATAATCCTTTAGCCCATATTTCACCATGTCATTCTTGACAATATGCAAAAGTAAAAGGATAGTCTCTGAAAAGTAAGCCATTACTCAAGCGTGATTGAACGATCCTTTTCAACGATCTGAGTCCAGCAAACAGAACCTTAACATCATCCCATGCCCTGAGCTCAGCTTCCTTTGTACAACACACAAGACTGTCTTTCCTGATGGAGAATACGAAAGCCCAAGAAAAGCTGAGTCATTGATGCTACATCATCTTCTCAAAGCAGAGATCAACTCCTTTTTTCCTTTGCTCCAAATATAGCTTTGAAGCCCCTTTTTGTTACTGAATTTAGCACTTTTTGATTTTATGATCTTTCATATCTCTTCTGAAATAGCTTTTCTATGTCCCATCTTTTAAAGTATTTGCTCGAATAAAGAAAACCCTTCCATTTATATTTTCCAGTGGTGAGTCCATCCTCAGAGTTATGATTATAAAGTAGTAATATTTAGTCTGTTATGATAAAATGTAGAATCCTTTTGTTTGGGATGGGTTTTGTTTGTTTGTTTGCTATTAGTGTACAGCATGTAAGCCATCAGGCGTGCTCCTAGCTAGCTTTCCTGACAATTTCAGAATAACCTCAGGACCTCAGTATGGCTCCAAAAGATATCACATCCAGCCACGTTTCCTGCTTTGGGCAGTTTATCTCGTGATGTTTTCCCCTTTCCCTTCCACATTTAACTCCTCTTCTCTAAATAATTTATACATTTCTTCCCAATTTTTTACCTGTATTGCATTTTGAGCCAGAAACCCATCCTTTGTTTAATGTCGCCAGCTAGTAAACTGTTTGTTTCCTCCTGTCTCCTTTTCTTTTTCTTGGTATAATTTTCTTTCCGTAAGGGCAGCATCCTTAAACGTTGCACAGTGTCTATAACAGCATGGATCCTGTCATATCTCCTTGCTCTTAAACTAAGGAAAAAACATCTCACAGTTGGCAAGCAGTTCCTCCTGGGACCTCTTGGCAAAGTGGTAACTATCTTCTGGGGACTTTTCCTAAGCATTTAACAATATTTAGGCAGAAAGGCAAGTAAACACTAATGCTTTTATTTGAGTAGAGATTTTTGAGGAGCTCAGACAGTTATGTGAGTACTGTTACGGTGAAGTATCAATACAGTTTCCCACTCTAATTTTCTCCCTTGGCTCAGTTCCTCAAATTTGAGGGGCGTGCCTTTCCTTATAATTTGTGTGAACAACCCCCTTGTTCCTCCCGCTGTCTTTATCTTTTCTCTCCACTGTAAATTGATTCCAGTGGGAGGGAAGGCAAGATGGTAAATCAGTAAATCGATACTCTCATTTCCACTTTTGTTTTGTTCAACTCTAATTACACTTACTCTTCCTACAGTAGCATATTTTCAAAGTTAAGTCTTATGAATTTCAGTATTTATACATGTACATAAAAGGGAAAAAAACTTCTCTCCCCTTCAGTTCACACCTACAAACTAATATTTGCCATAATGAGATAAAGGGAAATCCTTTTCTCGGAAAGATGACTGTGATTACCAAATAACACCATTCATAAATTTGCCTTTTTAGAAATGAGTAAGTGCGTATTGTAGAGAAAGGAAAAATGAAAACATTTTTTGTCCTATTCTTTGGTAAGATCAGTGTGACCAGGTAAAGGCCTCTGGAGGCCTCCTGGTCCAAGAAGAACGCCTTCCTTGCCTTTCAAGGCCCCACGGGCCACAGCTCTCAGCAAAAATAATTATTTAAGCATCCCTGTTCTGACCTCTCTGGGCACATTCAGTTAGTCAGAATTTATGGAGTATATTCCATGTGTATGGCATGGGTCTAGGTGCTAGAGAAAGAATAATACTCAACATCTATTGAGCTCTTATTCAGGAAATGAGCAGGATTCCGGGTGTTTCAGGGTATTTTTCCTGTCGATTCCTGTTGTTATTTCAGAGGGAAGAGGCAAGGATGGATCCTGGGGTAGATCAGATGTGTGTGAGATTTAACCTCTGTGAGCCCTAATTTCCAAAGCAGGAATAACAGTAACACTACCTACTGCACCCGGTTGTAATGGGGATTTGTTTAAGTTAATTCAGGTAAAGCTGTAGCCAATTCACGGTGCAACAATGTAGAACTATTTTTAAAGTTAAGAAATCAAGAAAGAGGAGTTTCTTCCACATGTCAGTCACAATTCTAGGCACTGAGAATACACATGGTTTTTGGAAAAAAGGTCATTGGTGATCTTGGTACAGTTTCAGTGAAATAACAGAGGTGGAACCTCCATTGCAGCTGGGTGTGGAATGAATGGAAATTGAAGAGTAGATAAGGAATCCTAATGTCTGTGCTCTAACGTGGGTAAGAGAGTCAGATTGAGAGCTGAAAGGGGCTTGGAGTCAGGGAGGGAATGAGAGAGTTTAAAATGATAGAGCCTTGAATACATCTCAGTGCTCATAGACAGACAGAAAGAGATGGGAAGAGTCTGAAGAAACGGGGGAGTACTGAGTAATCGGTAGGTCAAAGCTGTGAGTAAGCTGGAGACAGTAGGATCCAGAGCATCGGAAAGAAGAGATGTTTCCTTTTCTATCGTAACCAGAGGAAGGGAGAATTGAGTGGGTGAAACTATAGCTCTTGGGAGTGCTGAGGCAGTTCTTGGGCTTGTTTTCCCCAAGAAGTTGGGGTAGAGTCATATGCTCAGAGTGGATATGTATAAGGTAAGAAAAAGTGTAGGAGGTTTTAGATATGTGGAAGTTTTTGAATAGTAGCTATCAAGAACTTCAAAATAATTGACCAAGAAAACAAAGAAAGATTGCTTCAGCAGAAGACCTCGTTGAAGCTGAGTGCTTTCTCTGTGTCCATTTTGAGTCTCATTCTGGAAACAAATGAATGCCAACCAAATGAGAACAAGAAAGACTATTTATAGTCACTTACAGAGCGACTGTAAGTCACAGGCCGGGGAGTTGGAAAACTTTATAGTGCAAAGTGGAAGACTTGAGGTTACGCTGACTGGAGTCTGTTGGTCTGGAGAAGCTGTAGGCAGGCTAACTAGCAGTGGATCCTCCTATGTAATTGGTTAGAGGATATTTGGTGTATGACTGTTAGCATAACTGATGCCATCTTGGGCCCAGAGAGTTCCTCCTGTCCTTCCACTGACCCTCCCTAAGACCGTACTTCGCAGTAAATCATGTCTCTGTTTGTCGAGGGCTTTGTAGTTAATAGGTATTGGGGTTTTTTTTAAACATTTATTGAATATGTTGCTACCAACTTTTTTTTTAATATTTATTTATTTATTCAGGCTGTGCCAGGTCTTAGTTGTGGCACACGGGATCTTTTTTAGTTGCGGCATGCGGGCTTCTTCACTGCAGTATGCAGGATCTAGTTCCTCAACCAGGGATCAAACCCAGGCCCCCTGCATCGGGAGCGTGGAGTCTTACCCACTGGACCATGAGGGGAGTCCCTGTAGTTAATAGATATTGTTTAATGATGATTAAGTCCAGGTGGCCTCTATGCTCTGTTAGCCTCCCAACAATGATGAAGACCTTTGCTGACTTATTCCTGGCGCCCACAAAACTAGTGACCCATTCATAAATCTTGACTTAGAAATGCACTTCCTCTTTCCAAGATCATACCGCCATCCCCTAGGTTAACTATAAAACTGTCCCGATGGCCCCTTGGTGGTGAGAGTGCAGCTTTGAGTGCTTCTGGATTGCCGTCTGCCTGATCCCACCCTGTCAGTCACCTTATAGTAAACTGACCCATCAGTTACATGGAGCTGCCTGCCTCATGTTTTGGTTCAAGATACCTTCTCAGTTTGCTAGGTGTTTTTCATTCCCTCTGTCCTCCAACATTTGGATTTCTTTGGCTGGTCTTAAAGTAGGAAACAGGGGCAAAAATTAGGGAATCTGTCAGTTATTAGTCAAGTCCCAGCCACTTAGGGTCAATTGTTATGAAGTTACTGTTTGGCTTCCTGGATTGTTAATAGATATAGCCGTCTGACTTCCTACAAGTCTGCCTCATAGCAGGCTGGCTTCCTGGGCTGGCTATTGTATATAAGAGTTTAGTTTCCTGGGCAGGTTTCTGCAGGTTGTGCGTCAGAGATTCTGTTTTACATGTGGTCTGGCCATTGTCTGTCTGTATATTCAGTCTCTCACCAGTTTATCATTATGAAACTTAAAATGGCCTTTTGCTTAGAATCTATTATCCCTTCAGTTAAGAGAATATAGAACTCGGGAGACAGAAGAGACCCAGGAAATAGTCAATGATGGAATGGGCATAAGGACATTTGTAGGAATACATTTCAGGAACTAAAATGGAAATTCAAGCTGCACTGTAAAGGAGAAGTTTTTTTTAAGATTGCTTCATTGTTTTGCACCTTGCATAAGGTAACCCCAAGCTGTGGAAGTGGAGCGGCAGGCCAGATGTCTCAGAACATACAGACTTAACACATCACCCAGCAAGACTGGAACTGGGATCCCAGGCAGGGTGAGGGCTGTCTCAGCTACCCGAGACTTGATTTCCAATCCAGTGTCCTCATTTTCATTGATCTAAGAACTGCCCATCATCAAGCACGTTGCACATTTGTCTTTCAAATCTAGAATCAGAGAATTTTGAATTATTTGAATCTAGAATCAAATAACGCAGGATGTTAACCCAAAGCTTCCATGAATTACTCCACAGAGCTGTATAAAACCATAATAAACCTATTGTGAATATCTATTATTCATACTGGCTATTCAGGCTTAGGAGAGTTTAAGGAGAGCTTAAACTTATAACTGTATAACCATAAGGCATGATAAATGTTATGATTAATGTTATATCAGAACACTCATACTTTTAGGGTTATTGTTACTATTCCGGAAATTCCCTTGTTCCCATAAGGTACGCAGGGAGCAGTCTCCCTGATTAGAGAAACAAGGGTGTATTACCATTGACTGATTATATAGTAAACCTTTACCTTGCCTCTCTTCACATAATGAATCTCTCTTCTCCTTCCTGCCTGACGGAAAAATTTAATGGGATGCTTCCCTCCAGTAGTAAAACCACTGAGCCATAGAGAAAGTGCTTTTTGCATCTAATGAAGGAAACACCTTGATACCAGCCAGGAAGAGTCATGACTTCTACATAAATGTTGTGCTGAAGTGAAAAGCTTAACAAAACACTTAGTTTATCAGAAACACAACATTTCTCAAAGTTCTGTCCATGGATGTGTGGTATTTTATGGATCAAAGGTAATCTGAAGTTGCTAATGATCTCAAAGGATGAAAAGGGAAAAAATGGGAACAGGGTTCTGGCCACTGAGGCAAGTTCTTCTTTCCCCCTGGTGCTTCTGGACTCACCTGTCAGGTGACCTGGAAGCAATATTAAATAAGTTCTGGAACATCTGGGGTTAGTATGCTTCCACTGTAATAACCATGTAAGGAAATTCTGAGTTCTAGGAAAAGAAGTCAGTAAAAGATCCTTGATTTGAGAGCTCAGGGAGAATCAATATCAAAGCGTAGTGTGGGGTGGTCCGTGTCTTGGCTTTCTGGATGAATTACCTGACACCTAGACCCACAGCCTGGGTGGATGTTGGTAGAGCAGACACCCAGTTCCAGGTCAGATACTTATTGTCATGGGTACCAAAGTCATTGTTAGTCTTTATGTTGGTTGTTTTATTCAGATATTCATTTATTCATTCAATAAATATTTAGAGGAAGTCCACTCTAGACCCAGTACTCTGCTAAGTGTACAGCACGATGGAGAGCAAAACAAACCTGGTCTCTCCCGGGCTTACATGATTCTGAGTAGTGAGTGAACTTTAGAAATAATATTTTTAATATTAGTACTTTTGTATAATGTAAACAGTTAGGGATTCCTTGTTTTTACTGGAGTTTGTTGAACGGGCAGACTATCTTCTACAAATTGAGAACAGTGCTTAAGCACAATTATAGCTTTCCTCACCTCATTTTCATAAAGCTCTTTTTTCATAGCACCAAGGCTCTCCATTTGCACATATACTGAACCCTTTTTTCCAGCTAGGACCCGTCAGGATGTGTTATAATGTCAGAGTCTTCAACTATAGAACACAGTAAGTCCGTCACCACAACAAATCATGGATTGGGGTAGCCCCTTTCAACATTCTTATTGAATGCCTGCTTATTCCGGTGTTTCTTACCTTTTTAAAATTCATGACTCATTTTAATAAACATTAAAATATCACCCTTAATGTCTGAATTTTCACAATAAATTTTGCACTTAAAACGAGATTAAGGGGACTTCCCTGGTGGGGAAGACTCCAGGCTTAAGACTCCAGGCTTCCATTGCAGGAGGCAGGGTTCAATCCCTGGTTGGGGAACTAAGATCCCACATACCACACTGTGTGCCAAAAAAAACCAAAGGAATTTAAAACAATAAATAAATAACACACTGCAATTTTAAGAATATTTTTTTCAAACTATACATACAACTCCCCACCCTACCCCTAAGAATTAGTCTTATAAAGCACATGAATGTCTTTGTAGGTTACAGTAACTGCCCTTTTTCATATTTTTTTAAAATGTTAAAAAAAAAGTCATGCGGGGCTTCCCTGGTGGCACAGTGGTTGAGAGTCCGCCTGCTGATGCAGGGGACACGGGTTCCTGCCCCGGTCCGGGAAGATCCCACATGCCGCGGAGCGGCTGGGCCCGTGAGCCATGGCCGCTGAGCCTGTGTGTCTGGAGCCTTTGCTCCGCAACGGGAGAGGCCACAACAGTGAGAGGCCCGTGTACCGCAAAAAAAAAAAAAAAAAAAAAAAAAAAAAAAAAAAAATCATGGGTACACAAAGAGACAGAGATTTCAGGTATCCTAAAACAGCAAGTCAACCCAATAGAAATTTACTATACTCTTTTTTATAAAAAGGCCTTTAAGGTGCATTTTTTTTTCTTTCCCATTGTAATTATCTCTTTAACTCCAAATGTCATGAATTAGCCATATGGGAGAAACTTAGACCAGAAGATGGTCTGCTATTTTTGTATTTCCTACAATGGCCTCTTAACTGTTTTTGAGGCTGTGTAAATCCTTTCGCACACTGGGTTTTGGCTAAATCAAAACAGGAAGTAGATCTTTTATCTTAGCATTTCAGAAACCAGTAACATATATCACATACCAGGAGCATGTCTTTTGCAGTTTTTCACAAGCGTCATGTTTGAAGGTTGAACCACATGCAGTCAGTTGCACTGTTAAAAATTTAATGTCTTTGCCTGCAGACATTATATTATACCAGTATATAATTGTACCAGTATATTAATTTCATGGTGCATTAAACCTCTGCATTTGAGGGTCATGAACTTAAAGTTCAATATGATTAATATGTGAGCCTTTTATTTTAAAGATAACTTTTTTACTTTGATTTTACAGGCTTTTTTCCATGATGTATAAAATCATTTACATAAGCTACGTTAATGCTAAAACACACCACCATTCTTGCACTGCACATTATAAGAGCCATATAGGACTAACTACTGTTTAAAAAAGCACTTGGTATTTGTGGCAAAATTTTTAAAAATCTATTCCTTTTTGATTTAAAAATTTTAAATGTTAGGGCATCACAGGGAGAAAAAGAACTACCAAATAGCAGTTGTAGTCAAGAAAGTAGCATTTATTTAGAATGTTGAAGCACATTTAAATCCTGAATCAAGAAGAGATCAATCACTGTCTCAGGCAAAATGCCTAGGAGGGCGCCTGGAAGGATTCACCAGGGTGCCCGTCAGAGGCAGATGTGTGTCCAGATGCCTACAGTCACGCCCAGATCTAGAGGATGCTCATCCCTCGGCCCAAGATGCTTAGAAGGAAAAACAATCTGCCGAGATGGCTTCTTCATCACTTGACAGGGAAACGGGGACCGAGATAGGTTGTTTGTATCTCTGGGCTTATTTGGAAGGATAAGACTTCTATGGAATAAGGGCCAGAATAGAGAGGTTTTATCAGATTCATGCCCACCATGACTTGGCCCCACCCCACAGTCCTGCAGTGCATACTGTAGGAAATGCCCCTTTGATTCTGAAGAAAGGAAACAGACATCAATCATCACTGCCATGTCCATCAATACATAGAAAATGGGACACTGTAGCACTAGTAGAATGTAACTGACACAGGAGGCTTCCTGGCCACTGCTCAGAAGTGAACCCGCCCCAAGGCCAGGATCAGAGACAGATGTTATTCCAGATCCATCAGGTGGCTGCAAGTGCCCAAGGAGAAGCCGATCTGTAGTCACTCCCTGGCAAAGCTCTACTACTAAGTGTAGAGAAGAGAGACATCACAACTGTGTCCGTCATCTGTGCAGCAAGGGATCTGCCAGTAATCAGAGGACATCACAGGCATTGTAGTGAGCATTCATGAGTGAGGTCCAAAGGAGCCCAGATCAAATACATTTTTTTCCAGATGACTGAGATGAAGAATATGGAAAGAGATATTAACTGCCCCAGACTGTTTCTTGAAAAAATGTCTTTGATTAAGAGTAGAAAAGTGAGAAGTCACAGTTGTAACCATCAAGAGGGTGGTTTGGCATGCTTCATCCACTCCTGATGGGACCAAAATGTGTAGCTTAGACCCTGCTCACCAGCAAGGCACAACGAGGGCCAGAATCAGAGGTGCCTCCCCGTGAACCCTCTCACCGACTAGATGCCACGTGTCGTCGGAGGAACGGGGAAAGCCATGGATCTTCACTCTGTCAGCCTAGATGCTTGCGGGGAACGTATGGGATTGTTTACTTCTTAATTGCTAATACAGAAAAGACATTCTCAAGCTACTTCTGTATGTATATACTTGTGATTGAACAGTTTTTAAAAATAAGTTCAATTTTAGTAATGACTGTTTTTACCAAATAGATTAGAAAGCTGTAAATCTGCCCATATCATGCCAAATAAGTATCACTTCTTAACCTGCAGCTTTGATGTAACTTTAGCTTGTAAGAACTGTATATCTCAGTTTTTAAGGAATGATTTTTTTTTTCAACATAACAAAAAATTTGCCATTCTCCACCCCTCCCTCCAAATATTTTTTTATAAAAATGTTATAATCATCTGATTTGGGTTAAATTGATGTCAGATCTTTTGAAACATTAATTTTCATTCTGAAAGTTGCAAATACAGCCATTCATTTCCAATGATTTTTTTCATGTTCTCTAATGATAGAGATCAATTTCCCTAGAATTACAAATAAAGGCTCTGTCATTTAAGTCTTTCTTCTATACCATGAAATAATCTTTCCATATTAAAAGTGAATGTAGATTTGCTGAATTTCACTTTAATTTTTATCTAATGCGTTTTCTATAGATGTAGCAAAATGTTTTTACTAAAAAGCCCAGTATTGAACCATGTCCGAGCGGCTAAGCCTGTTGGCTCAAGTTCTTTCTCCTTTGTCTAGACTGTTAGTACTACTTTCTTAAACAGTGGCTAACACTGACAATAAGAGAAACACTCCTGTAGACAGTGTTTTATGAGGGAATTAGTGCATCATCTAAATAAGAAAATGCAGTAAAAAGTTCTTAGGTTAAGCCCTTTATGCTCTGCTTCCGTGCTCTGTGGCTTCTTTGAAGATAAAGGGTGAGAAACTGCTGACTCAGTTTTGCTGCTGGCCTGAAACCTACAACACTGGTCAGTCTACAAGAATCACTTTTTTCTCTTTTGTGACTGAGCTTTAGAAACATTTAGGTAACGTCGCTACATTTCAGGCAACTTAAATATTCACTATGTAGCTCAAAATCATTTAACTTTGATCAGCCAATCTGAAAATGGTCCTGGGGAGCCCATCAATGTGTTGGTCCCAGAGTTTGACTGTGTGAAAGCAGAGAGCACACTGAGCTGGAAGTCAGTAGACTTGGATTCTGGTGCTGGGCGTACCTTAGGTCAACAAGGTATCTTGAATTGGCTTCCCAGTCTTGACTTGAAGGGACTGGATATTAGACCAGTGGTTCTCGGACTACATTCTCTGAAGCTCTGACTCCTAGCAGTTTCTGTAAGGCCACCTTAGTTTGGGAGTGGGGGTAAAGCCAAGGGGACAGAGTTCTGAGCCTAGTATCCTAACTGGTCAAAGTAGGAGCAGCTCCGTTTTTTATCTTTGTCAAAGCACTGAGCTAGATCATAGGTAAGGTCCCTTCCAGATTAGAAATTCTATGGTAAAAGAAGTTAGAGCAAGTCATATACCTGATGGGGAGAAAAAGACATTTGCATATTTAATGTGTGAGGTAGAAAGTACATGCCACCACTCCAGTAATATAGTAAATGCTAAATAGAAAGTTTTATATCTGAGCTTGGTATAATACAGTATGCAACTCTGTATGCAAACAGTTAATGCAGAGAAGGTCTGTCAAGAAAAAGTAAAAGCTGTCAGCAGGAAAGGATCCATGGTATGAATATTGAAAAATGGATTGATTATTATAACTAAAGTAGGAGGGAATATATTAATTGTGAATTAAAGTAGCTTGCTTTTAAGAATGGCTAATATTTTCAGACTCATTAGAATAGTGATATGGTAAGATGCCCACTGTTTCTAATATGAAATATTATCACTGTATATCAGTGAGGGGAAATTAAAAATGGAAATAGGTCATGATGAAATATATTAGGAGCAAGCATGTATATTTATACACTTATGGACAGAGTCTTAAAACAGTGTTTTATTACCTTTGCTATAACAAATCATTTCTGTTAATAATAAAGCATTTGAGTTAAATGCTGTTGTCCTAAAAGACAGTGGTCAGACTTTCACTAAATGAAATTCTGTTCTAAAAATAGCCTCATAATTGAATGAACTTTGTTTGGATGGTAAACACTCATCTGCTATTTCTGTTTTGTAAATATTTTTCAACAAGGCAGTGAAAAGCCACTGTGACCACTGGGATTTCATTTTCAAGAGTCTCACAGAGGTTCAGGCTGAGATGTGTCAGAAGTCCAGTTGTATTGATGTCCCTGGTAGGTGAAAGCACGGGACAGGGTGGGAGGGGAGGTCTGGAGAAACTAGAGTTGACATCTAATCCAGAGGGGAGCAGCTGGGAGAGCCAAAGAGGAAAGCAGGTTACCATGCAAGGCCCCGGGCAGCAGGGAAGAGGCCTTCGAGAGCGAAGTGGGTATTTCATCAGCAAGGTGTCCCCTCAGGGGAGCAGTTGGTCTGACTAAAGCTATTTGGAATGAGGTGGATGGACCTAGAGTCTGTCATACAGAGTGAAGTAAGTCAGAAAGAGAAAGACAAATACCGTATGCTAACACATATATATGGAATTTAAGAAAAAAAAATGTCATGAAGAACCTAGGGGTAAGACAGGAATAAAGACGCAGACCTACTAGAGAATGGACTTGAGGATATGGGGAGGGGGAAGGGTAAGCTGTGACAGAGCGAGAGAGAGGCAAGGACATACATACACTACCAAACGTAAGGTAGATAGCTAGTGGGAAGCAGCCGCATAGCACAGGGAGATCAGCTCGGTGCTTTGTGACCACCTAGAGGGGTGGGATAGGGAGGGTGGGAGGGAGACGCAAGAGGGAAGAGATATGGGGATGTATGTGTACGTATAGCTGATTCACTTTGTTATAAAGCAGAAACTAACACACCATTGTAAAGCAATTATACTCCAATAAAAAAAAAAAAAAAAAGGTTGAGCCAGAATCTTGAAGGGATTTACATGGCATATCTTTCAGAACTTCAGGAGCTTTTGTAAACTCAAAGACTCAGAGTCCTTGGATTAATTTAACTAGGTCTTCCCCAGCCACATATAGAGAAGCAACTTCTAATAGCAGCTACTCTTCATTCCTGAGATTTATCAGTATATGCGGGGATGTTTCTAATCTGCCTAGGTGGTGGAAATAGTTTTTTTCACATATTGGTGTGGGTGTCAGAGTGAGGGTATGTGTAAATATATGTGATACTATAGGTATTTTCAAAAATACTCTCACTGTAACATAATAGAGGCACCTTGTGTTCAGAATTTGTCAACCTTTCTCCACAGTGGTTCTGTTCGTTCCTCTAAGGGGGCATTCCTTCTTCACATGGGTTATATGAAAATCCATGCCATTCTTTTTTTTTCCCATTTATTATTTTTAAAAATGTAACAAGGAAATTTAAATTTACATGCATGCACATATTTTCCCAGTTGTGATCAATGTACATAGTTTGAAATGCGACTTTTTCTCTTACATGTCTGTTAGGAAGTTTTTCTATATTGCTGCAGAGTCTTCATTTTCAATGACTATCATATTTATCAAACTTAAGTAACATACACTATTAGCTTGGCATTAAAACATTGTAAGAAACTTACTTTTAACTAAATCAGAAAGCATTTTTGTCTGACGTGGCATCCCAGAGCAGTAACGGTGGATTGTAAAGCAGACTTACCAGGCCTTCAACCCCTTTTAGAGCCGCCTGGCTTTATTTGCGTGGATGCCTCGGAACTTGTCCTCTCTGATGTCACAAGCCAAAATGTGTCTTTGCCTTTATGATTTCCACACTTTCGCCACTTCCACCTATACCCAAGGTGACAGCTTTAATCCACATCCTACGCATAACATACTATAGCTAGTTGAAATCTATATGGTTATTGATAAGGTTAATAGATGTCTTCACCAATTATAACAACATATATCGTAGTTGTTACAGATGTCAGATCAGCTTATACATGAGGTATAAAATAGGCTGGCTCATAGACTGGCTTAATCAAATCTTATTCAAGTGAGTTATGTCCTTCAAAGCAGTTTTTGGGGGTGCCGCCGTCTTTTTCCAACCCAACACATTTCAATCTTCTAATCTCGTCCCTCTTTCTCAAGTCATAGGAAGAGGGGCAGCGTCCTGTAACAGTTCTCCCAATATGTTTATGCCTTTTTCTGAGCATAATGTTTGTATGGCTTTTTTTACTTGTCAGTCTGTTGGGGGTTATCTGGTTTGACTGGTAAATTCTAAAAGAACATGGATTGTGTGGATATCACCTGCAGGTTTGAGATTGATGTGAAGTAATTATACTTTGCTACCTCACATATTTTCTTTCTTCACTTTCTGCGCCATTTCCATTTGTTTGATGTACTTATAATAATCTCTGTTGACATCTGAAGGATAGAAGCAAATGCCACTTTAAAGCTTCCTCCGTGCAGATGAAATGATGATAATAATACAACAGGTTTTCAGTACTTGCATGGAGAAGTCAAAGCCCTTCACAGACATATTAACTCATTCACCTTTACAACAGCTGCATTAGAGATAACTGTGGACAGGTATTATTGGCACTTTGCACACAGATGCTGAGGTCACCTAAGGAACTTTCAGCAAAAGCCATAGCATATTATAGTGGAAAATTCAACCCTGTTTTCAGGGTTGGCACTGAGGCCAGCGGCACAAGATGACTTGCCCAGTGTTCTACAGCCAGTCAGCAACAGATTGGGATGGTTTTTGCCATGTATAGCCATCATTCTCCCACTTGTGTGAATGTTTTGGGGGCATGCCAGTGTCCACAGGTGGCAGGGCAGGGCCCCAGGAGGTGAAGGAAACAGAGCAAAGTAAATCAACTCAGAGCAGCCTTTGGACAGATTAGCATCCCCCTCTTTGCATGTACATTTAAATCTGATACAGACTTTTCACACTGAAAACTTTTGGCCAGTTCTACACAGATCATTCATTTTGCCACTAATAATGAATGTAAATAGGTCACATTTTATGGATTTGGACTGCCCTTTTTATTTCATAAACCCAGTAAGTTTTTTTGTGTTTTGGGGTTTTTTTGGATTTTCCCTGAAAACAACTCTGATGGACTCTTTAACTGCAACATGGGACCTGGGAGTAGAATTTAGTGCTAATGATGTAACACATTTTCTTTCTAACAAAGAAAAATAATAACAAATTTTGTTTGCTTTGGAGAAGCCTAATGCTGGGAGATGTTTTCCAACTGGCCAAATTAGCTTTGATTCCTCCAAGCACCAGCGTTTTCTTGGTCTGATTGTTTTTTGGACAGCAGGCTGAGTCATAGCACAGGAAATGTGAAGATGGAAGAAGAATTGAACATCAGAAGCCTTCTAATGACTGCCGGCCCTGATCCAAGGGCAAGGAGAATGTGTGACTTGTGAGAGATGAAGATAAATGCAGCCACTCTCAAACAGAATTATAAGAGCCCTTCCTTAGACACTTGAGTCCAAGAAAGGATTAGTTGTCAAGATAGAGAGGTGACGAGTGAGTGCTCACCTTGGGAGGAGTCTTTGGTGGATCAGGATTTTGAGAGATAATGTCCTAAAAGAAAGCAAAGCTGAGGACTTGTTATCAGAGCCTGCATAACAATGAATAAGTCTCCTCTTACCATTTTCCCTGGCACTAAGACGTTCTGGTACATAATTTGGGTTAATTTTCAGGTCCCCCTGCATCAGTAAGTGTAAGCAGAGGTTATCCTTGGTGAGCTTCAATAAGTTGACAAAGGAAGGACTCTCTCCCTCATACCAGGCTGAACGCTCTGCATCTCTCTTAGGCTCTTCCAAGAAGCTGTGATGCAGATATCACTGGCTAGGTGACTTCTCCTAAATTTGGCATGCATTTTTTTCAATTAGGATTTATTTTAATGCACTTCAAATCAGTGAGCATTTCTTGCTTTCCTTTTTTTTTTTTTTAATTGGCATATAATTGCTTTACAGTGTTGTGTTAGTTTCTGCTGTACAGTGACGTGAATCAGCTATATGTATACCTATATCCCCTCCCACTTAGACCTCCCTTCCACCTCCTCCCCCCATCTTACCCATTTAGGTCGTCACAGAGCACCGAGCTGAGCTTCCTGTGCTTTATAGCATGTTCCCACTAGCTATCTACTTTACGCATGATAACGGCATCACTTCAGTATGGGGGGAATCAAGGTGAACAAGACAAAAGCACTTTCCGTCCACAAGTTCTTAGCCTATTTCCCAAATTTCTGTCCAAATTTTAATATTGAATTTTAATGTTGAAACATTTCAAACCTACAGAAAATTTTAATAATACAGCAAAATCTATACTCTTTTCACCCAGATTTATTAGCTGTTACCATTCTTCTATATTTCCTTTTCTCTGTGTGTGTATTTAGCTTTCTGAACCAGTTGAGACTATGCTGAATACATGATATTTAACCCCTGAAATTCTTCAGTTTGTACCTCCTAAAAGAAAAGATATTTTTCCTACAAAACTACAGTGCTATTATCTATTCCAAAAAAATAACACTGATAGAACAGTGTTACGCAGTCTGTGTTCATATTCCTTAGTTTTACCTGTAATGCTCTTTATAACTTTTTAAAAATCTACTAAAAAAACCATGCATTGTTTTTAGTTGTCTGTTTAGTCTCTTTTAATCCAGAAAATCTCTTTTCAGTCTTCCTTGACACTGACACTTTTGAATAGCTCAGGCCTGCTACCTTGTCAAGCGCTTCACATTCTGCATTGGTCTGATAGCTTCCCCATGATTATATTCAGCTTAAGCCTTTTTGGCAAAAATTATTACAATAAATGATGTTGTATTCATCCCTTCATCGTATCAGAAGGCACATAATGTCAGTTTGTCCTTTTACTGGTGATGCTAAGCTTGATCATTTGGTTAAGATGATATTATTTTAATTAAAAGTACTACATGGAGTTTAGTTGGAGACTGTAAATACCTTGCTCCCCAACATTTGACCCTGTGGCTTTAGCATCCACTGATGTTCCTTGCCTCAACCAGTTATTACACTGGAAGCTGCAAAATGGTGCCTTGCTGATATTCTGTTGCTCATTCCTTTAGTAGTTGGCAGTCTTCTGTAAAGAAGAGATTTTCCTCTCTCCACATGCCTTTGGGGATTCTATTTATTACTGAATGTTATTTGCATCACTCTCAGTATTCTTCTCTATCTCAAAATGCCCTAAATTTTTCTGAGCACTCTTTTGTTTTCTGGAACAAGGTGTTTCAGACTCACCCTGTACTTTGCCTGCCATAGAAGAGGCGTCTAAATGGCCAACTTTTAATACAAAGTATATTCTAAGGAAGCAATCAAGCCACTTATAAATGGAAAAGAATTATTAATTCAGCCTATAGTGGGATATAGAATCAAAGAGAGATGCACAGACTAGAAGATCATATTTGACTTTAGCCTTGAAGGACACAACAAGCATAGAAAAGACTGGGTAAGTTCCAAAAGGAGGGGAGACAGCAAAACTTTTCACGGGGATAGGAAGTTCCTGATCTTTTTTTTTTTTTTAGTTGAAAAAAGTATTTTAATAGTCTCTTCAGATAATTTTACATTGGGATATAGTTGATTTACAATATTGTATTAGTTTCAGGTGTACAGCAAAGTGATTCAGTTATACATATATCCATTCTTTTTCAGATTCTTTTCCCATATAGGTTATTACAGAGTATTGTGGCGAGTTCCCTGTGCTATATAGTAGGTCCTTGTTGATTATCTGTTTTATATACAGTAGTGTGTATATGTTAATCCCAAACTCCTAATTTATCCCTCCCCCAACCTTTCCCTTTGGTAACTATAAGTTTGTTTTCAGAGTCTGTGAGTCTGTTTCTGTTTTGTAGATAAGTTCATCTGTATCATCTTTTTAGATTCTGTGTATAAGTGATGTCATATGATATCTGTCTTTGTTTGACTTCACTTAGTATGATAATCTCTAGGTCCATCTGTGTCCCTGCAAATGACATTATTTTGTTCTTTTTTATGGCTGAGTAATACTCCATTGTATTTATGCACCACATCTTTTTTATCCATTCCTCTGTCGATGGACATTTAGGTTGCTTCCATGTCTTGGCTATTGTAAATAGTGCTGCTATGAACATTAGGGTGCATGTATCTTTTCAAATTATGGTTACCTCCAGATATATGCCCAGGAGTGGGATTGCTGGATCATATTGTAGTTCTATTTTTAGTTTTTAAAGGAACCTCCTTACTGTTCTCCATAGTGGTAACAGTGTAGGAGGGTTCCCTTTTCTCCACATCCTCTCCAGCATTTATTGTTTGTAGACTTTTTGATGATGGCCATTCTGACTGGTGTGAGGTGATGCCTCATTATAATTTTGATTTGCATTTCTCTAATAATTAGTGTTGTGGAGCATCTTTTCATGTGCTTTTTGGCTATCTGTATGTCTTCTTTGGAGAAATGTCTATTTAGATCTTCTGCCCATTTTTTGATTGGGTTGTTTGTTTGTTTGTTTTGATATTGAGCTGTGTGAGCTGTTTCTATATTTTGGAGATTAACCCCTTGTCAGTCACTTCGTTTGCAAATATTTTCTGCCATTCTGTGGGTTGTCTTTTCGTCCTGTTTACGGTTTCCTTTGCTGTGCAAAAGCTTTTAAGTTTAATTAGGTCCCATAAATAAAATTGTTTATTTTTGTTTTTATTTTCATTATTCTAGGAGGTGTATCCAAAAAGATATTGCAGTGATTTCTGTCAAGAGCGTTCTGCCTATGTTTTCCTCTAAGAGTTTTGTAGTATCTGGTCTTACATTTAGGTTTATTAAGGGAATAGCAAGTAGCATGGGGTGGCTGGCAAGTAGGTTATAGGGGAGGAACTAGATGATGAAGGGCCTTAATGTCAGGCCATGATGTTTAGGGTGGGGGGCAGGGAGGTTATAGGCTACTGGAGTCCATGAGTAATTCTTTCACATGAGAGAGACATGATCAGACAAGACATTTAGAGGAGTGGGAAGGAGAGGTGACGATTTGGGTACAATTTGAGTACAATTAAAGGACTATCTGCTACATGTCCAGGAAGGAGTCATTATATTCATTACAGGATGTATTGATAATATATACCCTATTCATAATTTTATGTTAGGTTTGTTTAAATTTTGCAGTTTCAGGGTTTTTTTCTACAGTTTTGCTACATATTTTTAAACTTTCAACTTGAAGGGCAGAGGACTCAGTCTCTCTCACTGTTGAGCACATGTTAAGTATCTGAGTGTTTCTTGATCCATTCCTATAATAAGGGGAAATCATTTCAAATGGATTTGATATGCTTACTTTAAATGTAATAGTACCTTTATAACATGAGACTCTATCACTCCGTATCTGCAGGTGAAATGAAAATCAGTATCTGTATAATTAAATAATGTTCCTCTGGAGAAACAGATAATTGAATCTTAAATATAGTTCCCACCTCAGTAACCTAGAATCTGTACTGTCTAATCAATACAGTAACCATTAGCTACTTATTGCTCTTCAACACTTAAAATGTGACTTGTCCAAATTAAGATATGCTGCAAGTATATCTACATACCAGATTTCAAAGACTTAGTATGAAAAAGTGAAACATCTCGATAAGACATGTTAAAATGATAATATTTTAGGTGTATTGGATTAAATTAATATAAAATGGCTCACTCTCAGCACTTTTATTCAACATAGTGTTGGAAGTCCCAGCCAGAACAATTAATTAAGCAAGAAAAAAAAAGGCATCCAAGTTGGAAAGGAAAAAGTAAAACTGTTACTATTTGCAGATGACATGATTATTACATGGAGAAAACCCTAAGACTTCACCAAAAAAGTGTTAGAACTAATAAATGAATTCAGTAAAGTTGTAGGATACAAAAATCAATATAAAAAATTTGTTCTGCTTCCATGTACTAATAATGAATTATCAGAACGAGGAATTAAGAAAATCTCATGTACAGTTTCATAAAGCATTAAATACCTAGAAATAAATTTAACCAAGGAGGTGAAAGATCTCTACACTGAAGACTATAAGACATTGTTAAAAGAAATTGAAGACTAAAATAAATCAGAAGATATTCCACACTCATGGATTGGAAGAATATTGTTAAAATGTTCATACTACTCAGGGAGTGCAATGAATTTTCTATCAAAATTCCAGTGGCATTTTTCACAAACAGAGAACAAACAATCATAAAATTTGTATGGAACCACAAAAGACCTTGAATTGCCGAAGCAATCTTAGGAACAAAGCTGGGGGAGCACCTTCAAGATGGCAGAGCAGTAAGACACGGAGATCACCTTCCTCCCCACAAATACATCAGAAATGCATCTATATGTGGAACAACTCCTACAGAACACCTACTGAATGCTGGCAGAGGACCTCAGGCTTCCCAAAAGGCAAAAAACTCCCCACGTACCTTGGTAGTGCAAAAGAAAAAAGGAAAAACAGAGACAAAAGGATAGGGATGGGACCTGCACCTCTAGGAGGGAGCTGTGAAGGGGGAAAGTTTCCACACACTAGGAAGCCCCTTCGCGGGCAGAGACTGCAGGTGGCGGAGGGGGAAGCTTCAGAGCCACGGAGGAGAGCACAGCAACAGGGGTGCAGAGGGCAAAGCGGAGAGATTCTTGCACAGAAGATTGGAGCCAACCAGCACTCACCAGCCCGAGAGGCTTGTTTGCTTACCCACTGGGGCAGATGGGGGCTGGGAGCTGAGGCTCCGGCTTTGGCCGTCAGACCCCAGGGAGAGGACTGGCTGCATGAACACAGCCTGAAGGGGGCCAGTGCTCCACAGCTAGCCAGGAAGGAGTCTGGGAAAAAGTCTGGAACTGCCAAAGAGGCAAGAGACCATTGTTTCAGGGTGCACAAGGAGAGGGGATTCAGAGCACCACCTAAACGATCTCCAGAGATGGGTGTGAGCCGTGGCTATCAGTGCAGATACCAGAGATGAGCATGAAACACTAACACTGCTGCTGCAGGCACCAAGAATCCTGTGTGCAAGCACAGGTCACTATCCACACCTCTCTTCCCAAGAGCCTGTGCAGCCCGCCACTGCCAGGGTCCCGTGATCCAGGGACAACTTCCCCGGGAAAACACACAGCATGCCTCAGACTCCTGCAACATCACGCTGGCCTCTGCTGTGGCAGGCTCGCCCTGCATTCCGTACCCCTCCCTCCCCCAGACCTGAGTGAGCCAGAGCACCCTAATCAGCTGCTCCTTTAACCCCGTCCTGTCTGGGTGAAAAACAATCGCCCTCCTGCGACCTACACGCAGAGGCGGGGCCAAATCCGAAGCTGAGCCCTGGGAGCTGTGCGAACAAAGAAGAGAAAGGGAAATCTCTCCCAGCAGCCTCAGGAGCAGCGGATTAAATCTCCACAGTCAACTTGATGTACCTATATCTGTGGAATACCTGAACAGACAGCAAATCATCCCAAAACTGAGGCAGTGGACTTTGGGAGCAGCTGTAGACTTGGGGTTCGCTTTGTGTCTAATTTGTCTCTGGTTTTATGTTTATCTTAGTTTAGTATTTAGAGCTTATTATCATTGGTAGATTTGTTTATTGCTTTGGTTGCTCTCTTTTATTTTCTTATATCTCTATATATTATTAACTTTTTCTCTTTTTGTGAGTGTGTATGTGTATGCTTCTTTGTGTGATTTTGTCTGTATAGGTTCACTTTTACCATCTGTCCTACGGTTCTGTCTGTCTGATATTTTTTAGTAGACTTTTTAGTGCTTGTTATCATTGGTGGATTTGTGTATTGGTTTGGTTGCTCTATTCTTTTTATTTTTTATTTTAATAACTTTATTTTTTCCTTCTTTCTTTTTTTCTTTTCTCCCTTTTCTTCTTTTTTTTTTTTTTTAACATCTTTATTGGGGTATAATTGCTTTACAATGGTGTGTTAGTTTCTGCTTTATAACAAAGTGAATCAGTTATACATATACATATGTTCCCATATCTCTTCCCTCTTGCGTCTCCCTCCCTCCCACCCTCCCTATCCCACCCCTCCAGGCTGTCACAAAGCACCGAGCTAATACCCCTGTGCCATGCGGCTGCTTCCCACTAGCTATCTACCTTACTACGTTTGTTAGTGTTTATATGTCCATGACTCTCTCTCGCCCCGTCACAGCTCACCCTTCCCCGCCCCATAACCTCAAGTCCGTTCTCTAGGAGGTCTGCGTCTTTATTCCTGCCTTACCCCTAGGTTCTTCTTGACATTTTTTTTTTCTTAAATTCCATATATATGTGTTAGCATATGGTATTTGTCTTTTTCTTTCTGACTTACTTCACTGTGTATGACAGACTCTAGGTCTATCCACCTCTTTACAAATAGCTAATTTCGTTTCTTTTTATGGCTGAGTAATATTCCATTGTATATATGTGCCACATCTTCTTTATCCATTCATCCGATGATGGGCACTTAGGTTGTTTCCATCTCCGGGCTATTGTAAATAGAGCTGCAATGAACATTTTGGTACATGACTCTTTTTGAATTTCGGTTTTCTCAGGGTATATGCCCAGTAGTGGGATTGCTGGGTCATATGGTAGTTCTATTTGTAGTTTTTTAAGGAACCACCATACTGTTCTCCATAGTGGCTGAACCAATTCACATTCCCACCAGCAGTGCAAGAGGGTTCCCTTTTCTCCACACCCTCTCCAGCATTTATTGTTTCTAGATTTTTTGATGATGGCCATTCTGACTGGTGTGAGATGATATCTCATTGTAGTTTTGATTTGCATTTCTCTAATGATTAATGATGTTGAGCATTCTTTCATGTGTTTGTTGGCAGTCTGTATATCTTCTTTGGAGAAATGTCTATTTAGGTCTTCTGCCCATTTTTGGATTGGGTTGTTTGTTTTTTTGTTATTGAGCTGCACGAGCTGCTTGTAAATTTTGGAGATTAATCCTTTGTCGGTTGCTTCATTTGCAAATATTTTCTCCCATTCTGAGGGTTGTATTTTGGTCTTGTTTATGGTTTCCTTTGCTGTGCAAAAGCTTTGAAGTTTCATTAGGTCCCATTTGTTTATTTTTGTTTTTATTTCCATTACTCTAGGAGGTGGGTCAGAAAGAATCTTGCTGTGATTTATGTCATAGAGTGTTCTGCCTATGTTTTCCTCTAAGAGTTTGATAGTTTCTGGCCTTATATTTAGGTCTTTAATCCATTTTGAGCTTATTTTTGTGTATGGTGTTAGGGAGTGATCTAATCTGATACTTTTACATGTACCTGTCCAGTTTTCCCAGCACCACTTATTGAAGAGGCTGTCCTTTCTCCACTGTACATTCCTGCCACCTTTATCAAAGATAAGGTGTCCATATGTGCATGGGTTTATCTCTGGGCTTTCTATCCTGTTCCATTGATCTATCTTTCTGTTTTTGTGCCAGTACCATACCGTCTTGATAACTGTAGCTTTGTAGTATAGTCTGAAGTCAGGGAGCCTGATTCCTCCAGTTCCTTTTTTTGTTCTCAAGATTGCTTTGGCTATTCGGGGTCTTTTGTGTTTCCATACAAATTGCGAAATTTTTTGTTCTAGTTCTGTGAAAAATGCCAGTGGTAGTTTGATAGGGATTGCATTGAATCTATAGATTGCTTTGGGTAGTAGAGTCATTTTCACAATGTTGATTCTTCCAATCCAAGAACATGGTATATGTCTCCATCTATGTGTATCATCTTCAATTTCTTTCATCAGTGTCTTATAATTTTCTGCATACAGGTCTTTTGTCTCCTTGGGTAGGTTTATTCCTAGATATTTTATTCTTTTTGTTGCAATGGTAAATGGGAGTGTTTTCTTGATTTCACTTTCAGATTTTTCATCATTAGTATATAGGAATGCCAGAGATTTCTGTGCATTAATTTTGTATCCTGCCACTTTACCAAATTCATTGATTAGCTCTAGTAGTTTTCTGGTAGCATCTTTAGGATTCTCTATGTATAGTATCATGTCATCTGCAAACAGTGACAGCTTTACTTCTTCTTTTCCGATTTGGATTCCTTTTATTTCCTTCTCTTCTCTGATTGCTGTGGCTAAAACTTCCAAAACTATGTTGAATAAGAGTGGTGAGAGTGGGCACCCTTGTCTTGTTCCTGATCTTAGTGGAAATGCTTTCAGTTTTTCACCATTGAGGATGATGTTTGCTGTGGGCTTGTCGTATATGGCCTTTATTATGTTGAGGAAGGTTCCCTCTATGCCTACTTTCTGCAGGGTTTTTATCATAAATGGCTGTTGAATTTTGTCAAAAGCTTTCTCTGCATCTATTGAGATGATCATATGGTTTTTCTCCTTCAATTTGTTAATATGGTGTATCACATTGATAGATTTGCGTATATTGAAGAATCCTTGCATTCCTGGAATAAACCCCACTTGATCATGGTGTATGATCCTTTTAATGTGCTGTTGGATTCTGTTTGCTGGTATTTTGTTGAGGATTTTTGCATCTATGTTCATCAGTGATATTGGTCTGTAGTTTTCTTTCTTTGTGACATCCTTGCCTGGTTTTGGTATCAAGGTGATGGTGGCCTCGTAGAAGGAGTTTGGGAGTGTTCCTCCCTCTGCTATATTTTGGAAGAGTTTGAGAAGGATAGGTGTTAGCTCTTCTCTAAATGTTTGATAGAATTCGCCTGTGAAGCCATCTGGTCCTGGGCTTTTCTTTGTTGGAAGATTTTTAATCACAGTTTCAATTTCAGTGCTTGTGATTGGTCTGTTCACATTTTCTATTTCTTCCTGATTCAGTCTTGGCAGGTTGTGCATTTCTAAGAATTTGTCCATTTCTTCCAGATTGTCCATTTTATTGGCATAGGGTTGCTTGTAGTAATCTCTCATGATCTCTTTTATTTCTGCAGTGTCAGTTGTTACCTCTCCTTTTTCATTTCTAATTCTATTGATTTGAGTCTTCTCCCTTTTTTTCTTGATGAGTCTGGCTAGTGGTTTATCTATTTTGTTTATCTTCTCAAAGAACCAGCTTTTAGTTTTATTGATCTTTGCTATTGTTTCCTTCATTTCTTTTTCATTTATTTCTGATCTGATTTTTATGATTTCTTTCCTTCTGCTAGCTGTGGGGTTTTTTTGTTCTTCTTTCTCTAATTGCTTGAGGTGCAAGGTTAGGTTGTTTATTCTAGATGTTTCCTGCTTCTTAAGGTGGGCTTGTATTGCTATAAACTTCCCCCTTAGAACTGCTTTTGCTGCATCCCACAGGTTTTGGGTCGTTGTGTCTCCATTGTCATTTGTTTCTAGGTATTTTTTGATTTCCTCTTTGATTTCTTCAGTGATCACTTCATTATTAAGTAGTGTATTGTTTAGCCTCCATGTGTTTGTATTTTTTACAGACCTTTTCCTGTAATTGATATCTAGTCTCATGGCGTTGTGGTCCGAAAAGATACTTGATACAATTTCAATTTTCTTAAATTTACCAAGGCTTGATTTGTGACCTAAGATATGATCTATCCTGGAGAATGTTCCATGAGCACTTGAGAAAAATGTGTATTCTGTTGTTTTTGGATGGAGTGTCCTATAAATATCAATTAAGTCCATCTTGTTTAATGTATCATTTAAAGCTTGTGTTTCCTTATTTATTTTCATTTTGGATGATCTGTCCATGGGTGAAAGTGGGGTGTTTAAGTCCCCTACTATGAATGTGTTACTGTCGATTTCCCCTTTTATGGCTGTTAGTATTTGCCTTATGTATTGAGGTGCTCCTATGTTGGGTGCATAAATATTTACAATTGTTATATCTTCTTCTTGGATCGATCCCTTGATCATTATGTAGTGTCCTTCTTTGTCTCTTTTAATAGTCCTTATTTTAAAGTCTATTTTGTCTGATATGAGAATTGCTACTCCAGCTTTCTTTTGGTTTCCATTTGCATGGAATATCTTTTTCCATCCCCTTACTTTCAGTCTGTATGTGTCTCTAGGTCTGAAGTGGGTCTCTTGTAGACAGCATATATAAGGGTCTTGTTTTTGTATCCATTCAGCTAATCTGTGTCTTTTGGTGGGAGCATTTAGTCCATTTACATTTAAGGTAATTATCGATATGTATGTTCCTATTCCCATTTTCTAAATTGTTTTGGGTTCGTTATTATAGGTCTTTTCCTTCTCTTGTGTTTCTTGCCTAGAGAAGATCCTTTAGCATTTGTTGTAAAGCTGGTTTGGTGGTGCTGAACTCTCTCAGCTTTTGCTTGTCTGTAAAGGTTTTAATTTCTCCATCAAATCTGAATGAGATCCTTGCTGGGTAGAGTAGTCTTGGCTGTAGGTTTTTCTCTTTCATCACTTTCAGTATGTCCTGCCACTCCCTTCTGGCTTGTAGGGTTTCTGCTGAGAGATCAGCTGTTAACCTTATGGGGATTCCCTTATGTGTTATTTGTTGTTTTTCCCTTGCTGCTTTTAATATGCTTTCTTTGTATTTAATTTTTGACAGTTTGATTAATATGTGTCTTGGCGTATTTCTCCTTGGATTTATCCTGTATGGGACTCTCTGTGCTTCCTGGACTTGATTAACTATTTCCTTTCCCATATTAGGGAAGTTTTCAACTATAATCTCTTCAAATATTTTCTCAGTCCCTTTCTTTTTCTCTTCTTCTTCTGGAACCCCTATAATTCGAATGTTGGTGCGTTTAATGTTGTCCCAGAGGTCTCTGAGACTGTCCTCAGTTCTTTTCATTCTTTTTTCTTTATTCTGCTCTGCAGTAGTTATTTCCACTATTTTATCCTCCAGGTCACTTATCCGTTCTTCTGCCTCAGTTATTCTGCTATTGATCCCATCTAGAGTATTTTTAATTTTATTTATTGTGTTGTTCATCGTTGCTTGTTTCATCTTTAGTTCTTCTAGGTCCTTGTTAACTGATTCTTGCATTTTGTCCATTCTACTGTCCATTCTATCTCCAAGATTTCGGATCAACCTTACTATCATTATTCTGAATTCTCTTTCAGGTAGACTGCCTATTTCCTCTTCATTTGTTAGGTCTGGTGCATTTTTATCTTGCTCCTTTATCTGCTGTGTGTTTTTCTGTTTTCTCATTTTGCTTATCTTACTGTGTTTGGGGTCTCCTTTTTGCAGGCTGCAGGTTCGTAGTTCCTCCTGTTTTTGATGTCTGTCTCCAGTGGCTAAGGTTGGTTCAGTGGGTTGTGTAGGCTTCCTGGTGGAGGGGACTGGTGCCTGTGTTGTGGTGGATGAGGCTGGATCTTGTCTCTCTAGTGGGCAGGTTCACGTCTGGTGGTGTGTTTTGGGGTGTCTGTGGCCTTATTATGATTTTAGGCAGCCTCTCTGCTAATGGGTGGGGTTGTGTTCCTGTCTTGCTAGTTGTTTGGCACAGGTTTTCCAGCACTGTGGCTTGCTGGTCGTTGAGTGAAGCTGGGTGCTGGTGTTAAGATGGAGGTCTCTGGGAGATTTTCGCCGTTTGACATTATGTGGAGCTGGGAGGTCTCTTGTGGACCAGTGTCCTGAAGTTGGCTCTCCTACCTCAGAGGCAGAGCCCTGACTCCTGGCTGGAGCACCAAGAGCCTTTCATCCACATGGCTCAGAATAAAAGGGAGAAAAAGTAGAGGGAATTAGTAGAAGTATGAGGAAAGAAAGAAGGAAAGGAGGGAAGGAAGGAGGGAAGGAAGGAAGAAAGAAAGAAGCAAAGAAGGAAGGAAGGCAAGAAGGAATGAAAGGAGGGAGGGAGGAAGGAAGGAAGGAGGGAAAGAAGGAAAAACAGAAAGAAAGAAGATACAGTAAAAATAAAGTATAATAAAGTTATTGAATTAAAAAATTCTTATTTAGAAAAAAAAAAAGGGACGGATAGAACCTTAGGACAAATGTTGGAAGCAAAGCTATACAGACAAAATCTTACACAGAAGCGTACACATACACCCTCACTAAAAGAGGTAAATGGGGAAAAATCCTAAATCTTGCTGTCAGAGACCACCTCCTCAGTTTGGGATGATTCGTTGTCTAAAGGAGGGAAGGAAGGAAGGAAAGAAAGAAAGAAAGGACGAAGGTAAAGTATAATACCGTTCTTAAAATTAAAATTGATTATTAAGAAAAAAAATTTTAAGAAAAAACCATGGACGGATAGAACCCTAGGACAAATGGTGGAAGCAAGACTATACAGACAAGATCTCACACAGAAGCATACACACACACATTCACAAAAAGAGGAAAAGGGGGAAAAAATCATAGATCTTGCTCCTAAAGTCCACTTCCTTAATTTGGGATGATTGGTTGTCTATTCAGGTATTCCACAGATGCAGGGTACATCAAGTTGATTGTGGAGCTTTAATCCGCTGCTCCTGTGGCTGCTGGGAGAGATTTCCCTTTCTCTTCTTTGTTCTCACAGCTCCCGGGGTTCAGCTTTGGATTTGGCCCCGCCTCTGCGTGTAGGTCGCTGGAGGGCGTCTGTTTTTCGCTCAGACAGGACGGGGTTAAAGGAGCCGCTGATTCGGGGGCTCTGGCGCACTCAGGCCGGCGGGGAGGGAGGGGCACGGAATGCGGGGCGGGCCTGTGGTGGCAAAGTCCGGCGTGACCCTGCACCAGCCCGAGGCCCGCCGTGCGCTCTCCCGGGGAAGTCGTCCCCGGATCCCGGGAACCCGGCAGTGGCGGGCTGCACAGGCTCCGCGGAAGAGGGGCATGGAGAGCGACCTGCGCTCGCACACAGGCCCCTCGGTGGCGGCAGCAGCAGCCTTAACGTCTCCCGCCCGCCTCTGGGGTCCGCGCTTTCAGCCGCGGCTCGCGCCCGTCTCTGGAGTTCCTTTAAGCAGCGCTCTTAAACCCCTCTCCTCACGCACCAGGAAACAAAGAGGGAAGAAAAAGTCTCTTGCCTCTTCGGCAGGTGCAGACTTTTCCCCGGACTCCCTCCGGCTAGCTGTGGTGCAGTAACCCCTTCAGGCTGTGTTCAAGCCGCCAACCCCAGTCCTCTCCCTGCGCTCCGTCCGAAACCGAAACCCGAGCCTCAGAGCCTCAGCTCGCAGCCCCGCCCGCCCCGGCGGGTGAGCAGACAAGCCTCTCGGGCTGGTGAGTGCCGGTCGGCACCGATCCTCTGTGCGGGAATCTCCCCGCTTTGCCCTCGGCACCCGCTGCTGTGCTCTCCTCCGCGGCTTCGAAGCTCCCCCCTCCGCCTCCCACAGTCTCCGCCCGCGAAGGGGCTTCCTAGTGTGCGGAAACCTTTCCTCCTTCACAGCTCCCTCCCACTGGTGCAGGTGCCGTCCCTATCCTTTTGTCTCTGTTTATTCTTTTTTTTCTTTTGCCCTACCCAGGTACGTGGGGAGTTTCTTGCCTTTTGGGAGGTCTGAGGTCTTCTGCCAGCCTTCAGTAGGTGTTCTGTAGGAGTTGTTCCACGTGTAGATGTATTTCTGGTGTATCTGTGGGGAGGAAGGTGATCTCCGCGTCTTACTCTTCCGCCATCTTCCTGCTCTCTCCCTCCCTTTTCTTCTGAGCTGTGTGGCTGACAGGGTCTTGCTGCTCCGCCGGGGTGTCAGACATGAGCCTCTGACGTAGGAGAGCCAAGTTCAGGACATTGCTCCACCACAGACCTCCCAGCCCCTCATAATATCAATCGGCAAGAATTCTCCCAGAGATCTCCATCTCAATGCTAAGACCCAGCTCCACTTCAATGACCAGCAAGCTCCAGTGCTAGATGCCCCATGCCAAACAACTAGCAGGACAGGAACACAGCCCCACCCATTAGCAGCGAGGCTATCTAAAATCATAAGGTCACAGACACCCCAAAACACACTACCAGACGCAGTCCTGCCCACCAGAAAGACAATATCCAGCCTCATCCACCAGAACACAGGCACCAGTCCCCTCCACCAGGAAGCCAACACAACCCACTGAACCAACCTTACCCACTGGGGACAGACACCAAGAACAACAGGAACTACAAACCTGCAGCCTGTGAAAATGAGACCCCAGACACAGTAAGGCAGGCAAAATGAGAAGACAGAGAAACACACAGCAGATGAAGGAGCAAGGTAAAAACCCACCAGACCAAACAAATGAAGAGGAAATAGGCAGTCTACCTGAAAAAGTATTCATAGTAATGATAGTAAGAGGATCCAAAATCTTGGAAATAGAATGGTGAAAATACAAGAAACGTTTAAAAAGGACCTAAAAGAACTAAAGAGCAAACAAACAATGATGACCAACACAATAGGTGAAATTAAACGTACTCTAGAAGGAATCAATAGCAGAATAACTGAGGCAGAAGAACGGATAAGTGACCTGGAAGATAAAATAGTGGAAATAATTATTGCAGAGCAGAATAAAGAAAAAAGAATGAAAAGAATTGAGGACAGTCTCAGAGACCTCTGGGACAATACTAAATGCACCAACATTCAAATTACAGGGGTTCCAGAAGAAGAAGAGAGGAAGAAAGGGACTGAGAAAATACTTGAAGAGATTATACTTGAAAACTTCCCTAATACGGGAAAGAAAATAGTCACCCAAGTCCAGGAAGCACAGAGTTCCATACAGGATAAATCCAAGGAGAAACATGCCAAGACACATATTAATCAAACTATCAAAAATTAAATACAAAGAAAAATATTAAAAGCAGCAAGGGAAAAGCAACAAATAACATACAAGGGAATCCTCATAAGGTTAACAGCTGATCTTTCAGCAGAAACTCTGCAAGCCAGAAGGGAGTGGCAGGACATATTTAAAGTGATGAAAAGGGAAAACTACAACCAGGATTACTCTACCCAGCAAGGATCTCATTCAAATTCGATGGAGAAATTAAAACCTTTACAGACAGGCAAATGCTAAGAGAATTCAGCACCACCAAACCAGCTTTACAACAAATGCTAAAGGAACTTTTCTAGGCAGGAAACACAAGAGAAGGAAAAGACCTACAAATACAAACCCAAAACAATTACAGAAATGGTAATAGGAGCATACATATCGATAACTACCTTAAATGTAAATGGATTAAATGCTCCAAAAAAAAAGACATAGACTGGCTGCTGAATGGATCCCAAAACACGACCTGTGTCTATGCTGTCTACAAGAGACCCATTTCAAACCTACGGACACATACAGACTGAAAGTGAGGGGATTGAAAAAGATATTCCATGCAAATGTAAATCAGAAGAAAGCTGGAGTGGCAATTCTCATATCAGACAAAATAGACTTTAAAATAAAGACTATTACAAGAGACAAAGAAGGACACTACATAATGATCAAGGGATCGATCCAAGAAGAAGATACAACAATTGTAAATATTTATGCACCCAACATAGGAGCACCTTAATACAAAAGGCAAATGATAACAGCCATAAAGGGGAAATCGACAGTAACACGATCATAGTAGGGGACTTTACCACCCCACTTTCACCAGTGGACAGATCGATCATCCAAAATGAAAATAAATAAGGAAACACAAGCTTTAAATGACACATTAAACAAGATGGACTTAGTTGATACTTATAGGACATTCCATCCAAAAACAGCAAAATACACTTTCTTCTCAAGTGCTCATGGAGCATTCTCCAGGATAGACCATATCTTGGGTCACAAATCAAGCCTTGGTAAATTTTAGAAACTTGAAATCATATCAAGTATCTTTTCTGACCACAACACTGTAAGACTAGATATCAGACAGGAAAAAAAAACTGTAAAAAATACAAACACATGGAGGCTAAACAACACACTAGTAAATAACCAAGAGACCACTGAAGAAATCAAAGAAGAAATCAAAAAATACCTAGAAACAAATGACAATGAAAACACAATGACCCAAAACCTATGGGATGCAGCAAAAGCAGTTCTAAGAGGGAAGTTTATAGCAATACAATCCTACCTCAAGAAATAAGAAACATCTCAAATAAACAACCTAACCTTACACCTAAAGCAATTAGAGAAAGAAGAACAAAAAACCACACAGTTAGCAGGAGGAAAGAAACCATAATGATCAGATCAGAAATAAATGAAAAAGAAATGAAGGACACAATAGCAAAGATCAATAAAACTAAAAGCTGGTTATTTGAGAAGATAAACAAAATTGATAAACCGTTAGCCAGACGGATCAGGAAAAAATGGGGGAAGACTCAAATCAACAGAATTAGAAATGAAAAAGCAGAAGTAACAACTGACACTGCAGAAATACAAAGGATCATGAGAGATTACTACAAGTAACTGTATGCCAATAAAATGGACAACCTGGAAGAAATGGACAAATACTTAGAAAAGCACAGCCTTCTGAGACTGAACCAGGAAGAAACAAAATATAAACAGACCAATCACGAGCACTGAAATTGAAACTGGGATTAAAAATCTTCCAACAAAGAACAGCCCAGGACCAGATGTCTTCACAGGCAAAATCTATAAAACATTTAGAGAAGAGCTAACACCTATACTTCTGAAACTCTTCAAAACATGGCAGAGGGAGGAACACTCCCAAACACATTCTATGAGGCCACCATCACCCTGATACCAAAACCAGACAAAGATGTCACAAAGAAAGAAAACTACAGGCCAATATCACTGATGAACATAGATGCAAAAATCCTCAACAAAATATTAGCAAACAGAATCTAGCAGCACATTAGAAGGATAATACACCATAATAAAGTGGGGTTTATCCCAGGAGTGCAAGAATTCTTCAATGTATGCAAATCATCAATGTGATACCCCATAGTAACAAATTGAATAAAAACCACATGATCATCTCAATAGATGCAGAGAAAGCTTTCGACAAAATTCAACAAACATTAACGATAAAAACTCTCCAGAAAGTAGGCATAGAGGGTACTTAACATAATAAAGGCCATATATGACAAACCCACAGCCAACATCATTCTCAATGGTGAAAAACTGAAACCATTTCCACTAAGATCAGGAACAAGACAAGGTTTCCCATTCTCACCACTATTATTCAACATAGTTTTGGAAGTTTTAGCCACAGCAATCAGAGACGAAAAAGAAAGAAAAAGAATCCAAATCGGAAAAGAAGTAAAGCTGTCACTGTTTGCCGATAACATGATACTATACATACAGAATCCTAAAGATGCCACCAGAAAACTACTAGAGCTAATCAATGAATTCGGTAAAGTAGCAGGATGCAAAATTAATGCACAGAAATCTCTTGCATTCCTATACACTAATGATGAAAAATCTGAAAGAGAAATTAAGGAAACACTCCCATTTACCATTGCAACAAAAAGAATAAAATACCTAGGAATAAACCTACCTAAGGAGACAAAAGACCTGTATGCAGAAAACTATAAGACACTGATGAAAGAAATTAAAGATGATACCAACAGATGGAGAGATATACCATGTTCTTGGATTGGAAGAATCAACATTGTGAAAATGCCTATACTACTGAAAGCAATCAGCAGATTCAATGTAATCCCTATGAAACTACCAATGGCATTTTTCACGGAACTAGAACAAAAAAATTTCACAATTTGTATGGGAACACAAAAGACCCCAAATAGCCAAAGCAATCTTGAGAAAGACAAATGGAGCTAGAGGAATCAGGCTCCCGGACTTCAGACAATACTACGAAGCTACAGTAATCAAGACAGTATGGTACTGGCACAGAAACAGAAAGATAGATCAATGGAACAGGATAGAAAGCCCAGAGATAAACCCATGCACATATGGTCACCTTATCTTTGATAAAGGAGGCAAGAACATACAAAGGAGAAAAGCCAGCCTCTTCAAGTGGTGCTGGGAAAACTGGACAGCTACATGTAAAAGAATGAAATTAGAACACTCCCAAACAGCATACACTAAAGTAAGCTCAAACTGGATTAAAGACTTAAATGTAAGGCCAGACACTATAAAACCCTTAGAGGAAAACAGGCAGAACGCTCTATGAAATCACAGCAGGATCCTTTTTGACCCACCTCCTAGAGAAATGGAAACAAAAATAAACAAATGGGACGTAATGAAACTTAAAAGCTTTTGCACAGCAAAGGAAACCATAAAGAAGACGGAAAGACAATCCTCAGAATGGGAGAAAATATTTGCAAATGAAGCAACTGACAAAGGATTAATCTCCAAAATATACAAGCAGCTCATGCAGCTTAGTATCAAAAAAACAAACAACCCAATCCAAAAATGGACAGAAGACCTAAATAGACATTTCTTCAAAGAAGATATACAGATTGGCAACAAACACATGAAAGGATGCTCAACATCAGTAATCATGAGAGAAATGCAAATCAAAACTACAATGAGGTATCACCTCACAGTGGTCAGAGTGGCCATCATCAAAAAATCTACAAACAATAAATGCTGGAGAGGGTGTGGAGAAAAGGGAACCCTCTTGCTCTGTTGGTGGGAATGTAAGTTGATACAGCCACTATGGAGAACAATAGGGAGGTTCCTTAAAAAACTAAAAATAGAATTACCATATGACCCAGCAATCACACTACTGGGCATATACTCTGAGAAAACCATAATTCAAAGAATCATGCACCACAACGTTCTTTGCAGCACTATTTACAATAGCCAGGACATGGAAGCAACCTAAGTGTCTATCGACAGATGAATGGATAAAGAAGATGTGGCACATATATACAATGAAATATTACTCAGCCATAAAAAGAAACAAAATTGAGTTATTTGTGGTGAGGTGGATGGACCTAGTGTCTGTCATACAGAGTGAAGTAAGTTAGAAAGAGAAAAGCAAATACCATATGCTAACACATGTATATGGAATCTGAAAAAAAAAGTTTCTGAAGAACCTAGGGGCAGGACAGGAATAAAGACGCAGACGTAGAGAATGGACCTGAGGACACGGGGAGGGGGAAGGGTAAGCTGAGACGAAGTGAGAGAGTGGCATGGACATCTATACACTACCAAATGTAAAATAGATAGCTAGTGGGAAGCTGCCGCATAGCACAGGGAGATCAGCTCGGTGCTTTGTGACCACCTAGAGGGGTGGGATAGGGAGGGTGGGAGGGAGGCGCACGAGGGAGGGGATATGGGGATATATGTTTATGTATAGCTGATTCACTTTGTTATACAGCAGCAACTAACAGAGCAATATAAAGCAATTTTACTCCAATAAAACTGCTTAAGAAAAAAAGAACAAAGCTGGAGGAATCATGCTTCCCGATTGTAAACTATATTTCAAATAAAAGAAGACACGTAGGTCAAGTGGAACCAAACAGCCCAGAAATAAACCCATGCATATATGATCAACTAATTTTCAACAAAGAAGACAAAAATATACAATGGAGAAAGGGCAATCTCTTCAACAAATCGTGTTGGGAAAACTAGATGTCCACATGCAAAAAGAAGGAAACTAGACCTCTATCTTATACCATACACAAAACTGAACTGAAAACGGATTAAAGATTTTAACGTAAGTCCTGAACCATAAAACTCCTAGAAGAAAACATACAGAAAAAGCTCCTTGCCATCCACTCTGCAGTGATTTGTTTTGATTTGACCCCAAAAGGAAAGGCAACAAAAGCAAAAAAGTAATAAGTGGGACTACATTGAACTAAAAAGCCTCTATGCAGGAAAGGAAGCCATCTTCTGCAAAGGAAACCATCAACAAAATTGAAAATCAACCTACTAAAAGGGAGAAAATGTTTGCCAATATATCAGATAAGGGATTAATATTCAAAATATATAAAGCACTCATACAATAGCAAAAAAAAATTTTTAAATGGGCAGATGATCTGAATAGACTTTTTTTCCATATGAGACACATACAGATGGACAACTGGTACATGAAAATGTGCTCAACCTCACTAATCATCAGGGAAATGCAAATCAAAACCATAGTGAGTTATATTCACCTTACACCTGTTAGCATGGCTATTATCAAAAAGACAAGATAACAAGTGTTGTGAAGGCTGTAGAGAGAAGGGAACCCTCGTGCACTGTGCACTGTTGGTGGGAATGTAAATTGGTGCAGCCGTGGTGGAGAACAGTAGGGAGGGTCCTCAAAAAATTGAAAACAGAACTTCTATCTAACCCAGAAATCCCCCTTCTGGATATTTATCCAAAGGAAACGAAAATGCTAACTTGAAAGGATATCTGTGCCCCCATGTTCACTGCAGTATTATTTACAATAGCCAAGACATGGAAACAACTTTAAGATCTTTAAGTGTCCATCAGTGGATGAATGGATAAAGAAAATGTGAGATTTTATAAATATGCACACCCACACAGGAATATTACTTGGCCATAAAAAAGAAGGAAACCTTGCCATCTGCAGCAACATGGACGGACTCTGAGAGCATTATGCTAAGTGAAGCAAGTCAGACAGAGAAAGACAAACACAGGATGATCTGATATATATGTGGAATGTAAAAAATACACTAAAAACCAGTCTCATAGATACAAAGAACATACTGGTGATTGCCAGAAGTGGGGGGTGAGAGGGTGGAAGAAATGAGTGAAGGTGATCACAAGGTACAAACTTCCAGTTATAAAATAAATAAGTCATGGGGATGTGATATACAGCATGATGACTATCGTTAATAATACTGAATTGAATATGTGAAACTTGCTAAGAGAGTAGATGCTGCATGTACTCTACACCTCCAAACTAGAAATAGTTTGACTTTCTGCCTTTAAGAAAATGAAAATGTAACATAGCAATTTAATTTTTGAAAAGTTTCAAGAACCACTATAAGTCTAAATGCTGTTTTATAGGATACAATTTTAATAGTAATAATCCTGCCAGGAGTTCCTATTTTAAAGTGTAAATTAGCAGTTTTTAAATAGAAAGTTTGTCTCACGTATATACATACAAAGATATTTTTAAGATCTCTAGTTCAAAAAGTTAAAATTGTGAAGACCAGTCACAGTGAGCTGATTTTAGAGGTAGTATGGTTTGCTTTAATGCTAACGAAATCTGAGTCACATTTTCCTAATGTATAGCCATTACTCCAATGAGGCTAAGCATCTTCAGAGAATAATTGATGGGTGTAGAGCATACAGTGGTTCCATGATGTTGAAGTAGTTAATGATGTCCAGTAAGTCTAATTAACTCCTAGAACTTAACCTAATATTCCAGGATGGTAGGGAACCTTGGGATTCATCATAATAGGTTTATTAAACATGTATCTGTGTGGTAGAAACAGTACTACTTTAAGTCTTAGAGTGGTTTTATCGGTCTCACTAAGTCATCCACTTACCCTACTCTGTCAGGCTGTTGACAGTTCTATACTTCAGGGAAACAGGCCAGCATCAATTCTCTTTTGAGAGCTCTTCAAAGTAGTGCTTCAACCTCCCATAGTAACATGTGTCTAACAACTTTTATGATCATCATAGCCTGTGGATTTCACCTCTCTGAGCTTCATTTTCCTCATCTGTAAACTACAGATAAAAGCCTGCTATGCCTTGAACACTGTAAGTGCTCAGATAATGTCTTGAATGAATGAGAATTACTCCATCCCAAATACCACCTCTTTGAGTAGCATCTCCCAGACAAAGTTTGTTCACTCCCTTCTCTTTTACTCTCTCAGTTTTGCTGATTTTTAGATACATTTGCATTACCTTTTAAATAATTTATTTTTATCAGATAACCAGTGTCAATCCACAGATTCTTGGGAAGCCAGGCCTCTGGGGGATTCCTCCCCATTCCACTAGAATATACAGCCATTCCGGCTCCACCTCATTAGCTCCTGCCTCCTGCTTCCATCCTGTCCACTGAATTGGACTATATATACGTCTTTACCTTTTACTAAAATGTGAAGTCCTTGAAAGCAGACACACTCATGTTTGTATCCTTAATGCCAGCACAGGGTATAACCTTCATAAATATCTGTCAGGCAAATGAGTTTGTACATGTATGCAGATGACACCTGAAATGATTTTAAGCATCACACATAACCTAGCCTGGCAAAGTTCATCTCATTCTGTCTCTCAGCTGGCTATAAACTAGTCACTTGAATTAAGGCATTTGCTTATTGTTCAAATCATGACATCTCTCTTTTTTCATTTTAAAAGACTCTTAAGGTAGGAGAGGAAAATCTGATCTACTTTATTGACAAAATAACAGAAGAAAGCAAAAGGGATGGAAATTCCTTGAATACTTACTGTGTGTTAGAATTTTGACTATATAATCCATACAACTTCTCTGTGAAGCAGACATTATTATCCACATTTTGCATATGAGGAAACTGAAGTCAGAAGGTTAAATAACTGAGTTCATATAGAGCTAGAGAGTGGTAAAGCCAAGGTTTGAACCTAGGTCTGACTTATTAACCTCATCATGACGGGGTTCATAGTTTTTGACAGCAAGATGCCTCCTCTGTAAAAAAACACCTGAGCAGAGCAATCACACAGGTGCAGAGGGAACAAATGCTTCCTGCTCTTGCTTTCCAATGCTTGAGAGCATCAGAGGCCGCCAAAGTACTCCTTTACACTCTGTCAACCAGTTCAAAAGAGCACAGCCCACTAAACCAGCTTGCAGAGAGAAGGTAGGAAGCCAGGACAAATGGCCCTACCCCCCTCCAACTGACAGGAAAAGAGCTGAATACTTGAATTCTACCAATTTGCCAGCCTCCGCTTTGCAGTCTTCAGTCTTTCCAGCTTTGGAGAAAAGCTATAGGACATCACTGAAAACAACAGAATATTAAGTGCCTAATTCTCAACCTTTCCTTTGGGAAAGAAAATACTTTGAAATAATGGATGAAAATTATAAAACCAGTTTTCATGTTTTTCATATTTTTAAGTTCTGTTTCTCTAAAATATGAAAAGCTCAGAGTCAGACTATGCCTCTGTGTTCCCTAATGTAATTCACATTAAATTTCATTGGAAGAGGAACTTAACCCATCCTCACCAGCCAATATTCTATCATTAGACTACAACTGTCCTTAAAACAACTGATGATCATGTCTTTGAAGCAAATAGATAAGACACAACTTTTATATTCAAACAGAGCAAGCAATTTTAGGTTATGTTTATCACAGATTGCTTGTAGTTTTACACATGGCTATCACTTTTGTGTTTGTCTATAGTTAAAAACAGGGCTTGATCTGAGTGACTGGTTGTCTCAGAACAACTATGTTTAGCTCTGCTGTACTCTCTGCAAATAAAAATGGAAAAAATCTGAATCTAGATAGGTTCTAAATGTTGAATTGAAAGTAAATGTTCAGCTAGCCAAAGTTTTGGATGAGTCCTCTGGAGTAGAAATGAAAAAGTTAATTTGTGAAGGAGTGACATCATCAAGATGGAAACATAGGTCATTCCCAACCTCAGTCCCCTTCACAAGAAGACCAACTAATAACTATCTATAGACAAGACACCACTGTGAAAATCCTAGAATACAAGGGTGAGGCTGAAGGCACCCCCTGTATCACAGAGAATGAGGTAGGACCACATTAGAAAAGTTAAGAGGAGCAGCTGCACCTGACCACATCACTCCTCCCCCAGGCTGGCTCCCCAGGCCTGCAGTTCCTCCGGGGGAAAAGAAAGTCCAGGTGGACACCCGGCTCCTCCAGCATCATGGGTCATTTCTCAGGATGCCTTCTCAGGTCTTGCCTTATGGGCATCTAAGGGGACTTGGGGACGTGACTGTGACAGAGAAGGGGGAAGGGATTTATAGCAACAAGTGCTCGGACTGTGGCCCTGTTCCTCCTCCCAGTGGTGCCCAAGTAGAAGTCCCAACCAGCAGCTCTGCTCATCTGCAGGGCCAAGATCGTGGTCCATTCTGACCAGGGAGCTTGGCAGGGCGCAGATCTGCCTGATTCAGGACTCCAGACCGTGAGCCCTTGCCAGCCATGGAGCCTGTTCTGCCACTCCATCTGGACAGGAAAGCTAATTCATAGCCCCACCCACTGCTGCATACCGCCTCCAGCCCTACCGAGCAGGAGCCTAACCAGAGCTCCTGGGAGCCTGTGTAGCTCATCCTGCAACCACAGTTACAGCAGCACTTGAACGGAGAGCCTGGCCAGTGGCCCTGCCCATATGCAGAGCCAGGATGGTGGCCTGTCAGGCCAGGGAACTTGGTGCATGATTCTGCCTAATTTGGCCCCCAAATAAGAGACGTGTCAGCCTTAGAGCCTGTCTGGTGGCTCCACCCAGGCAGGGAAACTAATTCACAGCCCTACCCACTGTTAAATACAGCCTTCAGCATGCCCAACCAGGAAACCTAACCAGGCACATGGGAAACTGTGTAGCCCAGGGGTCCCCAGCCCCTGGGCTGCAGACCAGTATCGGTCTGCGGCCTATTAGGAACTGGGCCGCACAGCAAGTGGTGAGCAGCAGGCTAGCGAGTAAAGCTTCATCTGCTGCTCCCCTTCGCTCCCCCTTGCATTACCGCCTGAACCATCCCCCCACCTCCCGCCCCGGTCCATGGAAAAACTGTCTTCCACAAAACCGGTCCCCAGTGCCAAAAAGGTTGGGGACCGCTGGCATAGCCCATCCTATAGCCCCACTTACAGTGATACCTGAGCAGAGAGCACAACCAGTGGTTCTCACCATCTGCACCGCAAAACCAGCAACTCTGCGTGGCCAGAGAATTTGGCGCACAATCCTGCCTGATCTGGGTCCTTAAACAATGGGCTGTGCTGGCCATGGAGTCCATTCTGCTGCCCTGGTCAAGCAGGGAAGCTACATCATAGCCCCAACTACTGCTAAATATAGTACCGAGTCTGACCATCAAGGAAACCTGACCAGAGAACCCAGGCAACTACAGAGCCCCATCCAACAGCCTCACTTGGGCAAAGAGCCAAGCCAGCAGTCCTATCCAACTGTTTTCAGCCACAACACATACCCCACAACCTCAGAGCTCAGGCAGTGGCCTTGCCCACAAAGAAGACCCTAATAGCAGGCTCCCCCTGCCCAAGGAGTCTGTCAGCTCACATGTCCAGAACCCCAAGCTGAGCTGACTGGTGAAGGACTGTCTCTGCCAAGGCACACCTGTAAAGTCTAGAAGAAGAGACTGTTTACTCAGATGTGCAGATACCAATGTAAGAAATCAAGGATCAGGAAGAATCAGGTAAACAACACCACCAATGGAAACTAATAAAATGCCAATAATTGACACTAAAGAAATGGAAATGTATGAACTTCAGTGAATTCAGGATAATCTTCTTAAAAGAAGTTTAGTGAACTACAAGACAGACAGATAACAAAATTCGGGGGAAAAAATTGCATGAACAAAACGAGATGAAGAAAAAAAAATAGAAACCATCAAAAATAAACCAAACAGAAGTCCTAGAGCTAAAGAATACAATGACTGAACTGTAAAGTTCAATAGAGAGCTTCAAAATCAGAACTGACCATGCAGAAGAAAGAATCAGTGACAGAGAAAGAATCAGGGACAGGGTATTTGAATTTATCCAGTCAGAGGAACAAAAGAAAAAAAAGAATGAAAAAGAGTGAAGAAAGCCTATGGAACTTACAGGATGCCATCAGAAGAAACAATATCTGCATTATGGGTACCCCAGAAGGAGAAAGAGAAAGGGACAGAAAGCGTACATAAAGCAAATAACGGCTGAAAATGAGAAAAGAAATGGACATACAAATCCATGCGGCCCAAAGGACCCCAAATAGATTAAACCAAATAGTTCCAAAAGTCAAAGACAGAAAGAGAATTTCAGGCCAGGAGAGAATGGGTAATATATTCAAAATATTGAAAGAAAAAAATCTGTCTGGCTTCCCTGGTGGCGCAGTGGTTGAGAGTCCGCCTGCCGATGCAGGGGACATGGGTTCATGCCCCGGTCCAGGAAGATCCCACATGCCGTGGAGCAGCTAGGCCTGTGAGCCATGGCTGCTGAGCCTGCGCGTCCGGAGCCTTTGCTCCACAATGGGAGAGGCCACAACAGTGAGAGGCCCACGTACCACAAAAAAAAAAAAAAAAAAAAACTGTCAACAATAATACTATACCTGGCAAACCTGTCCTTCAGAAATGAAGGGGAGATAAACAAGTGCCTGAACAAATGAAAGCTGATTGAGTTTATCACCACTAGGCCTGCCTTACAAGAAATGCTAAAGGGAGTTCTTCAAGCGAAATAAAGTGATGCTAATTTACATGATAAAATCAGATGAACACAGGTATAAGACTTCCTGGTATTGGTAAATAATCAAAGTTATTTAATATGGTAATAGTGGTGCATAATTCTCTTACAACTCTAGTTTAAAAGTTTTAAAATGTATTAAGAAAAACCCATAACTTCAATAGTCTGTTACCGTATACATAATATAAAAAATATGTAAATTGTAACATGATAGGGGAGAAGTAAATTGTAATTTTAGAGATGCTATTGACGTTAAGTTGTCGTCAGCTTAAAATAGGATATTATAAATATAAGATGGTTTATATAAGGCTCATGGTAACCACAGAGGAAAAACCTATTACAGAAAAGATCAGGATCAAGTGAAAGTATACAATACAAAAAAAGTCATCAACACAAAAGAAGACAGCAGAATAAGAAGCAAGGAACAACAGAGCTACAAAACAGTCAGCAAAACAAGTAAGAAAATGGCAATAGTAAATCCTTATCCATCAATAATTACTTTAAGCATAATGGATAAAATTCTCCAATCAAAGATACAAAATTGGACGAATGACTTAAAAACAGTATCAAACAATATACTGCCTACAGGAGACTCACTTTAGCTTCAAAGATACAGACTGAGACTGAAAGGATGGAGAAAGATATTTCAAGCAAATGATAACGAAGAAAAAACAAAGGTAGCTATACTCATATCAGACAAAATAGACATTAAGCTAAAAATGACAGAAAGAGAAAGAACTTCACTATATAACAATAAAGGGGTCAATCCATCAAAAAGATACACCAATTGTAAATATTTATGCACCCACCTAACTATATAAAGCAAACTTTAACAGAATTATAAGGAGAAATAAACAAATAAACAACAACAAATAGTTGGGGGCTTTAATACCCCACATTCAATAACCAATAGATCATTCAGACAGAAAATCAATAAGGAAACAATGGATTTGAACAACACTGTTGACTAAGTTGTAACAGACATATACAGAATACTTTGTCTGACAACAGCAGGATACACATTCTTCTCAAATGCACACAGAACATTTTCTAGCGTAGATCATGCATTAGGCCACAAAACAAGTCTTAGCAAATTAACCACGACTAAAATCATACCTAATATCTCCTCTGACCACAACGGTATGAAACTAGAAATTGGTAAAAGGAGCAAAACTGGATAACTCATGAATACATGGAAATTAAACAGTACTATCCTGAACAACCAGTAGATCGATCTAAGATGAAATTAAATGAGAAATTTAAAAGTATCTTGAGACAAATGAAAATGGGAACAAAACATACAAACTTATGGGATGCAGCAAAAGCAGGTCTCAGAGGGAAGTTCATATCTATAAATGCGTACCTCAAGAAAGAGAAAGATCTCAAATAAACAACCGAACTTTTACACCTCAAGCATCTAGAAGACGAAGAACAAACTAAGCCCAAAGTTGGCCAAAAAAGGAAATAAAGTTTAGAGCATAAATAAATAGAGACCAGGAAAGAAATAGAGAAAACTGAATAAAACTAAGGGCTGGCTCTTTGAAAAGGTAAACAAAACAGACAAATCTTTATTGAGACTAACCAAGGGGAAGAGAGAGATCCCAAATTAACAAAATTTTAAATGAAAGAGGGGACATTACAACTGATAATATAGAAATACAAAGGTTCATAAGAGCCTTCAGTGACCAACTATACACCAACACATAGAAAAAGTGGATAAATTACTAGAAACCTAGAACCTATCATGACTGAATTAGGAAGAACTAGAAAATCTGAACAGACCAATTACTAGTAGGGTATTGAATTGTTAATCAAAAATCTCCCAAAAAAAGTCCAGGACCAGATGTCTTCACTGGTAAATTTTACCAAACATTTAATGAAGAATTAACAGCAGTCCTTCTCAAAATATCCAGAAATACTGAAGAGGAGAGAACACTTCCAAACTCACTTTACAAGGCTAGTATTACCCTGATATCAAAGCTAAATAGGACATTACAAGAAAAGAAAACCACAGGCCAATATCCCTGATGAATATAGATGCAAAAATTCTCAACAAAACAGCAAACGTAATTCAGCAGCACATTAAAAGGATCATACGCCATGACCAAGTAGGATTCATCCCTGGGATGCAAGGATGGTTCAATATATGCAAATCAATAAATGTGATATATTACATTAATAGAATGAAAGATAAAAATCATATGATCATCTCAATAGATGCAGCAAAAGCATTTGACATAATTTAACATCTATTCATGATAAAAACTCTCAACAAACTAGTTATAGAAAAGGAATGCACCTCAATACAGTAAAGTAAGGCCATATATATCAAGCCCACAGCTAACATCATACTCAATGGTGAAAGACTGAAGGCTTTTCCAACAGGACAAGGATGTCCACTCTCACCACTTCTATTCAACATGGCACTGGAAGTCCAAGCCAGAGAAAGCAGGCAACAAAAAGAAAGAAAAGCCTTCCAAATTGAAAAGGAAGACCCAAAATTATCTCTGTTTGTAGATGACATGATTTTATGTATAGAAAAGCCTAAACACTGAACCAAAAAAAAAACAAAAAAACTGTTAGATCAATGAATTCAGTAAAGTTGCAAGATACAGAATTCAACATACAAAAATCAAAAGTATTTCTATACACTAAGAATGAGTTATCTGAAAAATAATCTCATTTACAATATCATCGAGAACAATAAAATACTTAGGAATAAATTTAACCAAGGAGATGAAAGATCTCTACACTGAAAACTATAATACATTGATGAAAGAAATTGAAGATTAAAATAAATGGAAAGATATTCCATGCTCATGGATTGGAAGAATTAATATTGTTAAAATATCTATACCACCCAAAGCCACCTATAGATTCATTGCAATCCCCATCAAGATTCCAATGGCACTTTTTACAGAAGAAAGAGAAATCCTAAAATTCATATGAAACTACAAAAGACCCTGAACAGCCAAAGCAATCCTGAGAAAGAACAACAAAGCTGGAGGCATCACACTTCCTGAATTCAAACTATATTATAAAGATATAATAATAAAAGCATTACGGTACTGGCATAAAAACAGACACATAAACCAATACGACAGAATTGAGAACCCAGAAATTGAGAACCAACACATACAGTGAGCTAACATGAAAAGAGAGCCAAGAATACTTGATGGAGAAAAGACAGTCCTTTTAATAAATGGTGCTGGGAAATTGGATAGTCACATGTAAAAGAGTAAAACTAGATCCCTATTTTACATCACTCCCAAAAATTAACTCAAAATGGATTAAGAAATTAAACATAAGACCTGAAACCATAAAACTCCTGGAAGAAAACACAGGAATAAAGCTTCTTGACATGGGTCTTGGCAAAAGACCAAAGCACAAAAGACTTAAAGCACAAGCAACAAAATAAAAAATAAACAAGTAGGACTACACCAAACTAAAAAGCTTCTGCACAGCAAAAGAAACGATAACAAAATGAAAAGACAACCTAAGCAATGGGATAAGATATTTGCAAATCATATCTGAGAAGGGGTTAATATTCAAAATATATAAAGAACTCACACAACTCAAAAGAAAAAAAAATAAGTTAAAAATGGCCAAAGGATCTGAATAGACATTTTTCCAAGAAGACATACAGATGGCCAATAGGTACATGAAAAGCGTAGATAACATCACTAGTCAGGGAAATCAAATCAAAACCACAGTAAGTTATGACCTCATACCTATTAGATTGGCTGTCATCAAAAAGACAAGAGAACAAGTTCTGGAGAGGATATGGAGAGAAGGGAACCCTTGTGCACTGTTGGTGGGAATGTAAATTGGTACAGCCACTATGGAAAACAGTATGGAGGTTTCTCAAAAAAATTAAACATAAAACTACCATATTACCAGCAATCCTACTTCTGGGTATATGTCCAAAGGAAACAAAATCACTATGTCAAAAAGATAACTGCACTCCCATGTTCATGTTCATTACAGCATTACTTACAATAGCCAAGACATGGAAACAACCTAAGTTTCCACCAACAGATGAATAGATAAAGATGTGGTGTATATACAGTGGAATACTGTTCAGCCATAAACAGGAAACCCTGCTATTTGCAACAATATGAATGGACCTTGAGGGCATTACGCTAAATGAAATGTCACACAGAGAAAGACACGTACTGTACCATCTCACTTATATGTGGTAGCTAAAAAACTCAAATTTATAGCAAAAAGGATCAGATTTGTGGTTACCAGAGGCAGAGGGTGGAGAGAATGAGGTGAAGGGGGTCAAAAGATATCGACTTCCAGTTTTAAGATAAATTTAAGTACTGGCTGTGTAATGTTCAACATGACAAGTATTGCCAAGGCTGTATTGTATATTTGAAAGTTGGTAAGAGAGTAGACACCAAAGTTCTCACAAGGAAAAAAAAATAATTATATAAGGTAATGGATGTTAACTAAACTTATTTTGGTAATCATTTCACAATATATACATATGTCAAGTCATTTTGCTATACACCTTAAGTTTATACAGTGTTATTATATGTCAATTATCTCTCAATAAAACTGGAAGAAAAAATAATAAAAGGAAGTAATTGTTGTATTGCTATCTGCAGGAAGTTATCTCTCTGTCAGTCTTACGTATTTTATTTCATGATTGACCCTCAAACATCTGGGGAGAGGGGAGTTCAGTATTCTTTAAAAAAAAAAAAAAGATTTTCTTCTAAGGAAGACTTTTGGAAGTTTTGTCCAAAAGCATGATTCTTTGGAGAAAACACACTCCAAAATAATTGTAGTGACATAGTCAATAGAATTCCATGATTTTGTGTTTCAGTTTATTCATCTTTTTTCTATCATTTTTATTCTACTTTCCATAAAGTTGGAGATAATCAAATGAATTTCACTATAACCTTTAATTAATTGTAACTATTGTTATGGACTGAGTATTTGAGTCCCCCCAAATTCACATATTGAAGCCATAACCCCCAATGTGATGGTATTTGGAGGTGGGGCCTTTGGGAGATAATTAGGGTTGGATTAGGTCATGAGGGTGGGACCCTCATGATGGATTAGTGCCCTTATAAAAAGAAGAAGAGGCAGGAGATCTCTCCACCATATGAGAATACAGCAAGAAGGCAGCTGTCTGAAAACCAGCCAAGAAGACAGTTTTTACCAGAACTCAACCATGTTGGCACCGTGATCTAGGACCTCCCAAGCTCCGGAAGTGTGAGCAATAATGTCTGCTATTTAAGCAACCCAGCCTATGGCATTTTGTTACAGCAGCCCAAAGCCAACTAAGAAATGTTTAATAACTGGTTCTTTTAACATTACAAAATACAAAGAAAACATGATTTATAAGCCTGGATAATAATGGCCTTATATATTTCATGCAAAGTAAAAACTGTACCTTCTCATACCCTAATAAAGCTATTTCACTTCTTTTCCCATTTAAGAATTAATTAGGATGCAACAATGTCTTAGAAAAGCCAATATATATATAATATAGTTGTCTACCTAGGATAATCCAAAATCCATAGTCTACCTTCAGAAAATCAGAAGGGAATTTACGTGCAACTACAAACTAGAGAAATAATTTTGCACTCATGTCCTTTGAGCCCAGGTGAAAAAACAGGATTTTAACTTAATTAGCTGCCAGAACCTTAAACGCACTGTTTCACGTTCAGGTGGGTTGTGTGCACCTGGCGCTTCCCTGGGGGGTTTCCACTGTAAAGCTGGTCCACTGAAGCACCCTAAATTGCCCTTCTGAATAAATGGAATGAAATGTGTAAACTGTTCCCCAGCCCTTCCTCAGAGGGCTGTTGGGAACCCTGGGCCTGGGATGGATGTCAGTAGGGATCTGGTGCACCCGGATTCCAGGCACGGTCACCCTTCAGGAGAGCAAGGCTTCTTTCCCTGACAGACTCACTATCTATGTAATAGTGTCTGGATTTGTAAATTTATGTGCTTATCATAAATATCATTCAGAAACATCATCTCAGAAAAGCTCCAGATTACTGAGAGGCGAAAGCTTCTTGCACTGAGTTACCTGTTAGGGCAACAGTCACACGAGGTTCACTCTTGTATTCCTGTAGTTTTACTTTATAACTTCATGTTTGCATTAGTAAACATGTTGACAGTTTACTAATCACGTTAGTAATTAGTAAAGAAATAGTTTGAGTTTTAATAAGTAAACTGTGTGAATTACTGATGTTATATTATCCTATAATACTACTTCTGAATTTTTAAATTGCCTTTTCAAGATTTCCTCAGAAAGATAACAGGCTCCCTCTAGCGGGAAGTGACCATTATAATTGAATTATTTACTCCAAAGCTGTGTAACTTCATAGTTGAACTTTGTTTGAAGGAAAAGGGGCCTTTTCTGACTCTGACATTTGTTTATTTCTCTCCATAACATTTGTTTACTTTTCTCTTTCTAATTTCTTAGCGAAGAAATCGGTACTGATTATCAAGGAATGTTTGTAGGACAGTCATGGTTTCAAGTCATGTTGATACCGTGAACTGCTCTTTTATAAGCAAAGGGAAGTGAGGTTATCAATGGATGCCCAGGCATTAACTTCAACGAACTTGATAGGAAATATATATATAAACGTAATTTATATGTAATTTATAAATTTGTAATTTATAGATATATAAATTCTAATAATATACCTTAACTCCAAAGCCTTTATTTTCATAATTAAGTAATTTAAAGGATTATCTCATCTTGTGCCCTCATTGTATGCTGAGTTTAAGTGGCTTGCTCAAGATTACACATTTGGAAGTCTGCTTTTTGACCTCCCAGTTCTGATTAATTTTGCAGAAAGCAAGCCTTGTTCACTTTGGCTTTCCTTTATGAGAAAAAATGACCAAAATCCCATGCTTTTTTTTTTTAAGTAATTAGCTTTCTGCCCCATATCATTTATAATTAAAACTAAAACTGTATTTTTATAGAGCTTAGTCAAATATAAAAATGTTAATTCTGGGGCTTCCCTGGTGGCGCAGTGGTTGAGAGTCCGCCTGCCGATGCAGGGGACACAGGTTCGTGTCCCGGTCCGGGAGGATCCCACATGCCGCGAAGCGGCTGGGCCCGTGAGCCATGGCCGCTGAGCCTGCGCGTCCGGAGCCTGTGCTCTGCAACGGGAGAGGCCACAGTAGTGAGAGGCCCGCGTACCGCAAAAAAAAAAAAAAAAAAAGTTAATTCGGACATCAAGAAAAATTTAAATTGCACCCAGGCAAGGAAGTAACCTATTACAGAAATGGGTTTTGGTTTTACACCTGGTAAAGAAAAAAAAAAAAATTTAATGAATTTTAGTATTGAGAGTGACATATATCCCAAACTGGTAAATAACCAATAACCAACTCCAGGAAGACTGGTTATAACAAGTTACAGAAACTTTCAGGTTTAGAATCTCATATCATACATTTCATCTATCCCACATTTAAAAAAAATTTTTTTATTGTGGTAAGAGTCACATAAAACATACTGTTTTAACCATATTTAACTGTACAGTTCAGTGGCTCTAAGTACATTCATACTGTTGTGCAACTCTCACCGTCATCCAGCTACTGAATTTTTCTCCTAAACTGAAACACTGCCCCCATTAAACACTAACTCCCCATTCCCCGCCAGAGATTGGGATTGACATACGTACACTCCTCGGTATGAAGCAGATGGCTGGTGGGGGCCTAACTGTATAAGCACAGGAGAAAAAAAAGGTACAATCTGTTTGCAGGGCAGGTATTAAGTTAACCCATCCCGCATTTTACAGATCATCTATCAAAGTGTGTGCTTAATTGCTTTTTGGTAACTCTTGACAAAGCCATTCTCCACTGGAGGGAGCTTGGCTCTCACCAAACTTGTTTTCTTATTTTCTTACAGCAAATCATAGGATTAGTTTCGGAACACTGGTCAGCACTTCCAATACCTACGATGGATCTGGTGTTGTGACTGTGGAAACAGACCATCCCCTCCTCTGGACCATGGCCATCAAAAACACCCATGACTGACCTCCGCAGCTGTGCCTCTGACCTCATTTGCCAACAACTTCATGCTCCACAAGAACAGTCCACCTTGGTTGGCAGGAATCTAAACCTGTCCCTGAGAAGCCTGCTAGTTTTAAATATGTTAATGTTTAGATCATCCAGGTAACATTATGAATGACAGATCTCAATTGTACAGTGACGGGGGGAAATCATTATTTCTTAAGAAAGTAAATTACACTCAGTTGGAAAACTAATGTGGATTATTCCACTCTAAAATTCAGGACTGATCATTCTTATGTTATTAATCATTCCATGTATCCTAGAAAACTGTTGGCTTTTATTTTTGCGGTACGCGGGCCTCTCACTGTTGTGGCCTCTCCCGTTGCGGAGCACAGGCTCCGGACACACAGGCTTAGCGGCCATGGCTCACGGGCCCAGCCGCTCAGCAGCATGTGGGATCCTCCCGGACCGGGGCACGAACCCGTGTCCCCTGCATCAGCAGGCGGACTCTCAACCACTGTGCCACCAGGGAAGCCCTAGAAAACTTTTTAGGTTTGAATCTGAGAAGGCTCTGTTGAGGCTCCGTGCTGTCCAGCACATAACCCTCCTCCTGTTCATCCTTAATTGCTTAACACCAAAGGCTACTTCTGTCTAATAATATTAGCTCTTTCTGTATTATATGTATTCCCTTTCACTGAAAAAATAATTCCTTCTAGGTTGGGATGCTAGAACTGCACCATTTTATTCTGGCCTTAATGGTTTTTGGTATTATCTTTTCATAATAAATTTAAAAATGATTGGCCTGATTATTAAAATTTAAAACAGGTAGAACCTGCCCAGCAGCTTTACATAGCGCAAAGGCAGTGTTGCCCTAAGGAAAGGGACCAGCAGCTCTCTTCTTTCTGGTGCTACAACAGTGACGGTTGCGTTGTAAGTGGAGAGTGAAAGTGGGATCAGGTGAACTAGCGTGCAGTTGTGCATAGTCAATCATTAGAGATAATTATTCATAATTTATGCAAATATATGTGAAATTGAATCCAGATGTCAAATAAAAATATTTAGTTATCCATGTGCCTGTGGTCAGTTTTTAAGAAAACAGTCCATTTTCTCACCTGTAGTTTATAATGACCAGTCTTTCCTAATCAGTGTTTCTGTACAAAAAAAAATTTGCTCAAAAGATGATTAATAGGTATAGTTCTTCACGCCTCTGATTTTGGGGGGGCAACCCAGTGTTGTTGTCAACACTTTCTCTAACCTCCATGGAAGTTACTTTCTAGAGCACAGGTGCCACATGTTTACACTTAATCTCTCTGGACCCATTGCCCCATCTATAAAATAGGGATTATAGGTAGCACCTGTTTACCTTGTCGGACTTAGAAAGGAAGGACAGGTAGATTGCTTTCAAAGATTGTTACATGCTGGAGAAAAAAGAGCCAACAGAGGGAAGGCGCTTCCGTGGTAGAGAAAGTGAAGAAAACTGGTGGAGGAAGAACCCTGGGGAAGAGTAAGAGAAGGGCTCAGAGCACAGGTGAGAGTCACACATCGTACAGTCAGTACTACAGTGGAAGGCCCGGTTCTAGGCCCTTCTGCCTCTTAGCACAGATGCAGAGCCCAGAGCTTCTGTCCCCCTACTGTCCGCTCCCACCCACAGCAGAGACAACTGTAAAGAAGGCAGGAGCTAGAAACAAACTTATGTTACCAAAGGGGAAGGGGTGGGGGAGAGATAAATTGGGAATTTGGGGTTAACAGATGCACACTACTACACATAAAATAGGTAAACAAGGACCCACTGTATAGCACAGGGAACTATATTCAATATCTTGTAATAACCTATAATGGAAAAGAATCTGGAAAAGAATAGATACATATATATAAAATTGGATCACTTTGCTGTACACCTGAAACATTGTAAATAAACTATACTTCAATTTAAATAAAATAAATTTAAAAAAATAACAAGAAAGCTCAGTCAAGCACTAGCTCCTAAGCTGGCCCATTTAACTCAGAACCTCCAACAGGAAAATACAACATAAGACTTCCAAGCCACTGCCTCAGCCAGCGCCTGCGCCAGAAGAAGCTAGAAAGAGGAAGGACACTGGGAAAGGGCCCTCCCAGTACCTGATACTGAGTTCTGGTTCACTTACAGTTTCAGGCTCAGCTGTTACCTGTTCATTACTAAAAATGTATTCACAACATACGGAATCTGAAAATATGTCCACCGTTTTAAGATTTTATTGCAAAAGAGTCATGCCCTATGTACCCTGAAAATTTTACCAGTGTTAATAAGCAGATACTTGACAAGAAGAATATAGTTTGCTGAAGGTGAGGGGGGAACAAAAGCACTGAGATTCATCCCAGACCACCCACTGGAGGCCCGTGGAAGCCCTTCCCCCCAAGTATAGGGCTCCTCTCCCAATCCTGCCAGGCTACTGAAGAACTAGGTATTTGACCCCTTTCTAGCCCTTAAAACTACCTAAGTGCAATTTTCCTCTTTTTTTTTTTTTTTTTTTTGTGGTACGCGGACCTCTCACTGCTGTGGCCTCTCCCGTTGCGGAGCACAGGCTCCGGACGCGCAGGCTCAGCGGCCATGGCCCACGGGCCCAGCCGCTCCGCGGCATGTGGGATCCTCCCGGACCGGGGCACGAACCCGTGTCCCCTGCATTGGCAGGCGGACTCTCAACCACTGCGCCACCAGGGAATCCTCTTTTTGTGCTTCCTCACCACATCATTCAAACAAGGAACCACTTACTTTTATACTAACATGAGGAGTCTGACGATGGACCTCAGGGGCCCCCAGTGAACTTTCTGGGCCTCCCCAGGCAGCCCCTCTTGCCGCCCCCATGTTCAGTCTGGATCCTGACCTCCCACTTGCAGCCAGAAGAGAAACTGGAAGCTGGGCTCTGCCGGGAAAGTGGCCTGTGCTCCTTGGCCCTTTTGACCGCGGTCTGTCTCTCCTCTTCATGGGTCGGATTTATAGCTTTTATGCATCTAGTGATGGTCACCCCAAAATGGCATCTGGCTGCCTAAGTCACTGAGTAGTGAAGATAAGCTGTGGTCACTCTTCAGGCAGCTGGGAAATGGCTGCAGCTATGGAAACCCTGGTCGGAGTCACAAGTGACTATGAAATGTAGTAAGTTTCGTGTGCTGTCCGAGGAATTGGAGGTGGACCACGCTCCCAGACACAGGTCGGGCAGAATAATACATCTTCGTTCCTTAATTTTTGCTAAGCAGACATAGAGCAGTTTTCACTTGGGATGGGACCTAGGGCCGTTTCACTAGTTCAGGGGTCGGTCAGAGCATGGAGAAGGGGGCCATGACAGCCTGGGCCTTCATAAAGGTAACTGCTTAGGGTTTCGTGTTGTGCTTCCGTATGTGTGGAAAGCATTTTAAGCGGACCTTGCTTTCTACTCCTGCCCCAAATTCATGCCTCCAAAGCTTTACTTGAACAACCGAAGTAAAGCAGCGCGTGGATTTGGTGTGATTGAGACTGATGCTATACGTGCAGTCCATAAGCAGCAAGAAACTATTCTCTCCCCTAAGGCTCTGGGATTATAAAAGGAGTATGGTCTGAATTGTGACTTTCAAACTATACAGACCATGACCCACAAGAAATACAATTTGTCTTGTAATCTATTCTACACACACACACACACACACACACACACACACACAGTGTACTCTAATAATTTTACTCTAAATTGATAAACACCCAGGAGTCTATTCTAGATTGAAAAAAAAATACAGAAAAGGGTAAAAGTAAAATGCATAAAGGGATTTTTTAAACTGTGCGTGTGTGTGAGTGTGTGTGTGTGTGTGTGTGTGTAAGGGTTCTGCATTAGGCATACATGTCTTTCCTAAGTTTAGGACAGTATGAGTATAGTTTACCACTGTATCTTCACCACTTAATAATAGTTTTTATTCTCAGATGTGGGCTAAGCGGAATAAGCCACCAATGACAGCAGGCTGAATGTGATCCTATTGGGGAATAAGAAAATCAGTTTAACTTCATTAGGAATGGGGAGGAGAGCCAGATTATTTAAATTGTGTCTAAAGCATTCTACTCAAAATAGAATAAATGATCCCCATACCTGGGGAAGATTAAACCTGAAGCCACAAGGTCAAGCCATTCCCAGGGTGTCAATATATATGGAATGGAAAATTCCTGGCTCATACAGTACATGTTCGCCCTTCCTTGCCCACAGCAGATTCCACTTATCAATCATAGTTTTCTTTTCTGACGAGCCCCGGTCTGAGTGTCATTTCAGAACAATTCTGCACGCAGCCACAATCAGTTATTCTGCATTGCCCAGGCACCCCCGGGGGCTCAGAGCTAATCTGCGATCTCAGCCCTGTGCACACAACAGCTACAGTTACAACCTGGGAGAGAGGTCATGGCAACACCATTCTTCGTCACAGGTAATGGATAAGTAAACAGATTCAAGGACTTGTTCCCTATGTACTTAATTCTACCACTGAAAGCAAGGGCTTTGTACAGTACATAGCAAACAAAAAAGAAAACCTAAGGCCATCTCTGCAAACAACTTGAAAAACATCAGCAAGGAGCTGAGATTATCCATTGCTAAGAAATAAGAAATTTTTCCTAATAGACCTATAGCTAGTCCCTGAGAACCAAGAAATCTCACATTATAATACGGTGTTCGTCCAAAGGTTGAAAAGGGTTTTTAACTCACTGTAAAAGGAATGGATAAGACTAAGATTATAAATCATAGCTTAATTATTTATTTCTTTTAAACATACCTTTAAGCCCTAAAGACTAGTGAATATTTAATAGCCAGTTATGTTTCTGAACAATAAACATGGGAAGTTAGGAGTATACAGTTCTGCAGGAACTGAGCAGACGCCCACCTGAATGGCATAATTAAGTCTGTGCTTCGTTGCTTAACACTGTGGATCCTCTGCTGGAATATAAAGTCCTTGAGAGTTTGCGTTTAGACTTTGTGTTCCTTGTTATCTGCTATATCTTCTGTCTTAGAATAGGGCCTTGCCTGCAGCAGGGGTGCAAAACATATTTCTGTGGTGCCTTAACTAACCTCCCCACTTGGACCCGGGCCCCAGGAACATACTGCATGACTTCCCTAGCCCCTAAAAACTGTCATTCTTTCCCTTCCTTGATCCCTAACTATCCAAAATTTAATTAGATGCTAAAGTTTCGCTTGAACGGTTTCCTCAGTCCTAAAGATAAGTGCCTAATTCTAGACTGGGCAGACCTGGTTATCAACTTGCTCTCTCACATATCTGAAGAAGGAAAGAATGTTCACAGTGCCAAAGCTGGGCTTAAAGACATCATCCAAGACAAAATACAGCCAGTAACACAAAGGAAATCAAAAGATCAAGGAATTTGAAGTTGCTTGATATGGACAGAGAAGGGAAAATGAGAGCCACGGGCAAATTATGATGAAGGTTTGGGAAACTGGTTAAAATAATCAAGATCAGGGACTTCCCTGGTGGGGCAGTGGTTGAGAGTCCGCCTGCCAATGCAGGGGACACGGGTTCGATCCCTGGTCTGGGAAGATCCCACATGCCGCGGAGCAACTAAGCCCGCGCGCCACAACTACTGAGCCCACATGCCACAATTACTGAAGCCTGCATACTCTAGGGCCAGCGTGCCACAACTAATGAGCCCACATGCTGCAACTACTGAAGCCTGCGTGCCTAGAGTCTGTGCTTCGCAACAAGAGAAGCCACTGCAATGAGAAGCCTGAACACCACAACAAAGAGTAGCCCCCGCTCGCCACAACTAGAGAAAGCCCACGTGCAGCAACAAAGACCCAACGCAGCCATAAATAAATAAATAAATAATTTTTTTTTAAAAAAAAGAATCAAGGTCAAAATAAATGTGAAGAACACTTGCAATTGGCCTGAACTGCCAGGAAAAAAAAGGAAAAACAAGAGGTAAGAAAGCAATTTTTCAGAGTTGGGAATCGTGTAGCTGCAGCTATTTCTAACTTCGGTGGTTCAAGGAATGCCCTTGGCTGTCATTTGTTGAAATAGACTACAGATAAGAATATATGTTATTTTCAAATACTTAGAGACCATGGCATGCAATTCTGCTATTTCCTTTGCTTGTGTCTACATCTACTTGTTCCACAAATTAAACCTTTAACATGGATATGAAATTAGCCTGGGGAGTCTAAAACCATAAAAAACAAAAGGTATGTTATCTCTAACAGCATTACCCACACAAAATCTCATTATTTGTGACTTTGATTCAGTGTTCTCTATTAATAAATAGCACTGTTAATTGGGGAGCTTCAAGATGGCAGAAGAGTAAGACGCAGAGATCGCCTTCCTCCCCACAGATACATCAGAAATGCATCTACACGTGGAACAACTCCTACAGAACACCTACTGAACGCTGGCAGAAGACCTCAGACCTCCCAAAAGGCAAGAAACTCCCCACGTACCTGGATAGGGCAAAAGAAAAAAGAATAAACAGAGACAAAAGGATAGGGACGGGACCTGCACCAGTGGGAGGGAGCCGTGAAGGAGGAACGGTTTCCACACACTTGGAGTCCATTCGCGGGCGGAGACTGTGGGTGGCAGAGTGGGCAGCTACGGGGCCGCAGAGGGGAGCACAGCAACAGGGGTGCGGGGGGCAAAGCAGAGAGATTCCCGCACAGAGGATTGGTGCCGACCAGCAGTCACCAGACCGAGAGGCTTGTCTGCTCCCCCGCCGGGGCGGGCAGGGTCTGGGAGCTGAGGCTCGGGCATCGGTCGGATCGCAGGGAGAGGACTGGGGTTGGCTGCGTGAACACAGCCTGAAGGGGGCTAGTGGGCCACGGCTGGCCGGGAGGGAGTCCGGGAAAATGTCTGGAGCTGCCGAAGAGGAAAGAGACGTTTTCTTCCCTCTTTTGTTTCCTGGTGCGCGAGGAGAGGGGATTAAGAGCGCCGCTTAAAGGAGCTCCAGTGACGGGCGCGAGCCGCGGCTAACAGCGCGGACCCCAGACACGGGCATGAGATGCTAAGGCTGCTGCTGCCACCACCAAGAAGCCTGTGTGCGAGCCCAGGTCACTCTCCACACCTCCCCTCCCGGGAGCCTGTGCAGCCTGCCACTGCCAGGGTCCCGGGATCCAGGGACAACTTCCCCGGGAGAATGCACTGCGCACCTCAGGTTGGTGTAACGTCACGCCGGCCTCTGCCGCCGCAGGCTCGCCCCGCATCCGTGCCCCTCCCTCCCCACGGCCTGAGTGAGCCAGAGCCCCCGAATCAGCGGCTCCTTTAACCCCGTCCTGTCTGAGCGAAGAACAGAGCCCTCCGGCGACCTACACGCAGAGGCGGGGCCAAATCCAAAGCTGAGCCCCAGGAGCTGTGCGAACAAAGAAGAGAAAGGGAAATCTCTCCCAGCAGCCTCAGGAGCAGCGGATTAAAGCTCCAACGTGATGTACCTGCATCTGTGGAATAAATGAATAGACAACGAATCGTCCCAAATTGAGGAGGTGGACTTCGGGAGCAACGATATGTATATATATTTTTTCCTTTTTCTCTTTTTGTGAGTGTGTATGTGTATGCTTCTGTGTGTGATTTTGTCTGTATAGCTTTGCTTTTACAATTTGTCCTAGGGTTCTGTCTGTCCGTTTTGGTTTTGTTTTTTTTTTTTACTTTAAAAAATTTTTTTCTTCATAATTATTTTTTTATTTTAATAACTTTTTTATTTTACTTTATTTTATTTATTTATTTCTATTTTTTCTCCCTTTTATTCTGAGCCATGTGGATGAAAGGCTCTTGGTGCTCCAGCCAGGAGTCCGGGCTGTGCCTCTGATGTGGGAGAGCCAACTTCAGGACACTGGTCCACAAGAGACCTCCCAGATCCACATAATATCAAATGGCGAAAATCTCCCAGAGATCTCCATCTCAATGCTAAGACCCAGCTCCACTCAACAACCAGCAAGCTACAGTGCTGGACACCCTATGCCAAACAACTAGCAAGACAGGAACACAAGCCCATCCATTAGCAGAGAGGCGGCCTAAAATCAATATAAGGTCACAGACACCCCAAAACACACCACCAGATGTGGACCTGCCCACCAGAAAGACAAGATCCAGCCTCATCCACCAGAACACAGGCACTAGTCCCCTCCACCAGGAAGCCTACACAACCCACTGAACCAACCTTAGCCACTGGGGGCAGACACCAAAAACAACGGGAACTATGAACCTGTAGCCTGCAAAAAGGAGACCCCAAACACAGTAAGTTAAGCAAAACGAGAAGACAGAAAAACACACAGCAGATGAAGGAGCTAGGTAAAAGCCCACCAGACCTAACAAATGAAGAGGAAATAGGCAGTCTACCTGAAAAAGAATTCAGAATGATAGTAAAGATGATCCAAAATCTTGGAAATAGAATAGAGAAAATACAAGAAACACTTAACAAGGACCTAGAAGAACGAAAGAGCCAACAAACAATGATGAACAACACAATAAATGAAATTAAAAACACTCTAGATGGGATCAATAGCAGAATAACTGAGGCAGAAGAATGGATAAGTAACCTGGAAGATAAAATAGTCGAAATAACTACTGCAGAGCAGAATAAAGAAAAAAGAATGAAAAGAACTGAGGACATGCAGAGACCTCTGGGACAACATTAAACGCACCAACATTCGAATTATAGGGGTCCCAGAAGAAGAAGAGAAAAAGAAAGGGACTGAGAAAATACTTGAAGAGATTATAGTTGAAAACTTCCCTAATATGGGAAAGGAAATAGTTAATCAAGTCCAGGAAGCACAGAGAGTTCCATACAAGATAAATCCAAGGAGAAACATGCCAAGACACATATTAATCAAACTATCAAAAATTAAATACAAAGAAAAAATATTAAAAGCAGCAAGGGAAAAACAACAAATAACACACAAGGGAATCCCCATAAGGTTAACAGCTGATCTTTCAGCAGAAACTCGACAAGCCAGAAGGGAGTGGCAGAACATATTTAAAGTGATGAAGGAGAAAAACCTACAACCATGATCACTCTACCCAGCAAAGATCGTATTCAGATTTGATGGAGAAATTAAAACCTTTACAGACAAGTAAAAGCTAAGAGAATTCAGCACGACCAAACCAGCTTTACAACAAATGCTAAAGGAACTTCTCTAGGCAGGAAACACAAGAGAAGGAAAAGATCTACAATAACATACCCTAAACAATTAAAAAAATGGGAATAGGAACATACATGTCGATAATTACCTTAAATGTAAATGGATTAAATGCTCCAACCAAAAGACATAGACTGGCTGAATGGGTCCAAAACAAGACCCGTATATATGCTATCTACAAGAGACCCACTTCACACATAGGGACACATGGAGACTGAAAGTGAGGGAATGGAAAAAGATATTCCATGCAAATGGAAATCAAAAGAAATCTGGAGTAGCAATTCTCATATCAGACAAAATAGACTTTAAAATAAAGACTATTACAAGAGACAAAGAAGGACACTACATAATGATCAAGGAATCGATCCAAGAAGAAGATATAACAATTGTAAATATTTATGCACCCAACATAGGAGCACCTCGATACATAAGGCAAATACTAACAGCCATAAAAGGGGAAATCGACGGTAGTAACACAATCATAGTAGGGGACTTCAACACCTCATTTTCACCAATGGACAGATTATCCAAAATGAAAATAAATAAGGAAACACAAGCTTTAAATGATACATTAAACAAGATGGACTTAATTGATATTTATAGGACATTCCATCCAAAAACAACAGAATACACTTTCTTCTCAAGTGCTCATGGCACATTCTCCAGGATAGATCATATCTTGGGTTACAAATCAAGTCTTGGTAAATTTAAGAAAATTGAAATTGTATTAAGTATCTTTTCCGACCACAATGCTACGAGACTAGATATCAATTACAGGAAAAAATCTGTAAAAAATACAAGCATATGGAGGCTAAACAATACACTACTTAATAACCAAGAGATCACTGAATAAATCAAAGAGGAAATCAGAAAATACCTAGAAACAAATGACAGTGAAAACATGATGACCCAAAACCTTTGAGATGCAGCAAAAGCAGTTCTAAGAGAAAAGTTTATAGCAATACAACCCTACCTTAAGAAACATCTCAAATGAACAACCTAACCTTACACCTAAAGCAATTAGAGAAAGAACCAAAAAACCCCAAGGTTAGCAGAAGGAAAGAAATCATAAAGATCAGATCAGATAAATGAAAAAGAAATGAAGGAAACGATAGCAAAGATCAATAAAACTAAAAGGTGGTTCTTTGAGAAGATAAACAAAATTGATAAACCATTAGCCAGACTCATCAAGAAAAAAAGGGAGAAGACTCAAATCAATAGAATTAGAAATGAAAAAGGAGAAGTAACAACTGACACTGCAGAAATACAAAGGATCATGAGAGATTACTACAAGCAACTCTATGCCAATAAAATGGACAACCTGGAGAAAAATGGACAAATTCTTAAAATGCACAACCTTCCGAGACTGAACCAGGAACAAATAGAAAATATAAACAGACCAATCACAAGCACTGAAATTGAAACTGTGATTAAAAATCTTCCAACAAAGAAAAGCCCAGGACCAGATGGCTTCACAGGCTAATTCTATCAAACATTTAGAGAAGAGCTAACACCCATCCTTCTCAAACTCATCCAAAATATAGCAGGATGAGGAACACTCCCAAACTCATTCTACGAGGCCACCATCGCCCTGACACCAAAACCAAACAAAAATGTCACAAAGAAAGAAAACTATAGGCCAATATCACTGATGAACATAGATGCAAAAATCCTCAACCAAATACTAGCAAACAGAATCCAACAACACATTAAAAGAATCATACACCATGATTAAGTGGGGTTTATCCCAGGAATGCAAGGATTCTTCAATATACGCAAATCAATCAATGTGATACACCATATTAACAAATTAAAGCAGAAAAACCATATGATCATCCCAATCGATGCAGAGAAAGCTTTTGACAAAATTCAACACCCATTTATGATAATAACCCTGCAGAATGTAAGCATAGAGGGAACTTTCCTTAACATAATAAAGGCCATATATGACAAACCCACAGCCAACATCATTCTCAATGGTGAAAAACTGAAACCATTTCCACTAAGATCAGGAACAAGACAAGGTTGCCCACTCTCACCACTATTATTCAACATAGTTTTGGAAGTTTTAGCCAAAGCAATCAGAGAAGAAAGAGAAATAAAAGGAATCCAAATTGGAAAAGAAGAAGTAAACCTGTCACTGTTTGCAGATGACATGATACTATACATAGAGAATCCTAAAGATGCTACCAGAAAACTACTAGAGCTAATCAATGAATTTGGTAAAGTAGCAGGATACAAAATTAATGCACAGAAATGTCTAGCATTCCTATACACTAATGATGAACAATCTGAAAGTGAAATTAAGAAAACACTCCTATTTACCATTGCAACAAAAAGAATAAAATATCTAGGAATAAACCTACCTAAGGAAATAAAACACCTGTATGCAGAAAATTATAAGATACTGATGAAAGAAATTGAAGATGATACAAATAGATGGAGAGATATACCATGTTCTTGGATTGGAAGGATCAACATTGTGAAAATGACTATACTACCCAAAGCAATCTACAGATTCAATGCAGTCCCTATCAAACTACCACTGGCATTTTTCACAGAACTAGAACAAAAATTTCACAATTTGTATGGAAATGCAAAAGACCCTGAATAGCCAAAGCAATCTTGAGAAAGAAAAATGGAGCTGGAGGAGTCAGGCTTCCTGACTTCAGACTATACTACAAAGCTACAGTAATGAAGACAGTATGGTACTGGCACAAAAATAGAAATATAGATCGATGGAACTGGATAGAAAGCCCAGAGATAAACCCATGTACATATGGTCACTTTATTTTTGATAAAGGAGGCAAGAATATACAGTGGAGAAAAGACAGCCTCTTCAATAAGTGGTGCTGGGAAAACTGGACAGCTACATGTAAAAGTATGAAATTAGAACACTCCCTGACACCATACAGAAAAATAAACTCAAAATGGATTAAAGACCTAAATGTAAGGCCAGACACTATCAACCTCTTAGAGGAAAACATAGGCAGAACACTCTATGACATAAATCACAGCAAGTTCCTTTTTGACCCACCTCCTAGAGAAATGGAAATAAAAACAAAAATAAACAAATGGGACCTAATGAAACTTAAAAGCTTTTGCACAGCAAAGGAAACCATAAACAAGACCAAAAGACAACCCTTAGAATGGGAGAAAATATTTGCAAATGAAGCAACTGACAAAGGATTAATCTCCAAAATTTACAAGCAGCTCATGCAGCTTAGTATCAAAAAAACAACCCACCCAATCCAAAAATGGGCAGAAGACGTAAACAGACATTTCTCCAAAGAAGATATACAGATTGCCAACAAACACACGAAAGAATGCTCAACATTAATCGTTAGAGAAATGCAAATCCAAACTACAATGAGGTATCATCTCACATCAGTCAGAATCGCCATCATCAAAAAATCAACAAACAGTAAATGCTGGAGAGGGTGTGGAGAAAAGGGAACCGTCTTGCACTGTTCGTGGGAATGTAAATTGATACAAACACTATGGAGAACAGTATGGTGGTTCCTTAAAAAACTAAAAATAGAACTTCCATATGACCCAGCGATCCAACTACTGGGCATATACCCTGAGAACACCATAATTCAAAACGAGTCATGTACCAAAATGTTCACTGCAGCTCTATTTACAATAGCCAGGACATGGAAGCACCCTAAGTGTCCATAAACAGATGAATGGATAAAGAAGATGTGGCACATATATACAATGGAATATTAGCCATAAAAAGAAACGAAACTGAGTTATTTGCAGTGAGGTTGATGGACCTAGAGTCTGTCATACAGAGTGAAGGAAGTCAGAAAGAGAAAAACAAATACCGTATTCTAACACATATATATGGAATCTAGGGGGAAAAAAAGTTCATGAAAAACCTAGGGACAAGACGGAATAAAGACGCAGACCTACTAGAGAATGGACTTGAGGATATGGGGAGGGGGAAGGGTAAGCTGGGACAAAGTGAGAGAGTGGCATGGACATATATATACTACCAAACGTAAAACAGATTGCTAGTGGGAAGCAGCCGCATAGCACAGGGAGATCAGCTCAGTGCTTTGTGACCACCTAGAGGGGTGGGATAGGGAGGGTGGGAGGGAGGGATACGCAAGAGGGAAGAGATACGGGAACATATGTAGATGTATAACTGATTCACTTTGTTATAAAGCAGAAACTAACACCATTGTAAAGCAATTATACTCCAATAATGATGTTAAAATAAATAAATAAATAGCACTGTTAACTAACTTGTAAAAAATTATTAATGCCACAAAAGAATTAGCTTTTTATTAAAAAACCCCTATCTTATCAAAACAACTTGCCTTTATGTTCCTTTTATTAACACAAGTGGTAACTCAGAAAATATTTGTAGAATGCACGAACAAGCATTCTATGTAATATTAAGACATTCTGCTCACCTGGCCCTTTTAGAAATCCCCATGCTTTGTCCCAACACTCCCTGCTGGGTAACCCCAATAATTTTAGTATCGATTATAAAATCCATTATTAAAAATAATCATCTCAAAAATAGGCTTTCAATACTATGGCCATGGGACCAAATATATGAACGCCATAGAATAAGAGATTTTTTACAATAATAGAGAGGTTTTACCTTTTTGTCCTATCAGAAATGTTAATTTTCCATCAATTCTCTCTTGACTATATCAACTTCATTAATTTAAGAAGAATACTTTTCAATCTATGTTTCATTCTCTATTCATGAAAAAAATTTTCTAGGCCCCAACAGTCTGTCTACACATTCTTCTCTTTTATTTGCACTCCTTTAAATTCAGGGAAGCCTACATGAATAATGAGATGGGGAGAAACGGTGCAGAAAGTTGTTGGGATAGCTTTTACTCAGTGAATCTATTATGCATAGTTTAAAGTTGACCTTTTAATCCAAGTTTTTATTCAATTCCATTGCAAGGAATTGAGCAACATGGTCAGTTTGAATATCTGTATGCCAGTGGCACCAACAATGAGTTTCATGAGAAAAAGTCACATATTAAATCGTGAGGAAGTCAATATATTCTTTTCAAGGCCAAATGGAAGCAGGATAGAGACTTTTTAGGAAGACAGTTAAGTTTTCCACAAAAAGAAAAATTTACTCTAAATTATAAGACACGGCTATGCAAATCATTTTCATAATTTCTTCTCTAGATTAGATGTTGCTAGTAATTGTGTATCCATATAAATATATAAATGGTGTTAGTCACATAGATGCTATGGTGATTTATTCCTATATTCAGGAACAAATAGCTTTGCACAAGTTGCCCTAAGACTTTTTCACCTCTCTCTTGGGTAGATGTATAATTTATAGGAGCTGAAGCTCCACAGCACAAAAATCAGATTCAAGAAGATAGGATGAATGGATTGACTACAAAGAATTAGGAGTTACAGGAGCCCCGAGTTACTTAAGTTTCCACTTACTCGTATTCTTGCCTACTCAACGCATTCCACATACAGGACCCTCTGTAGATTTCAAGGAGGCACATTTCATCTTAACGTAAAAAGGAATCCCCTAACAATTCTGCCCTCCAGAAGTCAGAGCATGGACTCACTCCCTCGTGATGCCACAAGCTCCCTGGTGGACAATGCAAGGCCGGACTAACAGTTGTGGGATCTGGCCTCTAAATTAATTTCCAAGATTCTATGTTGAATAACTCCCCAGGAATCCAAGATTTTATACCTCTATGAAAATTGAGGGCAAGAATATGCTGCTTTCTACATGTGTGCTGCTTAGCTAAAAGCATCATAAGCAATTTTAACTTTGTATTTTTTACAAATGTATTTTTTTTAATTAATTTATTTTTGGCTGCATTGGGTCTTCATTGCTGCATGTGGGCTTTCTCTAGTTGCGGCGAGCAGGGGCTACTCTTTGTTGCGATGCATGGGCTTCTCATTGCGGTGGCTTCTTTTGTTGTGGAGCATGGGCTCTAGGCACACAGGCTTCAGTAGTTGTGGCATGTGGGCTCAGTAGTTGTGGCTTGCAGACTCTAGACTGCAGGCTTAGTAGTTGTGGTTCATGGGCTTAGTTGCTCCGTGGCATGTGGGATCTTTGCGGACCAGGGCTCGAACCCATGTTCCCTGCATTGGCAGGCAGATTCTTAACCACTGCGCCAATAGGGAAGTCCTACAAATGTATTCTTATGGCCTCATTGAAAATTTGCTGCTATTGCATCTGCTAGTCAGGTTTCTAGGTTGGAAATTTATGGCTGGTGAAGGGTTTGACCTCTGTAAGAATGCAGATGAAAGAATGTAGATAAAAATGAGTTTCCCTGGTTCAACGAGAGTTCCAAAGTCCCAGGCAGGAGACTAACCCTGTACCATTTCATTATAACAATGAGTTAACTTTCAATAAAGCGGAAAATCCAGTTAAATGGGATATTCCAAAGTGACACACTGCTGTCCTTAAACACAAATTTGAGTGCCTACTGCATGGCAGACACGAGTACAATGATGCCATCACAGGCATACATTATCATGAAATGAATGGGATGAGAGAGAGAGGAACAGGAGAAAGAGAAATGGGGAAGAGAGAGAAGGAAAAAAGGAAAGATTCATGGGGATGCAGACAAAGAAAGACTGAAAAAATACAGGAAAAATGGGACATTCCCCTTGGATGAAGGAGATGGGGAAAAAAGAAGAGAGGAAAAAGAGGAACGTTTGCTTCCCTTTCTAATCCATTTGTAATGCTAGTGAGCATTACTTTCAAATATTAACACAACGGTTAACATAGCAGTAAAAGATGGATGTTTATGTATCCAGTTAAAAAAAAAAGACATTTGTGCGAATTTTTAGTAATAGGTTAATGTCAAGAGCAAAAAGGACACAATGCGTATAAACGATTTGATCACAATTTATGTAAATATTAGACAATACTGGAAGAGAAATATTTAAATTTTTACCATGGTTAGCTTTGAATAATGAAACTGTAGGTAACTTTTTCTTCTCTCTACTTCTGTCTTTTTCCATATTTCTTAAGAAAATAAGTAGCATGGTAACCACAAACCAAAAATCTATAATAGATACACACACGAAAGAGAAAGGAATCTAACCATAATACTAAAAACAGTCATATCACAAAAGAGCAAAAGAAGAAAAAAGGAATAAAACAGAGCCACAAAAACAACACCAAAACAATTAACAAAATGGCAAGTACATACCTATCAATAATTACTTTAAGTAAACTAAATGCTCCAATCAAAAGATACAGAGGCCTGAATGGATACAAAAATAAGACCCATATATATGCTATCTACAAGAGACTCATTTCAGATCTAAAGACACACAGAGACTGAAAGTAAGAGGTTGGAAAAAGATATTCCATGAATATAGACATGAAAAGAAAGCTGGAATAGCAATACTTATATCAGACAAAATAGACTTTAAACCAAAGACTGTAACAAGAGACAAAGAAGGATTTTTGAAAATGATAAAGGGATCAATCCAAGAAGATATAACAATTTTAAATATATATGCACCCAATATATGAGCACCTAAATACATAAAGCAAATATTAACGGTTATAAAGGGAGAAATTGACAGTAGCACAATATTAACACCCCACCTACATCAATGGACAGATCACCCAGAAAATCAATAAGGAAACACTGGCATTATATGACACATTAGAGGAGATGGACAATAGATATGGGACATTCCACCCAAAAGCACCAGAATGCACATTCTTTTCAAGTGCACACAAACTGTTCTCCAGGATAGATCACATGCTAGGCCACAAGACAAGTCTCAGTACATTCAAGAAGACTGAAATCATAACAAGCATGTTTTCTGACCACAATGCTATCAGACTAGAAATCAACTACAAGGAAAAAAAATAGCAAAAACCACAAACAAGTGGAAGATAAACAACATGCTACTAAGCAACAGATGGGTCCCTGAAGAAATCAAAGAGGAAATAAAAAATTCCTGGGGACAAATGAGAACAAAAACACGACAATCCAAAATCTACGGACTGTAGCAAAAGCAGTTCTAGGAGGAAAACTTTTGGTGATACAAGCTTACCTCAGGAAACAAGAAAAGTATCAAATGAAAACCTAACCTTACACTTAAAGGAACTAGAAGAAGAACAAACAAGACCCAAGGTTAGCAGCAGAAAAGAAATAATAAAGTCAGAACAGAAATAAATGAAATAGAGACTTAAAATAACAGAAAGCAGTAAAACTAAAAACCAATTCTTTGAAAATATACACAAAATTGATAAACCTTTAACCAGACTCATCAGGAGAAAAAAAGAGAGGGGCCAAATCAATAAAATCAGAAATAAAAAAGGAGAAGTTACGACCAGCACCACAGGAATACACAGGATCAAAGACATTACTCCCTATTTGCTTTTCCACCATGTCTGCTCACTCTTAGTGATCTCATCTAGTACTTATGACTTCAGACAACATCTGCATGGAAACTCACATATCGAATTGTCTACCCAACATCCCCACGCCAATATCTAAAAGACTTTTCACACTCAACACATCCATCACTGAACCTGTGCTGTTCTCTCAAAAGCCTGCTCCACATACTACCTTCCCATCTCTGACAGCAACTCCATCCTTCCAGTTGTTCAAGCCCAGATCCTTGAGTCATTTTGTCTCCTCATTCTCTCACAATTTCTAGCTCTTTCAAAATGCATTTAGAATCTGGCCACTTCTCACCCTCCTTTGCCACTATTACCCTGGTCTGAGCCACTATTATCTCTCATCTGAATCACTGCAATCACCCCCCAACGGTCCCTATTTCTACTTTCTCTCTCCCCCTCCCCAACTAGTCTCAGCACAGCTGCCATGTCTAATCATGGCATTTCTCTACTCAAAACCCTGCTGAGGCTCAGGAAAACCTTATAAGCCCCCTGCTCATTCTGTTCAAGCTTCACGAGCCTCCTTGCTATTCCTGAATTACACCCACTCCTACTCCTTCCTTAGGGTGTTTGCTCTAGCTGTTCTGTTTGGAACGCTTCTCCCCAGAATCCACTAGGCTACTGCCCTTGCCATTTTCAAATAATTTCTCAAATCTCATCTGCTCAACAAGGTCTACCTGGAGCATGCTTTTTAATAAAGAAACAGGCCCAACTACCCAACTCCACATCACCCCAACTCTGGTACTTTCAATTCCCTTACTTTGCTTTAATTTTTCTCCAAAGAATTTATCACTTTCTAGCATGCCATATAATTTACTTATTTATTATGTTATCTCTTCTTCCCGCTAGAATGCAATCTCCAAAAGGGCAGAGACCTTTGCTTTATTTACTGATATATCCCAAGCCCCTAGAGCAACACCTGGCCCATAGTGGATGTCTATATTTAACAAGTGCTTATTGAGAATCTGCGGCATGCCATGCACTGGAAATTGAGCACGGAATAAGACAAGCATGGTGCCTGTCCCCTTGAAGCTTACATTCTAATTCTGCAGATTTTCTGGAGACAACTACTTCATATAATCTTCAAAAGAAAGTGGAAAAGCATCAAGAAGAATTGCACCAGCCACTCTCACAGCATGTTAAATGCTCTAACGAAACCATCAGACTCTGATGACTGAAATAGACATGACAACCATGTGCTTTCAGGCTTCAGTGCCGTCCCAGACAATCAAGAGACTAGGAAACAGAACCCCAAGGTTCCTCAGTCCAGTATGTAAAAGAGAGTTTGCCCTGATGACACTAGATGTAATTAATGATGAACAAAATAAGCCACATAAGACACTATATGTCATTTTAGTCTTTCGATAGATAACTCCTCCTCTAAATAAAAAGACATGCTCCAAATAAAATTATCACCATTTAAAAAATTCCCCTGACGTGGTTATCAAGTCTTATGCTTTATTCAGTAATTAGCTGGACTGAAACCCTTCCAGGCCTTTTTTTTTTTTTTTTTGCAGTTCTGGCAGCAAATTGATAACCTTGGGCAATGTTTAATTAGCACCCTTAAAAACGGTTTGCTAAATTAGTCAACTATGAAATAACCTCACCCAAATGATTAAGTTCAAATTGCATTTCAAATCCATCACCTGTTTTTACTGTAGGAACACAGCATCACTCCAGGATTGTTAATGGCAATGTTCACTGGCCTGTGTTTTAAGTCATGCCCTGCACAGCGTGCAGCAAATATGAGCTGGTACATCTCTACGTTGCTGTTTCAAGTGGTCTGCCAGCCATTTGGTGTTGACATGTCTATTATCAGAAATAGCTCTTCTTCCATCCTTAACCCAGTGGAGATCATATTTAAAGATGAGCCTCCACAGGTCCAGGGAAGTCACCTGTGTTACTCAACATGAGGAAAGCGGGGGCTTCCACTGGGAAGGATGTTGTAGTGACCGTGCTTAACTGGCAGGACAGCTGTGCTAATCATGGGAGGTCACTCCTTCTTCATACCTCACACCCAAATTGGACTTCTGAAGCATCTATCATTTAGCAAGTATGCTCATGTGACCTTATTTCATTTCAGGGTAAGACTAGGAATCAGGTAGTTGGAACTCCAGCACACAGATGAGAACATGAAGCATCAAGGAGGCTGAAATAACTCACCCAGAGCTATAGAGGCAGAGCCAGAAGCAGATCTCTGGTCACCTGCCTGCAGGTCATCTGCCACCACCTGGTGCCACTGTCAGCGCCAGCCTCTGTTCCACCAAACACCTCCTCACTTGTCTCTCTTTCCCAAGTTCTGTCTTCCTCCAGTCACATCTCCACACTGCAGCCAGAGTGATCTTCTTAAAAGGCAACCCTGCTGGTGTAACTCTTCTACGCATGGCTTACCGCTGCCTCAGGCGAAGGTCCCAGGTCATCCTGCCAGGCCCTGTGTCATCTGTCCTCTGCTTTCCGCTGCTGTCTGCTCGCCGCGCCCCAGCCACCCTGCCACCTTCCAGTTCTCTGAACTCTCTCTGCTGTCTCAAGGCTTTTGCACAAGCTATGTCCTACAACCCAGTCCCTACCCCTAGCACTTCCACTAGATCTGTCACCGGGCTTTCCGGGCAGCTGCCAGGGAAGCTGGATCCCAGGCACTCCACTGAAGTCTGCCTCGGCCTCTCCCAGGATGAGGGCCGCATTGGTGCCCATGCCTGACTTGACGAGACCCATAGAACTCAGCCTTCACCTTGGGGGAGAACGAGGTGGACAGTGGTGTTAGCGAGGGGACAGTGGTTCTCATGAACCAAGCAGCCAGCGACCTGGGAAAATGAAGCCAAAGGAATTTGGGAAGGGGTATACATTTGATGCAATATATTATTATGTTCATCATTCCACAATGTCAAGATGTTCCTTATGTCCTTGATGGTTCCAGAGCCCAAAGGCAGATGGATTATTCTCCCTTGGCTGTGTGGTCCTTTTAGACACTGGAAGAAGTCGACTTAAGGAAAATCTATCAGGTACCTGGCATCGTTAACACTGACCTTGCCTGATTTTCTGTTTTACCTTTACATACATGTTCTTTGCCTACAGGGCTGTCGTCTGATAGAGGGAAATGGGGATTCTTTCCTGGTCGAATGTGCTCCTCGTGATCCGTTCTACAAGTGGGTGGTTTCTAGGAGTTTTCCCACCTGGGCTAGACTTGTTAGGATTCTACTCCAGCTCCATCTGGCAGCAAGAACCCTAATAATTCTGGCCTCAAAATTGTTCTGCAGGGCTTCCCTGGTGGCGCAGGGGTTGAGAGTCCACCTGCCGATGCAGGGGACGTGGGTTCGTGCCCCGGTCCGGGAAGATCCCACATGCCGCGGAGCGGCTGGGCCCGTGAGCCATGGCCGCTGAGCCTGCGCGTCCGGAGCCTGTGCTCCGCAACGGGAGAGGCCACAACAGTGAGAGGCCCGCGTACCACCAAAAAAAAAAAATTGTTCTGCAGAGCTAGGTATACACTCGCACAAGCTCGGAGCTGGAAAGAACCCTAGAAGACATTGACTCTGGTGCTAGAGGCTTATTTGATTAACAATTAATCCTATTTGCAGAGAGACGGGACTCTACGTACATGCCACAGACACAGTTATTATATTCTTGTAGTTCTATTAAGTTAATTCCCCTAAGGCCACCAAACTATTTCAGAATACATTTCCAGGCATCCAAACGTACCATGGACTAACGGCACGTGCATCTTACTTACCTGTTCAATTCTGAAATGTACCTACTGGAGAATTTCTTTTAGTTTCCAGTAACTAAAATGTGTGTCAATATAACTGCCCTGGATCAACGAAAAGTAAGTAGCACGGCATATGGACATGCTCGTGGAAATGGCCTTCTCTGCAAGATGTTCAATATCAACAATGTAAATGACATGGTTTCTGACGGTTCCTTCCAAAGTCAGGCGTGACATTTTCCCACTGACAAAGCAAGGCTGCAGGAAGAGGATTTTGCAGTGGCCTCTCCACTGGGGATGCTCTAGTCATAGCGCAAGACAGCCTGTTCTCTTGGCCCTCGTCCAGAAGGACCTGATCATCAACTCTGCCACTTAAAAGCGTTAACCCTTAGAAGCTACACGGCGCTCAAGACCGGCTTTCCTTCTGGGAACACGGAGGCTGGCTGCTTCCAAGCAGGGCTGTGGCTAAGCCCTGCCTCACTTCAGTCATTTTCTCACATTCTGTGCAGGGCAGTCCACTTCCCCACCAAGCTGTAAAGTCCTTCCTGGGCAGAGACTACATTAGTCATTTGCGTTTCCTCTCTCCTTCTCCAGTGCTGGGCCCCTCCTTGTTTCTTCAATCTCCTCTTACCATTGATTCTTACCACGCACTTATCTGCCTAACTGCACATCATTTCTTTCTTTCTTTTCTTGGGGTGGGGAGCTTTCCTGATGCCTCCAGACCCTTTTTGCTTATGGCAAGAATGGGTTTTGGCTGGCTGCACCACAGAACCCTGCCTGACGTTGGCAAGTACTACAACACGCCTTCAGTGCTCAGCAGAGCATCTCAGAAAGAGCCAGAGCCAGTTCGTGAGAAGAAGGAAGGGTACTGAACGCTACACATAGTAGGAACTAACAGGTTGCTGGCGCCCGCAGAGGAGACTTCTAATCCCAGACTTCCCTCTGTATTTTTCCGCTACACTAGAAGGATGGGACGCAAAATTTCCCCTCACTTTCTGAGCCTCTGTCCTCCCTGTTCTCAAGGAAAGGAAAAGTAAAATTTTGGTTGCTAACAGTTCAGTTTAAGAACAAGTTTGGGGGCTTCCCTGGTGGCGCAGTGGTTGAGAATCTGCCTGCCAATGCAGGGGACACGGGTTTGAGCCCTGGTCTGGGAAGATCCCACATGCCGCGGAGCAACTGGGCCCGTGAGCCACAGCTACTGAGCCTGCGCGTCTGGAGCCTGTGCTCCGCAACAAGAGAGGCCACGATAGTGAGAGGCCCGCGCACCACGCGATGAAGAGTGGCCCCCGCTCGCCACAACTAGAGAAAGCCCTCACACAGAAACGAAGACCCAACACAGCCAAAAATTAATTAATAATTAATTAATGAAAGCTGAGCTGATGTCCTTCTAAAAAAAAAAGAACAAGTTTTGAGGGAGTTCCCTGGCCGTCCAGTGGTTAGGACTCAGCGCTTTCACTGCCGTGTCCCAGGTTCAATCCCTGGTCAGGGAACTAAGATCCCGCAAACCCTGGTGTGGCCAAAACAAACAAACAAAAAACAAGGTTTGAGGTGGGCAGTGGAGTGTGTTGGAGAAGCAGACAAGAGGAAGACGCTTCATCTGTGACAGAAAGGGCCGTCCCTGGGCTGAGTGGTGGACCATGGGGGGAGGAAGAAGCGAGGCCTCAGAGAGGACAGTACGCTGCCTCTACAGAGACAGGAGCCCTGACCCACTCTGCCAGATTCCCTACCCCCCGCGGGGAGCGCTCGGGCCTGACGGGATGTTGTAGACAAGGACAAGAGATGCCCCACGGATGACCGAGAGGGACGGATGACCGAAAGCCAGGCGGTGCCCACTGTATCAGGCCCAGAACCCGGGAGGAGCCTGTGGAATGACAGGCTGAATTTCTTGGCAGCCTAGAGAGACAGATGTTTAGCATCAAAAGGAGAATGACTGAGAGAACGTAAGAAGTGCGCTATTTCTTACACACCAGAATGTGTGAAGCTCCATCCGTATGCCCGCCACGATCGTGAAGTAAACTGGAAACACTCAAGGTAAGTTTCGGTATTTACTCAGCCTGTGCACTCAGCTCTTGGCTGCACTACTAGTCTCCCGATTGGATCAGGAGGCGTGGTGTTTTGTTTTATTTTTTTTTTTTTTTTGCGGTACGCGGGCCTCTCACTGCTGTGGCCTCTCCCGTCGCGGAGCACAGGCTCCGGACGCACAGGCGCAGCGGCCATGGCTCACGGGCCCAGCCGCTCCGCGGCACGTGGGATCTTCCCGGACCGGGGCACGAACCCGCGTCCCCTGCACCGGCAGGCGGACTCTCTAGAGGCGTGGTGTTCTCCTAATGTACAGAAACAAGGGAGCAGTGTTCCGCGCGGGCTCTCACCGGCTGCGCAAGATGATGCTCGTTCCTTACTCCCGGTCAGGAACGGAGACCACGATGCTTCTCTCCTGATGTTTAGCATTATTCTAAGTCTAAGGTCAAATGCACGATGTAGCGTGCGCCCAGAATAAATGGTACTTTCTCACCTCTTTGCCTCTAATGATTTACTACAACCATCCTCCGGCTCAGAGGTCAAAGAATCAAGGAAAGGAGACCTCCCTCTTCAACTTTTAAATGAAAATCTACCAAAAATATGTCAAGGTGAGAAAAGACATAAAACCACATCAATATACAAAGTACAAGATAAACGAACACTGTTGAATGCTCTTAATAAAAAACTGTCCATGCAGGGGGAGGCAGCCTCCTTATTCTAACCCCTTACTGACCGGAAAGAGAGGAAGTAAAGCTGTACTATTGGTGGCAGGGCAGGGAAAACCAGAAAAATTCTCACAATTATTTCCTATGAATAGCGTCATGGAACAAAACAAAGCTTTGAATACAGTGTGAAGTTTGAAAAGGAGGACGTCTCGAGGAACTCCTAAGGCCCTGACCTAATGTCCCCACACAAGGGAGGAATGTTCACTGCAGGTCACGTTCAGCACGCAGTTTGTAGAACATCTCCCTAGCGGGAGTCAGAAGGTCACCCTGACCACTCATCTGACTCGGGGCATGACTGTGCGGGTGGGCCTTGGTGAAAGCCTGTGGGGCTGCTGAGTAGCTACTACTGTATCACCCAGAGCAACCACACACAACCCCATTTCTGGAAGTACAGCCGACTCTCCAGGGGCGGTGGAAGACAGAAGACAGTTTCCCTCTACCTGCCTGATGCGACCACCGCAGAGATGCCTACGAGAAGGTCTACACCAGCGATGGTGAGACACATGCATAACAAAGCCAATAAGGTAAAAACGTGGCCTTGAAAATACTGTTCACAAGAGCGAAGGCACATCGCTTTGAGGAAAAGAAAGATTTGAGAGAGATGGCAGAGAAAAACGTTGGCCAGAGTTTGTAACTGATGAGAACCCTGTTTCTCAAAGAGAAGAGCCATTCCAAGGAGCAAAATCACCTGGGCCACCTGCTAAACCCGGAAGACTCCTTGGCCCAGAAGCACAAAATGAGAATTGTGGGGGAGGGGAAGTGAATCAAGGAAATCTGCATTTTTAACTGGTTTCCCAAGTGATTCTTGAAGGAATACATAGTATGGGAAGGGGAGAAAGATGGTGTGGTCAGTCTTTATAAGTTTGGAGGACCACGGAGCACCCAAAAGGAAGGCTCTGAATGCAACCATAAAGACAGGATTCGAAAGGAGGAAAAGGTCAGGGCTAGAGTTACAGATCTAGGATGAATCTGAATTTCCTAATAAAATACAGGCAGATAATAACACTCAGGGTTTCTTTATATATAACACTTTATATATAACACTCAAGTTTCTTTATATATTCAATATCCAGATACCTTCCTCTTTTGGAAGAACGCTTACGGTGTGGATTTTGGTGGAAGGAGGGCTCTACTTCTCACTATCAGAACCTAGAAACCAGCTATTCCTGCCTCTACCCGTCAGTGGCTGGAGCGTGAGGATGTAGCAAGACCACGTCATTTAGGTGCTTCTACAGACGACTTTGAGTCTTAAAGGAGAGCCTCAAAGATGCAAGAAAGATTGAATAAATAATTCACAGCACTGACCTCCCTAGTGTCAAGGTGCCCATGGTGACACCCATTCCAGACTCTTCTTTGGGTGGGAACTTGACTTCTGCTGAGTCATTTTTCCATGTATGACATTTCAGCCTCACCCCAGCCCTGAAGCTATGAACTACTCATATCTTTTTCAATAAATTCCTTTTCTGCCTAAGTTTATAAGATCTGGAGAACACTAAAGGACAAAAATAGAACCTATGCTAACTTCCTCCGGACACTGGAGAGAAAGAAATACAAAGATATGAGACAGAGAAAGCATGCTCAGAGAGCAGAGGGTCAAAGGATTGCTTAAGGTAAGGATTGAGGAATGAGCAATACCACAGAAATTAAGGTAGTGTTTACTGAAGAAAGGGTTTGCGAGGACCGACTCCAATTTTGCAAGAAGTTCTACCGTGGGTAAAATGCTATCGAACAGCGTTGCGTACTACAGAGATATCGTTCACGAAAGGAAGAGTCAGTCGCTGTGGCAAACTTCATGGCTGTCTTTCTTTAAGAAATGGCCACAGCCACCCAAGTTTCAGCAACCACCACCCTGATCAGCCAGCAGCCATGAACATCGAGCAAGACCCTCCACCAGCAAAAAGATTACGACTCACTGAAGGCTCAGATGATGGCTAGCATTTTTTTAACCAATAGTTTTTAAATTAAGGTATGTACATTTTTAAAATACATAATGCTACTGCACACTTAATATACTACAGTATCGTGTAAACAAAACTTTTATTTTTTTAGCAGGAATCTATGTATTTTTAAAAATTTTATTTTTTTCATTTTTTAAAATTTTTGGCTGCATTGGGTCTTCATTGCTGTGCATGGGATTTCTCTAGTTGCGGCGAGCGAGCGGGGGCTACTCTTCGTTGCAGTGCATGGGCTTCTCATTGCAGTGGCTTCTCTTTCTGCGGAGCACAGGCTCTAGGCACACAGGCTTCAGTAGTTGCAGCATGCGGGCTCATTAGTTGCGGCACGCTGGCCCTAGAGTGTGCAGGCTTCAGTAATTGTGGCACGTGGGCTCAGTAGTTGTGGCACGCGGGCTTAGTTGCTCTGCGGCACGTGGGATCTTCCCAGACCAGGGATCAAACCCGTGCCCCCTGCATTGGCAGGCGGATTCTTAACCACTGCACCACCAGGGAAGTCCCAACATAACTTTTAGATGCACTGGGAAACCAAAAACTTCACGCAACTCGCTTTATTGTGATATTCACTTTACTGCAAGGGTCTGGAATCGAGCCTGCAATACCTCCAAGGCATGCCTGTGCAAATTAGTATCTCAAAAAGTTATCTTGCACTATCTCTCTCCCACCTACTTCCATGAGATCATGAGCACCACTGAGCATCAAGAGTCTTCTTCATCTGTTACTCTACAACCTGAGCATCCTGCTTTGCACACAGAATGTGCTTCACACACATAGAAATAAAATGCATTCAAGTAGAAGGGAAGAAATCAATTGGGGGTAGTGCGGAGACTTAACAATACAAATAGGTGGGTAGAAGTTCCTAGAGAAACTGGAAGAACTGGACTAATTGTGCAGTGAGAGAGCCTATATTTAGAAATGTAAGGCCCCTCTCAGATACCGGGAAAGTCCAGAAAGTGGAAGAAAAGGCCCTTCTTATTGGTGAGAGGAGGCCATAGAGAAGAGTGACTATACAGAACCCCCATTCATGACCTTATAGAAGGGGAGTGTTTATTGTAGCTAACCTGTTCTTGTTCTACCTTCATGTACTAGTTTGTGGGCAGCAGGTAACCTGTCTTCTTACCTCTTGTATCTCCAGACTGAGAAATGGAATATTTCCTGCCATAAAAGGATGTCACAGTCGTCAGCTATCGCAGCCACCACCTGACGGTGAGCTGGTGAGCCCTGAGGGAACTCAGGAAGGAAAGAATACCTGTCATCTAGCAGCCATCGGACTGCAGTCACTCCCCACAGTGAGCCCTGAGGAAGTTCAGGATATGAAAACACAGGATACTGACCCTAGATAGCTGAGGTGCATTTCAAAGAAATGATTTCAGTGAGCCCAGACTCTTGCATCTTCCCATACATAGAAAAGCGCTAAATGCCTTAACTTGGGATATCTGGTTTTCCTTCATTAACAATAATCTTTTGTCGTTCAGACTACCCGCCCTTCATTGCAAAACTTCTATATATCCTGGCTCCCCCCTCACCTCCTTGGAGCAGTTCTCTCAGGGTTGCTTGAGATGCTGCCTCCTGGGCTTGAAGTCCTAAAAATTCCTGCCAAATAAAACATAATTCTCAACTTTTAGGTTGTGAATTTTTTTTTTTAGTTGACAAGACCAAGAGGGGCCATGACCTAACCTGATGCTGTGACTGGTGAACAGCGCTCAGGGATCCTGGAATTGGGGCCAGATGCATTGATCAAACAGAACTTTTAGATTGTCTCTAGAAACTGGGAGGAAGGAAGCAGATAGATATTTGGTGACGAGAAGAACAGTCTAAGACAGAGACAATCATGCACTCCCCCGCCCCCCCCCCCCCCCCCCCCCCCCCGTATTCCAGCTTCTCACACATTTCCCAGTGCCCTTGCAATTAATCAGGGCCATACGACTGGTTCCGGGCAACAAAATATAAGCAGAAGGGATGGGAGTCAATTCCAAGATGAGGCAGTTGAAAGGCCCTCACTTCCCCTGCGGGCAGTTCTGAGAAACAGGATGTGGTTTCCAGACAATGGGTCAATACAATGGTCAACTTGGGTCCCTGAGTATATAGAGCAGATGCCCCACTGACTAATGCTGGACATGTAATCTGAGTAACAAATAAGTCTTGTTTCAAATCACTGGAATTTCAGGGTCGTTTTCAAAATACTGCAGCATAATTGATCCTATCCTAATCTGTCACATCTACCTTGCAGTCTTCTTTCTCCCCTTTGATAAGATTGAAACAGAGCAGGACCCTGTGGGTCCCCTGGGCACAAAAGCCTTTCTGTGTCTGTGTCCCCCATTTCTTGATTATAGGAAATAGGCTTCATTCAACCTCCAAGAGCTTCCCTGAGCTCCGAGGAGCAGGTTCAAACAGTTGCTAATCAGGGAAGGGAGGGGATGTGGAGACAAGGGAGGAACAGTCAAGAAACAATAGTACAGCCTTAGGGCAGGGTCCTGGTTCCCCCTTAAGGGATACACAGTATCTTTGAGCTGTTTTGCAGATACTGAAACCTGACCAGGTGGGAGAAGTTAACAGCATGCTGCCCACAAGCACACAGACCCCAGACTAGTTGGAACCAGAAGGTTGATGATGCTGACTCCCAATTACCTCCCCACGAACCGATCAGAAGAATGTCCACGAGCTGACCACGCCCTCTTTGAACCATCACTAGAAAACTCCTCACGACCCCCTCCAGGTTGGGACACACAGTTTTGAGGGCATTGGCCTGCTGTGCCCCCCTTTGCCTGGCAAAGCAATAAAGCTATTCTTTTCTATTCCACCCAAAACTCTGTCTCCGAGATTTAATTCAGTATCGGGGTACAGAGGCCAGATTTGGCTTCAAGATTCACACTGACCACATCTTTCACGGATGGCCCTTTACCTGCAATCAACATTAGAGCCTCAAACTTGCCTTAAAAAGCTGCAAAATAACACAGTGGTCATTCTAAGTCACTACCTACCATGCACTTGTGTCACCCTCTAGAAAAATTCTTCCAATAACAAAGAGAAAGCTTCAAACTCGGTATGGTAGGACAATGGCAGAGAAAGTTGAGAGCTCCTCTCAGGTTTTAGGGCCAGTAATCCAGGAGTCTCCTAAATTTTCAAACACATATAATTTCTTTTGATATAACAAGGTACCCAGTTCTCTACCTTGTTCTATAGGAACTTGGGCGTCTGTTAGTTTATAATCCCACTAATTCCTCTGTCTCCTAGAATCCCCACACCTTGCCCATTTTCTCCTGTGATCACAAAGAATGACAGATCACCCAGCCTCACTCAATGACTGTCAAATATTTCAGGGTGTTCTAGCCTAGTCACAGAAGGTCTTTGCCGCTTGAGGAAAATTAGGATTATGCTATAGGCTATATAGGGCTCTGTATTTGGGATGAGGGATAAAGGGAGACATACCTACTGGTTCTGGGCATCTAAGATGCTGGTTCTCTGGCGTTCCCAAATCTAAAATTCCTTTGTAGTTGCATTTGACTATTTGCCTTCCCCAAAGCAGCTCCATTCCCAACACTAAGCCTTTAGAATCTTATAACAAAGAAGAATTCTGTACTGAAGTTATGTCTAACTTATTAATGAAGGGTATGGATAAAGGTCAGCTTTTGGACCTGCAAATGGTATTTTGAGTACTGAAAGGCGAAGGGAGAAATAAAAGGGGATAAACATGGAAAAGGGGAAGGGGGCAAATATGGGAAGGGCATGTTCAGAAGGAGACCAGGAGTCCAGGGTGGATGGAGGGACAGTTGAGGCTCCATATATGAGGGTGCATGTGGGTGAGAGTTTGCAGGGCAGGAAAGCCATCAGCTATTTGCTGTTTATCACGTAAAGAGCAGGTAGGCGACTGTGGGACTTGGTTTACATATATCATCTCACTTAATCTTCCCATTAACTGATATGAGACTGATACCGTTACCTCGGCTTTACATGAAAAAACTGAGACGTAGGTGAATTTATCAAGCTAAGCAAAACCAACCCTTCCCTTCTCCAAAGTCTTTGCTTCAGCATTTGATAAAGTTTATTTGGTAGAAGTCCTAGGTGTGTAACATCGTTAATCTTCTCCTACCAATACAAAGCCCACGCCCGTACCCTTCTCTAAGCTAAATCAGGTGTGTTCTTCCAAACTTCTTCATGGGAAAAATCACATTATCACACCTATAAAAGAAAATCTTCCACTTACACCTGCACATGCCTAGCAGAGAACAAAACTGAAAGCTGGGATTCACCAAAACTGTTTCCAACCAGGTGATATCATTAAACCACCACAAACTTTCAGCAAATCATTATCCAAACCGAGCTGATAAAGGACTTAGAATTTTGAGTCATGTGGTATGGCAGCCCCTCATGGGATCAAGCCACAGACACTTTTCTGACAAATGGACTTGTTTTAGTCAATCATGTATAGACTGATGGAGTCATTCTGTGCCATTCAGAGAGGAAGTAGTTTTCAATCATTGCTCAGCATAACCACCATGAAGCCCTCATTCTAGCAGATAAAGCTCCTTGATCCGTGCTCCCACCACCCCCCAAGTTAATTATTTAGTGAATTTTTTCAGTGCTGTGTCTTCTCTTGTCTGGCAAGCAAGTAAATAAACTTAGGAGTTTTTTTTTTCCTTTATCGTTCTGGTGGACTTTGTTTTATTTGGTGACACACCTGATCACCCTTCCCCATCTTGATTATGGAGACAGGCTTCCAAAAGGCTTGCTGTTTTCTAAATTGTCAGCTTTCAAGAACAGTCAAGAATCTTGAATTTCCAATATGCATTATCCTGACTGCACATGTCCTGGGCAATTCAGGGGCTATCTCAGTCAGAAGTCTCTAAGATCCTGGCCTTCAGTCAGCCCGGAAGTATCCTGATTCCAATCATCTCTGAGAGTTGAAGCTGATGCTTTGACAATGATTACGTTAACTCCAAGAACTCCCAAGGACTAACTTTTCCTGCACTTACTTCTTACAGAAATCAGCCACAGAACTGCACTATCTGTTAAGAAGAGAGAAAAAACTCTTGGCTATGAACCGCTTTAATGGTGGGATGATATCCTGGAAGGGAACAGCACCTGCCCAGCACCCTCACTGATAAGCACAGTGTGGAACACCTGGTAGAGGATGGCAGGTATTCTAGTGCAAGTTTTATTCTGGTTTTCTTATTGATAATTTCCAAGTTCTTCAAGTGGGCAAGTCAATACTACCTGCAGAAAGCAAGAGTATACACTGTGACAGGACATTCATTCATTACGCAAACATTTGCCAAGGATCTACTACAAGATGGGTCCTGGGCTAGGCTGAGGGATGAAAATGTAAATAAAACGTAGAGGTTATTACCCTTAAGAAGATTAGGAGACCTCAGTCAGGTGTAGAAGCCTAACTAAGGATCTCCACAGAACAGTCTTAAGTGCACGACAGAGGTATAGCCTGAGTGCTGTGGGAACACAGCAGTAGCAACAAACACTGAGGTATGGAAACATTTAACAGAGGAATTTATAATTGAGTTGGGTCCTAAAGAACACGTAGAGTTTGGCTAGATGGGGGATGCACGGGAAGAAGGTCTTGCTAGGTGGAGAGAAGAGCATGTGCGATGCTCTTGAGGATCAAAAAGTTTGGACACGATCAAGATTTGGCAAATTGTTTTGATTTACTGAAAGTGGGTGGGCTGGGGATTGGGGTTGTCATGAGGTCAGCTTATAAAGGACTGAGAATGCGAAACTAAGGGGTTTGAACTTCATCCTGTAGGCAGGGGAGAGCTAACTGAAATTCATCAAGTAGTCTGTGGGCACTTCCAGCCAATATGAAGTAACAAACACCATCACATTTACCCTACCATCTTAAACAAGTAAAAACTACACAAAATCTAGGAAACAGTTATTTTCAGACATTGGACAACAGCCAATGCACAACAGGCATTCCTGAGAAAAGAGAAACAAATGAGCTGAGCCCTACAATAACCCCAGCACACTGTCTGGAGGAAATTCCCAGGTTGCAGGGCAGGGTTGAGGATACAGAACTGAGAATTCAGGGAGACTAAGGTGGCTGGCAGTCACAGGATGGAGTGCTGGAAAGGAAGCACTACACAGAGAGAAGAGAGCTGCATTGAGAGAACACTGCAGAAGAGACTTCAGGGGGTTCCCCTCAAATCTTCAGCTGAGTACTGGTCGCTGCATGTGTGTGGAGAAACTACCCTAGTTGGGAAAAGAACCAATGAAAAGGCAAAATAATCACTGAAGTTCACACAGTGCCAGGGATAGTCTGTATTCCTATAGCCAGAGTGGAAGAACTTTGCAATACATGATGCACTGAGTAGAGTACTCAGAAGGATATTGCCTCAGGAATAGGGAAACAGCGTCAGAATGAAGGCTTCTCTGGTTCTAGGTAACACAACTTAGAAGTCAGTCTTTAAAGGATTAACGTGTTTCCAAGTAACAGAACACAGAGCAAGGCTCAACAATATATATATATACACACACACATATCCATATATATGTATTTATGTGTGTGTGTATACACACACACATATATACATGCATACATACACACCTTGTTGTATATATAGGAGATACAGATATAGATATATCTATCTATATGCACATCACCTACATATACACAACAAGGTAAAATGTCTGACATTGAATAACAACATTTCAGGACATGCAAAGAAGCAGGAAAATATGACTCATAATTAGGACGAAAGCATCTTGATAGAAACAGACCCAAAAATAGTAGACAAGAACATTCAAACAGTGATGTAAATATATTTCATATATTCAAGAAGGTAAAGAAAAATATGTGCGTGATAAGTAAAGACGTGGAGGATATAAATGAGACCCAAGTGAAATTACAGTACTATAAATGAAAAAACATCAATGTCTCAGATGACAAATAAACTGAATGGAAATTAACTACAGACACTGAAGAAGACTAGAAAACTTTAAGACACAGCAATAGAAACTCTCCTAAATGACACACAGAGAAGAAAAAGCCTGTTGAAAAAGAAAAGCAGCATAATAAAGCATCAGTGAACCATAAGACAGTTTCAAAAGGCTAAGTATAATTTGAGTCCCCAAAGAAGGGAAGAGAAAAAAGGGGAGATGGAAAAAATATTTGAAGAAATAATGGATGAAAAATCTCCCAATTTGATGGAAGCTATGAACACACAAATCCAAGAAGCTATATGAACCCCAAGCACAAAACACATTAAAATAACTACACTAAGGTATATGATAGTCAATCTGCTTAAAACCAGTGATCAAGAGAAAAATCTTAAAATCAACTAAAGATACAGGTGCAGAGAAACAAAGTTAAGAATGATAGCAGGCTTCTCTTCAGGAACAATGAAGGACAAAAGACAGTGGACCCACATCTTTAAAGCACCAAAAGGAAGAAAAACTGTCAGCCTAAAAGTCTATATATGCAGCTTTCAAAAATAAAAGGAAAATAATGACTACTCAGACATATAAATGCTGAAAACTCCATTACCAGATTTTTACCGCAAGAAATGTAAAAGGAATTCCTTTAACATGGAAAATGATACCAGATGGAAATCTCTTATTTCCAAAGGAATGAATGCTTACTAATGGTAAATATGTAAGTAAATATAAAATACTATTTTTTTATTTTAAATATTTTTTAAGAAATAATTGTTGAAAGCAAAAATAATAACAATGTATCATGGGTTTTATAACATGTAGAAGGGTACAAAGAATGGGAAGGAAAACCGAAATAAACTGTTGTAAGATTCTTATATTTTTGTGCAATGGTATGATGTCACTTGAAGGTAAATTGTGATACACTAGACATGTATTCCAAAAGTCCTAAAGCAATCACTAAAAAAGTCAATAAACGTTATAAATCAATGTTATTGTTCATAAGCCAACAAATGAGATAAAACTGAATCATAAAAATACCCGATTACTCAAAAATAAGGCATAAAAAGAGGAAAAGAGGAACCAAGAACATAGGTGATGAATAGAAAACAGTGGCAAGAGGATAGATTGAAACCCAACCATATCAATAATCATGATATATTATGTGTGAGTGGTCTGAACACTTAAACAATTTAAGGCAGAGACTCATATTGGATTAAAAAATCCAAGATCCACCTATATGCTGTCTACAAGAAACCCGCTCTAAATATAAGGTTGTTTGTGCTCATCTCTGAAGACTGCACCAGCCCTAAAAAGCTGCAGCTCTGAAAAGTCACGCTTTTCCTCTGAAAAGTCATGGCCTCTGCTGAATATGGACTTTACCAAAGAGGCATGCCAAGTTTCACTGTGTTCTTTACAGCAAGCACTAAAATGCCACATTTTATCCCTGGCTTCTGGCTTCCTCAGTTCTCAAAACGGCCAACACTGGGACTTCCCTGGTGGCGCAGTGGTTAAGAATCCGCCTGCCAATGCAGGGGACACGGGTTCGAGCCCTGGTCTGGGAAGATCCCACATGCCACGGAGCAACTAAGCCCGTGAGCCACAACTGCTGAGCCTGTGCTCTAGAGCCCACGAGCCACAACTACTGAAGCCTGTGCGCCTAGAGCCCGTGCTCTGCACCAAGAGAAGCCACCACAGTGAGAAGCCCACACACAGCAACAAAGACACAGCACAGCCAAAAAATAATAAATAAATACATTTAAACAAACAAACAAAACAAAAACAGGGGGTGATACTATATTACCCCTTTATTAAAAGAAAAAAAAAATGGTCAACACTTTCAGGAAGCATTCCAACTTAACGGCCTTATCAAATCCTGTTAGACGTCAGGTTATGAATTACCAGAAACCGTAATTTGTGCCATGAATCTGATAATCCTTTTCTTCCCCCTTCCAACTAAAACATCCATATTTTTATTCATTCATTCATCAGCCAAATAGTTAACATGTATAAGGCAGCCACTTTGCCAGATCTGTAGACACAGGTATATATTGGTGAAACAAACCACTGTAGTTTCAGTACCCATGGAGCTTAACATATAGTAGAGGAGACAGTCTGTAAATGAAAATATAAGTACATGTTGTGTTAAGAGTAGTAATAAGACCCTGAGGCAGAAGAATGGAATAAGTTTAAGATGCTTGAAGGACAAGAACAGTCACCTGAGATGAAGCAGAAATGGTGGAACCAGATCATGCAGGGCTACGGTAAGATGTTTTCATTTTCCTCTAAGTACAATGGACAGTCATTAAAGCATGTTAATAGCAGGGTGACACACATGACAATTTCCATTTTAAAACTGTCTCCCTAGCCAGCCTGTGGAGAACCGATTATAATGGGACAGGAGTGGAAACAGGGCGAGAAGTTCAGGAAGCGGTCACTAAAGAACAGGCAGGAGAGGAGAGGGGCTTGGGCCAGAGTGGTGATGACCGAGGGAAGTTAAAGGATTGGAGATGCGTTTCGGAGGTTGAACTGGCTGGAATATTCTGGCACCTTATATGTAAGCTGTGAAGGAGAGTGCAGAGTCCAGGATGACTCCAACTGGGCGGCTGAAACAAAAAGAGGGAGGCCTGGGGGTGTTACAAGTTTTGGGGTGGGAATCAGAAGTTCAGTTTGAGAATGAGGTTAAGTTTAAAAACTCTGAAAGCCATCAGTGCTTGCCCTTGCTCATGAGCCCAAACCATCTGGGCCTTGGGCCAGCATCTCTGGGAGTTCAGATCAGAAATTCTATCTCCCAACTAAAGAACATGGATCTAATATCGCCTGGTGCATCTCTACTTCCAAATACGGCTGTCCCCGCCTCTGCTGCGTTTTCCTCCCTCTCCTTGGGACTGCTCTGAATGACAGCCTGACTGAATTCAGGTGGCCCAGGCAAGGTCCACACTTCCTTGGGTCAATTTAATAACGCACACAGCACCCCAGTTATAAGATAGAGACAATCAAAAGCCTTCTGCAGGGCTTCCCTGGGGGCGCAGTGGTTGAGAGTCTGCCTGCCGATGCAGGGGACGCGGGTTCGTGCCCCGGTCCGGGAGGATCCCACGTGCCACGGAGCGGCTGGGCCCGTGAGCCATGGCCGCTGAGCCTGTGCCCAGCAGCGGGAGAGGCCACAGCAGTGAGAGGCCCGCATACCGCAAAAAAAAAAAAAAAAAAAAGCCTTTTGCAAGCTGAAGACTAGGTCTAGCAGCCCATACGGTTGCTCCTTTGTCTTTCCAGCAAGCTGCATGACAGGTTTTACCAGCCTAATTATTTCTCGGTTAATCAATCTATCATTTCATCTCTCTGCCCCATTTAAATGCATGGCTTATATTTCACCATCCCCTCCTGCATGCAGAGGAAGCTGCTGCTAGCTTCTACCCTGTACTACTGATCTTGCCCTTGACTGATATCAGGAGAAAGGAGACATTTCGAGACAAGGGCAGCTCATCTTCAATTCCAAAGAGCTGGAACTGTCACTCTAATGTGGGTGGACTTTAAAGTTTGGTGCCCCAAAGCACAGAGGAGCCTGCCGACCAGGACACAGCCCCACCTTTCACACTATTCACTGGACCTGGAGGGGATGGTACCTGGGTCACGGGGTACCAGACGCACAGGCTCAAAGGCTTCAAAGCCCACGAGGACATGAGTCCATGGCCTAAAAGCACCAATAGAACGGTCAGGACCACACCCTGGCCAGAAAGCAGAGCTCTCTTCCTGCACCATGAGGGCTCCTGGCAGAGCACTTTCTCCTGGGAGCTACGACCCTACACCTGAACACCAGAAAAGTCAGTCAAGCCACTGGCAGAGGTGTAGACCTGGGCCAGCAAAGGAGGAAAAACACCTTGTTCTGGGGATCTTCTAACTCTCACTAGACCTGCCCAGTTGGCCCGTCTAGCTTAGGCCCCTCCTTGATGAAGCACTTTCATTGTACACTTGCCAGCCTGGCTGCCTATTTCTGTACAGTGAACAACTTTGTGGCTCCTCATGGGTTTGGGACTATAAAAAACCATAGGTCAGATCAGTCACCAAGAGATTTTTTTTTTAAAGTCTGTAAGAGGAAAAAAAAAAGAATTAGAAGCTTTATTTCAAGTTTGCTTTTTAATTTAAAAAAAATGTAGACCTTCAAATTAAAAGTTTTTGCCAACAGGTGGAGAATAGTTAAATTACAGTATGGTCACGCAATAAGTTCCTAAGATGGAAAAAAAATAAAGGACTCTGCTTTTTTTTTTTTTTTTTTTTTTTGGCGGTACACGGGCCTCTCACTGTTGTGGCCTCTCCCGTTGCAGAGCACAGGCTCCGGACGCGCAGGCCCAGCGGCCATGGCTCACGGGCCCAGCCGCTCCGCGGCATGTGGGATCTTCCTGGACCGGGGCACGAACCCATGTCCCCTGCATCGGCAGGCGGACTCTCAACCACTGCGCCACCAGGGAAGCCCCAGACTCTGCTTTTCACAGTACGTTTTGCAGGGAGGAATGCTCAAAATTATATATATATATATATAAAATTACAATCATGTAGAACATATATGAAACACGGTAATGGCAGAAATACTGTAAGGAAGGGTACCAAACTGTCTACAACTGATACTGTTTGACGGAAAATTGTACTGTTTTCTTTTCTAATCATTTCTACTATTTACCAATATTTTCCTGATAAATTTGCATTCCTATTAAGAGAGACAGAGTTATTTTACTTTTAAAACAAATTAGACATAAATTCTTCTGCTTGCCTGTCAACAGCCCGCTTAAAGAAATAGATATAATTTAAATCTAAATGTTTTAAAATCACGGTCAACAAAAGGTTAAGAGTGCTACGCTACATGAAATCTTATTTCTGTCAATTACACTTAACTGAATCCAGGAAAACTAAACTTGCGGTCAAAACACTGGGATTTATATATATATATATATATATATATATATATATATATATATATACACGTCTATGTATATATGTACGTGTATGTATGTACACATATATTTTTTACGTTTAATTTTGAGATAATTGTAGTTTCACGTGAAGTGTTAAGAAATCATACAGAGATCTCTTATCTGCTTCACCCAGTGGAAACATCTTGTATCACACCAGGAAACTGATATTGGCACAATCCCCAGACCTTATTCAGATTTCACCAGTTTCACACACACTCATTTGTGTGTGTACACGTATATACACTTGACCCTTGAACAACGCAGAGGTCGGGGCACCAGCCCTCTGCACAGTCGAAAATCCATGTATAACTTACAGTTGGCCTCTGTATCCGTGGCTCTTCCCTATCTGAGATTTCACCTCTGCGGATTCAACCAACTACGGATCATGTGGTTCTATGGTATTTACTATTTTTAAAAATCTGCACATATGTGGACCTGTGCGGTTCAAACCCGTGTTGCTCAAGGGTCAACTCTGTTTAGTCCTATGCAATTTTATCTTACGTGTAGACTCATGCGATCACCCCCACGGTCAAGGCTCAGAACGGCTCCATCACTGTTGTACATCCCTTGTACAGCCATAGCCACCTACTCCCCACGCTACCCTCTAATTCCCAGCAATGGTGATCAACTTCTGGTCAACGAATAATCATTGATCCCCATGTGCAAACCACCATGCCAAGCCCTGGAGGATCTTTTTTTTTTTTTACTTTTTAAAACTACTTCGTTGAGTTCTGACTGACATTTGAAACATCATACGTATGGGATGTATACAACTCTATGAGTTTGGGGATAAATACATGACCATGAAACCATCACTATCATCAAGGCCGTTAATATTTCCATCACCTCCCAAAGTTCCCTCGTACCCCTTTATCATTATTATTGTGTGTGGGATAAGAACACTTAATATAAGATCTACCCTGTAGCCAATTTTATATATACAATACATACTGTTAGCTCCAGGCACCATGCTGTACATTAGATCTCCAGAACTTATCCTGTATAACTGAAACTTTGTACTTTTTTTTCACACACACACACACACACACAATGTATTTTATTTTTACAAGAGATAAATAGACTGACACCAAGCACTGTAAATGGATGACCACAACAAAAGCAACAATGATTGCAATTACCACACACGCAACACACTCACACTATGTCATAATATTGACATTCAGTTCCCTGGAGGATCTTGATGCAAATATAAATGACATAAACAGGAAAGCCTAGTGGTTAGGAGTATGGCCGGGAACCAGACCAACCGGGTTCAGAGCTTGGGTGTGCCACCTAGCAGCTGTGTGATCTGTGGCAAAGCACTTAAGCTCCCTGTGTCACAGCTCCTTCTTCAATAAAATGGGGCTAACCATAGAACCTTAGAGGGTTGTTGTGAGCATTCAATGACTTGATATCTGTAGAGCAAGTAGAAAGCGCCTGGCGTGAACAGATGTATGTTAACACATGTAAGAGCTCACCATCCGGTGGAGAACATACAGAGCTCTCGTCAGGTCAGCCTGTGTTAGGTGATGTAATATCAAGGTAAGCACGGCACAGTGGGAGGATACAGGAAGGAGCAGTTCCTCCTGGCAGTGGAAAGCTAAGATAGGCTTCACAGGAAAGAGATTATTTGGGTTGGGCTTTCAAGTATGAGTAAGACTTTAACAGAAGTAAAAGGGATGGGACGATGTTCCAGGCCTATAAAACGATTTGCTCTGTGGTCCCGAGTCATGAGAAGGCGGGGGCCATTCTGAGAGAGGCCCACAAGATTGGAACGAGAGGACACCATGAGGGGACTAGACGAGGGTCTGTGAGTGGGGTGAGAGGAGAAGGGAAGGACAGCAGCCACAGATGCAGAATGAGGGAAGGCCGGGGCTGGGTTTGGAGCGGGTCTTGAATGCCAGGCTACAGTTAGCATTACAGCTTTGCAATCCTGGAGAACAGAGCAGAAAGAAGACAGTCTGTCTCCAAAACATGGGTACATCAGGAGGGGATTAGAAGCAAGGGAAAGTACTTTGTAAATTACAAAACACACAAGCAATAGTGATTTATTAGGAGGACGGCCTGATTAAAAACTAGCAGCAGCCACGTTGCTTAGACACAGTCACTATTCTTGTTAGATATAAAAACCTGGGAGTCTGGGGCACAGGGATTACAAGTGCTCAGGCTCACTCATGCCAGAACCTGTTTTCTCCCTGCCAGGGCAGTTTCTGCTCCAGCCAGGTGTTCTCAATGCCCGTCACCTCCAACCAGCCTTTCCCGGGTTTCCAAAGGAAGCAGCTCTGCAGAGACTTCGGCAACTCCCAGTGTCTCCCCCGTCACTGGCACCCTCAGCTCTGTCATGGTGAGCCCACGGCGTTTATCTGATCATCCGGCCAAGGACCTCCTTGGGGCTCAGGACGTCCTGGTCCCCAAACCTGTGATGAGCTCCGGTTTCCCTTTGCCCTCCCCTGCCTTGGATGGAGCTTCGCCGCCTGGTTGTTTCCTGGGGCCTTTACCTCCCGTGTTTGCTGGGACTGTGATCTCCCGACCCAGGGCCCGTTCAGATTTCTGCCTTTTCACAACCGTATTCTTGCCTCTGGTCCCAGGATTTCCAATGACCTGTTGCTGCCTACTCCCAGGAGTGGCATGTAGGACAAGAATGCATTACCCTGTGTCTCTGCTTTGAAACATTTTCTCAGTCAACCACCTTCTACTGGTTATTTTTCTCATTATAGAGAGGGAGGGAGGAAGGACAAAGAATCTATTTCACTTGCTTAAACTAACTGTACGGTTGGTTAACTCTACATAGAATGGGAAAAACAAAAGATTAATTATACCCTTTGGTAGCATCAGACCTGTTCCTCTTTGTTGTCATTCTATCCATGAGAAGAAAAAGATGTTGGAATAACTGGCGCTTGCTAAGAGGGTGGAAGTGGTGGTTTATAGTTTGGCTCTGAAAACTAAGGACAACCTCCTCCCCTCCACGCACTGCCCCCCCAAAATAATCCTTCCCTCTAAACAAGGCTGGTATATGAACATGCCTTAAGATCACGAAGATGCCATGTACCAAGTCGTAGAAATAAATATTTCCAAGTACCCCTAAAACAGTATCTTTTTGTCCTCCCAATAAAGACCAGCCCCTCTTCCCTATCTGAAAGATAGCACTCTCCACAGCATATATCATAAGTACAATCCCTTTTCAACCGAACACGTCAAGACACTATCCCAAGCCTTCTTAGACCAAATTCACTTGCAGCCGCTAAATCAAATTTTCATGTAAATAAAGAAAACAATATCATTTGTAAAAAAAAAAAAACACACACACACAAAACGACAAGGCAAGAATATCAAGACTGAGGAAGGGAGGAAAGAAAGAGAGAAACAAAGAGAAGGAAAGCTTCGATTTCTCTAATGTCAGAGCCCAGGCCCAACAAATTCAATTTATGTGTTTAGAAAATGCCAACATCTTCAATTCCTTAAGTCTCAGAGCAAACGCTTTTATACAGTCAGACTCTGTATCTTTCAAAGTTTTATGTAAGGGTGGTGTCCAGCCTATGGGTGATTTGAGCCTTTGCTTTTCTGACCTTCACCCAGGCAGAGGGCAAAGAGACGGCGAGAGGAAATACAACATAAGTGATGGCAGGGAAGGATGATTTATTCTTAATTTAATGAGATAGGATAACCTATTAAGAAATTAATTGTGACCCGCTTTCACTGCAGCAGACACCTCAGTAAAGGACAACAGGTCATCTCCTTCCCCGACAAAGTCCCCCACCATCCACTTGCCCTATTTCCATCCCCGGGGATGGTTTTAGTTGACTTTGTTTCTGCACAAACCCGTGTCCCCTGCATCGGCAGGCGGACTCCCAACCACTGCGCCACCAGGGAAGCCCAGCAAGCCACATTTTAAACAAATTCCCTAGGAAATTCTGACCCAGGGTGTCAATACTCCTTGAAAAACACTAGGTCAAAAGAGACATTAAAACTGGAATACTTGGGTGTGGGAAGCAGGCGAGCTGAGGCTTCAGAGGAAAGAACCAGACCTCAGAAGCCTCCTCTCCTGGTTAGGGAGGTTGGTTTTTGTCACACAGGCAGGCAAGGGCCACTTCAGGGTTTAAGCAGGGCTGTGACATGGTAAGAATGCCTCTCCCTTAAACTTCAGCTCAAAGCTCATGTGTCACCCTCTCCAAGAAGGCCTTTCCTGCCCCACCCCCAATCCGAGTCCAGCAGAGCTTCCTGCTCCTCTATGCATCCTTCTAACTCACCACCGACCTCCTCGTATGGACACTGTCCATTTACTTGCGTCACTGTTCTAACCCCCTCTCTGCCAGTAAGCTTGTGCAGGCAGGAAGTGACCTGCGCACAGTGCCCAGCACATGGTAGGTGTCCTGTAAATGTTTAATCAAGCAGACGATTGCATTCCATTTACCGCCACGTCACCACCAAATGATGATGTTCCACAAAGAAAGCGACTTCACTGCCCCCCATTCCTTGCTCACATGGCCTGGAATGCTTCCTTTCTAGCTGAAACTGGGCCCTATTTTTAAACCCCTCATTTATTAGAGGATATTAGTCTTATGGGAGTCAGAATGAAACACCAGATGCCTGGAATTTTGGTCATGTTGTCACGGAGTTAACTCGTTTATAATTTTTATATTTCAGAAAGAACTCGTAATATCTTCAAAGTTCATGTGTGTAGGCCAAGCCCCTGAAAGGCATTTAAGGCACAGGGAAACTTACCAATAGGTGATTACAGCAGGAAAGCACGTGGTGTCCAGAGTCTTTTAAATCCTAAAAGCAAAACACCTGATTTCTATTCTGACCACCCCCACCCCCAAACAGCACCAAGCACCTGTTTCAATCTGGCCAGCGTCTCCCACTCAAGGGCAGATGGAAGGAAGAGGCCATGAGGATTTTAAATCCTGAAATTATGTTATAAAGCGGACAAGAAACATTCCAGGAACTGGGAGTCATAAAGATCACACCTGTGAGATCTCCCTTACGCGACGCTCCTTCATTCTCGGCCAGAAAAACTGATATCAAGTGAGTGGAAACATGAGACAAAACTTTGACGAGCTAGTGCTTTCTCCCGGCTTACCTGCGGCCTCCCGTGCGCGTACAACTGCGTCCCATTCAAGAGGTGTCCCCTTCACCCTGCAGCCTGGGTTCTTCTAGCTCGCTTTCATCCTCGAGGACAGCTCCGTGCTCTACGGACCTTCCAATCAGCATGGGGTCTTGGGGGCTCATTAATCCTGAGGCTTGGGGAAACCTCAATGATGCAGCTGGGAGACAGGGAACCCTTGTTAAGGGTTTGGAGCTCCCTTGATAAGTGGCTCCCCAAGTCGCCTTCCACAGGAAGGACTCTGTCTCCAAGGCCAAAGGCGCCTCCAAGGCCAAAGGCGCCACCAAGTCCGGCCCAGGGAGCCGGCCACCCTCCCCCAGCCGAACGCCCTGGCCCTCTAGGGCGAGCTTTCCGACCGCGACCCAGTAGGCGGGCTCTCGCCCACGCCCCACGTGCAACCCCCACCCACCGGGGAGGGGCCGCAGCGGAGCCGCACCTGCCCCGGCTTGGGCCTCGGCGGGGGCGGGAAGCGGCGTGGCCCCCGGGCCTCGGCAGCCCGCAGCTGCCCCAGGCACCGCCCTCCCGAGTGGGCCTCGCCGGCGGCGGGGTGAGGGCGCGGGCCCCCCACGCTCGCAGCTCCACACACCTGCCCGAGCGCGAGGCTTCATTAGGCGGCGCGCAAAAGCAGTCCGACGGCCGCGTGCTGGAGTCCACGCAATGGAGCTCAGCTCGGAGCGCGGCCCGGAGCCGCGGGGTGAGTGCGCGGGGGCCTGAGGGGCTGGGGCCCAGCGGCAGGCCGAGGGTAGGGGGTTGGAGGGGAGTTGAGAGGGGCTGGACGGGGCGGGGGGGCCAGGGAGCCCACCACGCCGCGCCCCCCATCCTTGGCGTTCGGATCTCCGAGGATGAAGGGAAGAAAAGCAGGGCCGTGATTCTTCTGCTCTAGGTTCCCACACCCATCACCTTTCTTACCGGGGCCTATCACCCGGATACGTCGCATTTATTGAGCACCTACTGTGTACCGGGTTTGCTAGGCTACGAGCGCCCCTAAAATGCTGTAAAACCGGTGTGTCTCTCCTTCCCCATTTCACCATCCAGCCTCTGCGCTTCATGACGCCATAAAGGCCTGCAAACCCCCTTCACCAGCTTGTACCCTAGGAAACAATCTGACAAAGCAAGCGCCTTAGCCCTTGACCTACAGCTTTCTTACACATCGTTAGAAAGTCATTCCTTAAGACAGCCTATCTCATGCAACTTTCATTAAAAAAAAAAAAAACAACAAACTGGCTCTTAGTAGTGAGCATCCTCTTAAAAATGTTCCAATTTAGTTAGAAATGATAAAGCAGCTCCTTGAGCTGAGACGGTTTGGGATCTGGAGGTTATGAGTAAGTTGGGAGGGGAATGGGGGCGGGGTTGGTGACCCCAGGAAGGACTCTGTCTAGTGGTCAAGAGCACGGCACTGTATGAGCTTGGGCAAACCACTCAACTTTGTCATCCACGTTTCTCCATATTAGAATGAGCTATACATATACCTTCCCCACAAGGATTAAATGCATGCTGGACTAATCTTTGAAAGGTGCCTAGCGCAATGCCTGGGACACGGTAAACTCCTGATGAATCAGTCATAGCTCAGAGAAGGACAGACAAGCTTGGAGGATGAGTGCCAGCCAGGTCACCCTTCCTTACCTGTAAAAGGAGGGCGCTCACCTGGGCCCGAGGCCCCTGAGTGAGGTTCTGCTTTGCAGGGAGGGGACGGGGGTGTGCATGAGGGCGAGGAGGGTGGCCGAGGACACAGTGAGTTCTGTGGGAGGTCAGGGTGGACATTCCTGTTGGCTCCTTTGATGTCCTTGCCTGGGCTCCCGGAGACCACTCCGTCCCGCCGCGTCCCTGCTCTGAGCACTGATGCCTGTGTCTGCCGCAGGAACGAGATCCAGTCTGAGAAACAGCAGTCTCCATCGATTCTTCTCTCTCTTCCCAGAGTCCACGCCAACATGTGTCCCCTAGAAACCCCTGAATAGATGCCTGTCCCTCAAACTCACATTCCAGGTCTCGGGGAGAAAACAGGGAACTCACAGAGAGTAAGTTCCCCCCAAATTAGGACTGCACGCCTACTGTCTAGGTGCGCGAGCTCAGGCTCCTCGTGGCTGCATCTACTTGCTTTTGCGTTTCCAAGCTGTGGGATCATCTAATTTGACCCTCACAGTAGCAGAGTTAGGAAGGTACGCCTGGAACGATTACCCCATTTGATAAGTGGACAAATTATAGCTTCAGATCAAACAGAACACCCGTCGCAGACCAGGAAGCAGCAGGCCCTCCTGGTCCAGGCTGTTGCTTCTCCCGGGCTAAGGTCAGCGGGTGCTGGCTCTCCACAGGTCAGGAGGGCGGAGACAAGCCCCCGGCTGCCAGGCTAGAGGAGGAGGAACCACTGCAGAGTTCAGCCCCCCACACTCGGGAAGCCCCAAGTGAGGACGTGCCCCTCTCCTGCGCTGCTCCCGGGGAGAAGCAGCCATCAGAGGCCCCTGGAGAAGTAGCTGGGGCCGGTGCTGGGAGAACCTGCCAGCGCCAGGGCTCAGGGGCTCTCCGCAAAGACAGAGCCCTGGGCCCGCCTAGACCCCAGCCTCAGGGGGAAGGGCATCGTCTCCCGGTGCGAGAGGGGAAGCTGGGGAAGAGGCCCTACTCTCCAGCCGCCGGTAAGCAGAAAAAGCCTAACGCTGTGGGTCTGGACTCCACGGCATCTCCCAGTGTCGCTAACCCAGCCCGGGCCACGTACAACCCAGTGCCTTGTGGGTCAGGCCGGGGCTCCTGCCATCTGGCCAACCTCCTCAGCACGTTGGCCCAGAACAGCCAAAACACAGACCAGAAGAAGTCCCCGGATGTGACCTGCCAAGGCCGGAAAAAGACGCGGACTCTATACCGCTCGGGTAGGTCCCTGAAGGCGAGCGGAAACCTAGGGGACCTGGCCTCATCTCTGGGAAAGCTGGGCTCAACAGAGCATGCAGCAGCCCCAGGAGAGAGGAGTGTGGTTGGTTTGTACATCACCTTGGCCGGGTCCTCCCTTGACCTGTGCAGGCCATGACCTCTGACCTCAGAGGGAACGGTTGGGTTTTCTCATCAGAATATGAAATTGGGCCCAGGGTAGAAGGGGCAGGAAAGTAAACACCACACAGTTCCCTGCCACAAAGCCTGAGAGACAGGAGGCCCCAGCCCAATGGGGAGCTTAGTCGCAGGGCTCTGGGGAGGCCCTCGGGTTGGGGACAGCGGTCCCCTCTGGAGGGTATCTGTTTTTCTCCTCTGCTTCCGCATCACTGGTGTTCATCCTCAAGCCAGTGTTTTCTTCTTCCAGACCAGCTGGAGGAGCTAGAAAAGCTCTTCCAAGAAGACCACTATCCGGACAGCGATAAGCGCCGGGAGATTGCCCAGACGGTGGGAGTCACCCCCCAGCGCATCATGGTAAGGGTACTTGCCCTCAGTCTCGGGGTGGAGGAGAACCCACGCGCCGGCACTCTGGGAGAGCCCAACAAGTACTCAGCACCTCTCGGACAGGGGCTGGGGTGAGGCCTCAGATTGGGCTGTGTTCTTGCCTGTTTCCACGCTGCCACAGCCTTAGAATACGGGAAGAGCAAAGTGCCTCAGAGGCCATCTCGATGAACCTTTCCCTGCCAGCCTGAGCGCTGCAGTGACCTCCTACAGTCACGGAGACATCATGGGACAGCGGGACTGAGCCTCAGGCTCTACCCTGTTTCTCAAGCTCTTCGGGTGTCTCTCCCCTACAGGTGTGGTTCCAGAATCGCCGGGCAAAGTGGCGAAAAGTGGAGAAAATGACTGGGAAGGAGAGCACGGACGCTACTGCTGGCCCTGCCCTCAGCCCCACCAGCAACCAGTGCAGGTAAGCCTTTCTCCTCTTCCGGGCCCATCCCCGTGGGCAGGAATTGGGGGCTAAGCTGGGATTCTGGGCTCTAGGGGGAGAAGGGACTGGAAGGCTGGGCATAGGGAGTTGTTGGCTAATAGAGGGATTTTGACTGCATGAGGTTGGGAAGTTGCCCAGTGCCTTGTAGGAGGCGCAGTTTGGAAATCTGGGTCCCTTTCCCTACACTGAAGCCCCAGTCTGAATCCAGGGACTGCCCAAGCTACAGTCTTCGCTCGTCTCTCTCTAGTTCTGCAGCCGGACCGCCACCTGCTGTGCCCGTGGACCGGGAGCCTGGGACCTTCGCTCAGGAGTCCCCGCTGGATCCCCTTCCAGGTGAGCTGACCACCTTCCGAGGGTTGTCTGGGGAATACAGCGGCGCGGAAGACAGCAGAGTCAAAGGGCTGTTTCTTGAAAGACCTGGGAGTGGCCGGAGCTCCCCACGGTTTCGTTCAGGGGGACCCGGGCTTTGTGCACTTGGACCACGCCCAGCACTGCCAAGGCTGCCCCCCACTTTCGTACTCTTACAACCCCCCTTTGACCTCTGTTCCTAGAGCCCCCCATGCTGCTGACATCTGACCAGACTCTGGCCCCGACCCAACAGAGTGAGGGTTCCCAGAGGGTGGAAGTGACCCCACCACTCTTCAGCCCCCCACCTGTCCGAAGAGCCAACCTTCCTTTCCCCCTCGGCCCCGTGCACACCTCCCAGCTGATGTCTTTGCTGCTGGATACCCCAGGCAACGAGAGCAGCCGCAAGGATGGCCCTTGTGGGTCGTGGGGGACAAGGTACGCAACCTAATGGCGGTGGTACTTATCCTGGGGGAGGTACGGGAGGAGGAAAGATAGATGGAGCTTGGGAGGCGGGAGGGTGACTGAGAGAAGCAAGGAGTAGTAAATGTGGTGAGGATTAAAAGGGTAAGTGGATTGGGGTGCGAAGGATCTAGGACATCACAGCAGTAGCGCAGGAACGAGGATGAGAAGCTAGAGCAGGAGAAAGAACAGGAGGTGGCAGGTCTGGGGTCGTGGGGATGGGGGAGGGGAGGGGAGCCTCGCTGCGCGGTAGGAATGGGGCCGCCCCCCGAGCCGCACAAAATGGTCCTCTGGGGGCTTCCCTGGTGACGTAGTGGTTGGGAGTCCGCCTGCCGATGCAGGGGACACGGGTTCGTGCTCCGGTCTGGGAAGATCCCACATGCCGCGGAGCAGCTGGGCCCGTGAGCCATGGCCGCTGAGCCTGCGCGTCCGGAGCCTGTGCTCCGCAACGGGAGAGGCCACGGCAGTGAGAGGCCCGCGTACCGCAAAAAAAAAAAAAAAAACAAACAAACAAAAAAACACTCCTCTGTCTCTCTCAGCGTCACGCCACCCCCCGCCTGCTCGTACTTGGAGGAGCTGGAACCCCAGGAATATCAACCCAGCAGCCAGCCAGGACCGTTCCAGTTCTCCCAGACTCCACAGAGCCAGCTTTTCCAACACCCCCAGCCCCAGTTTCCATACCTGCACCCCTTCCCCTTCCACATGCCCAGCTCCCTGACCCCTCCACTGCTGGAAGACTCTCTGTCTGCATTGTCCTATGGCCCCAGCGGGGGCACATCCCAGGGCTACTTCCCGGGCCCTCCATCAGGGCAGATCCTGCTGCAGCCACCTGCTGGGAACATGGGTGAGTCGGGGCTGGAACAGAAAGGGGCCTCTGGTGACTGAGGACGGTGAGAAGGGAGACAGCCTCGTGAGCTGGAGGGAAGGCATGGGGTGAGTGAATCACTGTTACTTACAGAAAGCCCGCTTGTCCTTATGAAGCTCTCCTTCCTCCAGTTTCTCGGAGGTTTCAGAGCCGAGTAAGACTCAGCAAGAGAGCTTTGGAGTGAGGAAACGCAAAGTTTAAAGTCCAGCTCAGCTCTGGGCTCTCCTGAGGTTCCTGGATTCTGAAACGGGGATAATATTCCCATATCTTAGAGGGCTTGCTGAAGATTAGGAACCACAGGTGTGGAATACTTGGCACGGGATAGGTGGGAGCTGATGTGAGTATCCGATGGGCCACCTGGACCCTGAAATCCTGGAAGTGACCATCTTAGGAGGACTCAGTTCCAGCAGAAGGGGAAGAAAGATGCTGGTTCCCAGTCTCCTGCCTGCGCGAGAGGGCACTCACTCGGCCTGACCCACGGTCCACTTTGTGTCACTGTGACCCAGACGTAGGACCTCGAGACAGGAGCCTGCCTGCTGCTGAGGGGAGACTCGCTCCAGGGTCCTAACCCGTGTTTCTGTGGAGCAGGGGGGGCTCTGTCACAGAGCACGTTGAGCGTGGTCGGTGCCCATCATCCTACTTACTCTTTGCTTTGCTCTTGGATCCCACAGGTACAGTCCCCTGGAATGACCCCTGCTTGCCAGACCTGCCCTTCCCCAGTTCCTTCTGTCCACCAGCTCTGGGGGGCCCCCCGGGAGGGGACGGCTACTTCCTGGATCTGTTTGCAGCCCCTTGTGCTCAGGCTTCGAGCAGGCAGTCTTCTCCAGGCCTCACCCGGCTTCCTGAAGGGACCAGGCCCGGCGCGGAGCCCCTACTCAGCAAGGCCCAAGAGGAGCTGCCCACCGCCGCTGTGGAGCTGCCCTCAGCCCCCGAGGAGGGCCGAGAGGAAGACCAGACCGGCCATGGCCCCTAGTGCTGGGGCCGAGGAGTGAAGAGGCCCCCCTGCTGGGGAGGGTTGGGACGCCCCAGAGTAGACGGCGGGTGAAGTGTTAGGAAAGCCTGGAGTCTATGGATGGGGGTGGAAGTAGGGCATTTCCCCCTCTGTGGACTCATCTTTCCGGACACTGATTTGGGAAGGAAGAGGCCTGGCCCTGCCCTTTTCCCCACACCTCTGGATGGTGGCCCTGAAGAAAGAGGGTGGCCTGTGTCACCTCCGAAGTTTGTATCCATTTGTTTTCTTGCCTCGCTACGCAGACGAGCCACAGTGTCCACTGGAAGCAGTAAACTAGTCTACCCTTGGGTTTCTCTCTGTAATGATGCGTCTCCCCGCTCACGCCAGTGAAGAGCGCCGGGCTCGTCTCTGCTTTCCACTCGGCTGACCAGCTGTGTCCCGGGCGGCCCGTGTGAGGTCCCCCCCATGGGGCAGGATCCCGTGGAGGCTGGCATCCTCCCGTCTCCTGCTGGGGGAGGAATTGGGCCTCTTAGACTGCGTCTTTGCTCCTGCCATGAAACCATGTTCTAGCCCCAAACCCAGAACTGAGCCTGAGCACACCTGCGCCGCGGCCCTTCTCTGGAATTAGGGCCCTGCAGGGATAGGATTACCGAGAGAAGCCCCGGGCTATTTAGGTTAAGCCTCTAGAATTGTGAACCATGACTGATATTTCCAGTGGTCTTTCTTTCTGGAGGGGGGGGGCGGGGGAGGGAATGAGGGGCCATGGCTGGTCTGGTCTTCCTCTCGGACCACCTCACCGTGCATTTGACGAGTGTACATCGGGTACCATCCTGGACCTCCAATGCTACGATCATTGGAAAATACACACTTTTTTTTTTAAAACATGTATTACAAGCAATTATTAACTTAAATCCATCGTACTAGTTCTAGCGTCATGGCTCACAAGAACCGAAAAGGAAAAGTATTTAGAAATGGAGAGGAAGTGTCTTAGCTACACAAACGCATGTCCGGGTATCTGTGTAGGGTTTTAAAGACCAACAGTATTTAGTAGCTTTGCACTACTATTCTACAGCCACACAAGGATCCTAGTAGCCTTAATTTAGGGATTGCGACATATACGCTGAAATAGTGTCTTATATTGTGGTGTAGCTAGGTCTTTTAAAATATACGTCTCTCTTTCGTTTTCACATTTTGTCTCATGACGCCCATGAAATGAGCAGCCTAAAAACAGACGTAAGGGGAAACGATTCTTCTATGTAAGGGGTAAAAACAACAAGTGTTCAGTTCCGTGCTGGTCCTCCTCTCTTGCCATCAGTCACCACGGCATACTGCTGCTTTCAAGGCCCTACAAGGAGGCTGGATATTTTCTCCTCCAGATCTTAACTGATTTAGGTTCCTGCCACTCCGATAAGTAACGCCTGGTATGGATAGCAAAACAGTAGATATCTAAAGCCAAGAATTTAAGGGTGAAGGGCTTTAAGATCTGTGCTTATATGCAACAATTAGATTTAAAGTGTTAGGCAATCTAATAGTATACTGAAAACAAAATAAGTTCATTGAGAATGAATGATAGACCAAGCAAACAGAAAATGGTGAAAACTTCTTAGAAGCGTAGACTCCTAGGCTGACAAGTCCAACCACCTGGCAAATGCAGGAATGATCTCTATACCACCACTGACGGAGGATCACTCAGTCTTGATTTTCTAGGGGGGCTGCAAAGGAGGGGGCGGCTAGCTCCTTTACACAAGAGCCTACAGAATGTTTGAGAGCTTTAATTATTATGAAGTTCTCTCTTCTACTAGGAGGAAGTCAATATTGTTTAACTGATACGAGTTTTGCTTTCCACGTGCTACAAAGAATAAACCTAATATCACAAAACCTGAGCACTGTATGTCATTCCTCAGAGCCCTGGCCTCAAGTGGCCCAGGCTCACTCTTTACCACCTTAAATTCCTCTCTTCAAATGAATATGAGTTTGTGGATGTTCCTTTTAAGAGTGGTGCCAATGGGACAGGATTGAAAACTCAGAGATAAACTCACGCACCTATAGTCAATTAACCTACGACAAAGGAGGCAAGAATATACAATGGAGAAAAGACAGCCTCTTCAATAAGTGGTTCTGGGAAAACTGGACAGCTACATGTAAAAGAATGAAATTTGAACACTCCCTAACACCATACACAAAAATAAACTCAAAATGGGGACTTCCCTGGTGGTCCAGTGGTTAACTTCCAATGCAGGGGACGTGGGTTTGATTCCTGGTCAGGGAACTAAGATCCCACATGCCATGGGTCAACTAAGCCCACGTGCTCTAGAGCCTGTGCACCACAACTAGAGGGCCCGAGTGCCACAACTACTGAGCCCCTGTGCTCTGGAGCCCACGTGCCACAACTAGAGAGAAGCTCGTGCTGTGCAAAGAAGATCCTGCATGCCGCAGCAAAGACCCAATGCAGCCAAATAATTTTAAAAAATAAACTCAAAATGGATTTAAGACCTAAATGTAAGGCCGAATACTGTAAAACTCTTAGAGGAAAACAGGCAGAACACTGACATAAAAAGCAATATCTTTTTGAATCCACCTCGTAGAGTGATGAAAATAAAAACAAAAATAAAACGGAACCTAATTAAACTCAAAAGCTTTTGCACAGCAAAGGAAACCATAAACAAAACGAAAAGGCAACACACAGAATGGGAGAAAATATTTGCAAACAAAGCAACTGACAAGGGGCTAATCTCTAAAACATACAAACAGCTCATGCAGCTCTATATCAAAAAAACAAACAACCCAATCAGAAAATGGGCAGTGGGAATGTAAATTGATACAGCCACTATGGAGAACAGTACGGAGGTTCCTTAAAAAACTAAAAATAGAGCTACCATATGACCCAGCAATTCCACTACTGGGCATATGTCCTGAGAAAACCATAATTCAAAAAGAGTCAGGTACCACAATGTTCACTGCAGCTCTATTTACAATAGCCAGGACATGGAAGCAACCTAAGTGTCCATCGACAGATGAATGGATAAAGAAGATGTGGCACATATATACAATGGAATATTACGCAGCCATAAAAAGAAACGAAACTGAGTTATTTGTAGTGAGGTGGATGGACCTAGAGTCTGTCATACAGAGTGAAGTCAGAAAGAGAAAAACAAATACCGTATGCTAACAGATATATATGAAATCTAAAAAAAAAAAAAAATGTCATGAAGAACTTAGGGGCAGGACGGGAATAAAGATGCAGACCTACTAGAGAAAGGACTTGAGGACACGGGGAGGGGGAAGGGTAAGCTGGGACAAAGTGAGAGAGTGGCATGGACATATATACACTACCAAATATAAAACCGATAGCTAGTGGGAAGAAGATGCATAGCACAGGGAGATCAGCTCAGTGCTTTGTGACCAGCTAGAGAGGGTGGGAGGGCGGGAGATGCAAAAGGGAAGAGATATGGGGATATACGTATATGTATAGCGGATTCACTTTGTTATAAAGCAGAAACTAACACACTATTGTAAAGCAATTATACTCCAATAAAGATGTTAAAAAAAAAAAAAGGGCAGAGGATCTAAATAGACATTTCTCCAAAGAAGACTTACAGGTGGCCAAAAAGTACGTGAAAAGATGCTCAATATCACTAATTATTAGAGAAATGCAAATCAAAACTACAATGAGGTATCACCTTACACCAGTCAGAATGGCCATCATTAAAAAGTCTACAAACAACAAATGCTGGAGAGGGTGTGGAGAAAAGGGAACCCTCTTGCACTGTTGGTGGGAATGTGATTGATACAGCCACTATGGAGAACAGCATGGAGGTTCTAGCAATCCCACTCCTGGGCATATATCTGGAGAAAACCATAACGCGAAAAGATACATGCACCCCAGTGTTCACTGCAGCACTATTTACAATAGCCAAGACATGGAAGCAACCTAAATGTCCATCAACAGAGGAATGGATAAAGATGTGGTACCTATATACAATGGAGTATTACTCAGCCATAAAAAAGAATGAAACAATGCCATTTGCAGCAACATGGATGGACCGAGAGATTGTCATACGAAGAGAAGTAAGTCAGACAGAGAAAGACAAATATATGATATCACTTACAGGTGGAATCTAAAAAAAAAATGATACAAATGAACTCATTTACAAAACAGATTCACAGACTTTAAAAACAAACATGGTTACGAAAGGGGAAAGATGGGGGGAGTGATAAATTAGGAGTTTGGGATTAACGTATGCACATTACTATATATAAAATAGGTAATTAACAAGGACCTACTGTATAGCACAGGGAACTCTACTCAGTATTCTGTAATAACCTATATGGGAAATGAATATGGAAAAGAATGGATATGTGTATAACTGAGTCACGTAGCTGTACACCTAAAACTAACACAACATTGTAAATCAACCATACTCCAATATGATTAAAAAAACAAAAGAATGGAGCCAGAACTGAACCTTGGAGTTCTCGTCAATTGCACTGTGCAGTATGACTGTTTACCTCCAACACATAGGACTTTCTCTTCAATTAATGTTGTCTGGAGAGGAATTGGCCTTTATTTTTTTAGCCGGTTCATATGCTTGATCCAAGACAAACTTTTTGTCAACTATGACCCCCTAGGTCATTTTAATAGAAGCTGTTTTAAAGCCGTTCTCTCTCATTTTGTATTTGTAGAATTGACATTTTGAATCTAAATGTACAAACATTTATGTTGCTTGTTTAGTTTCATTTGGTTAATTTTAATGCATTATTGACACTGTTAAGATGGTTTGGAGTCCTTATATAGATGAGCCTTATTTTTGCAATTTTTTTCTCCCTGTAAGTTTGTTCAGTATGTTTTAGGAATTTTATGACCAAGTCATTCAAAATTAGTAAACAGGATACAAGCAAGTACAGAACATTTTGACGTAACTCCTTGAAAATATTAATGAGCACTTTTTTGAGTAGAGAGCTAAACTAGCTAAAATCCTCCTTCACTATATTATCATCCAGGGCCATCCTTTGCCGTTTACAGGATTTTGGAAAAGGATTTTGAGAAAAAAAAAAAACTCTGCTGTATGACTCACTAAAATCAAAACATATTCTCTTTATAGCACTCTAATAATTTAATGTTCTTGGAAACCTAACAACATAATAAATAAGACTAGTTTGGCATGGCTCATTCATAAGGAACACCTATTGTCTTTTATGATTATTTTAATCTAAATGTTCAGAAACCATCTTTCAATACTCTCTTCCAGTAATTTATGAGAATTTTACATTAAATTTATTCTCCTTTAGTTTCTACAAATCATCTCTTTGAAAATTAGGACAATTGCCTCTTTTAAATCTTAGAGAAAATCTTTTAAATCTTAGAGATCCTCTCCTGTTCTGCTCTGGAAGAAATATAGAATTAAATATAATCTATAATTAAATATAAATCAGCTATAAGACTCTTGTTTGGGTTTTGAGACCATCCTGTGTTTTTTTGCCCAACGCTTTTAATTTCTAGAATGTTGTCCTTTCTGGAGAAGACAGACTAAAATAAGAGTCATATGTTCTCGGTATTATATGTTGACGTTATAATGTGCTCCTTGAGAAGTACATTTATCTTTTCCCTGCTCTTCCTGTTCCAAGTTTGGTTTTATTATTATCATTGCTAGTCTTACTGTTAGTATTGGTCTTTCGCATGTTTTGCAGCACTGAGTTTCTGGGCTCCACACCTTGAGATATTACCCTTGAAATGCCAGGATGTGCCTCCTTTTAACTTGCACATCTTTTCAGCCCTTTTAAAATCTGAGCTTGTAGCCACAGTGTTACCTTTTGGATGACTTCTTCCATTGCTCATAATAATCACCTGGGATTGGACCCGCAGAATGTCATAGTTCCACATGCCTCTGAGCCAACCCCATTTGGAAGGATCTTGAGCTAGAGTTAGCTATAGCTTTTGTTTTGGATTTGGTGGGAGTGAGGGAGCAGACATTGCATGCTGGAGGGCCATGGTCAGGCGACTTCTCTCCTTAAATCACAGGCACGCACATTTCAGCACTCCTCCTACATCACCCTCCCCCCGTGCCCCCTCCCCACAGTCCCCATCCTCTTGACGTGATCACCCTCCCACAGCGCAACAGTGTGCAGTTGGCGGGAGTAGAATCCTTCCTTGCAGACTCCAGAAAAAAACCCCTTCTACGCCTCCAACTTAAGCTTGCACTCTCACAATTTTTCCACTAGATGGCGGTCCACCACCACTTTAACTGTGGCCTTAAAGTATTCTGGTTGTTTACAATGAGAAAACCCATAATAATTCTTTCTCTCAAACGCCCTAGAGCCACTGAGATCAGGTTCAAAGATATTAAAGTCCCTTGGGTTGCTGCTTAGTTTGCCAGCTAAAATATAGAGTGTTCAGTTAAATTTGAACTGCAGATAAACAGCAAATAATGTCTTTAGTATAAGTATGCTTCCTGCAGTATGGGGGTGCCCTGTATTTTAATTTGCTAACTTTGGTAGCCCTAGTTGCAGCACTTTGCTGGGGACAGCTACCTCCACCATAGCTTCGCACTTCAAATAGATTGTCCAGGAGCCAGGAATTGGGCTCTGCATCTCTACTCAACTTTCTTGCATTTCAGGCTCTGAACAGTCCTGTTCATTTAGTATTTTCCTCCCTCCTGCCATTATTCAGGCTCCACACTTGTCTAAAAAAACGCTCTAAAATCTGTTGGAATCCTATTATATTTTCTGTTCCTGTTAGCCACATTATTAATTAGTTACTTATATATTTCTGAGATAGTCCATTACAATGTATTTCGAAATGCATATTTTAACGTCATTTGCGCTGACAGAACACAGGAAAACAGGCTGCAAAAGACAATTTGGCTTTTGTTGATTCCACTCCAAGTCTTAAATGGTCTTGATTAAGAATAAGTCTGATTTCCGGGAAGTGAAGAATCTTCTTCATTCATCCAGAAGCGGTGTCATGTTAGGGCCCAGGGAAAGTCTGGGTTATTTAGGGTTCTTATATTTGTAGTTTAGTTTATAATGTTCTTTCAAAAATACCCTCTCATTCGAGTTTTGTAACAAAGTCCTGAGAAATGAAAGCAGACACTCCTTCCATCATTCAGTGGCAGCAACAGCACTGGGTGAACACAAAGATAAATAAAATGTCCTTCCAGGCTTCAGGGAACTCACAGTCTTGCTGGGGAGTCAGACAACACAAATGACCAGTTACACTGCAGGAGGGTGATGGTGTGCAGGACCAGCCATGAGAACAAGGTGTGACATACGTCTAAAAGTTGCGGCAGCCATGTCTGCTGGCGCTAAGAAAGCTTCAGAGTCCAGGGCATTACTCATAAAGGAGAGTAGAATTTGGATAAGCAGAGAAGGGAGGAAAGGGTATTTCAGGCAAAAGGCATAGTGAGTGGAAAGCCATTGAGACTGGAAAGATGATTAGGGAGAAGGTCGGAGTGGCTGGATTTGTACGTAGAGAGGCCAATGGAGGGACTGTCGTCACTGAGGCCAGTAAGGGACAGAGGGAAAGGCCCCATATCCCATACTAAGACGCTCGAGCTGTATTCTTCGGGTGATTAGAGAGGCACTGGCATTTTTCACTCAAGCATATGACTTGACATAATTCAGGTTTCAGAAAGACAAATGCAGCACAAGATGGGAGGGCTTAGAGAGGAGATGCAGGGAGACCAGACAGGGCTATTGAGTTAGTCTAAGTGAGAGGTGATGAGAGCCTAGAGAAAAGTAAAGAATGAAGAGGGACAGATCTGAGAACTATTTAAGAATCAGAATCACTATGAGAAAAAACTAGCTGAAAGGAATCAAAGAGTAAGGGAAGTAGACAAAGATGTCGGTAATTAAAAAATGCTGTTAACTGAGAAAGGAAAAAATGGGGACGCAGCAAATATGGGGAAAGGGAGGCCGTTTAGTTTGTGTGTGTTGAGGCTTTAGTTCCTGTGTTCATCTGGGTGGACATGTCTAGGCAGACAAATATGGAGCTAGGGTCTGTGAGAGAGGTTAGGACTAGAGGTTACTCCTGGGCTTCTTCAGCATAGAAAATACGAGTTGAGGTCAAGACACCATACAAAATGGCTCAGACAGAGAGCATGTAGAACAAAGGAAGTGGTCTTGGATGGACTCAGGGAAACACCAACAAAGGAAAGAAGTGTGAGGCAAAAGAAGAGGCGGCATTGAGATTGGTAAGGGATGGCTGAGCAGAGGTGGAAAGAGCTGGAAGAGGTGCCGGATGGGGAAAGATCAAAAGTCCAGTTGGGTCAGTAGGCCTGGAGAGGAGCTTGGACAAATAATTGCGCACATGAGGTCTCATGATCTGAATTTATGAGGTTTCAATGATTTCCTAAGGTTGCCTTAACCGAAGGTCTTTTGAGTTTATTTTCCACTTCACCAAATGCAGATAGAGGAGTCTTGCTTCCTGGATGTCCATCTATCACGTAAAAAGCTGAAAGATCCTTAATAGGTAAGAGGCTATCAATGATAGCCAGTTTTGTGTATGTTTTATGAGACCACAGGAGGCACTGAAATAGCTTACTTACTTTACTCAGAAATTAGTCCTTAGACAAAATATTAATGATGGTGATAACCATTTACTTAGCATTTATTGTGTGTCTAGCTCTTTAATAGGGAATTTCATTTCACAACAACCCTATAAGGTATTATTCATTTGACAGGTGGAAATCTGAGACGGAAGAGAGGTTTACGAATTTGCCCGACGTCGCAAAATAAATAAATTTTGGACAGGATGTCAAGTATGTCAGGAGGTGCCAATTTCAAGAAGCAAAGTGTTTTGCTTTAGAGGCGACAAGAAAGAAGGTCAGAAGGAGGGGGTCAGTGTGTGATCTAGATTAGATCTAGAATAAAATCCCTCCAGAGACCCTCAGTCTGTGCTTAAATAACTTCAACACTCAGTACTGTTTGATTTAAAAAAGAAGGAGGGACATCGTTGTGAGAAGTAAGAGGGAGAAGAGAACACTGGTAAGAGGGAAGAGGAAGCTGTATCTTCCAAAGATGGAAAGGGAATCGGAATGCATGAAAGGAACAGGCCTGGAGGGGAGGAAAGTGTCTACAAGGGGCCACGTGAGAAGAGGGAGGTGAGGCTGGATGGCTAGGGTGGGTCCAGGCTTATTACCTGGTAGCTAATGAGAGGGGTAAAGAGAATACAGTCAAATCTGAGATCGTTATAATGCACTCTTCCAAAAAGATGCAGGTGAAAAGACTGGGAGTACAGAGACCCGTGGGGATATCATGCCAGTGTCCCCGAATGAGGTGTTGAGACTAAAATGGTGGTAGGGGAACAAGAGTGACGCTAGGAGGAAAACAACAGAATGTGACTGTCTGGGTAGGAAGGACAGAATGGCAAACTGACCTCAGGTTATAGAGCCCAGGCCTCTAGGAGAATGATTTATAAAATACGGAGCTGGCTTCTGCCTCCGCCTTATAGCTTCTGCATCTTCATGTGTAGCTTTCATATGTTGTCTCTTAGTCCATTACTCTGGTCAAGTTGCCTCAGGTACATTCATCCATGCACAGTTCTGTTGTCTGAGAATGGAATTTCCAGCCACACAGATTCCACGGTCCTTTCTGGCGTACTTTCGCCCCACTGCTGCTGTGTCATCCTTTCCGTCTAATTCTATCCAGGGCACCCTTCTCTCCAGCTTGGCACCCTTGTCCCAATCCATATTCCTGTAGCCACCAGGGGTGCAATCTGTTATGCAGAGCCCCCCTCCCAGCCACAACAAGCATTGCATCTTCCCAAGTGTCCCAATTTGCCCACTTCTCTACCTTCCTGCCCATTATTCATTTTGGTTCGACTTTTCTGCCACTTACTATAACTCTTTGTTATTTGGATCAGTGAAATGAGGTACATTTTCATACCCAGTGAACTAAAATGTCTCCCCAGAATCAATTCAAAGGACTTAACTGTCAAATGTTTGCAAAATATCTTATACATCATTTTCTTTGATTTCCAACTGGAAACTCCTTCATCTTTTTTTCCCCTTTTATTTGTTAATGCCAGTATCATTTGATTTCAAGGAGGAAGCCCAGTCTCTCTGCATAGATTCCAACTTCTATTAGAGATTCTCTTGTCCTTTCCTCCCCTAAGGCTGAACACAGATACACGCACGCACGCACGCACGCACGCATGCACGCACTCCTGAGACTTTCCAGTTCTTAGGGCCCTGCTGCGTAAGGATGACGAATGGCCGCAAAACCCACTCCTTATCTTTCTTTCCAGTCTGTTGCCTGGCCAGGCTCAATCCAATCACTAAAACCTGCCTCTTAATCATTCCACAAGTCTGACCACCAGCTCCTCTCACTTTCTCAGAAATCATCTGCCTGCACATGTTCTGTTTACTCAATCTCTGCATTTTATGGCAAGTCACCCTCGGCCCTTTGTGAGCAGCACACACTCAGCAGATCACGTGCTTACATCCTAAAGGGCAGGCAGTTCTGATTTGCAGTTTACAACTCACGGGCCGCGTGGCCTTCTGCAAATCATGTCCCCTCACCAGGCTCCACTGTGACAGTGAAGGGGTTAGACACAAAGATCCTTAGGGCTCTTTCCACTCCAACAGTGGACGACTGTCTCAGCCCCACGGGGTTGACCTCAATAAGGAAACGCTCTAGAACTGGCTGGAAGAGCCTCACCCACGGATCCCTCTTTTCCTTCTGCATTTGCCTTTTCTCCGAGACTGCTTCTGTGATGGCTGAAGTCTCTTGCTGGATTCGTGACTCTCGTGGACTCTCCCATGGTCTCCCACGGTCAGTCGCCCTCAGCCACTTTTCCCAGCAGAGTCCGAACTTTCTCCCTGGAGCCCTGTGGCCTGTGAACAGATTCAGAACCTCCATCTCACTCGGTGCAAACTGACTGACGCAGCTCCTGCTCTACTCCTGGCTTTCCATTTGCATTGTTCACAGACAACTGCCTCTCTGAATCGCTCAGGGAAACTGCCAGGAGAATATCTGTCTGCCCATTGGCGCTCCTGGGGAACTCTGCGGGCCGGGCTCAGGCCCCTCCCTGCAGCGGGCTCTAGCCCTCAGGGCCAGTGACTCATGCACCAGGCAGCCGGGATCTGTAGTCACTCCCTCGGAGCTCCCTCACCAGCTTGGAAAAAGCTTCCAGCTCACACCGACACAGCTCCTTTCCTTCACAAGCTCCCACTCACCTGTACTCCCTGAGTCTTCTTTGTGCCGTAGCCTCGCTTAGGGGACCTTCCCTGAGAAGTCTGCAGACTGAAGGCATGCTTTGCTTCTTCCTCTTCCAAGGAAGAGGAGAGTGAAATTTCCACTCCGTAATTGTCATTGAAAATGGGTGGGTTGGAAGAAATCCGTCAAAAGCCATTAAGTATAGAGAATGTTCTCAGTCTATTTGAATCAAGACTGAGTCTGGCACCTGTTTCCCTTTAGCTCATTTGCTTGTAACCTTTGGCCCCCTGGCACACCTGATTGCAGAGTTAGACGATTACATTGAACAACAGGCTTTGAGCTGCTGCAATCATGCAGCTCCTGAGTCATGTTAACAGCAAATGCGGCTCTAAGGTAAGTGAACTGTGAGTGATAGGGCAGTCACCACCACCAAAAGGTATTTACGCAGAGGTTTGGAAAACCATGTACAAACACGCACAAGTCTCAGTGATGTGTCTCGGGGTAGGTGGGTGAGGAACGATCGTGTCTATAAAGGGCTACCGTACCAAAATATTGCATTTCTAATTTGACCTCATCAACGAGAAGAGGTTATGATAAGGGCACTAAATACCTTAAAGCACGCAGACAATTATGGGTAGAGCAACATGGGGTCCAAAAGGATATTGGGTTTATTTCAGGGGGATAAATATGTGTGTAAAAGAAGGAGAGCCAGTGAATGTAATTTCTTTACATTTTCAAAGACTTTTAAACAACTTCTATCCCAAAGGCTAATTAAAAAAAAAAAAAAAAATCAGTCATCCTAGGACCAAAATCCTCGTGTCGTGGATATAGAAGTTGTTTAAGAGAAAACAAAATTAGGGAGAATAAACACATCTCAAACTGTGAGCCTTCCGGATACTAACGTGCAAGCTGATCTCATTAAAGTCATTATAAATGACTGACAGAGCAACCACTGCACAATAAAAATCCTAAGATCACAGTTAACTCTAAGTGAAAAGCTGATGGTGAAAATAAACTTTACAAAGTAGTACTCTAAGTTGTGAGTAGGCAGAAGTGACAGCAGGAAATTCAATGTGGTCAAGGGCCCAAAGGAAGTGATTCAGCATAGATCTATCGGATTGTAAGCTCCAAGCTTGTTACAATTCAGCAAAGGAGCAATGAAAAGGACTGTGGTTTATGTCTCCTGAAGACATTATTCCTACCTGGTTTAGCTCAAAAAATCCCAACAAAATACTGTATATTCATATATGCCTCAAATACAGTCTGTCCAAAGAGTGTTAGTTAATGGTTGTTTTCAGGATTTCTCATAAGAAATTGCTAAGTTTCTAACGCTCTGATGCCAAGCAGGATTAAAGAAAAAATTGGGTTAAATTCTGGAAATCTGAAGAAGGGACAATAAGTAGAACTGTGCCCAACTTTCTGAAACCTAAAGTATAAAAAAAATTAGTAATTCAATTCAGGAAAGATTACTCATACCTAAGCTGTCGTCGTTTGTTTTTAAAACCAAGGATCTAAAGACAAGTTGAAGCCAATTGTCTCTTAATTTCCCAGATTAGGTGAGAATAACCTGATTAAACAAATATATATTAAATTCCTAAAGACAGTTTCGGTCTTATAGAAGTCAGCTCTGAAGGTGCTCAGAAAGTCTTAGCAACTTCAAGCAAGGAAGCAGTCATTCAACTAAAAACATTTTTTTACATGTGTATCATTCAGACGTTGATATGTTACCTCTCTGGGAAAATAAGGGAGAGTTTGCCTGGAAAATATAAGGTTGGATATGGCTCTGTTTGAGCCATATGGCCAGCGTTCAAATACTGGTGTGAACAAAAAATTTGGATTATAATTACTGTTATTGCTATTAAGAAGAATCCGTTGTTAGTTTACTTAGAATACATACATATGAATATATCACATATTAATAATAAAAAGCTAGCTTTATGAAAAGAGTGAAAAATCTCCAGCGAACTTCTCCAAAGTCATCCCTATTTTCGATGTTTTTAGCAGTGTCAGCCTGTTTAGGATAAATTAATATCAACCCAAACTCAATTACTATAGTGATAACTTTTCTAAGGATTAAGCAAGCTAACTTACATTTGAGGATGGATTGAAAACAAAATGTCTTATCAGAAGTGGTACTACTGTGTCATATCATCATTAATTGGGTACAGGACAAAGTTTACCATATGATTCTTACCTTTGTACAAAGCTGCAATGCCATGCTACTTTCAAGGCCCCCTAAAGATAAACCAGAGTCGTGGAATGTCCAGGGAAGAACCACAGTGAGCCCACTTAAAAGATGATGCTACCACTGCTGTATGAGGGCTCAATATGAGAAAAAAAGGTAAAGGGTGATGTTCTTCAACTGAGAAAGGCAACCTGAGGGGAGACACAGAATCATACGTCATAGAGTTGGATGGGAGTCTGGAGGCTAATGGGTTCCATCTTGAATTTTACATTGAAGGCAACTGAGACGTGGACAAGCTGCATCCTGGCCGGGCGGTGACTGGAGTTTAGATCTCGTGACTCGGATTCTCAGACTCTTTCCTAGAATCTAGGATTCTAGGATTCTACCCCATGCTGCTTCTCACAAAGAGGATGAAACAGAGGTAATGATACCTTCACAATAACTCAAGTCAAAATATAAACTCATGAATGGTCAGAGTAGGATTTCCAAATCCACCTAAACTAGCTTAGACCTTAACTTGTGGGTTCAGTAAAAAAGAAGGTTTGAATGGGGTATTCATCACCCATCAACTCATTTTAATTCCTTATACAACCTCTGAGGCCATAACAAGCAGAAAAAGTGCCCAAACTCTGAGGAGTCAAAGAGAGTCAACTACTACCATAACCCAGGTACCACCGTGGTCCTTCATGACACCTAGATCAAATAGCCTGGAATCCTCATAGGATTCCACGTTCTGAACCTTGTTCCGGGATCTGGGGAGAAAACACTCGGAGAAGTGCCAAGTTTATTAGAGTGAGAGAGGATCGCCCTCACACAGCCACCGATGGATCCCAGAGACGCAGGCACTGACCTCGCCCTGACAATTATGGGATGTCTCTAGGGTTGGAAGATATCTTAAAAGGTCACCAGGTTAACCCTCCCAACTGCTGTGTTCATCCCCCTTAAACAGCTCCCTCCAGTGGGCTGAGGTCAGATTCTCTTTAACACACGGCCGTGATGGAAACTCTGGTCACTGGAATTGGTACTCTGGAAGCAGAGAACGTTTAAGGACTGCAGGGTAGTAGAAGTAAAGTTCCTTGGCTTAGGCCCCATTGGTCCCTTTTCCTATGAGAAAAGGTTCCCAGAGTCCAGTGCAAAGTCCCTGAAAATCCCCCCACCAAGCACAAAGCACAAAAAATGGAGGCCTGGGACTAGCGACTGGCAGCTTGGTGTCGTCCTTGGGTTTCAGAAGGTCTAGTTCCTGGTGCACAGAAGGCCTCTGTGGCCAGATTCCGGGGCCAGCCCTGTGCAGGAACATCTTGTCCTTAAGCTCAGGGGATTCCTCCCAGAAAACAGCTAGGTCTGCTGTTCCACCAGCTGTAGTTTGGCAGTCTTGACTCGGTGGGCTTCCTTCAGGTTCCGTGCACGGACCTCTGGGTTGGAAATGAACTCCACTTGCTGTACAGGGAACCAGCCTTGCTCCCCATCAGAGAGTCTCACGCCCTCCAGCCAGCCTATGGGCACAGGGTGGGTGGGAAGAAGAATTACCTGGAAAAGACCCACAGTAATTTCCCCCAGACCTCCTTCCCAGAAATTCTTCTGAACTGTAAGGCTGATAGGACTGGAGAGGCCGCAGCCTGGGAAATCCAGCTGCCCCGTGCACTCACCCTGGCTGCTGTAGGTCTGGCACAGTCCACAGCTGCCTGTTCCTGAGCCTTCTCCACTCTTACCCGTTGCATTGTATTCTCCCCAAATACATGCTGAAGTTCTAAGCCCAAGTAACTCAGAATGTGGTCTTATTTGGGAATAAGGTTGTTGCAGATGTAACTGGTAAAGTTAAGATGAGGTCATACTTGAGTAAAGTGTGCCATTAATCCAATATAATTGGTATCTTTATGAAAAGAAGGAAATTTGGACACATACACACACTCACACAGAAAGAAGAGAGAGAGCTTGGAGTGATGCTGCCACAAGCCAGGGACGCTGGGGCCACCAGAAGCTGGAAGAAGCAAGGAAGGACCTTCCCCTAGGGTCTTCAGAGGGAGCATGGCCCTGCCAACACTTTGATTTTGGACGTCTAGTCTCCAGAACTATGAGAGAATACATTTCTATTGTTTTAAGCCACCCAACTTGTGCTACTTTGTTAGAGCAGCCTTAGGAAATGAAGACATCCACCCATAGTGTCCCACCTTCAATGCCCAGCCTGCTCCTCATGGATTCTCCCTCTTACCATCACTGCTTTGCTGAGTCACCATCACCACGTCTGCCTTCTCTAGTGCCAACTCATCATTCTCTCGGGGTTTGTAGGCTCGAAGGCACTGTACTTGTGGGGACTCTTTGGAAGAGAAGAGTGTGACAGAGGTTAGGAAAGGTAGGCGACTAGAACATGAGAAAGGACTTGCAGGGGGAGCTTGGGAGGACTTGGGAGAGAGAAAGTTTGGGCTGTTGAAAGTTACACACAAGAAAGACAACTGGAAAAGTCTTCATCTTCTACCAGGGAACAAAATGGTTGATAAGGAAATAGAAATGCCAGACTTGAAATGAATCAAAAATTCTATTTCTCCAGCAAAGATGGAGAAATAGGTTGTGACCACCTTTTAGTGACTCATTATTACAAATAACTGATATTCTGCTAAAGACCCATCTTCCCACTGAAACCTTCCCTGATTGTCCTCAATGGATTCTAAACTCCTTTAAAACTGACTGTCGGGCTTCCCTGGTGGCACAGTGGTTCAGAGTCCGCCTGCCGATGCAGGGGACGCGGGTTCATGACCCGGTCCGGGAGGATCCCACGTGCCGCGGAGTGGCTGGGCCCATGAGCCGTGGCCGCTGAGCCTATGCGTCCGGAGGCTGTGCTCCTCAATGGGAGAGGCCACAGCGGTGAGAGGCCCGCATACCGCAAAAACAAAAACCAAAAAAAAACTGTCTATGGCAATCCATTTATCTTTCACCTAATTGTTTCATGTTTGTGTTCTGCCTCTCCACCTAATTTGCAAATTCTGAGTCTGTGACTCATTCTTCATTCTCTTCATGGTACAAGATGTGGGACTAGAAGAGACTTATCCAGTGGGGTTCGAGGTATGATCTAAGCAAGGCACTGAACACCCTTCCTCATCTATAAATGACTGAGTTGATCAAGGAAATTCTGGGTTTTTTGTATGTCTATATCTTCGTGAGTGAGGAGAAATTTCCACAGTTTTGAAGCTCCAAATAAGATGCCCCAGAGTACGCCTGACCCACAGCCGTCTATCGTACATGGGTTTATGGCTTTCTGCTCTACCACACTGCACTGGCTCTCTTAGAAAATAAACAGAACACTGCACTGTTATCTGTACTTGTATTTCCAAAGCTTATCCATATATACCATTCACAAGATCACAGTAAAGGAGGAAGAATTATCTTGCCTTCCTTACCTACTGGGGAACTGAAGCCCAGCAGACGGATTGAACACTGAGCAGAACTCCGTTTACAGCCTGGTTCTCCTACTTCCTTTTACAAAGTTCCTTGTATTTGTTTGTTCTTTTGAGTCACTAAAGGCTCAGTGTTCCTTTGAATTCAGTTCCTCTTGGATATGAATTAGAGAATCCTTGCTGGACGACAACTGTGGGGCTTACATGAGACCGAGAAGTCCATTCTTAGCATGAATGCAGACACTTCCTAATGTGTGTGCCTGTGGTTGCCCATGAGTACCTGGAAGCCTGGGGTGAGGGCAGTGTCTCAGGTCATCCTGTATAGGAGGGGTTGTGGTCAGGACAAATCTACTGTGTTGCTATCCTCCCCAACCCCTACTCCAGATGGACTCTCTCCCCCTATTTCCCCAAGAACTTCAAGTCAGTAAAATCTAAATATCTATCTAATCTACAGATATTTTAAAAGAGCAAACTATTGCCCAAGGCAAGGAATGTATGGTGCTGGGGAGGAGGCACTGCCACGGTGATGAGAACTTTAAGCAGATGCATCCCAGGTGTTTAAGTTCCAGTGACCAGCCCTCCACTCTGAAATTCTGGACAAAAGTAATAAACAGAAGCCTCCCTGAGTTACTACCCAGCGTCCTAAACTCCTGCATCTAAAGGAGACTTCTGACCCCACCATTTTTCTCTCCCTCTTAGACCTTCACTCACCATAACACTCCAGAAGGTCCAACTCCTCTCTTGGCATGGCCAAGGCTGAGATCCAGCGAAGCTTTTCACTTCTAGAAAACAAAGCAGGGTCATTGCTTCAACTGCAGCTCTGGTGGGGGGGGGGGGGGGGGGGGCGGGGCGGGTATAGGACAGGGGCCAATGATAGGGAAGGGAAGGGACTGTGGGAAAGACTTGTCTAGTTCAAAAAGTTGTCTAGTTCAGTGATATCCAGGACAAAAGTCAATGGGACTCCACTTGGATGGAAATTTGACGGGATCATGAACTATATGTTCATGTGTCTTATCATCCTTTATCTTTCCCCCTCTCTTTCCAAGCTTATCTTCTTAATGGCATCTCGTATCTTTCAAGTAGGGGCATAAAGTCAACTGTCAATTATGCACATGTAGATTTTCCATTTTGGGAAGTGTACTAAGCAAAGTGTTCATCTCAGTTGAGATTCCTGCTATCACTTTGCATACTTTTTGACACTCTTCTGCCTACCTTCCTTCAATCAAATATCTCAGAGATGAAAATTATTCTGTAATCATGATTAGATCAGGGAGATATATCTACTATTGTTTTGATCATGTAATGTAATCCAAGCCTAATTTTGTAATTATCTGAAGGTTTTTGTATTACCTTCACCTCTGCTTCCAAACATCCTGGAGTAATTGAGAGCTGACACTATTACTGTTCCAGGAAGATGCTGCCCAAAGTGCTACACAAAGAACATGAGTCTGTATCTGATTACTTGACTTAGGTGACGTTTTGCACCTGTACCAGCCCCTCTGTTCCATAAGTGAGGGGAGGCGTTTTTTTTAGTTTTTTGGTTTTTTTGTGTGTGGTATGCGGGCCTCTCACTGCTGTGGCCTTTCCCGTTGCGGAGCACAGGCTCCGGACGCGCAGGCTCAGCGGCCATGGCTCACGGGCCCAGCCGCTCCGCGGCATGTGGGATCTTCCCAGACCGGGGCACGAACCCGCGTCCCCTGCATCGGCAGGCGGACTCTCAACCACTGCGCCACCAGGGAAGCCCGAGGGCAGGTATTATTGATCCTACCCTGACGTGTCTTCTAAGGGACAAAAATGCAAAGTGTCTACAACATGAGGATGTTCAGACCACTAAGTATCTTGTCAAACTTTTTAAAGAAGAGATTTCTTATATCTTTTATAACAGCAATAATAGCTACAATTGTTCATTAAGGTAGACACTGTGTACCAGATTTTATAGGTATTATTTTTAATACTCTTCACAGTGTTTATATGTGTGAATGTGAATGTGAATGTGAATGTGAATTTGATTATTATTAATATTAAAAAGATGAGCAAATCAAAATTCTCAACGCTATGGATTTCTGCTCAGCAGAGGACTGGGTTGGAAGGTGGGAGCAAAGAAAGCGGAAGGCCCCCCAGTGCTTACCTTTTTCATGTCTTATTCACATCTATGCCCCACCAGCCTTGGGCACTGAGGAATGTCTGGCTTATACACGTTCAATTGTGGACGTCAGTAATCCAATTACACAGACTTTGCCCTTCTTAGCATAATAGATGCTAAGCCTTGGTAGTGACAGCGACTTTACACCCTCTCCCACCCAGTCTCCTGTAAGTCATTTATTAGCTCTAGAAGTTTGGGTTCAGGACGCTCTATAGATGCTCCCCAGTCCAGAATGGACTAAGCGGTACTGTGGCTGTTTTCTGGACACATTTTCTGCCTTGGTCCCACTTCCTTGCCAGGCTGTCCTCCCTCCCTTCCCCCCAGCTCCCCTGCCCAGCCCCATCTCACTGAGTCTCGGTGCGGAAGAGGAACTCAGCCTGGGAGCCCTGTGCGTTGTCCCGCAGGAAGAGTCGGAAGAGGTTTTTGTGAGGTCCATGCAGCTTCATTTCACACTTTTCCCCTCGGACGGAGGAGAAGGGAGCGTGGTCAAATACCAGGAAGCGGCTACCCCTGCAAAGTACAAGGCTTTTCAGCCCAACTCTAGGGTTATCATGCTTCCTCCACCCTCATATCTTTTGCCAATTCAAAATCCCTGGCCTTAGCATCTGCAGCCTGCAAATTCTCATGAAAACCATAAGACGGTGTCAACTTGCTCCCAGGAGAGATCTGTCAATGGCTTGGCAAAGCACATATCCAGTGCAATGGATGCTTTACCGCTTCAAAGAGATGAAGAACCAGAGCCAGTATAAAGTTTCTAAGGCCCTCAGGACAAGAGAAGTGGCTAAGTATCGATGCTAGGCTAGTAGGCTGAGCCCAGCCCAAAGAAAGCACAAACAGACTGATCTGAAAATGGGATAAGCTAATTTGCTGCCTTTTGCTCTGTGTCTGTAACATGGTCCAGGTCCTGCCAGGCGATCTCGGGATATAATTCGGTGGGACCTCTTTTTCGCTTTGGACCATTTTCCTCCTCTCTGGGTCATGACCTGGCCTCCACGGGATGAGCCACTGAGAAGCGTTCCTCTATAGGCACATGACCCTTCCCTGTCCCTTTAGTGCTTCCCTCCCGCCTCCTCCCATTTCCCCCTTGGGCTCTGGCCTCCCATTCCAGTCACTGACTCTCGGGGCCGAGACAGCAGCAGACAGTCATTGAAGAGGTGCAGGTGGACTGGGCGTGCGCTCAGCTTCCTCCGCAGCCCTGGGGAGACGCTGAACTCCAGGGCTGTCAGCTCCCCGCTCTTCACCAGCCAGCGTGACTGTGAAATGAGCGGGAATATCTACGGAGCAGGGAAGAGAAAGAAGGCGGTGTCACAGACGGGACAAGCACGAGGCTTTCTCCCGGGCCTGCCCCCCTCACCATACCTCTTCCTCATAAGTCCCGCCCCTGACAATCATCTCTTTCACATCTTCCTCCGTGCTCATGACCCATCCACTTAAACTCTGTTTCTCTCAGAACCGTCTAACTACCACTGTCTACTGCGGCGTGGCTCCCACGTCCCCAGCTCAGGCAAACGGAAGGTGCCTATGGTCCATCCCAGGAGAGTGACTACACGAGAAAGCTCAGCCCTGGAAGCTGGAACTGAAGAAGAGATGAGAGAGCCCGACTGGGGCATGTGAACAAACAAAGCAGAGAACAGTATGATGTGTCTCTTCGACGTTAGAAGTTGAGGGTGGTTCTGACATCCGTTCTTTCTACGATGATAACCAGAGACAGGAGAGAAGCAGTCGGAATCAGATGTGGGGATGAGAATAAAGAGAACCAGTGGGGTCTGCCTAGAGCTGGAGTTTGGGTAGTGATAAGGGTACTGAACAATGATTAACATGTAGGTAAGGGATTTTCCCTCTCTTCTTGGGAGGTAAGGATGGTATCTGTTCTGAGTTGAAATTTGAATGTGGAATGTCTATTTTAAATTTGTATTTGGATGAGAGATTTCGGCTCTATATTTGGATTCAATTTTATACTGCTTTGGTTAGACTAGACGGAGACGTAATAAAATATTGAATAATTCAAGTACCAAAAATGTATCTTTATAAAGGCTTACATTGATAAGTTCTCTCTCATCTGCCCAGTTCCCAAAGGCACCCTCTCCCCCTCAGGTAACCACTGTCCTTTATTTCTTATGTACCTTTCCAGAGTTTCTTTCTGTATACACAAGCAAATGCATATACAGATTTTTACCCTACTTTTTCACCAAAGGTAAGATACTATATAACACACATAGGGCTGCATTTCCCCTTTCGCACTTAACAATATATCGTGGAGACTGAAGTAGGCACTTGGGTATCCCAGAAACAGGGCAGAACAGAAGGTGTGCAGAGATCAGGTTAGAGGCTGGGATACCGTGAGCAAGATGGTTCTGTGATAGAAGGTGACCTGTGGGATCTGCTTCCCGGCAGGGTGGGGACCCAAGGGACTAACTTACTCTGCACTCAAACTCGATCTTCTGGCTCAGGTAGATCAGCTCCTCCGTCCGTCGCATCCGCTGGACGTTATTATTGCAGTCTCGGATCAGCTGCGTGTTCAGCAGGGTGAAGAGAGAGGAAGAGATCCCTGTTAGCGGCTTTGACTTTGTGTCCCCTGCAAGAAATCTGGAAACTGGCTGTGATTAGCTTTAGTCTTTGCACCAGCCTGGAAGGGAGCCAATACAGCAAGACGCTGATCTAGGACTACGGTATACTTTGTAGAGACCTGACAGAACATTCCTGGGCCGCGTGAAAGTAAGATTTAATCTGGGCATTGTGGCAGGAGAGCATAGTCCCTTGGCATGGAGTGTCCTTGAGGCTGTGGGGTGTGAATGCTTGGAGGTTTGGCGGGTGCAGTGAGGTAGCTGAGGGGCCTGTACTTTCTGGAGTCACGGGCCGGGGCAGGGGAAGAGTTCTCTGTGAAGGACAATCCCGGGGTCCGAGTAGGGGTTGGTAGCTGCCTACCTCCTCCAGGGCGTGGTGTGCCTTTGTGGCCTCTGCTTCCTCCGAGGAGCCAGGCTGTGTTCTCTTCAGAATGTTCTACAGAACAAACCGTAGGCGGGAGCCAGATGGAAAGAAGGGATGGGCAAACAGGAAGAGGCGATTGAGGGTGGGTGAATGGAGAAGTTCAGGAACAAAAGTTTAGCAGCAAATATTTCTGAGAAAGGAGAGTGGGGGTGGTGATACGGGAGACCGCTCACACTGTCCACAGGGGGTGGGAGAGTGGCAGGAGAAAGGACCGTCCTTTGGATTAAGGGGGTGGGCTGAGGTGGGATCTGCTCTACCTGGAGCAGTAGCTTGAGACGGGTGATGCGCTGGAAGGGCAGAATGAGAAAGGACTTGAGGGAAAGGCGTTGGCAGATGGGGTCACTCTCCAGCTTCTCCAGGACCTCTCGGAAACTGCTGTTGCTACTCCTGTGTGGGCAGGGAGCCTTGGGTGAGGAGGGGTTGGTGAGTATTGGGGGACACAGTGAAGGCGTGGGGAGTGGGGGCTCGGTGGAACGCCTGTAGGTTGGGAAAGAATGGTGGGGTCCAATGTACAGGAGCCCCAGATGTGATGGCTGAGGGCGTCTGATCTGGAAGCGGGGTGGGCTTGAGATCACACAGCAGGCACAAGAACGTGTGCTCTCGGGGCAGCCCTCTGGGCTGGGTATTGGGGGTCTGGTGCCAGGTCACTGCAGGGCCCACGTGGGGACGGGATGGGGATCAGGTCTCACAGCAGGCTTTGGAAGGTGCGTTCCTGGTAGGTCTGGTTGGTGACATAAGGCAGGTAGACCCGGCGGAAGTTGGGGGCATGGCTCAGAACCACATCACACACTTGGAAGGTGAAGATGTTGCCCTCAAAGTTCTCTTCCAGGTCTGAAAGGAACCTGTACAGGATTAAAACAAGTCTCATCAGACTTGTGGGTCTCAAGTGAGGAGTCGGCTGACCGCTGCTATAGCTTGAGCTTGTTCCTTCTTCCCTCCATTAGTCAATAACTTCTATTGACTGTCCTTAGCTCTGTGTTGCTTGCCATGCACTAGAGTTCTCTCCAAGGCTGCCGCTCATTTGCCCCTGATCTAACTCTCCGGTCCTAATATCCCATTTCTTGTTCTTCTTTTCATCCTGTTCTGGTTTTCTGATCTTCAGATGTTTCCCACGTCATCTCCAATGCTCTGCATGCCCACAGCACATGCAAAACCTCAACCCAGGAAGCATTTCTCATTTGTTTACCCATTACTGTTCCCAACCACCCACTCACAGTCTCCTCTCTTTGCTCTCTCTATCCCTGCAGCCGCTGGGAATCATGGAGGGAGCAATGAGAGGGTTCTGAAAAAGGAAAAAGCCAATGAGAGGTTTACAGACTAAAGAGAGTGAGGCTGAGTGAGTGGTATTGGGGAGAAGGGGAAGCTCACATGGTGCTGACGTCACGCACATCCTGTAAACGAGAGAAGAGCCATTGATGATCCTGGTTGGAAAGGGTGGCCCGGAGCTGCTCTGAATGTTGGAAATGATCCACTGCTATATGTAGACTGCGCAGGTAGGAGGCCTCTGACACAATCAGCTCAAATTTGGCCTAGGAGGTTAGGGAGGAGGAAGACTAATTAAAAACATTTATTGAATCCCTGGCGTATGTTAGCCACTGTGTAATATTTCAGGGGTAGAGCGGTTAACAAGACAGATCCTTTTAGAGCTCACAGTCAACACCAGAGTCCAACCTGATATCAGGGAGGAGAGAGAAAGAACCTTTGAAGCTGAGGGAAAAACATGTGCAAACCCTCAAAGGTGGAAGAGAAAAAGACGCTTTCAAGAAACTCAAATAAACTGAGTATCCTTGGAACCAAGGCTACCAAAGTAGTGGCCGGAGATGAAGCTGGAGAGGCAGAGAGGAGGTCTGGAGGATTATGTAAAGAAGGTAAAATAGCTTAGACTTAAGACAGTGGGGAAATGAAAAGAGGCTTTATGTATGGGGCTAACTTGATCTAATTTGTTTCCTATTGTATAAAGATAATTTCTGAGCACAGTATGAAGAAAAGATTAGAGGGGGGCAAGAGAGCCATGTTAGGGAAGCGTCATAGTAATTCCAGAGGAGAGATGAAAGTCTAAATAGCCATGGGGATGGGGAGAGGTAAGCCAATTTCATAATTATATAGGAGAGAGATTTGGAAGGGCTTGTTTATTTGCTAGAAACAGGGGCTGATAGAACAGGAAGAGTCAAAGCTAATGCCTCAGTTTTTGAGTTTAACTGGGTGAATGACAGAGTTCCTTACTGAACTAGAGAACTCTGGAAGAGGAACAGATTTAGGGGATGAAGGTAATTTGAGGTTTGAGGAGCAATGGAAGGAAGCAGGATGTTTGAGAAGGAGATGGCGCAACTGTGGTTTAATGGAAACAGCCCAGTTATTGGGAAGTTCCAGCAGGAGACACAATGACTCACAGCCCTATTCTCTATTCTTCATTCAAGTATGCAGCTTCAAGACAGATGCATGGACAGGAAAGAGAAAGAACACACACACACACACCGTGGTGGTGACTTGGATAACTAATGACATGGCTGGAGGCCGCTCACACACGACAACACTGAACCAGGACCCTGAAGGTTCATTTGCGTCCTGGCTCTGACATTCGCTGCGTATATCACTTTGGGTGGCTCAGGTACCCTCTTTGAACCTCAGTTTTCTTATCTGTATAGATATAGTGACCCTCTCCTCACAAAGATGTTGTGACAGTCAAAAGAAATGGAGTCAGTCAAAGCACTTTTTCCCAGAAGTACTCATTCAGGAAAGGAACATATGTGTCTAAGTATAGAGGCTTTTCTTCTCAGAAATGTGAGACCAGGGCTGGCCTAGGAGCCCTGGTGGACTTCCTTGAATTCTGGAGTTGGTGAAAGAGAGCTAGGGTTCAAATCATCTGCCCACTGTTTGGTCCATAAATATGGGCAGACCAGTGATTTTCTAAATATCTTCCATATGCTTTAAACGTTGAGGTCAGCACAAGGCCCCCAAGTGTGAGCTTCAAAAAACCTAAAACTGTACACCTATAAAAGCACTGTTTATCCATAAGTCCTTACAGCCAAAATTTTACTCCTTCCCACTTCTGAAAGAGGGAGGATATGGCATTAATGTGTGTATCAAACTATATACCAGATACCATGCTAAAAGCTAAATAGGTGTTGTTTCATTTAAACCACACAGCAACCCTGAAGAGTAGTCATTATTATCCTTGATTTTTAGATGAGATTTAGTGAAGTTATATACCTTGCTTAATGTTACACAGCTAGTAAATGGTGATCCAGGATTTAAACCCAGGTCAGCCTGATTTGAAATTAAAGTAGTAAATGTTTTGTATACAGTGTTAGGAAATGTTCTAATCTCATTATTTTACAAGTAGCTGTCCAGTTTTCCCACATTTATGAAGAGACTATCTTTTCTCCATTGTATATGCTTTCCTCCTGTGTCATAGATTAATGGACCATAAGTTTGTGCATTTATTTCTGGGCTCTCTACTCTGTTACATTGATCTATGTGTCTGTTTTTGTGCCAATACCATACCATTTTGATTAGTGTAACTTCGTAGTATAGTCTGAAATCAGGGAGCATGATACCTCCAGCTTTGTTTTTTTTCCTCAAGATTCCTTTGCAATTTGGGGTCTTCTATGGTTCTGTATAAATGTTAGGGTTATTTGTTCTAATTCTATGAAAAATATAATGGGTATTTTGGTAGGGATTGCATTAAATATCAACTCAAAATGACTTAAAGGCCTAAATGTAAGACCAGAAACCATAAAACTCCTAGAAAACATAGGCAGAACACTCTTTGACATAAATTGTAGCAGTATTTTTTTTGATCTGTCTCCTAAGGCAAAATAAATAAAGGCAAAACTTTTAAAAATGGGACTTAATTAAACTTAAAAGCTTTTGCATAGCAAAAGAAACCACTGACAAAAAGACAACCTATTGCAAATGATATGACTGATAACGGTTTAATACCTAAAGTATATAAACAGCTCATAAAACTTAATATCAAAAAAGCAAACAACCTGATTAAAAAATGGACAGAAGAACTGAATAGACATTTTTCCAAAGAAGATATACAGATAGCAAACAGGCACATGAAAAAATGCTCAACATTGCTAATCATCAGAGATATGGAAATCAAAACTATAATAAGATATCACCTCACACCTGGCAAAATGGCTATCATCAAAGGTCTACAAATAACAAATACTGGCAAGGATGTGGAGAAAGAAAAGGGAACCCTAGTACACCATTGGTGGGATTATAAATTAGTGTAGCCACCATGGAAAACAGTATGGCAGTTCCTCAAAAGAATAAAAATAGAACTACCATATGATTCAGGAATTCCACCCCTGGGTATATATCAAAGAAAATGAAAACACTAATTCAAAGAGACTCATGCACCCCAATGTTCATACCAGCATTATTTACGAGAGCCAAGATATTGAAGCATTATTTACGAGAGCCAAGATATTGAAGCAACCTAAGCGTCCATCAACAGAGGAATGGATAAAGAAGATGTGGTATATATATATACACACACTGGAATACTACTTGGCCACAAAAATAATGAAATTATGCCATTTTCAACAACATGGATGGACCTAGAGAGTATTATGCTTAGTGACATAAGTCAGAAAGAGAAAGACAAATATTCTATGTTATCACTTGTATGTGGAATCTAAAAATAAAACAAACAAATGTATATAACAAAACAGAAACAGACTCGCAGAGATAAGAACAAACTAGGGTCACCAGTGGGGACAGAGAAGAGGGGAGAGGCAAGATATGGGTATGGGATTAAGAGGTACAAACTACTATGTATAAAATAAATAAGTAACCAGGATATACTGTACAGTACAAGGAAATATAGCCATTATTTTATAATAACTTTAAATAAAAAATCCAAAAATATTGAACCACTATGTTGCACATCTGAAACTAATATAATATTGTAAATCAACCATACTTCAGTAAAAAAAAGATAAAGTGGTAGACATTTTTTGATTGATTACTATGTACTAGGAACTTATCTTTTTTAAAATATTTTTTTAATTGAAGTGTAGTTGATTTACAGCATTTCAAGTGTACAGCAGTGATTCAGTTGTACATATATATATATATACATGCACATACAGGTATATGCACATATATACGCATACACACACACACATATATATATATTCTTTTACAGATTCTTTTCCATTATAGGTTATTACAAGATATTGAATATAGTTCCCTGTACTATACAGTAGGTCCTTGTTGTTTATCTATTTTATATATAGTAGTGTGCATCTGTTAATCACGAGCTCCTAATTTATCCTCTCTCCCACCCCGGGTAACCATAAATTTGTTTTCTATGTCGATGAGTCTATCTGTATGCATATACCACATCTTCTTTAGCCATTCATCTGTTGATGGACAGTTAGGTTGCTTCCATGTCTTGGCTATTATAAATAGTACTGCTGTGAACAGGAACTTACCTGTTTTTTGATTCTCCCAGTAGCTCTTTGCAACCCAGTTTTACAAATGAGGAAACAGAAACTTAGAAAGATCAAGTAATTTGGCCAAAGTTAAATAGCTAGCAAATATTAAAGTGGGCTTCACATCCAGGTTATTTAAGCCAGAACCTAAAATAAATACTTAAACATTGTTCCATAATGCCTTTCCATCGTGCCATATTGTCTTCCCAGGAAGAAAGGTTTTAACCCATATTTTAGATTGATTATTAAGATAAGCTCTCCACGTAAAACATATTAATGGTAGTAACTTAACATCAGACCAACAGCCTTTCCTATGGTCTTGCTATTGGAAGTAAGGACCAAGCAGAGACTGATGGTCATTCAAAAGCCTCTAGAAGACCAAAATCACAGGACAGCTGCAAGGGCCACTCTTCAAGGGACCCAACAAAAAGCCCCGGCATGCTCCTTGGTTGAAGAGGAAAACTTTAGTGTAGACTGAAACCCTGGTTGAAGAAGGAAATTTTAGTCTAGCTTGAAGCTAGACTAACTAGATTAACTAGATTAACTCCACACTCCTCCCAACAAATTCAGGGGCATGGTCACTTTGTACGAGCTCAAACCAATAACAGGGAGGAGTTAATGAACAATGGCATGAGGAGGTAGAGAGGAGGGAGAGCGGTGACATTCAGAAAGCAATTCAGTGGGGATGACTCACTGTCACGGGGTGCACGTGTGTGTGTGGTGAATACGTGTATGTGGTGAGTATGTGGTAGGGACAGCCCGCTCATGGTGGCGGAGGGGAGTAGGAGATAAGGACGAGAGCACTTTGCTTCCCCTCCTGTAGCCTCTTCCCCTGCCCCACCTTGCCCTGCTAGGTACCTCCTGGAGTTTTTGGTCTTCGTGGGTCATGGAGAGCAGCACCGTGCTATTGCGCACCACGGGGATTTCCTGCCAGAGGGAGCCACTGGAGGCCATGGAGAGGCGTTTCAGGTAGGACTCCGAGGACACCAAGGCCTTTCGGGGCTGCCGGGGGGAGGCGGGCCCCGGTGCCTCTGTCAGGCTGTCCAGCCGCTGCTGGCTCTGGATCTCCTTGTTCAGAAACACATCGCTGTACTCCTGGTAAAGCAGCTGAGCTACAGGGGTGAAGAAGCAGGGGAGAGGGAGAGAATTAGGGAGCTGCGGAGTTGAGGCACACAAACAGAAGCCACCGAGCTGCTTCTGGCTCTCCTGGCATCCCTCTGTCCCTACAGATATCCCCGCCCCGCGGCTGATGGCCAGGAACCCCTCTCCGGTCTTGGGCAGAACACTCGTGTGGGTCCGCAGTCCTGTTTCAATTACTCACAGGAATTGATGAGCTTGGAGCAACGTCTTGAAAAGCCTCCCATCACCTCCTTTGGCTTCTTCTCCCTGTGGAGTCAAGAAGGGCTCCGTGGTGCTTGCTGGCCTTCAGACACGGAGAAGCCCCAGGTGGCTACAGGTAAGACAGTCTCTAACCACTGAACGTCAGGGCCAAATGCCCTGGAGAGGCAAGTTGGAGCCTGACCCACTTTTGGGTAGTTTGAAGCTTCTTTGGATGTCAAGCTTTTTTTTTACGGGGGTGGGGTTCAGTTCATGGGGCCAAGTGGCCTATATAGGGATGGCAGATTTGGACTCAGTTGACGGAAGGAGCTAGATAAAAAGTCTCCCTACACCCTGGAAACCCGGGGTCTGTCTCTTCCCCTCCTTAACCCTGGAGAAGACAGGGTCCCAGAACCATTGTCAACTAATGAAAATCTCAGTAGCCTAAGAAAAAAGAGTAAAACTGTATCCATTAGGACAGAGGGTGACTCACCGAAAAACAATGGCATCTGAAAGGCTAGGGGATTTTTCCACGGCTGGACCTCCTGTGTCGGAAAATGGAAATGGGTAAAGTAACTGGGACTTCAGAAGGGGCATTCAGAGAGAGCCAAAGAACATAAGATCTAGAGTGGGAGATGCAGGCATCGGTGTGGGGCGTGGGGGGTGGTAGGTGGGTAAAAGGGCTCAACTGGGAACCTGCGAGAGAGGACAGTGCCGAAGTCGAAAGCATTTGGGGACAATAGTACCAGGTCTGTCCCCGTCCCTCATGTCAGAACGTGAACTGGACAAGTAGAAGATGCCTTCTCTTCTACTGGAAGGACATCAAGCAGGTCTTTGTAACTGGAAAGTAGAGGCGGAGTGGGGCGGGGGGAGGTTCAGAACAATCTTGGGGAAAAGAGATACACAATAAAAGCACCCCATGGTTGGGTGATGGATGGAGACAGAGGGGAAGGAGAAGAAAGGGCAGCACCGTGAGCTCAGAGAGGGTCTCAAGGACTTTCCTCTGCATTGGGGCTGTGTAGGTGGGTGAGCGAAGCCAGCAGGAGGCTGGGGGACAGGAGGCAGATGAGGAAGGAAGGGCTGGAGAGAGCTCGGCCTGACACGAATGTCACCGCGGTCCTTGCCCCTCACTCACCTTTAGGGCCCTCGGGTAGGATGGAGGGTCTGCGCAGGCCCTGCCGGTGCCAGTCCTTGTGCTTACTCGACCCCTCACTAGGGACCCCCACCTGTCCACTGCTGCCCTCCGCTGGTCTCCCCGAGTCCCGTCTGTGAGGCCAGCTGGACGCCTTCTCTAGATGGGGATGGCTGGGCTCCTCTGGCTGCCTTGTTCGGCCTAGATCCGACCTCCTCAGGCCATTGGCTCCTTCCTGGGGGAAGGTCCTTCTGAAAGATCTTCTGGCAGGGACCTCAGGCTCTTCCGAAGTGGGTCCCTGGACCTCCAGAGTCCAGGGGGTGGTCAGGAAAGGGGGACTTACAATAGCTGTCATGTTACTGAAAGCCATGCCAGGGGTCACTTCACTCTTACTCCTACTGGCGGGAGACGAAGAGTCTGTCGATCTGCCCGTGGCCGGAGGCCAGGAGACACGTCCCGCAGAATGGGGAGTGGAGATGGTCCGCTCTTGACAAACTGGCCTGGTCCTGGCCTGACCCCCTGAATCTCCGAGTCCCCCCTGGGCGAGCCTGCTCCTCTCCCTGGACTTTAGGGGTAACGGTGGTGGTTCAGTAGGAGGGTTCGCAACAGGGAGAGGAGGGGGGAGAGGGGGGAGAGGCCTGTAGATCCTGGAGCTCCTCAAAGAAGAAACAGGAGCAGGGTGTGGCTGAGACAAATCGGGAGTTGGGGGTAATGGCTTGTTGTATCTTTGCCTGGGAGAGAAAGAGGTCTGAGTATGGTCGGGGGTGTCCGGGGTAGAGGGCAGGGGTCGGTGCTGCCTTGCCACAAGGGGGTCAGGAACTCGGGGCAGTGGGCCTTTGGGGTGGCCGTGCAGCCCTAAACCTAGGGCCAGCGGAGGATGGCTATACCGTCTCTGCGTGGGGACCACGGCAGAGCGAGGGCCGTCTCCCTCCACCGTAGAGCGGACGCGCCTCTTCTCTGGGGCAGGAGGCGGTGGAGGCTCACGGGTCCCCTCATCTACGGAGACAGTGGGCGGGGAAGGGCCATGGGCAGGAGATCCTGGGGCAAACGCCAAGGGGTGTGTGGAGGCCCACGGCTGGCTGCTTTGGGGGCTGCCAGGCCTTGCTGGGTTTGAGGTCAATCCTTGAGAGTCCTGCCCTGGAGCGGGTAGCGAACTCGAGGATCCCGGAATGATGGTACAGTCCCTTCCGCCTTTCCTGGCCCTTCTTGGGATCACAGAGCCATAGATGGCAGCTTTGGGGGGTCTCTGGGGCAACTCTGAGTGGGAGAAGGAGAGTGATACTCCCGCCAGGTCCGGAGTCGGTTCTGTCCCGTGAGAGCCCGGGTAGGAGTGGCCCCTCCGGTGCTGGGCCGCCCCGGTGCGGTTGCCTGGGGGACCCTGAGGGCTGGCCTGGCCTGCTGAGGCGAGGCCGTGGAGGGCAGCTGCAGGGCTCTCAGAAGCCCCACAGGGAGATGGGCTGTCGGTGGGTCGAGAGGCTCCGGAGGTTTCTGGAGAACATGCAGCAACCCAGGGCTCCCTCCTGCGGAAGGCGACTTGGGGGCCCGCAGAGGATGAGGCAGCCATGCCGGGGGAGACTTCAGGAGGGCTGGGAGGGGCTGACGCTGCTGTCCTTGGAGGGGTCACAGAGACCCCCTCCTCTCCCCGGCTGGATGCTGTCCCCTCCCCCAGCTCAGAGCCCACTCGCGGGTTGCACTGAGCTGTTTCTTGGTCAGGCGACTCCGCGGCAGGAAAGGAATGAGGTAAAGAAATGAGCTGCTGGGACCGTCCTACTAGCTCCAGGGTAGGAGTCAGAGGGGCAGGGGACGGTTCCTCAGCCCTAGGCTCTGTCTGAGTCCCGGAGATCCTGGCTGTGGGACAACAGGCATCTGGAAACAAGTCATGGGGAGAAGAGACCTCAGGGGCTACCAGCGCCAGTGTGGCAGGAACATCACGCTCTCCTCCTTCCTCTGTAGGCCTCTCTTCTCCCCCTGCCCCCAGGGCGTCCCCACGCCCACTGCCCACGTCCTCGCTTGACCCTGCCTTCTCCTCCTGCCCCTCTACTGGCATCGCTTTCCCCTGTAGACCCTGATCTTCTTGCTTTCCAGCGACTTTCACTGATTTCCCCACTAAGCTTTCATTCTCCTCATACTGGGCATCCACGTTACTCTCCTCTGGCCCCGTCAACTCCCCGCTCTCCTGTTCCCCTTGTTCTAGATCCCTGTGGCCGTGAGCCCTCCAGTCCCGCCCACCAGAACTCAGACCTCCCAGTTCCCCACTATGGCCCTTGCCTTCTCCTTGCTCTGCAAGCATCACATCGTCTTGAATCTGCTGCCGTTTTTGTCTCTGTTCTTCCTCTGTTCCGCTAACCTGCTCTCCCATCAGCTCCCCCGAAAGCCCATCAGAGCAAACATCCTCCCGCAGAGTCCCCTCCCCCTGAAGTCCCTGTCCCTCCAGCTCCTCGGCCGTCTGGAGACACATGGCCCCTTCTCTCTCTGGACTTTCCCGCCTGGTAGGTCCACTTTCCGAGTCCTGCGGCTGGTTGGTCTCCGCAGGGTGCTCTTCACAGCAAGGCCCACATCTGGTCTGGGCAGAGGTGTCTGGGGAAGTTCCCTCCTCTCCTTCGGCTTGTCCGGTTTCCAATATCAAAGAAGTGAGCTCTGGTTTAAATTCCACCTCCATGCTGCTACCCAGTTCACCGGCTATTGAGGCCGTGTCTAGATATTCACCCTGGCTGGGGCAGGCCCAGAGCTCCAGGGGAGCTGGCGGCCTTGCCTGTCTATCCGCTGGGCGCTGGGGCCCTGCCTCCTGATGCTCTGGGGTGTCACAGGCCCCAGCCATCAGGCTTTCCTGGTCGGTCTCCACATCTGCAGAGGCTTCGACGGGAAAAGAGGTCATGCTCTCAGTCGCACAGTCATTCACATCCCTTGCATGTCTCTGCTGGGTCTCCAAGAGTCCGTGTCTCTCCGCCCACTGATAGGGTGGGTCCGCGCCCTCTTCAGCTTCAGGCCCCAAGGCAGGGGTCTGCCTGCTTCTCATGGGAGCTGCCAGGATAGTACTGAACTCCACTCTGGCAGGAATGGGGGTCGCCGCTCCGTGTTGGGGCCCCTCAGCTTCCATCAGGGCTGAATCCTAGAGAGGAATAAGAGACAAACTTTCTATCCCCTCTTCTGCTTTTATTTATCAGAGGGACAGACCATAGAGAACAAGTGTGTGATGATTTCTTTGGTGCCATTTACTGTCATTCTTTGAGACAAAAAGTACTTCACAAAATAAGCAATAGCCTCTATAAAACTTGTCACTGATTTATTCCTTTAATAAATATTTACCAAGTGGCCCTCTCAGTAGTGAACAAGGCAAAGACTGTATCCTCATGGAGCCTGCAGTCTTGTGGGAGAGACAGATGATAAACAATTACATTAGGGCACAAGACCGTTGTCAAAGGGTACCAAGCATTCCCAGTGGTCATTACCCTCTAGATTGTATTATGTCGTAGTGTCTCCCTGTCTACTCTCTGGGCACCAAGAGTGACTCAGTTCCATGTAACTCCCAGACACTGTGAGTGACACACCCTAGATCTAAGAGTCCAGAGAGGCAGTGTCTGGAGGGTATCCTCCACCTAAGCTGCAGAGGGGATTAAAACAGGTCTGGCCATTACGGCCAGCATCTGAGGTACTACGGCATCATGTAATCTCCTTTACAGAGGGTCTGGATTTCACTCATCTTATTTTCCACAGTGTCTGGCAGAACCTGTAACTAATTAACAAAAAAATTGTTTTTCAATTATAGAGGCAGCTGTTGGAAAGTGGAACGATAACTAGACTTACTAGATGAGAACCAGAGCAGATACGATGGGTACCCACTTCAATGAGGGCCATCAAACTGTGTACCCCTCACTATCTTACTCTCCCCTTCTCTCCACCAACCATGTGAACTCTTCTCATTACTGCCCACGTTACTGACCTTCCACCTCTCTTTCTCACCATCAAACTGTGTACCCCTCACTATCTTACTCTCCCCTTCTCTCCACCAACCGTGTGAACTCTTCTCATTACTGCCCACGTTACTGACCTTCCACCTCTCTTTCTCACCTTGCAAAGAATTTACAAACCAGCGGAGAGGAACTGCTTCAGTTTCTTGCAATTCAGAGAGACCCACACTTCACTGTGTCCACCCTCCCCCTCTGACAATGCAAGAGCATCCCTCCTCTCTAAGTGCCACCTTCTTTAGCCTGCCTTTTCAGGACCTGATGCCGTGGATTATCTCATTCTTTCATACCTTCACCTTCTTTGTTGGAAGCATCCCACCAGAATTTAAGCATGTTCATGTCTTTCTCGTCTTTCCACTGTGTAAGTGGAATTCTTCACATCTGCGGTCTTCATATCCTCACATCTCACCTACCTCTAGCTGGGCTTCAGTAGCCCCACTCTGCCCATCTCTCCTACAACCTTAACTTGTTAACTCCAAACAAGACTCTAGGGATGCTTATTTTGGTGGTTCTTGCCAGCATGACACTACATTGGACACAAAATTGACATTAGAAGTACTCTTTCTTGTTATTCGTGAGACGTTTTCCTGATGTAACCCCTTAAGTGTTCCCCAATCCTCTACCTGGGTTACTGTGCTCCTCTTTGTAGCACGTATCAACCAGAGTTCACTTTACTTCTCCTCTGTAGCATTTATACAATTATAATTATATAGTTACGTGCGTATTTTGATTTACCATCTATCTCAGACAAGAGGCGGTAAGCTTCACGAGATCAAGAACAATATCTGTCTTGCTCAACTGTCTACACCTAATACACAATACCTGGCCCATACTAAGCACTCAATAAATATTTTTCCATCACAGAATAAAATCCTTATTTCCCTCCTGGCCCGCATTCCCCATATCTAATCAGTCACCAAGTCCTATGGACCCCGCCTCCTGCGTATCCCTCAAGTCTGTCCACTTCTCTCCATCTCCGCTGCTACAGCCTGGTCCACCCTGCTGCCCTTTCGTACCCAGGCCACTGCACATGGGGCACAGCTGGCCGCTGGCCTCCACACGGCTTCTCTTCCCCTATTTCCCAGGCATTCTCGCCCCAGCTCCTGAGTGATCCTTAAAAGCTCCACTTCTAGTTTAAATTCTTCAGTAGCTTCCTGCTGCCATTGGGATGAAACCCAAATATCCATTGTGGGTTACATGCCCTCCACAACCTGGCTTCCGCCTTCCTCTCCAGCAGACTCATCACCTGTCAACACCTGTCGGTTTTCAGTCCCCTCGGCGCACCTCCCTCTCTCACCTGTAGGCCTTCACATGTGCTGCTTCTCTACTTGGAATCCTACTCTCCTGCTCAGAGAACCCTTTACTTCTTCTCACACTCACTGCACTTGTAGTTACAAATTTAGTGTCTATTTTCTAGGTTAAACCATGAACTTCACGAGAACACAGACACTGCCATATTTAACTGCTCAATCCCCTCTGCCCGGGGCTTACCTGTCCCTCAACAAAGATTCACTGCGTGGATAAATGAAGAAAGGAAGAACACAGAGTTAAAAGAGTGTTGTCCAACTTTTAGTTCTACTTTTTCTTGCATCCTGATAATTTTCACACAGTTGTAGAAATCATGTAATTTACTTGAACATTCATTTTCTTACCTTTAGAAAGGGGATAATGCACTCACTTTCCAAGGACTTCTAATAAAGATTAAACACGACAACGTAAAAAATTAAAAAGTGCATTGATAACACTGATGGTAACAGAAATGTCAGGGATTGTAAGTATTGTTGGAGAGAGAGAAAGAGAGAACGTGTAGGAGAGAAATACAGGATTTCTGAGCTGGAAGGACTTTTGGAGACACATAGAAAACTTCGCCTAATTTGCAGATGAGGAAACTGAACTCAGATAGCCACACACTTGCTCAAGTTTCCTAAGCAAATGTACAGGTGAACTCAAACCAGGGCCTTCTCACTTCAGCCTACCATAAGCAACCAGAAGTCCAGCTGTTCGAAAGCTGGCCGGCCACTCGTGCAGAGAAGACCCTGGGGGCTTATAGACTCACAGCTGCACCTGGACTCACACCTTTCCTGTCTGGTCTAGGCTTAAAGCAGAAACCCACTGCCCCAAAGGCCTGCTGTCCTGTGATAGTGCACGTGCATACACACTTGCATAAACATACATACATACACACGCACACTAAACCACCCTTGCAGGGACTTCCCTGGTGGTGCAGTAGTTGAGAGCCCACCTGCCAGTACAGGGGACATGGGTTTGAGCCCTGGTCCAGGAGGATCCCACATGCTGCGGAGCAACGAAGCCCGTGTGCTGCAACTGCTGAGCCTGGGCTCTACAGCCCAGGAGCCACAACTACTGAGCTCACATGCCACAACTACTGAAGCCCACATGCCGCAACTACTGAAGCCTACACACCTAGAGCCCGTGCTCCACAACAAGAGTAGCCCCTGCAATGAGAAGCCTGTGCACCGCAGCGAAGAGTGGCCCCTGCCCACCGCAACTGGAGAAAGCCTGTGCGCAGCAGCGAAGACCCAACGCAGCCAAAATCAATAAAAATAAATAAATAAAATAAAAATAAACCACTCTTGCAGGTTCTACGAAGGAGAGCATGACATCACCACATGGGTACTTCCCTAGCCACCCTGCAGCTGTAGTACGTGACAAGCTCCTGGTCACCTCATAGACACAGATACCCATCTCTATGGGGTAAAGGGCCGTGTCTAACACAAGCGTCCTCTTCCAGTTAATTGACAGTGTGTGACGTGGCCCCTACATCCAGCCCTAAGTACAAACACTATAATCACTACAGATGACACTGCTGTGACGTGACCCTGTTTTCCCAACCACGTGTTAAATAATATACTTGCTCACCGTAAACACCTTCTGAAACGTGGCTCCCACCTGCCTAAGGAGACCTTGTGATTAAACCCGTAGCCTCCCCTCCCTGGCACGTGGACCGTCCCGGCCCTGTACTCACAGACACTCTCATGTCCTCAAGACGAGCAGCCTCTAAACACACCAGCGTATTTCTGCTATATTCAGGTTACATCCACAGACAGCACGTGCTACACGAACGTCTTCAGTTCCACTCTAGTGACACCATGCGTGTCTGTCTCCTGCAACCCCACTGACACTATTTCTAACATTACCTTTACCCTTTTGGAAATACTGGTGGTCACCGGCTCGGCCCCCATGTCCCTACACGTGGTCCTGTCCTATAATCCTATGACAGTCAAGCATTATGAGTCTAGAACGTGACAAAGCTAAAGGAAATCTGGAAAACATGGTTTTGCTCACGTAAGGGCATCAGGAGAGAGGTTTGTTTTGCACTTCCCACTTTGTAAGAGTCACTTCCTCATCGCCTTCTGCACGGGGGGTGAATAATCATTTTTACCTGAGCGCAGGCAAAGACAGAGCGTGGTACCACGGTGATCCGGCTTCCCTCCAGACCAGGGTCATTTTTGCATCTGCTGCCCCTGTTCACATGCGACTTCTTTCAAGGCAAAGCTCTAAGTCACCCCATTGACACAGCGTGTGACAGAATTCAATAGTCCCCTTAGAGCCCCCAGTACCTTAGCTCGTGTCCATTTCCAGTCACCAGACATCAGTTTGTATTTCCAAGATATCCCTCCTCCTTGTCTCCCACCCCCATTACACTGCTTCTTCTTCAATCCAGCGTCAAGTGTCATGGTCCACATTTGAGGACCATGCTTCCTGGATTGTCTAGCAGTGTCAGTTTCAAATATTCTCACTTACACCACAAATCACTGAGATACTCCTGAGGTTACAATACTTCTGCACTTACACTGTATCGCCTATATGCTATTTTAGGAAAATACCCACCAAATCAAAAGAAATGTTCTCATTTTGATTTCAAACATAAGATCACCACAGAGATGGATGCCACCATTCACTGTTTCACAGTATTGCCCTCAGTGCTACAAAGACATCAAAATAAGAGTAGCTTTCTGGACCGCTAACTGCTAAGACCTGTGTTCTACCCATTTCCGGAAAGCCCCATCATCCGAGTGAAAAGTGTAATAAACACCTCTATCTACCCCTAATGTCTGAAAATATCACATCATCCACTGCCTTGTAGCCCTGATGGGCTCACACAGACCATCATTAGTGGCAATGCTGAAATATACCCCACAAGCCCACCTGTGGCCCTGGTGCCACCCACACAGATGTGAGTGTGAGTGACCGGTTTGTGTCCTTAACATAGGCCCTGACGGTCACCTTGTCCTGGTCCACCTTGTAGACACTGCACGTGACCAGCTCCTGTTTACTCCACAGACATGGTGAGTGACTCACCCCTGTCTACACCAGATTCTGTAAATCATCTGTTTGGGTTGACACCACTTGAGTGACACTTGAGTAACACTGATCCTGTTCTTGTCCTACCACATAGTGACTGACCACACCAGACACCATGAATGACATGTTCCTGTCTATCCCACACACACCGCGCTTAATGCAGCGACTGGCAACCCCGGAGAGACCACGTTGTGGACAGCCATACGCTCTAGGGACCCCTCATCTATAAAGACTCTTGACTATCTTTAGAACCACTGTATCCTTTTGATAAGACGGATTCCTTCCCCCACCTCCTGACTTCTCTCTCTTTCCCACCAAGACAATGACAGACCTTCCTACTGCTGGACAGTCTCACTCAGAATTGACACCCCACATCCTTTCCCCTCCCCAGCCCCCCAAGAATCCCCTCGACGGACATGGCTCCAGTTTCAGGCCCACAGATTGGTTAACGAATGACCCCCATTTTGCCGGGGCCCAGGTGTAGATAAACCAGGAAGTCTGAACAAAGGGCCACATTAGGAGCTGTTCAGCCAGGAGCTGAGATTTCTGGGGTAGCCAAGGATGCAAGACCCAGGACTGCAGTGCGGGAGCAAATGGGAGAAGAAGCTACTAAAGAAAGTCACTCTCCCTCCCTCGGCTGTCAAGAGTCCCAGCCAGAGTTCACTCCTCACTCCCTGGGAGACAGCAGGGGCCGAGGTCTGAGAATCCAGGGGCACCCACCGGGATGGGCTCTCCCAGGACAGTCTTGCTGGGGGGAGGTTCTGAATAATGCTCAATACTAGACCTCAGCAGGGTGTTCTAGCACCCCAACTCTGAATAGCTCTCTTCCCCGAGTTCTGAATGCAATGTTGTGATCAACGTGAAGCTTTGGAAGCACTCCCCATATGTGGGGAAACCGGGTGGAGGACAGGGCAGGAGCGGTTGTTTACAGGTTAAAGCACCTCGGCTAACAGGGAAGAGCTATGTACTCAGACACACACAGTATGCGAACTCATAGGAAAGTAAGGGAAGGAAGGCCCAGGCCTGGTTAAGAAAACAGGAGGCAACAAAACATCTCCAGGCAGGGAGCACGTCCACAAAGGGAATCTCAGTCATTCCTTATTATAGGGGTTAGCTTTCCCCAGGGCCTAGACTTAGAAGAGCGAGCCCTCATTACCGGCCCGCGGAACACCTAGGGGCAGGGTGCCCGTTTGCAAGGCGGAGACCAGGCCGGAAGCAAATTTTTCCAGGCAAGAACCTTTCGTCCAGCTTCCCTCCTCTTCCAGACCAAGGTACTCGGTCCTACACCCCGAGCTCTGCCTATCTGCCCAGCCCCCCCCTTTCCGGAGCCTGCGTCGTCCCCCGACCCAGCCGGGGCTGGCCCCAAGGTGAAGGCCTAGATTCCGGCGCTTCCCGCCACTCCCTGACCTCCGCCGGGGCTCGACAGCCGCCCGCCCGGAGACGGGAGCTGCGGGGGAGGAGGGCACCCACCTGGGAAGTGTCACATGCTGTCCTGGCCCAAGAGTCCCCTCGGGTCCCCGGCGCCGGCCGGCAGTCCCCAGCGCAGGCCCCGGCTGCCCAGCCGCCCCGCCCGGCCGGGAGGGAGGGATCTGGTTCTCTTCGGAAGTTTCAGGTGAGGAAACCAGGGACACACCTTCCTGGAGGAGGGCCGGGGCCCCTCCGCGCCGCAGCCTCATTGGTGTGAAGGGAGCGCCCGCGTCAGAGCTGGGAAGTGCTGGCCGGGCCGGGAGGGGAGCCCGGGGCTGGCGGGACAGCGGCCGGCGGGGGCCACCCGAGGGCGTGGGACTAGGAGAGCGGAGCGCGGGGCCTCTCCTGGGCCCGGCTAGGTCTCTCACACCTGCCTGGGTGTTTCTTCTCCCCAGTATTTCTTCAGGTCTTTACCTGAGCCGGACCCATGCCGATCTTTCCCCTGTTGATGTTCATCTCTTGGCCAGTCTGTGTCTCTGAACTTCTGAGTTTCTGTGTCCGTCTGTATTTGCATGTGTATCATCAGGCCTCCATGTTAATTTCTCTGCCTTGACGGCTACCTGTCTCTCCCTTTATGAGGAAGGGTGTATCCTGCTCCCTCTCTGCCTTTCTCCCTGCGCCGGCCCCTCCCTCTTCTCCTTCCTCCCTCTGACTCCCTAAGAGGGCGTCTCTTAGGGCCTGGGAACGTGCATCTCTAAAACAGCGTGTCCAGGTCTTTCCTCCATGCATTATCTGAGTTCATGTCTCCCAAGGTGTGTGTTCCTCCTGCATTCTCCCCAGGACTTGTGTGTGTTTGTATGTAAGTATCTAAGCCTATGTCTCAGGCCTGTGTGTTTTCTCACGCCTATATATATTTTTTCTGATATTTTCAGGGAAACCTTGTGTTCTCCTGGTCTCTGAGTCCAAGGCTGAGTGGGTCAATCTTTTTTTTTTTCCCTGAGTGGGTCAATCTTTATGCCTCTCTGTAGACTTCAAAGAATGCCAAAATATTCTACGCTGCAGACACACACACACGCACAGAGTAAGAATCCCTCATGTAGGGGACAGAGATTTTTGGTATGTTCATTTCACTTAGATCAGCCCCCAACCTCACTCGTTACTCCAGTCAAGTAGACTCTTAACGGGCTTTCTGGCTGTTTTGCTCTTAGGACTGCCATGATCTATAAGCCCAAACAGCTATTCGGTGAGACCATTTCCAGATTACTGTGCCCATTGGCTGCTGCGCTGATCCCAGCTGCGTAGGCCTAAGAGTACTTGGAAGGGGGCTTTAGCGTAGAATGTCATTAAGGCAGAATGGTTTCCTTTCCAATAGGGTCCCAAAGCAGCTCTATATTCAAAGAATGCGCTGCTTTGGCTATAGCACTCCAAGGAGTTAAGCCCTCAATAGTCCAGCAGCCTTTAGCCTACTCTGAGCTGCTACGTAAGGCGTGGGAAGCCATGGGGAAAACCAGAAGTAGGAGTTCAGGTACGTAAGGACAGGCCTCACACATGCCATTAGCTCAGCAAGAGGATAAGGGTGGGGAGTGCAGAAAGTCAAAACTTTAAGCTAGAACTGTCTATTTCTCAGTTGCCAGAGAGAATTCAGTCCAGGGTGTGAGAGAGCCCTTGACTTCTAATGGCTGAGCAAAGTAAGCAAACTCCTGATCTTTGGGCAGAAGTGACCGATCTCTGCTGTTTCATACTGCCTCCTGGGAGTGGGTACTGTGGTCACAGGTGCCGGAACTGCCTTCTAAACCACCCTGGCTATCCTTTCTGCTCCACTGTGGCTTCCCTTGGTTCTCCCTCCAGCCCTTTGTTTTCTCTGAACGTGAAGTCTCATAGACTTGAGCTCCTCTCATTCTGCCAGCTCTGACCTATCAGCGTTTTTGTTTTCTTAAGTCACCGCCCCTGATTCAATGATCTTGGGGTCATTGAGAGTTAGGCATACAAGGCTCGACCTGACTTTTCAACTAGTAGTGACATGTAGGAGAGTTAAAACTTACCACTTAGGGAGTTGATCCTTCCCACGGAGCGCCCCTGTCTGCAGGGTGTTTGCATGTGCGAACCGTCTAGCGCCCCAGCCTTCTCTTGCCTTCGCTTTGCACACTGGCGTTCTCTTCTTTCTTCTTTTCCATTTCTTGATGTTTGCTCTTGATGAGTGGGCTTCTGAATCAGGCCTGTCATCCTATACCAAGATCTTGATATCTTATTTGGGCCATTTCCTCTGTAAAGACCAGAGAGGAGAGAGAATGATACAGTAGAAAGAGGATGGGATTTAGATTCAGGTGGGGTGCTTTGGGCCAATTTGAATCCCACCCTCGCCACTTACTTAATGCAAAAAATTGGCATATTAACTTCCTGTGCTTCATCTTCATCTTTCCAGGCTTCATTATCCTACTGTCTTAAGTGGGGATAATATCTAATAATCCCTGCCTCACTGGGTTGTTGTGGTGAGTCAGCAAGGTAACGCATAGAATCACCTTAGTACAAGTGTAGAAGGTGATTGGTATGGTCTCCTTTCGTAACAGTGCCTGATAGTTCTGTATGTTGAATGAATAAATGTACAATATCAAGGTGATAAGAGACGGGAAAAGTAAACCCATTCAAAGTAAAGTTATTTGAAAATGAGAGCTGTATTCAGTGGGGGAAAAAAGTAAAAGGTTCTCGTTTGGGGGGACATGTTAATTGCAGACAGTGCCCTTGAGATCCAGCCATGGTGCAGGAAGGACAGAGAACTGTCCTCTATAGTTCTAGGTATTGGGAGCAAAGGGATTACAGTGACCTTTGAAGCAGGGACTCATCAGAGTTCTCCCTGGGGCTGTCACTGCCCTGACCCGATGCCACCATCCCATGTTACTGGCTGCGTGGCCTCCCACTTGGTTAACTGACCCTCCACGGATCCAGCACTAGTTCTTTGAATAGTACTCTGGCCTTTCTGATTCTGCTTTTTACCTGATCCCGTGACCCACCTTTGAACCTTTCTGAAGTGATTTTGAACTCAGTTCTTTTCTTAACTTGGCCAACCATGGTCTATCTTTCTCCTTTAAATCCACCCTGACTTGGCCAGTGTGGTTCTTAACTATCCTGTTCTATTCTGATGAACATGTTTTTCTTTCTCATCCTTGGTTTCCCTTTATGTCTTTCCTCGGCTTCCCTTTATTTCTTTTCTCAACCTTTGTACATTGGTGCCAGCCTAAATGTAATGTAATTGCCTCGTTCTTTTTTTCATTCGTTGACTTAATAGTCATTTCTAGAAGTCAATATACAAAAACCAACTCTCTGCCCCCAAAGAGCTCTCAATCCAATGGAGGAGAGAAACAAGTAGCAAATAATGATAGCAGAGTGTGATGAGTATTATGCTGATATCTACACAAAGTGTGACGCATAAAAGGGAGAGCACTGCTTGGGGAGCAAGAGAAGCCTTCAAGGATAAGGTGATGTTTGAGTTGACTTGCCTTTAAAAAGTACACTGTTACATGGTGGAGAGGAGGCTAGAGTTAAGGCATACCAACAGTGGGAATGGAATATGCAAAAAGAGAAGCACAAGCACATTCTGTTCAGGGAAGAACAGATAGCGGGCTTAACATGAAGTATGGTAAAGAAATGGCAGAGACAAAAAAAGAAAAAAGAAGTGGTAACTATGTAAGGTGATGGATGTTAATTAGCTTGATTGTGGTGATCATTTCATAGTGTACATGTATATTGAAACATCAAGTTGTACACCTTAAATATATACAATTTTTATTTGTCAGTTATTCTCAATAAAACTGAACAAAATCCTTTAGAGGAGACGCATCTCTGGAAGCATAAGGTCCAAACTCTCAGTAGCTTGTATGGCCTTCAAGACGTTTCATGGCCTGACTTCTCACTCTCCCCAGGTCTCTGGAGGCTCATAGCTCTTGAAATTTCTCCTATAGGTATATTTTTAACTTGGGCACATATATCATAGGAAAATATATATGCCTCTGCATCTTATTCAATTAAACCTCTTCAAAACGTCTGGGAAATAGTGTCTGAGAGTGACCACATCTTTCCACAGAATGGTTACAGCCTTGGAGAGTGCCAACAGTTATCAGGTGACAGCAGGATCCTATCCCGTGTTGCAGTAAGCAGTCCCTGGAAGTGCTATTATTCGTATTGTCTTACTTTTTTTGAGTGTTTCATTTGGGGTTGTTTCAGAAGTTCTCCCATCCCCAAATCTTGGAAGATAAGGATGGAGATAAAGATGGTGATGATCTCTGTTGGCAAAGAGACTAAAACCAATGAAGCCCATTTAGTGGAGTTCTGGCTCTATCGCAGTGGTTCCCAAACCTGGCAAATCAGCAAAATATTTAGGGAAGATTTTTTTTCTTTGTTATTATTCGTTGGTTTGTTTTTAAGTGTCCCACGTGATTATGATGAGAAGCCAGATTTGGGACTCTTGATATAAAAGCAATGGTTCTTCACCAGAGGCTTTTACCATAATCACCTGATAAGTTTTATGAATTGACTGTTGCCCCAAATCTATGGAGTTTCAATGGCACAGGTTCAAGCGGAACTATTGGAAAACGGCTCCTTGCTGGTTTGGATGCATGACGATAATGGGGACTCTCTGATCTACAGCAATGGTTTTAAAACAGTTTTTATCTGACTTGCTATCAATCAAAATATTTCAACAAGTATCCCCAATATGTGTTTTATTCATTTGTAAACAATATACATGTACTTCTTTATATTAATGTGAAACAGACATTTACAATAATGAGATGAAAACAAATATAATGAAAAGTTCTAATATTTTCATCCCATTCTCCCAATAGATCCACTGAGCATCCTGTTGTGTGGACCCCTGATAGAAAGAACGGGATCAGTGCTTCCTTAACTGGACCTCAACTCTTATTTAGATTTTATGATCTCCTGTAGCTATCTAGAAGCAGAATCACCCCTGCCCAACCCAAGTAAGGCACTCTCACTCAATTATTTCATTCATTCAGTCATCCAACATATATTTCTTGTGTTCCCATTATGTGAAAGGCATTGAATGAGAGGCTGGGGATATCGTGGTCCACGTGGTCCTTATAATGTCAGCTTATATTACGACAACACGTAAACACTAGACAAGTGATTACTTAATAATTACGTTATTATAATCTTAATGGGTACAAAAGGTATATATGTTTAACCTAAGAGAATAACTTTATCTGGAGAGTTGGAGAAATCAATAGTTTGGAAGTAATATTTCAGCTGAACTCTGAAGGATGAATACAAATGAACTAGGAAAAGAGGATGGGAAATAGGGTTTCAGGAGGCGGTAAAGATTTGAAAACCCTGAGGCGGGAAGGTCATGGGCTCATTTCAGGAACTGAAGGAAAGCTAGAGTGTTTCAGATCTAGGGGTCAGGGTGGAGGGAGGGACATAGGCACAAAATGAAACTGATGCTGTGAGTGGAGACCAGAAATTATGGGGGCCTCGGGGACCACATTAAAGATTTCAGTCTTTATCCTGAGGGCAAGGGAAGCCATTGAAGGGTCTAAAGCAGGGAGGTGACAGGGCTAAAAGTGCATCTCAAAATGATCACTTAAGAATATAATAAATGATCTGTAATCTTTCCCTTCTTATCTTTTGACTGTATTTAGGAACCTCTGCGTTTCCATTGCCCTTAGCTTACACTTTCCCTGTTCCTACTTTCTGCAAACTTTTACACAGCCTTCAACATCCAACAGTGAGGTTACTTGCTTGGTGAAGCCGTCCCGCTTCTCTAGTCCAGACTTCCTCACCATTTGGAGCTGATCTCCATGATAGCACTTCCTAGGTTTTATTATAATTTACCTGCTTAATTGTTACTTGGGGAGGGCAGGTGCAGGAAGTTGGAGTGATTACAATCTTCACGGCGCACTGTGGTCTCTGGTTCCTTTGGTTTGTTCAAGTTTCCTCCTTTGTTTTGCTCATTTACTCCTTTTGTATTAAAAAAAACCCTCTGTATTGTTTGCGTGGGCATATTTTTAACTTAATTTACATAAATGCTGCTGGGCTATCAATCTTATGATTTTCACTTTTTCCGATCAGAATAAATTTGGAAGGTCTAGTCATTTTTTTGTGTGAACCCTTATCCCTTCTATTTTTATTTTCCTTTTGCCCTATTTGATTCTTCTATCCTCCTTTAATTTTATCTTATATGTGCATATGCATGTGCAAATATATATTTATGAGCCATGTTATATTCTTTTTGGTATGAGAAGTACACACACAGAGATACATACTGATACATACATAAATGTTTATACCAGCTCTTATATTAGCAGGAAGAGGGAGTTAGGGTCCCAAGAATTCCTCTGATGGGGGCTTAAAGTCAAATATTTCTTCTATCATTTATATAAATATGTATTTTATTTTTTTCTCTTATTTAGGAGAAGCTGGAAAAGTGCATTATGTCTTTTGTGTGCGTGCATTTTGTCTTTTTTAGACTAAAATCTCATCATATTATTGAAAGAAAAAGTTGGGTCTTTGTGTATTGCCTCTCCTGATGGCCGTGATAAAAGGCAAAAACTGATAACCACGTGCTGGTTATTTTGAACACGGAGATGATCTTATTAGTTAAACACTGTCTTTCCCTTGTGCTAGTAGAAAGTCATTGGCCTTATTCCTAATCTCAAGCCCTTGATGTCTAATTCTGGAAGGATCTTGTTCCCCCTCTCAAAGTCCCCAGGGATTGTCCTTAGGTACAAGTGTACCTCTTCCACCCTGATCCATATTGTCCCATTCTTCTCCCAAATGCAGCCACAACCCCCACAGCTGCACAGCAGGTTTTCCATCCTACTCCTAAGAGCAGGCCCATAGTACCCTGGTGTCACTGTGCCCCGAGAGGTCGTGGCAGCAAAGGGAGAGGGGGTGACCAGTCATGTATTGCCGTGTCACAGTTTTGATTGCCAAGGCACAGAATAGGAGACAGAAAAACGGAGACAAGAATAAAGATGAACAGAGAGAGAGAGAGAGATGCCATTCACTTCAGCAGAAACACCGTTCTAGTTCCTTATGATACAAATATTCCTGCTTCCGTGGCTCCCTCAAGACAGGGCTACTGGAGCCATTAAAGACATAGAAGCAAAATATTTAAAAGAGTTAGGAGGACAGTTCAATCCTATCCTTTTTTGATGTTCAAAGAGTTCCAGAGAGGTTGTGATCTAAAAGATCAGACCCCTAGCTCCTAGGTAGTGGCCACGTGGGCTTAGCATCCTCTCGATAGCTCAGGCTACCAAGGTTACTGAGCACTTACTTTAGATCGTCTGTGTTCGTGATATCATGACTGCATAAATTCAAGGGAGGGTGCTCATTGTTGTGGGACATAAAATGGCAGTGATGACATGGACTCTGTCCCTGAAGAATTTGGAAAATGTAGATGCCAATGATAACATTCTAAAGCAGGCTCTGATAAGGCTAAAGAGAGGTAAACATGGATGCCAGGGAAAGTTAAAGGAAAGTGTGATTAAAGTGGTAAGGAAAGGCTCCCCTGAAGAGGTGAGCTGCCCCCGGGTAGAAAGTGTGGGCGGGTGTGGGAGATACATTCCCATGATGGCTGATACTCTGCGCCGCTCCTGAATACCCAGCTTCCATTCCTGACACGTGCCTGACAGTGGTAAAAGCAACATTTTGGAGAAGGAGTGGGCAGCAGGGTGAGCGTGAAGCCTTGAGACATCAACTCGGGTGTGTGTGGAGGTGGTGGAACCATTATCACCTGAAATAACCGTCACCCTCGTGGCCCACACCAACCTCCCCCAGCACGTTTTTGCACAAAGTGCTTCTCTGAAAGAATCTTCCACAAATTTGGTCCCCAGTCAAAACGCATTTTGGATTTCTCGTTTCTGAAGGAAATGTGAGTTTTCTGCTTGGCAGAAGCTATAGCGCCATCTTGTGGAAATAAACGCTTTAGGTCACAAGCCTTTTTGTTCTGAAAAGAGTAGTCGTCTTTGCAAAAATCAATCATGAAATGTGTTCTTGGCTCTAAATCATGCTTGGAACACACAATTTACAAGTAGCAAAAGGTTTCTCATAGATTCTAAATCTTTATGGCAGAGTCAGCAGCTCTCAATCAGTGGCAACTTTCTTATTTTCAGAATAATGCCGTACACTTAGGATCCAATATTCTCTCACTTTAGGATTATTTCTTTTAGGCTCTGTGTCCTCAGGTTTGGGTTTTAACCATGTCCCAAGGGATCCCGTCTTCTTTGAAGTAGCAAAGCAACTCTAAATCCCCAATGAAAATAAAGGAAGAAACACTGGCTGTCATGGCTCTTTTCAGAGGAGTTGAGAAAACGAGGTCCTGTATATTTAAGGAGCTAAAACACTGTAATGGGGAGCTCGGGGAGAAAATCATACCTTCCAGGAACTTACTGAATCATGTTCTAGAAATGTTATTGGGTCCACTAAAACAAAATCCCTGGGAATATAGATTGTTTTATTAGATTTTGTTAAATTAGATTTTTAGTAGTTAAAAATGGCTCAAACGTCTAACATTCAAAAGTTTTCATTCACATTCTCTTTCCCCTGCTTGTCCCAAGAGGTAGATTTACCACAATGTCGGTGAAGCTTAAGCTTCAGAGCCCCTACCAAGGGCCCCTTCCAAGGCCAGAACTAATTTTATAGTCATGAATTCACATTCTTTTTTTAAGGAAGCTGCCCAAAGTTTTATAAGCTTCATCCTAGTTATGCTGTTGCTTGTCATCATCATCCCAGTTTCCAGCTTCTCTCTTTGGTTTCTTATGTAACCCTCCAGAATTATTTTATGTACATATGAGCACATACAGATATAGATTATCCACACCTCCTTCCATTATACTTGCTTTTCTCAGTGTAACTCAGAAACTTTCTATGTAAGATATAGAAGAACATCCATATTGGTTTTTTTTTTTTTTTGCGGTACGCGAGCCTCTCACTGCTGTGGCCTCTCCCACCGCGGAGCACAGGCTCCGGACACGCAGGCTCAGCGGCCATGGCTCACGGACCCAGTCGCTCCGCGGCATGTGGGATCTTCCCGGACTGGGGCACGAACCCGTGTCCCCTGCATCGGCAGGCGGACTCTCAACCACTGCGCCACCAGGGAAGCCCCATATTGTTTTTTGTTTGTTTGTTGCTAACTTCATGACATTCTGTTGCACAGAGGTACTGCTCTTTACTCAATCAGCCCCCACTGGTGGAACTTAGTGTGTATTTTTCTTACTTGGTATTGTTTTTGCCATTTTCTTGTCTCCTGGCGGGTTTCAGAGACTTAGATGGTAGCTAAAAATCTTCGGTGGCCACTGGTTTCAGAAGAGGTAAGGATTAAAACAGGTGAAATTGTCATGGGGAGTGCCAGCCTTGTTAGGTATCTAGGACTGTAACTCTTATCAAAACAGGTCCCCTAGTACCTACTATTCACAACCTAGCATGAATATGTGCATCTGCACGCTTATTTATGATTGTGAAACAAAGGATGGTTTTGCTAAAGAAATTCTGAGTATCTGAAGACAAGAGGAAGAGATCATTGTAAGCCTAGGGCGCCTCTGAAATCACACTGGGTAGGCGTTGACTTGACAAAAGGACAAATAGCCCATGAGGTCAGTAATACTCTATCAGTAACATTGCTGCAGCCCACAGAAAGATTCCCATTGCACACACAATAACAATTTGTTCTGCTAGATCTGATGGAGAAGGGTCGAATAACCCAGGCATGGAGCGCTGGATGTCTGCTGCACACCGGAAGATTCAATCACTTACTATCTTGACTCTTGACCGACATCGGCCACTACTTCCTTTCTGCTCTTCCAGTTCAATACAAACAACATAGGAATATCATTTTGGATAACTGGAAATCCAGCCTTTCTACCCTCTGGTGGAGGTAAAAGTTAAAGTATCAGCTGTCCAATCTCCCATTACATCCTACTTTCTGGGAAGAAACGATCACATCCCTGTCTAACAGGTTACCCCAAATCTAACCCTTTGCCCAGTTATGACTTTTGTTCAGACAATCTGTCTTCCTTAGAACTGAACTGTAGTGGGTTTTAGTTAAAGAGAGCACGTTTCAAATCCTCTATCTGTTTTATAAGGAGTCAGGTAAAGTATACATAGAGAAAGTAGGGGAGGAGTAAAGAAAGAAGGTGAGAGAAGAGAAATGATGAATCTCTATGCTGTAGTACTAGAAATAATGTTCAGTACTTTTCAGCTTAAAAATTGTTGACATGTATATTACCATTTTGAAACTCCCAACACCCCTTTGGAACAGACAGGGCGGGTGGCATCTTATCATCATTTTATAGATGGGGAAGCAAAACAAAGCAAAAAGACTGACTAGGACATACCTGAACTCAGGTCCCTGGGATCCCCTCCTGTCTAGAGATTTGATGATCAGGGCTGACACTGGCTGGGTCACTCAGGAAGTGGTCTGGGGAGTGTTAGCCGTTCAGAATAGCTCTGCTGTAGTGGGGCCTAGAGGATTTGTCTCGAAGCTTTATTTGGATTGTAGTTCACATAAAATTGAACACAAATCCATCGTACGTGTCAGTGGAGTGCTGCTGCTGCAGGTCTGGGAGGGGGATCAAGTCTCTCTATTCCACCCCTTAGTACCACCAGTTCTCTCGAGTTTCACTGTTGTCCTGAAGAGCCAGAGAGCTAGGGAACTCAGAGCCTCTGATTACCTGTGGCAGAGACTGATAGATGTTTAACAAAACTGTTTCCTATTATTCCTGGGAAGTAACATATATAGGCCACATATCCCAGATTTCCTTGTGGTTTTGTATGACCATGTGACCGAGTTTTAGCCAATGAGATGTGAGCAGAAGTGCCAATCCCTTTTAGGCCAGGCCCACTAAAGCCTCCATGCTTTTCCTCCTTCCAACACACATGACAACCTTGGGAACCCCATGGACATGGTGACAGATCCACAAGGTGTGAGGACCCTGTGTCTCTGAATCACCAGTTGATGGCTAATTGCTTACTGGTTGGGAACTCCTTCCCTGAACAAGAAAAAAAAATTGTATTATGTTGAAAAAAATACCTTGGTACAATTTAAAACAGTCTAACAAAATCCTCAATGATATTAATCTTTGCTTATTTTGTCCTGGGTTCAACTGTAGTGTGTGAGCAAATGTGTGCTGATACGTATTTAAGAGCCAGAAAGTCAAGAGGAGATCAGAATAAGGTAAAGCCTAAATGAACTTTTTCTCTTCCTTTTTTAAATGGCAATCCTGACCCTTTACTTTAAAATTTTCTAAAAATGCAGTATTATTTTTTGTAGTACACTTTCCATTTTGAGAGTCATCTTTTTAAGCCTTTAATGTTTATCATTTTGAAGATTTTCCTGTACCTTAGTATATGTCTGCACACACATACAAACACATGCACACACACACATAGGCTTTTCTCTATAGCAATGAAAAAGTACTATATCAATATGACTTTTTTCCCTCACTTACTAGAATCTTCCAAACATTACATAGATAAAACTTGTTTATTATAATAGCTGCATAATATTCCAGAATACAGATTTATAATGTTTTATTTAACAACCCCACTATTGAAGGATATTAGGTTATTTGTGACATTTTGCTATTGCAAATGTTTCAATTTAAAATAAATTTACACATACATATTTTTTACATATATATGTGAATATTTCTATAGGATGTGTTCCCAGAATTGGAATTGCTGCATCAAAGGTATGCACATTTTAATTTTGGAAGAGATATTCCCAAATAACCATGAAATCAATTTATATTTCCACCAAGACTGTGAGGAAATTCCTATTTGCCCACATGCTCAGCCATGCTAGAAAGTATCAATCTTTTTATTTTTGTCCACTTGAGGGGCAAAAAATGGTATCTCATGCTTTAAAATTAACTCCTCTAATTATTAGAGAGTCTATACATCTCTCATCATGTTCATTTGTGGCTTTTACTTGTTCTGTGTGGGGTTCATTTGTCTCTACTGTATCTAGGAATTTTTGCTCCGTTAAAAAACTGGTTTTTGTATTACTATTTTTTTCATTACACATCAACTGAAACTCTGTTAGCTCTATTTTTATCTTCTTCTTAAAATGGATTTTCAGAATATTCAGGCTGATTTCTTTTAGTCTTCCTTAACTATAGGCAGAAAAAGATTCCAAAAGTCCTGGCTACAGAGAGGAAGTATGCTTAGTGATTATGGGTGTGGTCTTTGGTGTCAGGCTGACCTGGATTAGAACCTAGGTTGTGTCATACACTTTCCGGTAACCACAGGAAAGTTCTTATCATCTCTATGCCTCCATTTCTTCTTTTTAAAAATGACTTCAGTAAAGGTACTAGACACATAGAATTGTTACGAAGCTTAGACAAGACAATAATGCATGTATCTCACCACAATGCCTGAAACTTACGTGCTCAATAAATATTAGATAGTAAATTATTATTTACAATGTGGGCAACAGAGACACAGAATTGGACGTTTAAGTTTTATTCCAGGTCCTAGAACCTATCCCAGTGAAGTTACTCTTAACAAGCTCCAAGAAGGCTAATAAAACTTAACTTTTCTTAGAGTGGGCATTTCACCTTATGTTTCAGCCAGCCTTATGGAATTCCTATTTCCTGGAGCACTAAAATATTCAATTCATTTATTAATTCAGCCGTTACTCTTGTGTTCCTACCATGTTTAAAGACCAAGATATTCAATTATTTTAAGAATCCATTTCATTTTCTCTGCCTGGAACTTATTCTATATTCCTTTGGAAAAAGTGAAAATCCAAATTCCAGTGAAATGTGAGGAAACCAGCAGACAGAAAATTAAGGAAGAACCTTAAAGATTGTCTAGTTCGACTTCTCATTTTATAGATGAGGAAACTGTAGACCAGAGGAATAAAACAACTTTTCTAAGGTCATATAGTGATTTAGTGGGGGAATTGGAACGGGAACCCAGATATCCCGAATCTAAGCCAGCGCTCTGTTGACTGAATCGCTGTGCTCAAGGATGCACCTCTCCTTTTGGCCCAACATGATTTCAAAAATTAGAAACAAACAAAGAGAAGCACAGGTTAAAAAAAGATCAAAATGAGTCAAAGCTCTTCAAAGTTTGTCAAGAAAGCAGGAAGTATAAGACACTTCCCCGCTGGTTGGGAAAACATAGCTACATTTTCACCCAGTGGGACAGCATTCCAATTCTCCTTTCATTTGTTTTTGCCCCCTCGCAACAACCCATATTTAACAACGATACTCTACATTCACAGTAAATGGTAAACAACAGTCCTTCAGGTCTGTGGTTGGCAATCCCTTGTCCACATACCAAAGATGCTACAAGTGCCAATATCAGGCAGCAAGTGAACCTGCTGCCACACATGGATTCCCGTTCCTATCACTTCTGGGAGCTTCTACGCATAACTGTCTCCACCCTCTTGCCAGGTTTTTAGTTTTTTGTTTTTTATAAATTTATTTATTTATTTTTGGCTGTGTTTGGTCTTCGTTGCTGCACACGGGCTTTCTCTAGTTGTGGCGAGCAGAGGCTACTCTTCATTGCAGTGCGCAGGCTTCTCTTGTTGTGGAGCACGGGCTCTAGGCACGTGGGCTTCAGTAGTTGTAGCACATGGGCTCAGTAGTTGTGGTGCATGAGCTTTAGTTTCTTGCATTGTTTTCAGTTTTACTCTTCTGCTAGTTGAGAGGCTCTTCCTCCATCCTTGACCCTTGGAGTCACAGTCCTTTCTTGCTACCTCACTCTCATTTTCACACCAGTATAAAGTGAAACTGCTTTCTTCAGCAAATTTAAGTACTATTTCTATATGGAGCTCAAGGCCTATCTTTGGCTGGACACTGAAAGTTTTTTCTTCTCTCCTCTTCCTTCTCCTGAAACATCACAATCTTTTTGATTTTTATATATTGGTTGTGTCTTGGTAATTAGATTGCCTTCGTTTGATCCCGGACTAGGTACTTATTACCTGTGAGACTTTGGTTAAGTTACTTTATCTCTTTGTGCTTCTGTTTTCTCATAAGGCTGTTACAAAGATTTGAAACGCTAATACTTATAAGATGCTTAGAAGAGTGCACACGCATGTGTATGAACATGTGAGTGATATGCACATGCATGCACATGCATGTGTATGAACACGTGAGTGATATATGTGAAAACAGAGATGCCCTAGTTCTGGGTCTTAACACCATGCTCAGGTCTAAACCAAACCTCTAATTTCAATGAGAACAGCCTCCGTTCCCACCCTCTCTGTGCTGCTCCAAAACTCTGAACATCTTTAGCAACCATGCCCACCGGACTCACTGACCAGGACCAGAAGCCTTCAATCAGTAATATCTGACTCTCCCAGCCTCATTGTGGCACATATTAGACTGAGAAGGAACCCACACTCTCCTAACATATCTTATGTTGCGATAGGTTAGCCTTATTCTTAATTTAATAACATTGATAGTGATGTACTACATTGTCCTGTTAAGTAGGAAAGGCTTGGGAGCCAGATTGTTGGGGTATGAGTCTCACATTTGCCATCTGCTTAATATTTGCATCTATAAAATGGGATGATAATGAGAAATGGATTTGTTATGATGATGAAATGTGGTGATCTCTGTAAACTAGCTGTCAATGTGCAATGGGTGGCACAGAGTAATTAATAGTACTATTAACTATTATTATTATTAACACCCCTTTTTCCATTCAGTTGCCTCTGCTTAGGGCTTTCCATTCATACCCAGCGACTGAAAGTCGGGCTGTAGCACTTGCTAGCTCCTCCTAAGTGAAGAGTGTAGAGAATCATAGATATTTTTCTTGAGAAGATGAAAAGAGTTTGGAAACAAGTGGCCATCAAAAGCCCAGGGCAGACTGGACAGTGGATTTTGTTGGGTAATTCCCTGGGATGCCATCTGAACGTGTGTGGACTGACTCTCTGATCTCAGAAATTGTAAGACAGATGATAGGATTTAATCAACAAAATCAATTTCCCCTAAGCCTAAGTAGGCATTTAGGTACATTTACTATTTGTAAGAGGATTTACAATTGAGAGGAAACATCCGAATGTGGGGTAAAAATGGACAAAGTTATTACTGGATTCTGGGTCTCTACCTGTAGCTACAGTACCGTAAAGAATTGTTATTGGTGTGGCTCCATCAGTAATGCCTGCCATTCCGCTGTCACTGCACACACCCGACGAAGTCAGAGGTAGAGTGTCTGTTCTAACCTTCTTGGCCCCTCAGTAGTGGATGGAATAAATTTTTACCTCTAGATAGTCTTAATGCACCAAGCAGTTAAATGAAAAAATAAATATGTTTGATAGAATTAAATATAACGAATGCAGCAAAACTTAAATACTTTATGGGGAGGAAAAGAGAATGCTTTACAGAGTGTCTTGGATCACTTAGTCTCAGACATAAAGAAAGTGATGAGCTTAGGTGGTATTCAGTACCCAAGGCTCCAAGTAGACTACTGAGGGCGGTGATTCAAATGTCACTCCAGGCAGGAATGTTCAGTGGAGAAAGGACAGCCTCTTCAATAAGTGGTGCTGGGAAAACTGGACAGGTACATGTAAAAGTATGAGATTAGATCACTCCCTAACACCATACACAAAAATAAGCTCAAAATGGATTAAAGACCTAAAGTAAGGCCAGAAACTATCAAACTCTTAGAGGAAAACATAGGCAGAACACTCTATGACATAAATCACAGCAAGATCCTTTTTGACCCACCTCCTAGAGAAATGGAAATAAAAACAAAAATAAACAAATGGGACCTAATGAAACTTCAAAGCTTTTGCACAGCAAAGGAAACCGTAAACAAGACCAAAAGACAACCCTCAGAATGGGAGAAAATATTTGCAAATGAAGCAACTGACAAAGGATTAATCTCCAGAACATACAAGCAACTCATGCAGCTCAGTATCAAAGAAAACAAACACCCAATCCAAAAATGGGCAGAAGACCTAAATAGACATTTCTCCAAAGAAGATATACAGATTGCCAACAAACACATGAAAGGATGCTCAACATCACTAATCATTAGAGAAATGCAAATCAAAACTACAATGAGATATCATCTCACACCAGTCAGAATGGCCATCATCAAAAAATCTAGAAACAATAAATGCTGGAGAGGGTGTGGAGAAAAGGGAACCCTCTTGCACTGTTGGTGAGAATGTAAATTGATACAGCCACTGTGGAGAATAGTATGGTGGTTCCTTAAAAAACTACAAATAAAACTACCATATGACCCAACAATCCCACTACTGGACATATACCCTGAGAAAACCATAATTCAAAAAGAGTCATGTACCAAAATGTTCATGGCAGCTCTATTTACAATAGCCCAGAGATGGAAACAACCTAAGTGTCCATCATCGGATGAATGGATAAAGAAGATGTGGCACATATATACAATGGAATATTACTCAGCCATAAAAAGAAATGAAATTGAGCTATTTGTAATGAGGTGGATAGACCTAGAGTCTGTCATACAGAGTGAAGTAAGTCAGAAAGAGAGAGACAAATACCGTATGCTAACACATATATATGGAATTTAAGAAAAAAAATGTCATGAAGAACCTAGGGGTAAGACAGGAATAAAGACATAGACCTACTAGAGAATGGACTTGAGGATATGGGGAGGGGGAGGGGTAAGCTGTGACAAAGCAAGAGAGAGGCATGGACATATATACACTACCAAACGTAAGGTAGATAGCTAGTGGGAAGCAGCTGCATAGCACAGGGAAATCAGCTCGGTGCTTTGTGACCACCTAGAGGGGTGGGCTAGGGAGAGTGGGAGGGAGGGAGATGCAAGAGGCAAGAGATATGGAAACATATGTATAACTGATTCACTTTGTTATAAAGCAGAAACTAACACAGCATTGTAAAGCAATTATACTCCAATAAAGATGTAAAAAAAAAAAATGTCACTCCAACTGGAAATGACTTTCCTTGAACAGTGCTCTCTGCAGGGCACCCTTGACCTCTGTGTTCCTCAGGCTATAGATCAGTGGGTTCAGCATAGGTTGAAAAAACTGTAAAATAGGAAAAGGATCTTCTGCCGGTTGGCTGGATTCGGGGGCCGTGTGCATGACGATGGCACTGCCAAAGAAGAGCCCGATCATGCAGAGGTGGGAGCAGCAGGTGGAGAAGGCCTTTCTGCGGCCCTCACCCGACTGCATTCTCAGGATGGCAACCAGGATGCGTGTGGAGGAGACCCACACTAAGGCCCAACTAAGACAAACACAGAAGCAACAAAGATGACAACTTGGTTGAGCCAGGTATCAGCACATGCCAGTTTGAGGACAGACAGGATTTCTCAGAAGAAGTGGTTGATTTCATGAAGCCCACAGAAGAGCAGCCTCAGGACGAGGCCCACATGGACCAGGGCCAGGAGGGAGCCACCTGCCCAGGAAATCACCGCCAGGGTGATGCAGATGCTCCAGCTTACAATGACAGAATATTGGGGGGGGGGGGGTGGCAGATGGCCACATACTGCTCATAGGACAATACCGTCAGGAGAAGACACTCGGCATAAGCAAAAGTCAAAAAGAGAAAGGTCTGTGTCATGCAGCCAGCAAAGGAGATGGGCTTGGCTGGACTCAGGAGGTCTCCCAGCACCTGGGGCACCATGTTGCAGGCGTACGCTATGTCAACGATGGCCAGGTGTGAGAGGAAGAAGTACAGTGCAATCTGGAGTCCAGTGAGATGAGCCCCAGGATGACCCTGTTTTCCAGCAGGGTGAAGGTGTAAGACAGGGAGAAGAGCCCAAAGAGAAGTATCTGAATCCTTGGGCCAAGACAAAATCCCAGGAGAATGAATTCTGTAACCACTGTCTGATTTCCCCCCATTTCACTATGAAAAGGATAAAATGGGATTGCTCAGGACAGAGTTATCAAAAATATCTAGATATTATTTCATAAAAATAGTCATTTTTAAAGGACAAAATTTTAGGGTGTTGACTAGTTTTTCATTAAGTTAATCACTTAATCTATCATCCAGTTTTAGAGGAAGGGGATTGTGTCACCAATGATAGGTTACCTAGAGCCACTGACACTTGTGATGGGGAGAAAGACTGTCAAATCAAAAGAGAAAATAAAATAACCATGAAATAGGGATGATCTTGGAGCTGCACGTGTCAACATCACAAAGAGGATTTCTGGGATGCAGAAGTAATCAGTAATGGAAAAACTCCAAATATGAGAATTAGAATAGTCCTAGAAAAGAGATGTAATTCCAGTTTCTCAAAAGAAATATCAACTGCGTCACTTTCAGCAGCTGAAATCAAACTTTGCTCTCTAAAGCAGCTTACCTGATAACAGGAGGAAGAAAAAGATAAAATGAAACTTTTATGACAATGTGATTGTTTAAGTTGCTAAGGAGGAATCAGTGGATATGCTCTATGTGAGCTCTCATGAGTGATGAAATCAAACCAACCACTGGGCATTTGGCTATTAATGTACTGATGGGTTCACACTTACTGATTTACCAAATAACTATTGAAAAACAATCCTTACAATTTGTAGGAATTGGATTTGGGGGGCTGCCTAGTGTTCATGTATTGTGAATCTAGACTTGTGCGTAGGGGTGTGAGTCTGAAGTCAGGCATTCACACATCGTTTTGAAGGCTGTGGCGAGTGTGGATGCACACTTCAAGACATAGTTCCCCATGTGCTTGCACTTCAAGACATAGTTCCCCATATGCTTGCACTTCAAGACATAGTTCCCCATGTGCTACTTGTAACCCTACTACTCTACTCCTATCAAAAGAGAAAGTCTAGGTCATAATCTAACTGGGAAAGGCCATACCTGGAACAACAGTGTGTTGCAGGCCTCGCCATCCGTGTGACGGCTTAACGTTTGCATCATGTTTCATTTGTGAAATTCAGAAAGACAAGAAATGACAATTCATTAAAAAATCAACTCTGCCCTACTTCAGCAACACAAGAATTGATATCTGCTTTACAGATAGCTAATTTCTTTTTCGTAAAGAGAAAATTTAGTGAATTTGTCATTTTACAGATTTACATAGCATTAAATTGGTGGCCCAGTATTTGATGCTTCTGTGAATTGGTGATGTACCAAACAATAGTTGGCTTGTCCTTAAGTCCTGGATAACAGCTGCCTCAAAATACCATGTAGAAATCTAGCATCTTTGCTGGTGCAAACACTTAGTTGCACCTTTGCTGGGCAAAAATAACCTGGGGCTGAGCTACTGAATTTGCGCCTGCTTGCCGCTAAAGAAAAGACTTCTCCAGGGTTAATGTATGGAAAGGTGCTTTTGTTGATAAGATCCTGGTCCAGTTGTCGTTATACCAATGGAGACATTAATGAGATGCTCCCTGAGGACCTTGGAAATAAGAGAAACAATACTGATTTTGGGGAAGCAAAACTTGTAAAATCCACTCATAATGGATGGGAAGAACTGGAGGAGGAAAACAAGAAAACCTGTGTAGACATATAACTGGAGAGTTCTGAGTGCATCCAAAAACTCCACTCAAGGAGCTCTGATGCTATCTCACGGAAGAGGCGGAAGAGGATCTGATCGTGACTCAGGAATCCAAATGTGACAGTTGTGTGAGATACTTGTCTACAGTAAGACTGAGGAATAAAGAAGAGGGTTACCCATGGGGCCAGTTGTTATCAGCACGTCCTCAGCACTGTCCTGGGGAGTCTGGCCTGATGGTATGAGAGTGCTGTCCTCCTGGAAGGTCTATGTCTACAGCTCAGATGGCTTGAGTGCTCAGGGATCAATAACCCTCACTGATAAAATCTCCAGTTAACCCCCCCACCCCGATTCCATGCTCACCCCCCTGCCCCGATTCCATGCTCACCAATCAACTGGGAGGTATTCATTTACCTTCTTATGCAGATATTTTGACAAAGAGAGAATGTGCTGGTAAGCAAAGTTCTTGCCAATTTTTTTATAATAAATAATTCCATTCAGGGTTATTCACGGTTCGTTTTTTGAGTTTGAGTAGTACGATACAGATGAGAAATGAATAAAATTTCCGAAGCTGGATCTACAAAGTGAGGGCCAGGCCCTAGACAGAGATAATCACATAGAAATACAACCCAAGGAAAGCTTTTCTGAGAAGCTAATTGAAATCCTGAAGGACATCCCCACTAGATTCCTCTCTAGAAGCAACAAATGACTGTTTTTTAAATAAGTATTATCAATAAATTATTATATTACCAAGACACAATAGAATCTACCAAACTATGAACTCCTAACATGCGACTAAGGCTTATTTTTTTTCAGGAGTATATAAAATACTACTGTGCTAGGACAACCTTTTAAATTTATTTGGAAAACATATTAAAATATTTAGTTGTGAAAATGAGTTTGAATCTGCATCTTATAAAATGCTTAATCTCTTTATTCAGTCCTCCTTTATTTCCTTCTGTAACTTCCAAAATGATTAAAGGAAATAGAAACACTACTTACAAAGTATGAATCTCTTGGAAACCTAAAGGGAGAGAAAAGAGAAAGAAGGTCCTAACAAGTACATTAAGAGTCTTTACAAAAACAGTTGACATATTGACAACTGGATTGTAACCCACTCCTTGTGAACACTGAACAGGTGTATCTAGTTTTGTAATTTTGGCACTTAGCAAATGTTTACTGAGTGAACAAATGAATGAATGAATACACATAAATAAGTGAATGCCTAAATGTTGAAAGTTTGGACCATTCTTGGACTGGGTCTGTAATTTCTGACTTGCTTAAATCTTGACCATAATCATACCCAATTAAGGACATTCATCCCAAAGCCAAAAAGAACACTGACTGAAGTTTGATAATAACAACTGTAGAATCTCAAAATGTTTAAGCCCTGAACACTTGAAAGACACTTCTATTTTCTTTCTTTCTTCCCTCGTATTTTATTTCATTCTACATGTTAGTAAAAGCATCTTACCTGAACTCAAATGGATTGAATTTGCTAAAGGACTAGCAGAAGTGAAAGGAGAGACTAAGAAATGAATTAAATATACTGTGGTTCTGAATGCAACATTCAAGCATTGTTTGATGCTATAAATGATACATCTTATATGTATGCACAAGTTAGCATTTTAAAAATTGGCAAATTGTTTTATGACTAATATGTTATACATGATCTCTGTGGTTTCAAAGTAAATATCTAAGATTGAAATCATTTCTTTATACATGAACAAACATGTCAGCACTAGATGTGGCCTACGTTTCAAAAAGTAAAATTTAAGACCTGATGAACTGACAAACTCTTTTCTAATGTTGTGGGCATGAGTCACATAGCATTCCTAAAAATGAAAGCTATTTTTAAATCCTCAATTCAACTTAAGTACTGCATGTTTTACTTTCCAGTTATAGGAAATATTTGTTACAATTAATGTACTCAATAGAACCCTTCTCTGATTCTTTCCTAGATCAAAATATTTTAACATTTCTCTTGAGTTGTTTTCCTTGACCCATGTGTTAGTTAGAAGGATGCTGTTTAATCTCCAAATATTTGGGGGATTTTCCAGCTCTCTCTCTGTTATTGATTTCTACTTTAATTCCATTATGATCTAAGAACAGACATCGTATGATTTCTATTCTTTTACATTTGTTCAGGTGTGTTTTATGGCCCCAAATGTGCTGTATCTTGGTGAATGTTACATGTGAGCTTGAGAAGAATGTGTATGTTGCTGTTGGATGAAGTGGTCTATAGGTGTCCGTTATATCCAGTTGATGGATGGTGGTGTTTAGCTATATCCTTATTGATTTTCCTCCTGCTGGATTGTTCGTGTATGATAGTATATGGCACTACAGAGTAGTAATTAAAGAGCATAAGGACCAGACACACATTTACTACTTGGATGACTGGGTATAGTTCTTCACCCCTTAGCCCTAGTGTTAACGTTTTTGAAAGGAGAAAAGTGATAGTACCCTATTTCATGAGGTTGTTGTGAAGACTGAGATGGTACGTGTTAAATAGTTAAATGATTTAACTGAGACAAAAAACTGAGCGCGTTCTTGCCACACAGGAATTGTAAGTATTACAATGTAAGTCAACAATGCGATTTTGTGGATAATATACAGTTGAAGGATCAGGAAAGCAGGTTTTGGCTTCCGACCTTTCAATGGTTTTATTGGGAAAGTGCATGATTAGTTGAAGAGATATTAGGGATTAAAAAGAGTACAAAACTGTGACAATTCTATTAAAAACTACAGAGATTATCCTTTAAGTAGCAACTCCTTGCCTTTTCTTCACTTCCCTCAACCACACACACACACACACACACACACACACACACACACACATACACACACACATACACACACACATATACACACACACATACACACATTCATGTACATTCCAGGTTTGGGAAAGTCTAACATTTAAAGTATTTTCTGTGTGTCTGACACTGTTCTCCAAGTTATGGGTAATGGATAAGATGTGTATGGGCTTCATAGATTATATATTGTGGTTTTGTTGACGAGACATAAACACAAGGACTGAACTAATGTCATTCTCCCCTGAAATGAAAGATCACTCCATAATACATCCCAGTATAACCTTCCTTGGTTTGCGAAAACGATTCCATATATTTAACTTAAATCTATCACACAGGCTTTTCTTATTTTTTTATCTAGCGTCAATGTTCACAAGGTTATTGTTTCATGCAGCTACTTAACCACTGTGTAGAACAAAGTTAACCAAATTCTACACATACGTACACTATTTGTGAGGAATATGTTCAGAAAGTTAGCATTAACTTTTCCTCAAACTGTCCCCACAGCAGAATAACCATCAGTTCACATTTATAGAGGACTGAATTTCCTTACCTATGCTTAAGAATAGCACTATAAAAGTGAGAGTTAGGAGTTTGGGATTAACGTATACACACTACTATATATAAAATAGATAATGAACAAGGACCTACTGTACAGCACAGGGAACTCAATATTTTGTAAAAAATTATTTATTTATTTATGGCTGTGTTGGGTCTTCGTTTCTGTGCAAGGGCTTTCTCTAGTTGTGGCAAGCGGGGGCCACTCTTCATCACGGTGCGTGGGCTTCTCACTGTCGCGGCCTCTCTTGTTGCGGAGCACAGGCTCCAGACGCAAAGGCTCAGTAGTTGTGGCTCAAGGGCCTAGTTGCTCCGCGGCATGTGGGATCCTCCCAGACCAGGGCCCGAACCCACGTCCCCTGCATTTGCAGGCAGACTCTCAACCACTGCACCACCAGTGAAGCCCCAACAGTTCTATTTTTAATAAGAGTCTTAGATAATCTTATGCTGAGTTGGGTTTGGGACCTCTTAAGATAATATCCTCCTAGGTCACTGTCAACCCTGATACCACCATCTTTTCATAAAGCCCTCTCTATTCCCAGCACTCTCTTCAAGGCATTCTTTACTTCTGAATTCCTAAGAGTATAGATAAGGGGGTTGAGCATGGGATTGAAAAGTCTGTGAAACAGAAAAAGATATTTCTTCTGTTCCTTGGGGTTCCCATATCTGGGTCCAACATACATGATAATGGCTATGCCATGGAAGAGTCCAACCACACAGAGGTAAGATGAGCAGGTGGACAAGGCTTTTCTTTGATGTTCCCCAGGCTGGATCCTGAAGATGGCACAGAGGACACACATATATGAGCTTACAATTGAGAAGTGTCCCACTAGCACAGAAATCATTCCAGCCAGTACCACAGTTTCATGGATGTGTGTATCTGTACAAGCAAGTTTGAGAACAGCCATGATTTCACAGAAAAAGTGATTGATTTTCTGGGATATACAGAAGGGTAAGGGTAAAAGTAACACTAGATGAATCAAAGGCAGAAGGACTCCAATGGTCCAGGAAATCACCACCAGCATGATGCAGACTCCCCAGATCATGACGGCAGAGTATCAGAGGGGCTGGCAGATGGCTACATGGTGATCATAGGACATCACCACCAGGAGAAGACATTCCGTGACAGCAAATGTCAAAAAGACAAAGCTTTGTGTCATGCAGCCAGCAAAGGAGACAGGCTTGTCAGGACTCAGGAGGTTTACCAGCATCTAGGGCATGGTGCTGCAGGCATAGGCTATGTCAATGATGGCCAGGTGTGAGAGGAAGAAGTACAGTGCAGTCTGGAGTCCAGTGAGATGAGCCCCAGGATGACCCCGTTCCCCAGCAGGGTGAAGACATAGAACAGAGAGAAGAGCCCAAAGAGAAGCATCTGAATCGTTGCATCAAGGGGAAATCCCAGTAGGGTGAACTCTGTGATACATGTCATATTGTCTCCCATATCCCTATGACACAGGAAATTCAGTTAATGTCCATGGTTAAAGAGAAGTCTTTGAAAATAGATTTATGTCAACTATACCTTTCTGTGGTATAAAAAAGTGTTCAGAAACACTTTCAGTGAATTTTTGTGTTTTTAAATGAATGCTTAAAGAATTTATTTGGGGCTTCCCTGGTGGTGCAGTGGTTAAGAATCTGCCTGCCAATGCAGGGGACACGGGTTCGAGACCTTGTGCATGAAGATCCCGCATGCCATGGAGCAGCTAAGCCCGCAAGCCACAACTACTGAGCCTGTGAGCCTAGAGCCCGTGCTCCGCAACAAGAGAAGCCACCACAATAAGAAGCCTCTGCACCACAATGAAGACTAGCCCCTGCTCGCCTCGCCGCAACTAGAGAAAGCCTGCAGGTAGTAACAAAGACCCAATGCAGCTAAAAATAAATAAACAAAACAAATAAAATTTTTTTAAAAAGAATTTATTTGGTAACCTTAAAATATATACATACATACACATAAACACATATATACATGTATTTCCTTTCTTGTTGTTAAGTTTTTAGTAGAGGCTAAGTTTTCAAAATATTGGTTTGGCCAAAAAGTTCGTTTGGGTTTTTCCGTAAGATGTTAAGACGGTACGGAAAACCCGAACAGAGTTTTGGGCCAACCCAATGACTATGTTGCCACATGTTAATAGAATACATAGTTTTTGTTTCTTTCACTGAGATACCTCATATCCCTCAAATAAATTCTGCTTTTCTTTGCTCATATTAGAGTTACTTCTGTTGTTTTTTTTTTTTTTCAAAAACTATGACCCTTAACTGATACACATGCTGAAGTCCTTAAGCTGCAGTACGTCTAATCTCAACTTGGAAGGGCTCATCAAGGGCAGGGTATACTAAAGGTAGATGTACCACTTTCCAGATACACCATTAGCCTCTCACCTACCTGTCGAAACACACTTTCTACTCCTGCATCTGTTGTCACCTCCACAACTAATATTGCACAAAATCTCTTCTTGTTCAAATATAATGACTTATTTTCAGCCTGAAGTCTATTTCTTCATATTTAGCTTTTCAAAATACTTAGATGAACATTTATATGAATGACTGAATAGATTAGTACTGTGTTGTTTATCTAAACACAGAAACAGATTCAGTAACTTTGTTAGATTTTGATTCAATATTGATAAACACTCTAGAAATACCCAGTTTTGGATACTGACTCTGCACGCGATTGGCAATAGCTAGAGGACTTCTGTGAGGGATGCTGCAAAGGGGTCTTTAAATTCCTTGAGACATTGAACTAAATCATCTTTCTTATTCTATGATTCCACAATTAGAATGTACGTAGAAACATGATATTGCCCTTCTTGCTTAAATTTTATTCCCTTTTTTTTTTTTTTTTTTTTTTGCGTTACACGGGCCTCTCACTGTTGTGGCCTCTCCCGTTGTGGAGCACAGGCTCTGGACGCGCAGGCTCAGCGGCCATGGCTCACGGGCCCAGCCGCTCCGCGGCACGTGGGATCCTCCCGGACCGGGGCACAAACCCGCGTCCCCTGCATCGGCAGGCGGACTCTCAACCACTGCGCCACCAGGGAAGCCCTATTCCCATTTTTTAATGTAAAATCATCTTGTCTTGAACAGAGCAAGAGTGAGAAGTAATTCTCCATTTAAATGGCTATAAAATTATCAACCCATTTAAAAATCATCCCATTTGCCTTCTTACTCCCCTATTGCTATTCCAATGATAAGTGTCAAGTCCAGAAGTTTGAAAATAAAATAATTTGGTATTTATTGATTTCCTATTACATACCTACCATTGTTCTGAGGGTGGAGCTATCAATGATAGGAACTCTGAACACATACTAACTGCTTAGACTCTGGTCTCATAATACTGTACATAAATACATACTTATCCAATAACTGAATATTTGTCCTTATATATTTAGATATTTGATTTCCCTCTATACGTGGTTTTAGATACTGTCTCTGCAGTGGTTCTTTAAGCCTAGTGGTACTTTAAGCCTAGTTTTTAAAATTAAAAGGTACTGGACTTTTTTGATTAATATTAAACATTTACCAGAAAGTCGTACACACTTATCTCATTACCTTAAAAATAGCTACCAGTAAAAAATAACCATTCATATATTGATTATATTAACATATTGATATATTGCTTAATAGTATCTTTTACTCAGCCTACTATTTTTACTATCAATGAGAAAAATTTGAGCATTAATAAAAATATACTTTTGCATGATATTGAAGAGTGACAGTGAAAGCTAACAGGCAATGAAAATGATGTTAAAATATATTTGACCAGAACTCACAAAAGTAATTAAGAAACTTGTGTATCTAGGGATGATTTTTGTGTAAGGACCTCACAAAATCTTCATGCAGAAAAAGCAAACATACCTGGTGTGGCTAAATTTCCTGATGGTGCTGGAAGGCTTGTTCCTCCTCTGAGAACTGTCAAGGAAGGATATTGGCTTTTCATGTTGCCTAAAAGAAGAGAAGGCTTTATTCATGTATTATCTCCACAGGGCACCTTCTCAATTGTCATGAGGGCTTTGTGTAGGACAGGAGACAGCAGGTCTCACTTACACCAGCGTGCTCCCTATAGAGACGTAAAGAAGCCAACCACTGTTCCCCTTCTGAGACTGAAGAGGATTGGCAGTCTCTGTCTCTGAGGAAGCCAGAGAAATAGCGAGATCTTTAGAGGTTAAGATAAGAACAGGAAATACCTTCATAATTAAAAGGATACACACATATTAAGTTATACTCTGGTGACCCCATGAATATTACAGGTACCCAAATATAGGAATTTATTATAGTTTCATGAATTTTTATGTTGTTCCAGCTCCCAAACATTCAAGAGGCACTCAGGAGATGCAGAGATTCATCCCTGGTTATTGTCTGACAGTGAAATAGAAACTTGACCTTAACTCCCAAAGCCATATTTCTTTTAGTGTACAAAGTCCTGTTTCCCAGCTGCCGTGAACCTTATAGGAGAATAAACTTATATTCAAAGGTGATAACCATGAAATCATTTTAGATAGCGACTCAGAAGCTGCATCCTTGAGCACAGATCCGGAAATGTGTGGGCGCCCCTGTTAGGGTTTCACGTTGGACATGCCCTGCAGCTCGGTGATCTGCCTGGAGGGTGAATGAATAAGGCACAAGGGCTGAGTGAAGCTTACTTTTGAAAAACTTCCCTTTTTGAAATTTCCGGACCTGCCCTTATGGGAAAGATAGAGCTCTGTAAAAGCAGAGGGCCAACTCCTGTCCTCTCTACCCTTATGGTGGGGCTGGTTATAGGTATTCTACCTATCAGAGTAGGCAAATACTACTATCCCAGTCTATACTGGAGGAATACAGTATTCCAATTCTTCAGGGTGTTATCAACAGTCCACTGCCTTAAATCTGTGTGTCAGGTTACAATTTCTATCAGGTCTACAAGTTCTGAGCAATGCAATATGTGTTGGAACCAGTGAATCCCTTGGTCATTTGCCCTTTGTCACTTCCTTTGTTGTGAAATGGGCCTATTGGACTGAGGTGATACTATGTGGGAAACCGTATCAGAAATCAGATAATCTAATGGCCCTCCAAGAGGTACTAATCAAGATACCGCACACAAGAAAGCGAAAGTCACACCTGTGATGTGTGTCATCTGCACTCACAGTGAATCATTGCCCTTTGTAGGGTAGAAGGAATCAGCATGCCGCCAACTGACTTATTGGTCTCCTTAAGAGGAAGGTACCATATTGAGAACAGATACTCAGCACAGTAAAGCAGCCTTGGTGAGGTGCAGACTGTGCTGGTGCAAAGCCCCCACCTCTGTTACCATGCCTAATGCATTTGTGTGCTCACTGTGTAATCACTGGAGTGGCTGAAAGCAGAGGCTGCCTGACACTTACTGGCTATACCTGGTTGTTTAATGCCTCTTCTGCAATGATGTCTCTGATTGGCATGAATATGGGATATACAGATTCATACACTTTGTGTACCATCCCACATCTTTTTCCCATACCTCCATTCACCCAATATTCCAACTGTCCTCCTTCCAGATCCATTATCAGTCAATCAGCACATTTGCCATTTTTCAGGAATCCATGAATATCTTATCTCGGGAAACTTTTCTCTCCACAAGGTAGAGGAATAGTTGAATGGCTAACTATGGGCAATGTCAAGTTTACCCTCATTAATTACCTTTAAGGCCCCCCACCTGAGTGTTACATATATTGCACCAATATATCTAGCCAAATCATCCTTGTATCAGGCCTTTCTTCCTAAATTGTCAACTGGTTGTAAGAAATCTCTTGGAGATAATACATACGTGTGCACACACACATACACAAAAATACATACATACATTAGAGAGAAGCATCAGTGATACAGGTGATATGGGGATCTGGGCCAACTGTCCATCCAACTTACTTTGTCTTCTGCACCTGCTCTTGTCCTAAGTTGTACCACATTCAGTATATGATGCATGATTGCTGTGATGACTCTCTCCTATGATCTGGTGAGTCTGATAGCATCTCAGTTCAAGACAGGCAACTCTGGATTTATAGTAACTTGATACTCTGTGATTAGTCTCTCCCAAGTCTCAGCAATATGTGAGGAATGGTGTTGAGAAAGGTGTGTTGTCTTCTGCTGGAGTTGGAAAGCTTTGATGCGGAGTCCCTGTGGCCTGTCTCATGATTCACCCATTGGGGCTTACCAGAGACATCTTTATCTACCAGAGATACCTTCAGATCCACGTGGTCTGCCAGTCAAAAGTTCCAAGTGCTAGAGCTATAAATATTAAATGTATAGTTCAATGAATTTTCATGTATCAATACACGTGTGGAAGCACCATCCAGACAGAAGCACAGAGCATCTCCATCACAAGAGAAAATCCCTGTGACCACCTCATCGCTAGAAATCACTTTCCTACTCCGAGGTAACCACTATTCTGACTTCCATCACATAGATGAGTTTTGCCTGTTTTTGAATCTCATATAAATAAATTACACACTATGGATGCTTTTGTCTCTGGCTTCTTTGACCCAATATAATGTTTTTGAGATTCACCCACGTTGTTTGGGTATCAGAAGTTCATTCTTTTTTATGCTGCGTAATATTCAATATGAACATTCCAAAATTCATTCACCTATTCTACTGTTCATGGACATTTGGGTTATTTCTAGTTTTTGGCAATTGTAACTTAAGTTTCTATGAATATTCTTATACATGTTTTCACTGGGTATATACCAAGGAATAGCATTACCAAACCATAGGATAGGCACAGATTTATTTTTAGTAGGTATTGCCAAACAGTTTTCCAGTGTGGATTTATAATTTTACACTCCTACCAGCACTTGATATTAATTTTGTAATTTTAACCACTGTGGTATTTCTCTGTGATTTTATTTATATTTTATTGATGAGTAATTGTATTGAACAGATTATCATATGCTCATTGACCTTTTAGATATCCTTTTGTATGAAGTGCCTGTTCAAATCTTTTGCCCAATTTTTGAGGGTTTTTTTTTTCCCTCTTGTTAATTTGTAAGCATTCTTTAAAGAGTCTGGACGTGAGCATTTTGTTGAATATAGGTACTGAGGACATCTTTTTCCAGAATGTGGGTTCCCCACTGGTAACATCTCTCAAAACTATGATACAATATCATAATCACTATATTGTCAAGGTGCATAATAACATTTTCATCAGCACAAGAATCTCTCATGTTGCCTTTTTCTAGCCACATCGACTTCCCTCCCACACCCACTCTGTCCTTAACCACAAATCTGTTCTATATAATTTTGATATTTCAAAATTATTACATAAATGTAATCATACAGTGTGATTAGTAGATAATCTTTTGTGCTTGGCTTCCCCCCGCCCCCCCCCCCCGGCTTAGCATAATTCTCTGGAGATTCAACCAGGTTGATACATGTATTAGTGGTCTGCTCCTTTGTATTACTGAGCCGTATTCTGTGTATCCCAGTTTAACTATTCACCTGTTGATTGTTTCAGTTTTGAGCTATTACAAAAAAAGCTGCTATAAACATACACGTACAGGGTCTTTTGGGGGGGGGCGGGGTGTGTTTTTGTAAACATAAGTCTTCGCTTTCCTAAATTTGATTTTTGGTATCTTTAAATTATTAATTAACTTTTCTTAATTCATATTATATGGTTATAGTGCTATGAAAATTGTCTATTCATATTGGGTGAGTTGTGATTGTTTTTTTTGAGGAAGTGTTCCATTTTGTCTAAGTGGTCAAATTTATATGTGTTGAGTTGTTTATGATTTCCTTTATTATCCTTTGATGTCTGCAGTGATGCCCTGTTTCATTCTGATACTTTTAGGTTGTGTCTTTCCCTTATAAATCCTGCTAGAGATTTCTAAATTTTATTGATTCATTAAAAGAAACAGCTCTTTGCTTTACTGATTTTTTTGCTTAAAATTTCAGTGTTTTCTGTTCTAATCTTCGTTAATTCCCACCCTCTGCTTGCTTTGAATTTATTTTGCTCTTCTTTTTCTAGGTTCTTGAGGTAAGGACATCTATTACTCATCTGAAACTTTTCCTCTTTCCTAATGTACACATTTATTGGTATGTTTCCCTCTCTGAACTTTGAAATGTTGTGTTTTTATTTTCATTCAGTTCAATATATTTTCTTTATTTCTCTTGAGACTTCTTCTTTGACTTATAAGTTTTTTAAAAAGTGTATTTTAAAATTTTCAAGTGTTGGAGATTTTTCTGTCTTTCTTATATTGATTTCTAGTTTGATTCCATTGTGGTTGAAGAATTTCCTCCATATGATTATTTCTTTTAAATTTGGTGAGGTGTTTTTACAGGCTAGAATAGATCTAACTGTTCTGTCAGCCCTTGAAAAGAATGTGCACTCTGCTGTTGTTCTGTAAATTTTATGGAATGTTCTATAAATGACTATTAGATTCTTTTCGTTGATGGAGCTGTTGAGTTCTTCCATATTCTTGCTGACTTTCTCTCTAGTTGTTCTATCAGTTTTTGAAGTGGCAGTGCTGAAGTCTCTAACCATGTGTGGATTTGTCTACAGTTTTGCATCATATATTTTGAAACTCTTTTGTTTGGTGATACACATTTAGGATTGCTATGTCTACTTGCTGGATTAAACTTTTTATTACGTAAAGTTCCTCTTTGTTTCTGAAAATTTTCTTTGCTTTATCTCATATTAATATAGCTACTCATGCTTTCCTTCCATTAATGTTTACATGATATATCTTTTTCCATTCTTTAAGTCCATCCACCTATGTTGTTAAACTTGAAGTGAGTTCCTCATAGACGGCATTCAAGAAACAGATAGAAGGGTCATGCTTTTTAATACACTGTCATCCTCTGTCTTTAAATTGATGCATCTAGACCATTTATATCAAATCTAATTATTGATACTTTAGGGCTTGCGTCTTATTTTGTTTTGTTTTCAGTCTCAACTCTCTATTTTTTATTTTTCCTGTGGGTTACTTGAATATTGTTTTAGAATTCCATTTTGATTTATCTATAGTGTTTTTAGTATATTTCTTTGTATAGCTTTTTGGTTGCTTTTTATAGTTTAGTGCTTGGTCTAGATATTATATTATATATGTGTGTGTATATAGATATTATATTATATATGTGTGTGTATATATATATAAGTCAATTGATGTCACTTTTTACCAGCTTGAATGAAGTATAGAAATATTACCTCCTTTTGCATCTCTTGACTCTCTCCAATTTATAATTTTCTTCAATATTTCCTCTCCATAAATTTAGAAAAGTACCAAAAAAAGATATAATTTTGGCTTGAACCATCAAACATAATTGAGAAACTCAAGAGGATAAGGAAAGCCTATGGAATTTACTCATAATTTTTCTTACCATGTTCTTTCTTCCTAATATTCCAAGTTTCCTTTTTTTCTGTTTAGAGAATTCATTTTTAAAGATCAGCTTTGTTGTGTATAGAATTCTATGTTGACAGTTTTTAATTTCAGTAATTTAAGATGGTATTCCATTTTATTTTGTCTTCCATGATGTTTGTTAAGAAGTCAACTATAATCTTATTGTTGTTCCCTTGAAAGTAATGGATTTTTTTTTTTCCTGGCCAGTTGTAATGTTTTTTCTTTACCTTTCATTTTCAGCAGTTTGACTAATATATTTCTCAGTGAGGTTTTACTTATATTTATCCTGTTTGAGTTCTCCCAAGCTTCTTAAATCAGTGTGTTGATATTGCCTGTCAGATTTTAGAACTTCTTGTCATTATTTTTTTTCAAGTAATTCACCTGTCCCATTTTTTCCTCTTTTTTCCTTATGGGACTCCAATTACATGTATGTTAGACCTTTTGACTCTTTCTTACAACTTCATTTTGCCCTCTTGAGTTCTTTATTTTTTTCTCTCTTTAGTTCTGGCAATATATATTGAACTGTATTTTTTTTTTTTTTTTTTTTTGGCGGTACGCGGGCCTCTCACTGTTGTAGCCTCACTGTTGTGGCCTCTCCCGTCGCGGAGCACAGGTTCCAGACGCGCAGGCTCAGCGGCCATGGCTCACGGGCCCAGCCGCTCTGCGGCATGTGGGATCTTCCCGGACCAGGGCACGAACCTGCGTCCCCTGCATCGGCAGGCGAACTCTCAACCACTGCACCACCAGGGAAGCCCTATTGAACTGTTTTTAACTTCACTAATCTTGACATCAGTTGTAGCCTGTCTTCTGCAAAATACATCTAATGAGTTATTTGTCAGATTTCTTTTATGGAAAGATTTAGAATGGTAACTGGACTTTTAAAATCAGATTCTTATTTTCAATCGAAATACTACATGTTGTCATCTATTCTCTCCTTTATTTCTTTTATACCAATTATAGATATTTTAATATCCTTTTCTATTAACTCCAATATCTGAATGATCTGTTTTTTCCTAGTAACTTATTATCTCTTACCAATCATTTTTTGCATGTTTAGGGATTTTTTTAAATGCTGAAGTTATGGATAATATGCTATAGAAACTCTCAAGAGTTTTGAGATTTTTTTTTTTCTGGAGAGCAGTTAGACTACTTGAAGATCACCTTGTTCCTCTTAAGGTTCAGTTTTAAGCTGTGTCATGGTAAGTAACACAGCCCCTAGTCCCAGGACATGGGAATTCTCCCAAGACATGGAATTTCTAGAGCCCCATCTGAGTTTCTAACTTTTGTTTTGTTCTGTTTGCTTTTGACCAATCTCTTCCCATTCTGGCTGGATCTGAACTCTAACATCTCCCCAGGAATTTGTGAGGTTTTTTTCTTCTTTCAGTCTTCCAGCTGCTGCTGCTACTTTCTGCTAGGTCTCTCGTTAGCCCATTTTCACATAGCTAGGGAGTTAACTCAGGAAACAAATGACATTTTAACATGAATATTTCTAGGATTCTCTCTCTATTGCTCTCCTCATATTGGATGTTGACCCCCAATTCCTAACTGATCTAGCAGCCTTGAACTCTAATCATTGCTTCCTCTGGTCACCAAGACCACTGATCCCTCCTTGGGTTCCATATTCCTGTACAAAGTCCAGGAAAATGCCTTCCTGGGAGAGTTTGGGCCAATGTATTCACCTCATATGCATCCCCTCCATTTCTTCAACAATTGACAAAAGTTGTTTTCTATATGTTGTTGAGATTGTACAGCTGTATATGGTGGGAGTGTAAATCTAATACCAGCTATTTTGGTATAGTCAAGACACATACTAATTTATTTTTAATGTGAATCTAGAAAACCTTTCCCCTGCACTTAAAATTTTAATTAAAATATAGTAGTTACAAGATTACTGAAAAAAAGGGGTTTTAATAATTTGGTTTCATGAGGGAAAATCTCATCCAGGAGTGGAAAGTTTGTTTTAGAAGTAATGGTCATTTTGCATGACATTTTCTGGAAGTCCCACTCCATGCATAATCATTAGTGTGGCTTATCTTTGCCCATTAAGAAGTCAAGTCTCTAATATGTTACTATATTCCACTATATATTTGTTTACTATTTAACTTTTTATTTTTTTAATGGTTGAGAGACATAATAAAGTGAAATATTATTGCCTGAAAATACTCTGCTAGTCTTGAAAATAAAAAGGCAGAAGCTTCAGAGGAAACCTTGTTAAGAGATATAAAAATAGTAGGAAAGTGAGGTAATTAGAGAATAAATCTGCATTTAATTATGCATGTTGTAAAACATAAATGGGAGACTAAAAGAGAATGTAGGTGAGAGGTAAAAATCAAAGCAGAAGTAAAGGAGGGATGGAAACATTTCTATAATGGGTTATGAGACAGTGTTATCTTTTTTTGGTCAATACTAAGTATTTTTCAACTCTTGTCAGATGACTTGGAAATTGTTCGCTATCCGACAGTGAATCCCAGTCCTGTCTTCACTTGACTCATACCTGGTATTGTAGAGACATTTAGTTCTGCAATGACTGTATGTATTGAGCAACATTCTGCAGCCAGGAATTTTCCTTCTGGGTGTTCATTTCCCTGAAAACTAACACTGGTTACCAGGCGATGTGAATGCTTATGATTGAATTGGTTACTTAGTGTAATGACATTGTTTCAATAATTAAACAACAAGAATTTAAGAAATAAGCTATTAATCCATTTCTTGAAAAAACTGTGCTCTTTAGATTTTTATGGCTTTAAGCATATTGATAATCCAGATGTCTCATCTCTGGACAAAAATGCTTAACACCAGAGATGAAACCTGCACATCAAAATTCTTCCTATTTTCAGGTAGTGTCTTGGACAATTCAGATTCTCTTATCAAATTTTGCTGTTAGGTAATTTTTCTGACCTTGAAGTCATCCTCCGACCACATTCCAAAGGAAGAAGGCTCTACTTAGCCAAAAGTTCTATCCACCCCTCACATGGACCTCTTCTGCCGTTCCCTCCACGGAGCACCTTTCACCTTAGCATTCCTGAGACTGTAGATGAGGGGGTCCAGCATTGGACTGAAGACACTGTGAAACAATAACAGCTTTTTCTCTTATTTCCTCTTTGACTAGAGTACGGGGACCATATCAGTGCCATGTCAGTGCCAAAGAAAAGCCCAACCACACCATGGTGGGAGGAGCAGGTGAAGAAAGAAGGCTTTTCTTCAGCCCTCTCCTGACTGGATCCTCAGGATGGTCCAGAGGCTGCTAGAATAGGAGACCAGCACCAAGCAAAGGGACCTAAGACAAATACACAGGCAGCAAAGATGACAGCTTCACTGATCCATGGGTCAGCACAGGCCAGTGAGGACACGTAGGATTTCATAGAAGACATGGTCCACTTCCTAGGACTCACAGAAGGACAACCTTAGAAGGAGAACTGCATGTACCAGAGCCAGGATCAATCCACATGTCCAGGAAGTGATGGCCAGGACCGTGCACGCTCTCCAGTTCATGATGACAGTGTACTGGAGGGGACGACAAAGCGCCGCAAACCTATCATAGAACATCGCCACGAACGTCAGGCACTCGATGTGAGCAAAAGTCAAATATAAAAGTGTCTGCATTATGCATGGGACAAAGGAGAGGGTTCTATTCAGATCTGCTAAGTTTACCAACATCTCAGGGACACTGTTGGAAGCATAGGACATGTCAATGACGACAGGTAAGAGAGGAAGAACTACACTAGGCTGTGCAGTCTGGGATGCAGACAGATGAGTCCAGAGATCATGCCATTCCCCAGCAGGCTGAGGGCAGAAAATAGAACATTCAGAAGAGGATCACTGCCATCTCTGCACTGAGTGGAAATCCTACCAAGATGTGACCCACGTCACATCTAAAGATAGTCTGCCAAGGACAGAAGGATGACAGAAAGATTAGTCTAAAGAATTAATAAAACTTGAAGTTATTTAATTCAAAAGAATTCAGAGGAAACACATACTAATTTCTGTTCTGTTTCAATTATTTTCAGTCTTAATGTAGCAAATATTTCAGAACCACATTTATAAAGGAAGGACAAAGTGTTTACCATAGTGTAAAAATAATATTGTGGGGTAATAGAGTCAGTAATTTTATTCTTGATCCTCTACTTCAGCTTTTCTGTTTCCTTATAAAGAAACTAATTATTTCAGTACTTTAACAATATTTACATGAACTGATGATTTATTTTTAGCTTAAAAAAATCTTACAATTCTAGGGCTTCCCCGGTGACGCAGTGGTTGAGAGTCCGCCTGCCGATCGATGCAGGGGACACGGGTTCGTGCCCCGGTCCGGGAAGATCCCACATGCCGCGGAGCGGCTGGGTCTGTGAGCCATGGCCGCTGAGTCTGCGCGTCCGGAGCCTGTGCTCCACAACGGGAGAGGCCACAACAGTGAGAGGCCCGCGTACCACAAAAAAAAAAAAAAAAATCTTACAATTCTAGAATTTTATTTTAGTTATTCACTTAGTACCTTTACTTATTTTTCTTTCTGTATGAAAAATTTGCTGACTCCTCACGATTTTAGGTCAGAGTTTCAAAAGACTGAGTCATAGTGAAAGTAAGATCCATGTCATATCTGATGATACTATATTCAATTTTCTACTTTCTAGAAACAGAAAAATAAAATGTCATATAAATGACTAAGAAATCTATGATATAAAGGTAAGCATTTTAATTATTTTGATATGTGAATACCTAGTCTTTGTAATACATATATATCTACCGGCTATATATTAGAAATTTTAAAGTGATAAGAAACAAATATTATACCTATCCTTTGTTTTTCCTTTGGCAATAACATTTATGAACACTTTCTCATGTGAAAAATCTTCTATGACATTCATTTAACAGTGAAGCAGCTTTTTTTTCATTCATACATACAATGCAACTTAGTGAATCTCATTTTTTGACAATTAAGTTTTGGACTATGTCCATTTTATTCGCCATGATGTGTTATGGGGCAAAAAATGTACATGCATGTGTGTATGTGTGCGATATACGTGTGTATATATACAAAATGTGTATGTATGTATGTCTATCTATCTACTTATCTATCTATCTATCTATCCTTTAACTTAAAAGCTTAGCATATATTCCTAGGAATGGAACTGGTGAGGCAAAGGATGCTTTAGTTGCTTGTTAAGAAAGAAGTAAAAGCAAGCCAAGCAGTTAGATAATCTAAAGCTTCACCTGGGCAAGAAACCCTCAGTGGGAAATGACAGCAGTTTGTAAAGCTTAATTCATCCTTCCCTGGTAGTTGCCCTACCTGAAGGGCATTTCTATCACGCTGACTCCTAAGAGGCATTCTCTTTAAACCTCTGGCTTAAACGGGGAATAACCTTCTACTTTGGGAGTTTTCTTACAATTACTTGATAAGTGGTAAATAAGAAAACAACAAAAAAAGAAAAATAGAGACTCCTTGAACTTGAATTCAACCTGGGTGGTGGAGAAGGAGAGCCGTGACTTCAAGAGAGGACTGCTTTGCCCCGGGTGCCAGTAGGGGGCCTCCGGCAATCAGCTCCCTCAGGGCTACCTAGACTGCAGAGAGGCCTCATCCCATCACAGACTGTGCACGTGCTTCTGGTACTGCCCACAACCTATGGCTGATGGCGGTGGGGATTTAATGGCCCCACCGTCTGGGCCAACGTGGGAAAAATGTGTTTCACCGTTGGCTGTGGGGTTGAATGAGCCTCTGTTGCACTGACATTGCAGGTTTCCCGCCTCCCCTTCATTCTCCAATGTTACTCCCTAATAAATATCCTGCATGCCAAACTCCACCGTGGTGTCTGCTTCTGCAGGATCCCACAGGGGACAATCTGACTAACAATATGCAGACCTTGATCCTCCCATAATCACCAACCTTGAGACCTTGTCTCATTCTACCCTCTGCCTTGAGCCTTGATTTAACTGTCCTCAAATCCCAAATCGTTGACACATCCGTTTTCATATCTTACTTTCTAGGTTTTTGAAGTTTTCCAAACGGCAACTCCTTCATCTACACTGCATTTTAATCCTCCTACACGATACCCAGCTGCCACAACACAACAGGTACTCCTTGAGTCGTCAATGTCTTGTAGAGCAATATGTATTTTACACTCAAACAACTTCAGATGTGGGCAAGGCAGCCCGCTGTGATCTTGCAGCCGTGCCCTGTGGAACATAATGGATCACAGTTGGGAAACAGATGAAGATGCATATCTGCTTCTAACACCTTTAGCTTGGAAATGACTGATGTTACTTTTGCTCACTTTTTAGGCCAGAAAGAGTCACATGTAGTCATTCTAATTTTAAAGAGAGCTAGTAAATATGGGGAGTTACTGGGACATTTGACGACCTCTGTAGCTCCAACATTTGACGGAACTGTTTTTTGCTGGCTGACTAGCACTGATGGTTCTTTTGCCTTTCCCACTCTGCATAGTGATGACACACTGATTGCTTGAAATTGTAAGGCTCCCTCCTCCCCCTTTAGAAAGTTTGTTATGAAACATTTACCATTGCTCATACATAAAACTATTTTAAAACTCTATCCAATGTAGTGATTTTCCTCTCAATTTTAGGGTCTAATCTAAGAATTTTTCCTTATGTAACTGACATCAAAAGTAAGACTATTCTTAGCCAGTGGGAAGCAGCAGCATAGCACAGGGAGATTGGCTTCGTGCTTTGCCACGACCTAGAGGGGTGGGAGAGGGAGGGTGGGAGAGGGAGGGTGGGAGGGAGGCTCAAGAGGGAGTTCTATTAATTAAAACTACTACTACTAACACTACATATGATGGTGTTAGTTCTGGCTGTTACCTTAAGATTCAACCTTAACCTACAGACAGTCCCACAGAAAGTAGACTGTTCCTCTTTATAGCAGTCTCCATAGTGAGAAATTCCAGAGTTGAAAATATTTACTTCACTTTCTGATGATGATGGAGAATAATAAAGCTGTATTCTCTCCACTTTGGGGAGCAAAGTTTGGGGTTTTTTAAAAAATTGAAGCATAGTTGATTTACAGTGTTGTGCCAGTCTCTGCTGTACAACAAAGTGACTCAGTTATACACATATATACCTTCTTTTTTTTAAACAGTATTTTCCATTATGGTTTATCCTAGGAGATTGGATATAGTTCCCTGTGCTATACAGTAGGACCTTATTGTTTATTCATTCTAAATGTAATAGTTTACATCTGCCAAAGGTTGTATTTTATAATTGGTTCAATACAAACAATTCTCATAACTCTCTTGAGAACTTAGATGTTCCAAGGAGGCCCCATTAGTCATGACACCTATAAACATCTTTCCTGAGGGAAAAAAGTTTTGATGAACATTCTCCCTGGAGGAAAACAAAGATCACTCGTGTTTGATTGTTTGTGCAGGAAATATTCTGGGGAAAGTCAGGAGCAGATATGTTATCATAGAATGGAAATATATTTTCAAACATCTCAAAGGCCGTAACCTGAGGCAAATATCACAGTTTAGAGGACATAACACTTGGCCATACAATAGCTTTGCTAATTCAAACTTCTTACCCCCCTGGTGGTTTATTAAGATCTAATAAACAGGTGACTCCCTAATATCCAATAAACAGGTGACTAGAGCCTGTGTTGCCACTTCTAAGGGGAATACGTCCCCTCAAGTAGATGCATATTTTCATCTACTGAAGAATGAGATTGGGATGCAAAGCGATGAGATTATCATAATGACACATGTTGATTAGTGTTTACTGTGTTTCAGAACCTCAGGTATATACACCATACATGGTATTTTATTTAATCTTGTGAATTGATTAATATGTTGTCACCACGTTATAGGTGTGCATTATGAAATTAGAGAAATATATTGTCCACTCTATCAACTACCAGGGCCAAGAATGAATTACATGCGCAGATAACAAATCCTCTGCTCTAACTCCTGAACGTACGCCCATTTTCAAAAGCTCTTAAAATGACCTCTCAGGAAACTTCACCTGTTCTCCTCAATCCTTACCAACTCTCACCAATCTCAGAAGCCTCCAGAATTCCTACACATATTTCCCTGGGTATGACTCATAACCTCGGAAGAGAATAAACTCTCTTTCTGTTTCTTGTTGTAAGCTTATATAAATTTAACCTCAAAGTCTCTCCCTTCCACTTATTAACACCTCCCTCATGGGCAGCAAAGAAAAGGATGCTAATTTTCCTCACTTCTCTGGCAGGAGGAGATTTCCAGTATGTAGTGTAAGAAGATGGTCCTCAGCAGAGGAAGCAATTAAAGCTAGTGAAGGACAAATTACACACCCCACCTCTAGCTTCATCATTTTTCAAAGGAGGCAACAGAATTAGAGGGCTCTTATACCCTGTTCAGTTTTATATCATGACTCAGGGACATCAATTTTCACCAGTTGCTTCCCATAAGTGTGACCGGGGAGGGGCTCTGATTAAGAGGAATAAGAAAACTATGTTTAGACAGCATGGGATTCAGATGTTACTCTGAGACCCCAGGCACAGTGCAAGAAAGGGGTCTCATGAAGGTGCCTTTTTCTTCTTTCTAAACCTGATGACTTCTGCCAGCCTTCTATCTTGCTCCTCTGTAAACCATTAACTGGTATAAAAATAATGATTTCTTCAAAGAGGGAGTGGGTACTACTTCTAGTATTTTTCTCGAAATGAGCTTGAATGTACAGGAAAACTCACAAAGATGGGGAATGGTTGGAGCTGAGTCACCTGCTTCCTGAAGCGAGTGCAGTGTGTGCTGAGTCCCAGATACCTCTTCTACCCTGATGGAGAGGAGAGGACACAGGGAGGATAAGGAACTTATATATATATATATATATATATATATATATATATATATATATATAGGCTTTATAGTCTGATCAACTAAAACCAACCCATTCCCCAGAGACATTCCTGTGGAGTCCAGGGAATGAATTACAAATCATATTCCCACCATTCTAGGTCTTTCCTACAAAGCAGTGCAAAACCTCCCCTTCCCCTCTTGGCTCCCCTGCTTTGTTATCTTTGATAGTGTACAGGTGTGTGTGTGTGTGTGTGTGTGTGTGTGCGCGCATAGATGTGTGCACCTGCTCATGCAGAGAAGTTAGAACTCATGAAGAATGGCAAAGATGTCTGTGCTTGAGGATCTTGGTATAAAAATTTAACAGGTAAGTCATACGTTACTGATTATCTCCCATAGTAAAATCCCCAAGGATACGAATGTGTTATGTACTTGATCTTGAAATTGTTCCTGTCTCCATATCTTACTTCGGGAAAGATTCATGATGTAATAAATGTGACCCCCATGGAGCTTATTAAGGTAGCCCCTCAAAGGACTATATCTTTCTCAGGGAGTGAACAATCTCTGTCTGCTGAAAAGTGTGAATGTGCAATAATTATCAAAATTTTCCATTGCAAATATTAATCATTACTTGGAAACTCATGTAGGTTGAATCCAATTGCCTGAATGCTTTCCTGCTTTAAGCTACACCTTAAGTATTTCCCCAATTTCAAAAATATTTGCCCCCTAAATGTATATACTATATCTGGAGAGGCCATTATCCCCTCTCTGTTGTAAGCACAGTGTTGTAAGCATTGGATTTAGATGATGGATGGCTTTTCCTGAACCTATAGAAACACAGGACAACAAACAAACATGATGACTCAGATCCCTTAAATTCATGAGTATTTACATTGATTGGCCCTTGATGCTCCCAGAAATCATAGTGTATTTCCTAGTCTCTTCTCTCAGGGTTTTTTTTTTTTTAATTGTTTTCTCTTTCTTTAAACTTCCCATAAATCCTTCCACCCACAGTCTTAGCTACTGAATGAGAGTAATTGAGACCATAAAAAGCAATCAGATGACAGTTTGTGCAATCCTAACTAACACACTGACTGAGTTGCTGAATTTGTGCATTTATCTCAACTTCTCTGCCCTTCCTGTGGAGTTACTAGCTTTTCCCCAGAGAAGGCCAGCCTACAAATTATACGATAAATTCCATCCCTCTTTCCTACTCGAGAACTTCTCTCCAGCAATTTCTGTCTCAAATGTCTCTGCTCCTATTTTGTCTTGAACATATCTGGTCAGAATGGGAAACTCGAGAGAGAGATTGGGGCAGCCTGCAGGGGCACCAGCTACTGCCTTCTCTGCAGCTTGGTAGCCAGGGGTGGAGGGAAGCCACAGCTGAAACCCCAAGTCGGACCTCTCTGCCCTGTCCCACTGTCTCATTTCTCCCTGTTCAAGGCTGAGAAGTCCCCAGATCTGCAGTCATTAAGCTGGAGATCCAGGAGAATAGTGCTGTAGTTTCAGTATGAATCCAAAGGCTGAGGAGCTAGGGTAGCTGATAGTGTAAGTTTCAGTCTGAGGGCAGGGAAAGACCAATGTCCAAGTTTAAAACATCAGAAAAATTTGTGGACCATAAGAGACTACTACAAGCAACTGTATGCCAATAAAATGGACAACCTGGAAGAAATGGACAAATTCTTAGAAAGGTACAATCTCCTAAGACTGAACAGGAAGAAATAAAAAATATGAACAGACTAATTACAAGTACTGTAATGGAATGTGTGATCAAAAAACTCACAACAAACAAAAGTCCAGGACCAGTTGTCTTCACAGGTAAATTCTATCAAACATTTAGAGAAGAGTTAACAAGTATGCTTCTGAAACTATTCCCAAAAATTGCAGAGAAAGGAACACTTCTAAACTCATTCTATAAGGCCACCATCATGCTGATACCAAAACCAGACAAAGACACCACAAAAAAAGAAAATTACAAGGCAATGTCACTGATGAACATAGAGGCAACAGTCCTCAACAAAATACTTGCAAACCAAATCCCACAATATATTAAAAAGATCATACACCATGATCTAGTGGGATTTATCTCAGGGATACAAGGATTTTTCAATATCTGCAAATCAATCAGTGATTGTTAACCACATTAACAAATTGAAGAATGAAAACTATATAATCATCTCAATAGATGCAGAAAAATCTCTGACAAAATTCAGCATCCATTTCTGATAAAAACTCTCCAGAAAATGAGCATAGAGGGAATCTACCTCAACATAATAAAGGCCATATATGACAAATCCACAGCCAACATCATTCTCAATGGTGAAAAACTGAAACCATTTCATCTAAGATGAGGAAAAAGACAAGGATGTCCATTCTCACCACTGTTATTCAACACAGTTTTGGAAGTCCTAGCCACGGCAATCAGAGAAGAAAAAGAAATTAAAGGAATACAAACTGGAAAAGAAGAGGTAAAACTGTCACTGCTTGCAGAGGACATGACACCATACATAGAGAATCCTAAAGATGCCGCCAGAAAACTACTAATCAATGAATTTGGTAAAGTTGCAGGATACAAAATTAATGCACAGAAATCTCTTGCATTCCTACATACTAACAACGAAAGATGAGAAAGAGAAATAAAGGAAACAACCCCACTCACCACTGCAACAAAAAGAATAAAACACCCAGGAATAAACCTACCTAAGGAGGTAAAAGGCCTGTACTCAGAAAACTATAAGACACTGATAGATGACACAAACAGGTGGAGAAATATACCATGTTCTTGGATTGGAAGAATCCATACTGTGAAAATAACTATACTACCCAAAGCAATCTGCAGATTCAATGCAATCCCTATCAAATAACCAACGGGATTTTTTACATAACTAGGACAACAAAATCTTAAAATTTGTATGGAGACACAAAAGACCCCACATAGCCAAAGCAATCTGGAGGGGAAAAAAAATAACGGAGCTGGAGAAACCAGATTCCCTGACTTCAGACCATACTACAAAGCTGCAGTAATCAAGACAATATGGTTCTGGCACAAAAACAGAAATATAGATCAATGGAACAGGATAGAAAGCCCAGAGATAAAATCATGCACATACGGTCAACTAATCTCTGACAAAGGAGGCAAGGATATACAATGGAGAAAAGACAGTCTCTTCAATAAGTGGTGCTGGGAAAACTGGACAGCTGCATGTAAAAGAATGAAATTAGAGCACTCCCTAACACCATACAGGAAAATAAACTCAAAATGGATTAAAGACCTAAATGTAAGACTGGACACTATAAAACTCTTAGAGGAAAACATGGGAATAACACTCTTTTACACTAATCACAAGATCTTTTTTGAGCTACCTCCTAGAGTAATGGAAATAAAAACAAAAATAAACAAATGGGACCTAATGAAACTTAAAAGCTTTTGTACAGCAAAGGAAACTATAAACAAGATGAAAAGACAATCCTCAGAATGGTAGAAAATATTTGCAAATGAATAAGTGGACAAAGGATTAATCTCCAAAATATATAAACAGTTCATGCAGCTCAATATTAAAAAAACAAACAACCCAATCCAAAAATGGGCAGAAGACCTAAATAGACATTTCTCCAAAGAAGACATACAGATGGCCAAGAAGCACATGAAAAGCTGCTCAATATCACTGATTATTAGAGAAATGCAAATCAAAACTACAGTGAGGTATCACCTCACACCAGTTAGAATAGGCATCATCAGAAAATCTACAAACAACAAATGCTGGAGAGGGTGTGGAGAAGAGGGAACCCTCTTGCACTGTTGGTGGGAATGTAAACTGATACAGCCACTCTGTAGAGTAGTAAGGAGATTCCTTAAAAAACTAAGAACAGAATTACCATATGATCCAGCAATTTAGTTTTTTGCAACAGCAATCATATCTCTTAAGGAGAAAAATCCACCGAACCAAGTTGTACCCTGCTTCACATTGTCCGCTTTTTCTGCAATACTCTGCGGAAGGCAGCCTTCACTTGAGCATTCCTTAAACTGTAGACAAGGGGGTTCAGCAATGGGTTGAAGACAGTGTAAAACAGGAAAAGGATCTTCAGCTGCTCCTCTCATTGACTATTGTCGGCGACCATATAAACCATCATGGCGATGCCAAAGTAGAACCCAACCACACCGAGGTGGGAGGAGCAGGTGGAAAAGGCTTTCTTGTGGTCCTCCTTTGACTGGATCTTCAGGATGGCCCAGAGGATGCGCACGTAGGAGACCAGCATCAGGGAAACAGGCACAGTTAAGATAAACACACCATCAGCAAAGAGGAATATTTCGTTGATCCAGGTTTCACCACAGGCCAATTTGAGGACAAAGCGAATTTCATAGAAGTGGTTCAACTCCTGGGGCCCACAGAAGAAGTAAGAGAATTACTTGTACTAGAGCCAGGGAAAATCCACATGCCCAGGAAGTGATGGCTAGGACCATGCACAATCTCCAGTTCATGATGACAGTGTACTGCAGGGGGTGGCAGACTGCCACGGACTTGTCATAGGACATCACCACCAAAATCAGGCACTCTATAGAACCAAACTCAAAATGAGAAGCGTCTGCATAGTGCATGAGAAACAGGAGATAGTATTTTTGTGTTTCAGTAGGTTTTCCAGCAAACTGGGCAAATTGCTGGAAGCATAGGATATGTCAATGATGGCCAGATGAGAAAGGAAGTAGTACATGGGGGAGTGCAGTCTGGGGTCTAGGGAAATGAGTCCCAAGATCATGCCATTTGCCAGCAGGTTGAAGGCATATAACAGGGAGAAGATACCAAAGAGGAGCAATTCCATCTCTTCACTGAGCTGGAATTCTACCAGCATGAATTCTGTATTTGTTACCCTCCATTCCTAATGACAGTCTGAAAAGGACTGAAGTGTGATGGAAAGGTCAGAGCTAGATAGCAATGAAAACCAGAGTTACCTACCTGAAGTGAATTCAGAGGAAGCTTGTATACTTGTCCCTACTTCACTTAGTTTTTTTCTCCAAAGTTTACCTTTTGCTTTCTTACTTGTTATTGTGAAGCAATTCAAGTTTTCATATAATTATCAGGAATTATAAATAATACTAGTATATAGTTTACCAAATTGTTTTTTTTCATGTTTGCCTTATCATTTATTTTCTCTGTATGCACATAGTATCAATTTTCTATAGACCACATAAGATTATATTGAAACCATATTCACATACTGACAATTTATTCCTAAACTCTTTTGATTTATTTCTCAATAACAAGTAAATTCACTGATCTATTCTCAGTATAATTACCAGAATCTGGAGACATAATAGTAACATAATTCACTATTCTAAATACAGCATTTTCTGCCCATATAGTCTAAAGTTCAAATCCAGTATCACTTATCATACTCTGTAATCTTAAATAGTTAGCTTTTCTTGCCTTGACTCTGATATTTGTGAAGAGTATGAGCTCTTGTGGTTTTTTTGTTTTTTTGTTTTTTTTTTTTTTTGCGGTACGCGGGCCTCTCACTGCTGTGGCCTCTCCCTCTGCGGAGCACAGGCTCCGGACGCGCAGGCTCAGCGGCCATGGCTCACGGGCCCAGTCGCTCCGCGGCACGTGGGATCCTCCCGGATCGGGGCACGAACCCGCGTCCCCTGCATCGACAGGCGGACTCTCAACCACTGCGCCACCAGAGAAGCCCCTGAGCTCTTCTCTTGTTTTGTATAATATCTCTCAATTGCGGTTTTCCATTGACTGTCCGTGTTTTAGTCCAGATTAAAAACTTTTGGTAGAAAAATAAAAGTATCTTTCTTAATGCCTTCAGTTAATACACAGATAATGTTAATTTGGCCCAGTATTGGTGATGTTCATGTGGATTACTTGGTTAAGGTGGTGTCTCCAAGTTATTTCCATTATAAAGTTATTAATCCATGATTTTTAAGTACTTTCTTCCTTCTGGCTTAACAAACTATCCTCTACTCATCTTATGATTTCCTACTTCAGATTGGAATCAGTTATTTCATTAAAAATTGTCTCCTTTTTTTTTAAAGAATCATATTTTCAAAGCAATATCTGCTTTTATTGGATGTTAAATAATTAATTTTTATCACGATTGTTGCCAAAATTTGATATCCTCATTTAATAGGGAAATATATAATTTGGGACAGTATATAAATTGTTAAGGGGATAATGTATTCTTAATTTTATTTGTTTAATCCTGATACATCTTTACTGACTTCTTTTGGAGAAGCAAATATATTTCACTAAATTAACAAGACTGTTAAAATGATCTCAATATTATCAACATTATTATTAACAAGATGATGACATTGTACTGGAGGCGATGGCAGATTGCCACATACCTGTCGTAGGACATCACCACCAAAGTCAGGAACTTTATAGAAGCAAAAGTCTATACATTTATCTTTACCATTTTTGTTTTTCTTTGTATTCAGAAAATTACAGACTCTTGGACATTTTATACTTAGAGCTTAAAGTTTCAATAATCTGGTTCTCTGTGTGAATAAACTCATATCTACCTATGTGACATGAGATTTTGACATCAAGTTTTCTAAATCTCTTAGAAAAAGATGAAATTTGATAAAATGCTAAAGAAATAATACATATATTAAACAGATAGCTAAAGGCTATCATTGTTAATAATTTATATATACCACTTTCCATTATTCACTGTACATTTTTCATATATATAATTAAAATTATATGAACAGTATTATCTATTTCTTTCATTTAGAACAACATCATATATATTTTCCATGTCAAATATTTCTCTGCAACATAGTCTAAACATTCACACACTATTTTGTCACACATGAACATTTTATTTAATGTATTACCTTGTTGTGTGCAACATAATGCTACAGTGTCTAAATTTCATACTTTTTGGGGGTATATTTTAGTGTTTTTTATACTAAATTCCAGGACATGGAAGTTCTAGGTCAAATCTATTCCTTCCTTCCTTCCTTCTTCCTTCCCTTTCCTTCCTTCCTTTCTTCCCTTCCTTCCTTCTTCCTTCCCTTTCCTTCTTTCCTTTCTTCCCTTCCTTCCTCCCTCCCTCCCTTTTTTCTTTCCATGTTCCCTTCCATGTTTCCTTTCATTCTTCCTTTCTACTCACCTACCTATCTTTCTGTCTACCCCTCTATTTTAAAACAGCCTAAGTAAAATTTCTCGTTTCCAACAGAAAATTTCTTCTTTACATTAAAATAATAGCAGCTCAGGAAACAAAGGTGTGAATGATCAGTACATGCTCTTCTCCACTGGGGTAGTCCGGCAACTGAGCTTGGGAACTTTAAGTTATTCCTCCAACTCTAGTCAGTGTAATTGACACTCATTTTATCCTAGTTTGTGGTAGGACAAATATTTCTATCAAAACAGAAATCCTAAGCCTAATAATTATCCATATTAGATGGTAGCCTAGGAAAGTCTCAGTAAGATATAACTATATTGCAAAACTCTTACACTGTTTCAGCAAAGAAAAGAGTTTACTATAACTGTTACCAGAATTCTGTTTTCCAATATAAGAGGTTACTCTATCAACATATTTATCTATTAGGTAATATACGGTTGTTTTGTTCTTTTGGCCATGTCAGAGCTTTATCCAGAAGAAATGTCTGCATATTAAGACTCCAGCCAAATTATTCTCAAACAATAGAGTTGGGCTAATATGAATGACCATCACTCAACCCCACTGGGGAAGTGATGTCGAGAAAGCTGTTGAGGAATAGGATACCCCTGTCACATCTCAGCAGGCAGAAGCTCCAGGAGCTGGGGTGGGGGTAGTCATTACTGTAATACATTTAGTAATATAATTACAATAATATACAGTTATTAAATACATATATACACATATATAATGTATGCAATTTTTATACACACAAGAACTAATAAAATATGCCCTATTAGATATTCCGAAAAAATACTTCTCAGTCAATTGTAAATTACAGATATGTACATCATTTAACACCCATTTATGATAAAAACCCTGCAGAAAGTAGCCATAGAGGGAACTTTCCTCAGCATTATAAAGGCCATATATGAAAAACCCACAGCCAACATCATCCTCAATGGTGAAAAACTGAAACCATTTCCACTAAGATCAGGAACAAGACAAGGTAGTCCATTCTCACCACTATTATTCTACATAGTTTTGGAAGTTTTAGCCACAACAATCAGAGAAGAAAAAGAAATAAAAGGAATCTAAATTGGAAAAGAAGAAGTAAAGCTGTCACTGTTTGCAGATGACATGATACTATACATAGAGAATCCTAAAGATGCTACCAGAAAACTAGTTGAGCTAATCAATGAATTTGGTAAAGTAGCAGGATACAAAATTAATGCACAGAAATCTCTTGCATTCCTATACACTAATGATGAAAAATCTGAAAGTGAAATTAGGAAAACACTCCCATTTACCATTGCAACAAAAAGAATAAAACATCTTGGAATAAACCTAGCGAGGGAGAGAAAAGACCTGAATGCAGAAAATTATATAACACTGATGAAAGAAATTAAAGATACCATGTTCTTAGATTGGAAGAATCAACACTGTGAAAATGACTATACTACCCAAAGCAATCTACAGATTCAATGCAACCCCTATAAAACTGCCAATGGCATTTTTCACAGAACTGGAACCAAAAATTTCACAATTTGTATGGAAACACAAAAGACCCTGAATAGCCAAAGCAATCTTGAGAAAGAAAAACGGAGCTGGAGGAATCAGGCTCCCTGACTTCAGACTATACTACAAAGCTACAGTAATCAAGACAGTATGGTACTGGCATAAAAACAGAAATATACATCAATGGAACAGGATAGAAAGCCCAGAGATAAACCCACGCACATATGGTCACCTTATCTTTGATAGAGGAGGCAAAAGTATACAGTGGAGAAAGACAGCCTCTTCAATAAGTGGTGCTGGGAAAACTGGACAGCTACATGTAAAAGAATGAAATTATAACACTCCCTAACATCATACACAAAAATAAACTCAAAATGGATTAAAGACCTAAATGTAAGGCCAGACACCATCAAACTCTTAGAGGAAAACATAGGCAGAACACTCTGACATAAATCACAGCAAGATCCTTTTTGACCCACCTCCTAGAAAAATGGAAATAAAAACAAAAATTTAAATAATGGGACCTAATGAAACTTAAAAGCTTTTGCACAGCAAAGGAAAATATAAACAAGACGAAAAGACAACCCTCAGAATGGGACAAAGTATTTGCAAATGAAGCAACTGACAAAAGATTAACCTCCAGAACATACAAGCAACTCATACAGCTCAGTATCAGAAAAAACAAACAACTAAATCCAAAAATGGGCAGAAGACCTAAATAGACATTTCTCCAAAAAAGATATACTGATTGCCAACAAACACGTGAAAGGATGCTCAACATCATTAATCATTAGAGAAATGCAAATTAAAAGTACAATGAGATATCATCTCACACTGGTCAGAATGGCCATCATCAAAAAAGTCTACAAACAATAAGTGCTGGAGAGGGTGTGGAGAAAAGGGAACCCTCTTGCACTGTTGGTGGGAATGCAAATTGATACAGTCACTATGGGGAACAGTATGGAGGTTCCTCAAAAAACTACAAATAGAACTACCATATGACCCAGCAATCCCACTACTGGGCATATGTCCTGAGAAAACCATAATTCAAAAAGAGTCATGTACCACAATGTTCACTGCAGCTCTATTTACAATAGCCAGGACATGGAATTAACCTAAGTGTCCATCAACAGGTGAAGGCATAAAGAAGATGTGGCAAATATATACAATGCAGTATTCCTCAGTCATAAAAAGAAACGAAATTGAGTTATTTGAAGTGAGGTGGATGGACCTAGAGTCTGTCATACAGAGTGAAGTAAGTTAGAAAGAGAAAAACAAATACCGTATGCTAACACATATATATGGGATCTAAAAAACAAACAAACAAAAATGGTCATGAAGAACCTAGGGGCAAGATGGGAATAAAGATGAAGACCTAGTAGAGAATGGACTTGAGGATATGGGGAGGGGGAAGGGTAAGCTGGCACAAAGTGAGAGAGTGGCATGGACTTATATACGCTACCAAATGTAAAATAGCTAGCTAGTGGGAAGCAGCCACATAGCACAGGGAGATCAACTCGGTGCTTTCTGACCACCTAGAGGGGTGGGATAGGGAGGGTGGGAGGGAGGGAGACTCAAGCGGGAAGAGATATTGGGATATACGTATATGTATAACTTATTCAGTTTGTTATGAAGCAGAAACTAACACACCATTGTAAAGCAATTATACTCCAATAAAGATGTTAAAAAAAAGGAGATGATGCAGTGAAAGATTATATTTAAGAATATACCTAGATCTCAACATATATAGACAACATATATAGACAAGACAAATTCTTTTTTTAGATGTTTTGTTATAATTTATTCTATCCATTTTTCATCCAGTTGTACTGAGTTATAATTGGCATATAACATTTTATATGTTTAAGGTATACAGCATAATAATTTGACTTGCATACATCGTGAAATGATTACTACAATAAGTTTACTGAGCATCCATAATTTCATATAGATACAGAATAAAAGAAAAAAATTATTTTTCCTTGTGAGAACTTTGGGATTTCTCTCTTTCAGATATAACATACAGCAGTGTAAATTATATTCATCATGTTGTACATTACATCCTTAGATTTATTTATCTTATAACTGAAAGTTTATACCTTTGGACTAGCTTCATCCAATTCCTCCTCCCTCGCCTCTGCCTCTAGTCCTACAAATCGGATCTCTTTTTCTATGTGTTTGGTGTTTTGTTTGTTTTTTAATTGAAGTATAATTGACTTGCAACACTATGTTAGTTCTAGGTGCTCAATAGAGGGAGAAATTCTTAAAATTTTCGTTTACAAGCAAGAATGATAGATTGAGATGTTAAATATAAACATGATAAAATTTCCATAGAAAGATAATCAAGGATAGTATAGAGTTAGTATTAGAAGAGGTTTCACCAGAAATGTTCCAGAACTGAAGAAAGACTGAACTTAGTCTCCAACTGATAAAATGTATTATGCAAGAGTACAATAAAGATAGTGCATCCATGCGACTTCCCTGGTGGTCCAGTGGTTAAGAATCTGCTTTCCAATACAGGAGACACGGGTTCAGTCCCTGGTCAGGGAACTAAGATCCCACATGCCACGGGGCAACTAAGCCTGCATGCAACAACTACTGAGTCCGTGAGCTTTGGAGCTTACGTGCCACAACTAGAGAGAAGCCTGTGCACTGCAATGAAGAGCCTGCTCACCGCAACAAACATCCCACCTGTCGCAACTAAGACCTGACACAGTCAAAGAAAGAAAAAAAAAGATAATGCATCCATAAGAACTTCTGATAACTGAAGATAAAATGAATCTTTAGATCAAAAATTTGAGATTATGATAGATAAAAAATAAATTCTCAATAAATATAAATTAACAATTAAATGTTTGGCTGTTGTTTTCCTCTTTACAAAAAACAGTTTCCTAGGGCTGCCATAACAAATTACAGTCTTAATTTTTGTTTCATAAATTTTGTAATATTTAATAAAAGCTATAATTTCATTTGCCCCTTTAAATGTTTTGTTGCATTATTTTATATTAATTGTTTCAAGATCAAAAATAAATTTAAAAAGTCACCAAAGGTAAAAGAAAAGTATCTATATAGGAACAACCATTTCACTGACAGACTTCTGATCAGCAGCACAAGATCTGAAGACAATGAGGTACTATCTTTAATGTAACAAGAGGCAGAGAAGCTCTCAGTCAAGGATTTTATAATTGTAAGATTTCTCTTGAATAAATTAGAACAAAGTAAGAGATTTTCATATGTAAATTATAAGAGTTTAGAGCCTATAGCTCTTTAGTATACTAATAAAGATTATTCCCCAATAAGGACAGAAGTGAATTCAGAATTAATCAAATACCTACAAAAACTATTGAACAGGGCTTCCCTGGTGGCGCAATGATTGAGAGTCCGCCTGCCGATGCAGGGGATGCGGGTTCGTGCCCCGGTCCGGGAACATCCCACATGCCATGGAGTGGCTGGGCCGGTGAGCCATGGCCACTGAGCCTGCACGTCTGGAGCCTGTGCTCCGCAGAGGGAGAGGTCACAACAGTGAGAGGCCCGCATACCACAAAAAACAAACAAACAAAAAAACTATCGAACAATGTAATTAAATATCTTATATTTAATAACCTGAGGGCTATAAAATAATCATTATGACATTTAAAAAGGATAAAAGCAAAATTTGATAAAAATAAATGAAGTAAGAGGTATTTGGAAGAGTGTAAAATTCTTGAAGAGGCTTAAATACTGAATGATTTCAAATTTATTACAATATATTATTCATTTTGATATTAGCATTTGAAGAATAGCATCAATCAAAAACTGACATAGAATCTATGGTTTCCAAAATTACAGTGCAAATGAAACATTAAAGCATTATCAATCAAAACAAAGAAGGTAGATGGCAAAAAACAGAAAAAGGGGAGCAAAAAAAATGGACTGATATTCAGAAAACACAAAATGTCTATTTATATCCATTACTGTATTAAATGTAAATGAATTATATTTATCTATCAAAAGATAGAGAGGATCATATCATATTAAAAACAGAAAATCCATTTATGAACACTTTGCAACAGTCACACCTAAACATAAATGCACGCAGACATACACATACACACCCAAAACCAGAAAGACTGATGATAAAATAATGAAAAAGCAAGTTTCGTGTCCACAGTGACTGGTAGTAGCAATATTGATATCAGACTGAAGCACAGGTGGACATATATAAGATACCACAAAGTCATAATAAAATGCACAACCTGCTGAAAGATGAAAATTCACTGTCTATTCCCTAAAAACAATTTAGCAAATTTTATACAGAAAGAAACTTTTATTAAAATCTAAACAATCAAAAACATTATTATTAATAGTAAAATATACAAAGCTTTCCCTTTGAGTTACGAAATGATTTCAACATGCTCCATTAAAAGCACTTCCCTTAATGTTGACTCAAGAACTAGCTGGCAATATGATAAAAAGAAGAAATAGAAGTGCTAAAATTTAAAACAGAAAATAAAATAGAATTATTGACAACACACATGTGTATGTGGAAAATAAAATCTTTATAGATGACCTATTATTACAAATAAGCAAATATCCAAAAATCAGGGTTCAAGGATGATGTACAAAATGGGGGGACTTACATAACTTGTTTATGGAATGAGCATCTTGTAAAGATGGCAAATCTCTCCAAATTGTTCTATTGGTTCAATAAAATCAAAATCAGAATCCAAGGTTTTTTCATGTGTAGAAATTGAGAATCTTATTACAAATTTCATGTGAAATTACAAAAGATCAAGAAGAGTGAAGGCAATTTTGAAGAATGAAGTAAAAGGACTTACTCTATGGCATGTTGAGACCTACAAGGTTACAGTGCCTTTATACAGTCAATGTTGTATTGGGACAAGGATAAATAAACAGACCCATGAAATAGCACGGTTAACTCAGAAATTCAGAAATGTGTACACATTAACATGCGCACGTACACACACACACACACACACACACACATACTTGAACCAAGACAAAGGCACTGGTGTTTTTAATGAATAATGCTAGATCAATTGGCTATCTATGTGGATAAAAACTAAAACATGACTTCTGCCAGCATACCACAAAAAACAGGTAAGTTTTAGACCTATTTATAAAAGATAAAAACAAGTTTTGTAGAACATTAATTAATGGCTAATAATGAAAACCTCAGAGGGAGCAAAAATTTTTGAACAGAATTAAAACAGTATTAAAGAAAAGATTCATAAAATTAAGAATCAAACTCCTGTTTATTTAGAAGCATCATTAAGAGAGTAAGAATGTAATCCACAGAATGGAAGGAAATACTTAAAACACGTATAACCAATACAGCACTCATATTCAGAATATTTAAAGAATTCCTGCAAATTGTTAATGAAAAGAGAGATAATCCAAATTAAAGTGGGAAAAATACTTGAACAAACATTTCATGTGAAAGGTCATCCAAATGACCCGTGAGCACACTAAAAGTTTAAGAGGTACTAAACTCTCTAGGTCACCAAAGAGATGGCGATTAAAATACAAAACAATGATAGTAAAAATTCAAAAGTTTGAAACTACAAGGACTTGGCAAGGCTACGGAGCAGGGATACATCACTGTTGACAATGTAATTTAGTGTACCCATTTGGGAAACTCTGGAAAAATTGACTGTTTTTAACATAGGCATAACAATGACTCATGGATTCTACTTTCAGATATGCCCCAAATAAGTGCCTATATATATATATGTTACACACACATATAAATTTATATGAAGATTGTATGTGTGTGTACCACACAAATATTTATTGCAGAGGCTCCTATAATTAGTTTTAGAAGTGTCTGATTTAATTGATTTATTCCTAGAAAAATTAATGGCTTTGGAAAACTACTTGACAAGAATAATCTGGTCTATTTCTCTATATAAAATTTTTCTCTAGAAATAAAAAAATGAGAGTCATAGGCACATTCCCAAAACTATGTGATCAACACTGAAATCCATAAAAAGTTCTCTGATTTCAATATCTATGAATATATATTAACTGTTTAGTTTGTGCTTGTAATTTGAATGAAATGGTATAAATGAGAAATTTGAAAATTTACAACAAAGTTTTTTTGGTGGTAGAATAACCAGCCTTCTACAAATATCTTTAATATTTTTAAATGTACAAATTATCATGTCAAGATTCTGCCCATGCATAAATTGCCTATGTTTCTGAATATCTTTTCCCATCATAAATTAAATAAATATAAATATTGGTTCAAGTTTAAGGTATATCTTGATTAGGGTTCCTCCAAAAGCCAACCCTGGTAGAATTATTCAACTACAAGCAGTTTTTAGGAAGTAATCACTGGAAATACAAGTAGAGGAGTGGAAAAGGGGAACAACCAAGAAAAGACAGCCACTGAGGTCTGGATGATCAAGTAGTACAAAACTGTAGTAACTGAAGTTAGATCCTAATGGAAAAATCTTGGAGCCAGTGTAGAATATGTACCTCAGTGTTAACCCACCTGGAATGGAAGGGACCTGGAGTGTCTATATACCAACTAGTATCCATTATTGGGTGACGGCCGTGAGGCGGGTGAACCAAGTATTAGGGCTCTTTTTCCGTGTGTGATGGGCTCCTAAAGTGCCTCTTGTGGCCAGGGAACCTGCCCAGACAAAGAAATGCAGGTGGTGACATATGGAAGTCAGGCCAGTGTGCACTGAAGTGGGAAGGCAAGGTGTTAGGATGGAACACTCACAGCATCAGCTACAGAATCCCTGTCTGCACATCACCTCTGAAATCCAAAATCTGATTTGACATAATCAGGCAGAGGAATAGGTGTGGTTTTCTGGTTCTAAATTGAAGAGGATAATTGCCAAAAATTTTAATAAATATTTTCTAATGATTTTTAAAAGTACAGTAGCATAGACATTTATCCACAGTTAAGTAAAAAGAAAGTTTATTTTTATTTATTTATTTTTTTTGCCATACACGGGCCTCTCACTTCTGTGGCCCCTTCCATTGCGGAGCACAGGCTCCCAGCCGCTCCGCGGCACATGGGATCTTCCCGGACCGGGGCACGAACCCGTGTCCCCTGCATCGGCAGGCGGACTCTCAACCACTGCGCCACCAGGGAAGCCCCAGAAAGTTTAATTTTTAAATTTCAAAAGTTGGCTTTACTCATACTCAACGTGCAGACCTCCTTCATATTATCTATCTCGCACCTGAAGGAATTTTATAAAACTTCTCTATTTTGATACAATACAATCTAAGGGAAACTAACTAATATTAACTCTGTTACTCACCACAAATAATATGAGAAATACATTTAAGTGCACCAGTATATGTTGAGAATGCTATGCTGTGGCAAATTTACGTAAATGAATTAAAGTTTCTGGTGTGTTTATCACATGAAACGTGTTTAGCAGATTTTCAACAATCGAAAGGCACATTTAGGATGGAACATTGATTATATATTGTGTAGAAAGTCCACTTTCAGGGGCACTCACCAAGGAAAACAATCACCGTTCAAAGCCTGAAAACTGCAGAAAAGTCTAATTTTTAATCATTGCCATTGGGGTAGAACAATAGATAATCAGATACTGATTTCAAATATGAGCTCTAACTTTAAAAAAACAAATGAGCAAATACAGCATATTGCAGATACTGATTTACTAACTTCTTAGAGTGACATATCTCTGTGTTGTGTGTCAAGGAGAATAGACCAGAGGTTTTACTATTTAATGATGGTTTCTGAGGCTCTCAAGCAGATTGAGTCAGCCAGCTTAGTAAAATGATTGTAAGGCCCTCATCCTATCTCAGTGCATGTCTCTAACATACAAGTTTTAGATATTAATGTTACAGTTAATGTTAGCATAAACATCAAATGTTATTAGCATTAGAAGTCTCCGTGGTGGCTGCTGGTAATTGCCAGTTCTGGTCTGTCCTCCTGTCCTGAGTTGTCTGCTTAGGGACTTAGCAACTAAGTTTAATGTAGAATTGGCCTTCTATACAATTCAAAAGTTGACAGTTAAATCAAGTCTCCTGTAGCTTTTTCCCTTTCACCAATAGTACCCAGACAACATTGCCCAATTCTTTGGCTTCCACACTTGTGCTCTCAAATGCCTATCTTTCTTCATCGTGTCTCCACAGAGCTCCCAGTTATCTGATATTAGCATCTATTCTAGCTCTCAAAAGATTCTTTCTAACCTTTATTCTATAATTCAAGCATGTTAATATTATATGTTAAAAGAGTTCATTCATCACATTGTAGATTATATAAGAATATGCCTTACAGGAGATTCAATTAATATATTTAAATTTCTACTTAATTTTAATATATACTTAGAAATGTTTATTTAGTACGAAAAGGATAAGCAGCATTAATAAACATTACATGACGATTATCATAGGGCTGTATGATAATCATTTGTCTTAGAACTTTTCCCATCTTACCTGGTGTCTACAGAGACTAATCACTGCTTTCCCTGACTTGCTGCAGAAGTGAAGCCCTTTGGTCCAACACCTCATACTAGCTCAATGGACTCTGACAGCTTACAAGCTCAGGTCAGGGGTACCTAGAAGGCTTTTCCAGTAATTTGCTGTTAGCAAACCATCAATATTATACAGCAGAAGTCAGATTACTATGAACATGAAAACTCTGTTAGCCTCCTAAATAGTAACTTGAATCTTAAGTATTATAATGCAGAAATATGGATGGAAGTAAGTAAATGATTGCAGTTTAGAGGAAGGTAGTAGGAATCCTATGCCTCACTGTAACATTACAAACACTGACAGGGTTCTCTTGATTTTATTTTTGCATTTGGTAAAATTTAATTTAATTTTACTCCTTTAAATTTAACTCCTTCCACCCACTGTCTCAGCTAGTGAGTGAGAGTAACTGTGAACATGGAAGCAATCAGATGACAATTTGTACAATCCTAATTAACACACTGAATGAGTTACTGAAGTTGTGCATTTAGCTCTTTAATTTTTGCATTTGGTAAAATTTGGTAAATTAAAAAATTTCTCCCCACTGGGCAGCAAAGAAAGGAACTCCAGTGTTCTCACTTCCCTGGCAGGAGGACATTTCCAGGATGTAGTAGGAACAGATGGCCTCAGCAGAGGAAGAAATGAAAGACAGTGAAGGACAAATCACACGACATCTCCAGCTTCATCATTTGTAAGGAGAGGCAACAGCATGGCTTTTATGCCCCTTTTAGATTGATACCACAACTCAGGGACACTGAGTTTCACCAGCCCCTTCCTGTAAGTGTGACTGGGGAGGGGCCCTGACAAAGAGGAATAAGAAACCTATGTTTAGACAGCATGGGCATCAGATGTTACTCTGAGACCCCAGGCACAGTGCAAGAAAGGGGTCTCACAAAGGTGCCTTTTTCTTCTTCCTAAACCTGATGACTTCTGCCATCCTTCTGTCCTGCATTTCTGTAAATCATTAACCATTGTAAAAATAATTTGTACAAAGGGGGTTGTCCTATTTCTGGTATTTTTCTCAAATTGGGCTTGAACGTACAGGAAAACTCACAGAGATGGGGAATGGTTGGAGCTGAGTCACCTGCTTCCTGAAGCTAGTACAGTGGATTATGAATCCCAGATATCTTTTCTGCCTGATGGGGAGGACAGGACTCAGGGGGTTCTCAGGAGGTTGTAGATGTGAGGGCTTCATAGTCTGATCACCTAAAACCAACCCATTCCCCAGAGACATACCTGTGGAGACCAGGGAACAAATTACTAAGTGTCTTCTCATCATTCTCCATCTTTCCTACAAAGTAGTGCAAAACCGCAAAAGCTTCCCGTCCCCTCTTGGATCTCCAGCTATGTTATCCCTGAGTGTGTGTGTATCTGTGTGTGTGTGTGTGCATGCACACACGCATATGCACCTACTTATGGACAGAAGGAAGAACACAGGAAGAATGGCAAAGATGTCTGTATTCAAGAGGATCCTAGTATAAAAACTTTAGAGATAAGTCATTCTTTATTATGTCCCATAGTACAACTCCCAAGGATATGAAAGTATTATGTCCTTGATCTTGACATTGTTCCTGTATCTGTATCCTACTTTTGAAAAGCTTCATGATGTAATAAATACAATGCCCATGGAGCTAATTCAGGCAGCCCCTCAAAGGACTGTATCTTTTTCAGGGAGTGAACAATCTGTCGAAAAGTGCAATAATTATCAAAATTTTCCATTGCAAATATTAATCATCACTTGGAAACGCATGTAGACTGAATCCTATTGCCTAAATGCTTTCCTGCTTTAAGCTGCTCCTTCAGTATTTGTCCATTTCAAAAATGTATTTTCCCTAAATATATATCCCATATTTAGAGAGGCCACTGTGATCTCTGTGTTGTAAGCATAGTATTGTAAGCATTGAAACTAGTCGGTGGATGGCTTTGCCTGCATACAGAGAGCCACAGGACAACACAGACGTGACGATTCAGATAACTCACATTCATGAGCTTACACGTCACTTTAGGCCTTGATGCTCCCAGAAACCATACTATATTTCCCTAGTCTTCTCCCAAGTGATTTTTTTCTTATTTTCTCTTTCTTTAAACCTCCCATAACTCCCACCACCCATTGTCTCAGCTAGTGAGTGAGAGCAACTGAGAACATGGAAGCAATCAGATGACAATTTGTACAATCCTAATTAACACACTGAATGAGTTACTGAATTTGTGCATTTATCTCAACTTCTCTGCTCTTACTATTGTTATGAGGTCTTTCCCCCAGCCAATGCCAACCTACAACTCATGCTATGAATCCCACCCCTCTTGCCTACTCAAGAGTTTCTCTCCAGCAGTTTCTGTCTCTAAAGTTTCTGCTCCTATTTTGACTTGAACACGTTCAGTCAGAATCTGAAACTCTTTAAAGACACCAATCATCTATTTGCTAGATCCAATGATCAGTTCTGTCGTCATCCGACTTGACCTGCCGGCGGCATTTGACACAATTGCTCTCTCTCTTTGCAACATTTCTTCACTTCACTGTCATGATACTGTGCCCGCCGCCCCCCCCCCCCCGCCAGTGGTCTTTCTACCTTTATGGTTGGTCCTTCTCAGACTCCATTGCTGGATCTTCATGTCCCTCTTCGGATCTAGAAACACTGGTATTGGTCAGGGTTTATTCTTTGTTTCTGTTCACTTTCTACAGGACCTCATGAATCCCAGGGATTTCAACACATTTCATATGTCGATAACACAAAAATTAATATTGAAGCCAGGCCTCTTCCCAAAATGCAGTGGTCCAGAATAAATGTTTATCTTCTGCACATCAGAGTGAATCAGCAGGTCCTTTGACTTCCTGTCTCCTAGAGTAATTCCAATGCCCTAAAGCCACCTACAAGGAGCCAATTACAAGGTTTTCTCTCATGCATTACTCTCTCTTGTTGTTAAGAGACTGCCTGGTTTATAATAGATATGATTAGAAAATATATATATATATTTTTAAATGCACTTTTATATACTTAAACTTCTCTTTATTTTTTTCTTATCCTAGCTGTCTTTGGTGATTTTTGTCTGTTTACATATATTTTTATACTGTTAATTACACCTAAAAATACTAGTTGTATTCTCAGATGTTGATTACAAAATTTAGTCATGATTCCACAATTTGTGTTAGCATTTAAGAGTGTAGGATCTATGGTCTAGGTTCTAATCTTAACATCAAAATTTATACTGCAACTGCCATTTCCTTTCGATATGTCATAGGTTTATTTGGTCCTCCAACCCTGGCTACAGCTTCCAGAGGCTGTAAGGATGTTGGTTTTCACTGTGATTGCAGGGCTGTTTGTTTTCTAGGGAACCACAGGGCTGGGGTGTGGATGATGAGAACAGAGAAAGTTAAAACCCTGCAGACCTCACTGTTCTTAACTAGGTCAGCAGTTCTTCTTGGATGAACACTCATCAGATTTTTGCAAGCCTTTCATTTCCTGGGTTTTGAAAAAGATGATTTTGACAAATTTTGTCAGTGTGCTTTTGCAGAGAATTTTGGAGGGCTTTACTCATTTATTCCCACTGACTAGTGCTTTTTTTTTTTTTGAAGGAAACGTATATTTTTTGTCTATGCAGTGATAACATAAACTATTCTTTACACTATATAAACTTAGATTAATTTGAAGAACCTTTTCTAGACTTTCACATTACATACTCCTGCCTGAGAGCTAGGTTCTGTAGTCCTAATGACTTCTTTCATTTCAGGCCAAAATGTATTGCACTGTTCTATTGTCAATGTTTATGACACAAATTTGGGAAAGATTTAGCATACAGATGTCTTTTGCTCTTTTAAATCAATCTAATCATTAGCTTGGTTTGTGGTTTGAAGAATACATACATATACACACACACACACACACACACACACACACACACACACTCTTTGTCCACAAAATGGTATTTATTTCCCCATGGTTTTAATTAATTTTAAGGTAAAATTTGATTATGTGCTCCTTTTAATGGATCTCAAAGAACTGTAGGCTTGGGAAACTTAATAAGGAAATCTGATGTGACTGTGAGAGTTAAACTGTAAATATTTTTGTGCTTTTATTCAAAGGATGACCTTATTTTCTGGAAGATCTCATTATTAAGACTTACAATTAAGAGAAAGAAATTTGTTCCCAAACTTGAAAAAAATTTTCATGGTGGAGACTTTTCTAATAGCTTTTTAAATAATCTATTTGATAACTGATTTCCATATGGCATTACTTGGCACTCTTTTAACTGACATTTATTGATTATTTCTCATAACTCTGAACTAAAGTGTTAATTTTCTTGGGGATCCATATCAAAATACCTCAGACTCCATGCTTTCAATAAGAGGAACAGGGCTTCCCTGGTGGCGCAGTGGTTGAGAGTCCGCTTGCCAATGCAGGGAACGTTGGTTCGTGCCCTGGTCCGGGAGGATCCCACATGCCGCAGAGCGGCTGGGCCCGTGAGCCATGGCCACTGGGCCTGCACGTCCAGAGCCTGTGCTCCGCAACGGGAGAGGCCACAACAGTGAGAGGCCCGCGTACCGCAAAAAAAATAAAAATAAAAAAAATAAGAGAAATATATTTTTTTATTGTCCTAGTGGCTAGATGTCCAAGATCAAGGATTCAATGGGGTTGGTTTCTTCTGAAGACTCTCTTTGGCTTGCAGATGGTAATCTTTTCACTGTGACTTTACATGGTTTTGCTTCTGTGTATGTCTGCATCCTAGTCACCTCTTCTAAAAGGATACCAGTCATATCACATTGATGCCCCTGCTAAAGACCTCATTTTAACTTAATGACCTTTTAAATATGCAGTCTTAAGTACAGTCACATTGTGAAGTACTGATGGTTGAAACTTCAACATTTACATTTTCAGGGGACAGAATTTTCCCACAACACCTAATGATTTGTTGAGAATCAAGTTGTTAATGCAATCAGAAGTGAGTTTAGGCTTTGAATGAGCGTGTTTTACAAGTAGATGGGCAGGACAAGGCTGCAATACTTGTTTAAAAGGAAGTACAAATAAGCCTCACATTCACATAGACTTTCTTTCAGGAGGTATTTTTCAAACAGTGCTCAAGAAAATGGATGCCAAGCAGAGAGCTGAAATCTCCAACAGAGATTGGAGTTATGGGTCAATAAGAAAGCTGGGATTTTAGGGGATGAAATTATAGAGAGAAGATTATGTAGAAAAGGATTCCCCAAAATATGTGCCAGACGTTTTCTTAGGCATTGCTCAAGTCCTAACTTGCAAAAATGTAACTGAAATACATTTGTCTTAACAAATCTAAAACCAAGCTCTAAAAGGAGTAAAGTAATCTTCAACAAATTTAATTGCCTTTAAGGATAAAAAACAAAGTCTCATTAATCTTTATATGATAATAACATAGTCTATAGCCTTTGTAATTTACCATTCCAAATATAAAAAAGCAGGAAAAATTTATCAATTACCAAGAGATAAAAGAGCCAACAAAAGAGGTCTCAGATATACCAGACATTGAAGCTATAAGACTTCAAAATAACTGTCATTTATATCAGAGAAAATGGGAACAAAGATACACAACATTTAAAAAATAATATTTCAGTGAAGAATTAGAATCTACAGAAATAATCAGATATTCATTCTTAAGGAGTAAATAATAATATGTGAAATTAAGAAAACAATGTGTGGATTTAATAACAGACTAGACAGAGTCATGAGCAGGATCAATGAATTCAAATGGAGATAACAAAAAACATTCAAATCAAAGCATTAAAAGAAAAGTAATGAAAAAATGGAGCAGAGTCTGAAAAATATACGGGGATGTGGGTAAAAAAAGCTAACCATACTCAAGAGAAAAGCCAAATAAAATGGTAAAGGAGTGGTCAAGATGGTGGAGGAAGACCCAGAGCTCACCACCTCCCATGCCACACCAAAGTTGTAAGTATTTACAGAGCAACTGTTGATGAGAAAGATCAGAAGACCAGCAGCAAAGATCTTCTACAACAAAAGCTATAAACAAGGAACCACAATGAGATAAGTAGGAGGGGCTGGGACAAGGTAGAGTCAAGATTTAGACCACTGGGTGGGTGACCCACAAGTGGGAGGATAATTACAATTGCAGAATTTCTCCCTAAGAAGCAAGGGGTCTGAGCCCTACATCAAGCTGCTCTCCAGCCTGGGTTCCTGCACCAGGAAGACAAGCCTGGAATATTTGGCTTTGAAAGCCAGCAGGGCTAAATTTTGGGAGAGCTGGAGGTTTGTGGGAAATAGAGACTTGACTCTTAATGGGAACACGCAAAACCTCACAAGCTCTGTGACTCAGGGCAAAAGCAGTAATTTGAAAGGATCCTGGGTCAGACTCACATGCTAATCTTGGAGCAATTCCTGGAAAGGCAGGAGGCAAATGGAGCTGACCCTGGGGACATAGACACTAGCAGCAGCCATTTTGGGGAGCTTATTCTTTCACGAGGACACTGGTGCTGGCAAGCACCATGTTGGAATCCTCTCTCTAGCTTATTAGTTTTGGCACTGACCCTGCCTACCTGCCTGTGCCCACCATCCTTAGATGCCTCAGGGCCAAGCAGCAGGCCAGGCAGGGACACCGGGCCACTCATGAGCAGGCTGACTGCCTTACGACTCTCTGAGCCCACTGCCACCCTGGGACTCAGCCCTGTCCACCAGAGGGCCCAGGACCTGGTCCCACACCCCAACAACCTGGCATTAGCCCTAGAAACAGCCCCACCCACCAGTGTGCAGGCATCAACCCCAGGACCCCAGCCCCATCCACCAGCAGACCAATGACAGCTCTGAGACACGTTTAACCCCACAGCCAATCATGTTGGAGCTGGCCCTACTGATAAGCATGCTGACACTATATACAGGACTGTGGCTCCACAACCACCCACACTGGAACCTGTTTCTACCCACCAGTGGGCCAGCACTAGCTTAAGGATCCCTTGGTGCTTGGCAGCTAGCCACCTCCTGACCAGTCCTGCCTATCAGCAGTTGGTAGCCTCTGCACAAAGCAGGGTCTAGCTCCCAACCTACTGGGGGTCAGCCATGCCTACCAGATAACTTACAGTAGTCAGCCGGCCACAACAGAAGGACCCATGCAACCTACATAGGGGGCATCCCTAGAGCACATAGCTCTGATGATCAGAGGGGAGTGGGCTGCTGGGACATATAGGACATCTTCTAGAAAAGCCACATCTCCGATGTTGGAAACATAACCATCTACCAAATACACAGAAATAAAAACAGCAAATTAGGCAAAATGAGGTGACAGAGAAATAGATCCCAAACAAAGGTACAGGATAAAATGCCAGAAGAACTAAGTGAAGTGGAGGTAAGCAATCTACTCAATAAAAAGTTTAAGGTGATGATCATAAAGATATTCAAAGAACTTGATAAAAGATTAGATGAACAGAGTTAGAAGTTAAAAGCTCTCAACAAAAAGTTAAATATATAAAGAAAAAACAGAGAGATGAAGAAACAATACCTGAAAAAAAATATACTAGAAGGAAACAATAGTAGAGTACATGACACAGAGGAATGGATCAGCAAGCTGGAAGATAGAGCAGTGGAAATTACTGAAGTTGAACAGAAAAAAAGAAAAAGAATAAAAAGAATTGGGGACAGATTAAGAGACCTCTGGGACAACACCAAGTGTACTAACATTTACCTTATAGAGGTCCCAGAAGGAGAAGGGAGAAAGGGCAGAGAACATATTTGAAGATGTAATAGCTGAAAAACATCCCTAACCTGGGAAAGGAAATAGACATTCAAATCTAGGAAGCACAGAGGGTACCACACAGGATCAACCCAAAGAGGACCACATCAAAACTTGAAAAATGTAAGACACTGATGAGAGAAAGTGAAGATGACACAAACAGAGGGAAAGATATACTGTTTTTATGAATTGGAAGAATATTAATAAAATGTCCACACTAGACCAGACAATCTACAGATTTAATGCAATTCCTATCAAAATATCAATGGAAGTTTTCACAGACTAGGATAAATATTCCTAAAATTTGTATGGGAACACAAAACACCCCAAATAAATGAAACAATCTTAAGAAAGATGAACAAAGCTGGAGTTATCACACTCCCTGGCTTCAAACTATACTACAAAGCTACAATAATCAAAAGAGCATAGTACTGGCATAGAAAGAGACACATACATCAATGGAACAGAATAGAGAGCCCAGAAATAAACTCACACTTTATGGGAAATTAATCTACAACAGAGGATGCAAGAATATACAATGGGAAAAAGACCGTTTCTTCAGTAAATGGTGTTGGGAAAACTGAAGAGCTACATGCAAAAAATCAAACTGGACTACTCTCTCACATCATGTACAAAAATAATCATTTAAAATGGCTTACATAATTAAATGCAAGACCTGAAAACATAAAACTCCTAGAAGAGAACATGGGCAGAATACACTCTGACATAAATCACAGCAATAATTTTTTGGATCAACTTCCTAATACAAAGGAAATAAAAGCAAAATTAAACAAATGGACCTAATTAAACTTAAAAGCTTTTGCACAACAAAGGAAACCATGGACAAAATGAAAAAACAACCTACAGAATGGGAGAAAATATTTGCATATGCCATGACTGATATGGGTTAATATCCAAAATATATAAACAATTCATACAAGTCAACATGAATAAAACAAACAACCCCGGGCTTCCCTGGTGGCGCAGTGGTTGAGAGTCCGCCTGCTGATGCAGGGTACACGGGTTCGTGTCCCGGTCCAGGAAGATCCCACATGTCGCAGAGCGGCTGGGCCCATGAGCCATGGCCGCTGAGCCTGCGCGTCCGGAGCCTGTGCTCCCCAACGGGAGAGGCCACAACAGTGAGAGGCCCACGTACTGCCAAAAAACAAAAACAAAAACCCAATCAAGAAATGGGGAGAAGGCCTGAATAGACATTTTTTTCAAAGAAGACATACAGATGGCTAACAGGCTCATGAAAAGATGCTCGGCATTGCTAACTATTAGAGAAATGCAAATTTAAACCAAAATGAGGTACTTCCTCACACCAGTCAGAATGGCCATTATCAAAACGTCTACAAATAACAAATGATGGAGAGGATGTGGAGAAAAGGGAACATTTGTACACTGTTGGTAGGAATGTAAATTGGTACAGCCACCATAGAAAACTGTATGGAGTTTCCTCAGAAAACTAAAAACAAAGCTACCATGTGATCCAGCATTTCCAATCCTGGGTATATATCTGGGAAAAATGAAAACACTAATTCAAAAAGAAACATGTACCCCAATAGCAGCATTGTTTACAATAGCCAAAATATAGAAGCAACACAAGTGCCCAATGACAGACAAATGAAGAGAAGTTATGGTATACACACACACACACACACACACACACACAAAATGGAATATTACTCAGCCATAAAAAAGAATGAAATTCTGCCATCTGCAGTGTCGTGAATAGACCTAGAGAATATTATGCTTAGTTAAATAAGTTAGACAGAGAAAGACAAATACCATATGGTATCACTTACGTGGAATCTAAAAAACAATACAAACGAATGTATGTGCATAGCCAAAACAGACTCACTGATGTAGAACACAAACTAGTGGTTATCAATGAGGAGAGGAAAGAGGAAGGGGGCAAATTATGAATAGGGGATCAAGAGATACAAACTACTATATATAAAATAGATAGGCAACAAGGATATATTGCATGGCACAGGTAATTAGACCCATTTTCTTGTAATAACTTTTAATGGAATCTGTAAAAATATTCAGTCACTAAGCTCTACACCTGAAATTAATATTGCATTATAAATCAACTATACTTCAGTTAAAAAAAAAAACTTCTAGAAGAAAACATACACAGTACTCTCTTTAACAATGGTCTTAGTGATTTTTTTGGATGTGTCCCCTCAGTCAAGGGAAGCAAAGGCAAAAATAAACAAATGGGAATGCACCAAACTAAAAATCATTTGCACAGTGAAGGAAACTATCAACAAAATGAAAAGGCAATGTACTAAATGGGAGAAAATATTTTTCAAATGATATATCCAATGATGATGGGTTAATATTCAAAATATACAAAAAACTCGTACAACTGAACATCAAAAAATCACACAACCTGACTAAAAAGTAGGCAGAGGATCTGAATAGACTTTTTTCCAAAGAAGACATACAGACAGCCAACAGGCACATGAAAAGGTGGTCAACATCACTAACCATCAGAGAAATGCAAATCAAAACCACAATGAGAGATCATCTCAAATGTGTTAGCACGGCTATTATCAAAATGACAAGAAATAACAAGTGTTGGTGAGGATGTGGAGAAAAGGGAATGCTTGTGCGCTGTTGGTGGGAATGTAAATTTGTATATCCATTCTGGAAAACAATGGGGAGACTTCTCAAAAAATTGAAAATAGAACTACCAACCATAAACAAGACGAAAAGACAACCCTCAGAATGGGAGAAAATATTTGCAAATGAAGCAGCTGACAAAGGATTAATCTCCAAAATATATAAACAGTTCATGCAGCTCAATACCCAAAAAACAAACAACCCAATCCAAAAATGGGCAGAAGATCTAAATAGACATTTCTCCAAAGAAGATATACAGATTGCCAGCAAACCCATGAAAGGATGCTCAACATCACTGATCATTAGAGAAATGCAAATCAAAACTACAATGAGGTATCACCTCACACCAGTCAGAATGCCATCATCAAAACTCTACAAATAATAAATGCTGGAGAAGGTGTGGAGAACAGGGAACACTCTTGTAGACTGATACAGCCACTATGGAGAACAGTATGGAGGTTCCTCAAAAAACTAAAAATAGAACTACCATACGACCCAGCAATCCCACTACTGGGCACAAACCCTGAGAAACCCATAATTCAAAAGGAGTCATGTACCACAATGTTCATTGCAGCTCTATTTACAATAGCCAGGACATGGAAGCAACCTAAGTGTCCATCGACAGATGAATGGATAAAGAAGATGTGGCACATATATACAATGGAATATTACTCAGCCATAAAAAGAAATGAAATTGAGTTATTTGTAGTGAGGTGGATGGACCTAGAGACTGTCATACAGAGTGAAGTCAGAGAAAAATAAATACCGTATGCTAACACATATATATGGAATCTAAAAAAAAAAAAAAGTTCTGAAGAACCTAGGGGCAGGAATAAAGACGCAGACATAGAGAACGGACTTGAGGACATGGGGAGGGGGGAGGGTAAGCTGGGATGAAGTGAGAGAGTGGCATGGACATATATGCACTACCAAATGTAAAATAGATAGCTAGTGGGAAGCAGCCACATAGCACAGGGAGATCAGCTCGGTGCTTTGTGACCACCTAGAGGGGTGGGATAGGGAGGGTGGGAGGGAGACGCAAGAGGGAGGAGATATGGGGATATATGTATACGTATAGCTGACTCACTTTGTTATAAAGCAGAAACTAACACACCATTGTAAAGCAATTATACTCCAATAAAGATGTTAAAAAAAAATCGAACTACCAAGTGATCCAGCAATTCCACATCTGGATGTTTATCCAAAGAAAACACAAACACTGATTTGAAAAGACATGCACACCAACGTTCATAGCATCATTATTTACAATAGCCAAGATATGGACAAAACCTGAGTGCCTATCAAGAGATGAATGGATAGAGGCGATATACTATATATACACAATGGATATTACTCAGCCATAAGAAAGAATGAAACCTTGCCATTTTTGACAACATGGATGGAACTAGAGCTATTATGCTAAGTGAAATAAGTCAGAGAGAGAAGGACAAATATTGCATGTTCTCATTTATATGTGGAATTTTAAAAACAAAACGAATGAATAAACATAAAACAGAAACAGAGATATAGATACAGAGAAAAAACAGGCGGTTGCCAGAGGGGAAGGAGGGAGGGAAGAGGAAAGAAATAAGTGATGGAGGGGATTAAGAGGTACAAACTTCCAGTTGCAAAATAAATGGGTCATGATATGAAATGTACAGTGTGGGGAATCTAGTCATAACAATATAATATTTGTATAGTGATAAATTATAACTAGACTTAGGCCGGTGAACATGTTGAAATGTATAGAAATATCAAGTCTCTATGTTGTATAGCAGGAACTAACATAGTGTCATAGGTCAATTATACTTCAAAAACAACCAACCAACCAAACTCATAGAAAAAGAGATCAGGTTTGTCGTTACCGTATATGGGCTGGTGGGGACTGGGGGAATTGGGTGAAGGCAGTCAGAAGTTACAAACTTCCGGTTCTAGGATAAATAAGTACTAAGGATGTAATGTACAATATAATAAATATAATTAACATTGCTCTATAGTATGTATGAAAGTTGTTTAGAGAGTAAATTCTAGGAGTTCCCATCACAGGGAAAAATTTTTTTTCTGTTTCTTCGATTTTTTATCTCTATGAGATGATGGATGTTTACTAAACATATTGTGATAAAAAAATTCACTTTGTATGTAAGTCAAATCATTATGCTCTATATCACAGAGCTGTATGTCAATTATATCTCAATAAAACTAAAATTAAAAAACTATAATGGCACAAATGCAAACTTTGCGGGAATTATTTTGGAGTATTTCCCAGCATGATAAAAGTTATGATCCCATGAATGCAGACAACTCAGCAAATCAGAGGCAGGATAAGTGTAACCAAGACATCGTTTGGGGATATTAGAGTCACACTTCTGAAAACCAAAGAGAAGGTATTCTCAAATGTCAGAGAAAATAATTATGCCCATTACCATCAGGGAGCGTTTCTTTCAGGTGGGAAAAATATTTTGTTTAGTGTCTCTTGCAGTGCACCTACTGGCAATAAACACTTAATTTTGTTTGGTTCTTTTTTTTTCTCCTACTGGATAATTGGGATATAGTCCTTATCTGTTAGTTCTCATTTGGACTTATTTCCCAGTAAATATAGGCAAATTCAGGCTCTCAGAAATTTCCTTTAATTGGCCATTTATTCACCCTTTCTCTGTTCCCAGCTGTAGATGCAACTACTAATTTCGTGTAAGTTAATAAGGGATGTAAACACATCATTCAGTCTACCGAGCTCCTGTGCTTTAGAGTAGGAGAGTTATTTGTAAGCCTTACTCATATGATTACTGCTTTCAATATGCACTGTTAAGTCTTGCCTCAGGGTGAAACATAAGAGATTTAGAACAAGTATCCACTCTTCCTCCCTCCAAAATACAAAATGACAACCCTGAACTGAAAATCAACAACTCTAAAAATGAAGTTGATAAATTGTATTTAATTAAATTTAAAAACTGTGAAAGGCACTGGTAAGAATATAAAAAGTCAATACACATACTGGAGACAATCTTTCCTCATATAGGAAAAATGACTTGATTCCAAAATATACAAAGAACACTTAAAGCCAAAACTCTAACAGACATCTATTCAAAGGAGACAGACAGATGGCAAATAAGCATATGAAAAGATGCCACGTATCTTTGTCATCAGGGAAAGGCAAATTAAAACAACAATGAAATATCACTACATGCCTAGTAGAACGGCTAAATTCAGAATATTTACAACACCACACACTGATTCGGATGCGAATCAACAGGAACTTTCATATATTGCTGGGGGGAATTCAGTTTCATTCATTGCAAAATGGTACAGCCACCTTGAAAGGCAGTTTGACAACTTCTTAAAAAAATAAACATACTCTAATCTATGATATACCAATTGCACTACTAGGTATTTATCCAAAGGATCTGAAAACGTAAGTTTACATAAAAACCTGTACAGAGATGTTTAAAGCAGTTAAATTCATAATTGCCTCAATTTGAAAGCACTCAAGTGGTCTGTCAGTTGGTAAATGGATAAACTCTGGTGCATCAAGACGACAGAATCTTATTTTGCACTAAAAAGAAATGAACTATCAAGCGTATAAAAAAAGACATAGAAGAAACTTAAATCCATACGACTGAGTGAAGGGAGTCAATGTGAAAAAACTACACACTTTATAATTCTAACTATATGACATTCTGAAAAACCAAAACTATGGAGGCAATTAAGAGATCAGTGGTTGCCAGGGATTAGTAATGAGGGAGGAAGAAGAGGTGATTTTTTAGGGCAGTGATACTACTCTTTATGATAGTATAACGGTGGATGCACATAATTATACACTCGTGCAAACATAGAGAATATACAACACCATGAGTGAAAACTTATGTAAGGTGTGGACTTCGGGTGATGATGTGTCAATGCAGGCGGATGAATGATAATGAAGGTGCCACTCTGTGGGGAGATGGTGATAATGGGGGAGGTTTTGCATGTGTGGAGGCAGGGTGTATATTGGTTATCTCTGTACTTGCCACTTAATTTTGCTGTGAATCTAAAATTACTCTAAAAAATAGTTTATTACATAAAAATGGGCAAAAATGTAGAGATACCTCACCAAAAAAATATACAGGTGGCAAGGAAGCACTTGCAAACACACTCAACATCACGTCATCAGGGAATTTTCTATTAAAACAAGAATGAGATACCACTGCACATCTATTAGAATTGTAAAAATTCAAAAATCTCTGTATTACTGTAAAAAGTTGGGTGCTTGCTATGTTTCTCAGTGGTCGAAACATGGAGTCCAAACTGCTATTGCCCGTCCCATCAGGGCTCAGAGTCAGGCATGACAGAAATCATGCTCGCAGGCTCCACCACCACCCGAAAAGCTAGAATGTAGTAGGCATGGTCTACTCTTCTCTTTCCCTCTTGACAAAGAGCTGGGAGTTGGGAATTTTCTCCAGATCCTAACACAGTGGGTCAGGGAGGCGAGGTGGATATGGCAATAAAATGCTGTAACTTTGCCTAAAAGCTTCACTCTATCTCTTCTTGGCTTTGTGCTAGTCTGGGGTGCTGCAAACTCCTATGTGGTTTCTGGTGTTCTCAGAAAGGCAATTTGATCTATATTATGTCATCTTCATGGAGGAAGTGGGGGCTTGGGAATTCCTATTCTCTCATCTTTGTGATGTTACTCTTAGATAATTCTCATCCTTAGGTCATGTATTTTGTTGGAAAATTTTCTTGAGTTCTAGGGGAAAAATTCACTAAACTATAATTGTGCCTTGTGCCATATTGTTCTACTTTTCTGCAATACTTTGTGGAAAGCAGCCTTCACTTGAGCATCCCTTACACTGCAGATGAGGGGGTTCAGCAATGGGTTGAAGACAGTGTAAAACAGGAAAAGGATCTTCAGCTGCTCCTCTCACTATTGCCAGGGACCATATAAACCATCATGGCGATGCCAAAGTAGAACCCAACCACACAGACGTGGGAGGAGCAGGTGGAAGAGGCTTTCTTGCGGCCCTCCTTTGACTGGATCTTCGGGATGGCCCAGAGGATGCGCACGTAGGAGACCAGCAGCAGGGAAAGGGGCGCAGTTAAGATAAACACACCGCCAGCAAAGAGGAAAATTTCATTGATCCAGGTTTCACCACAGGTCACTTTGAGGACAGATCAGATTTCACAGAAGAAGTGGTTCACCTTCTGGGGCCCACAGAAGGGCAGCCTTAGAAAGAGACTTTCTTGTACTAGGGCCAGGGAAAATCCATGTGCCCAGCATATGATGGCCAGGAACATGCACGCTCTCCAGCTCATGATGACAGTGTACTGGAGAGAATGGCAGATTGCCACATACCTGTCATTGGACATCACCACCAAAGTCAGGTGCTCTACGGAAGCAAAAGCCAATAGAAAACCATCTGCTTAGTGCATGAGAAATAGGAGATAGTTTTTTTGTGTTTCACTAGGTTTTCCAGCATACTGGGTAAATTGCTGGAAGCATAGGATACGTCAGTGATGGCCAGATGAGAAAGGAAGGAGTACATGGGGGAGTGCAGTCTGGGGTCTAGGCAAATGAGTCCCAAGATCATGCCATTTGCCAGCAGGTTGAAGATATAAAATAGGAAGAAGATAACGAAGAGGAAAAATTCTATGTCTTCACTGAGCTGGAATCCCACCAGGATGAATTCTGTGACCCATGATTGGTTCCCCTCCATTCTGTTTTGTTTTTTTATATATAAATTTATTTATTTATGGCTGTGTTGGGTCTTCGTTGCTGCGCGCGGGCTTTTCTCTCGTTGCGGTGAGCAGGGGCTACTCATCATTGCGGTGCACGGGCTTCTCATTGTGGTGGCTTCTGTTGTTGCAGAGCACGGGCTCTAGGTGCACAGGCTTCAGGCTCTACAGTGCAGGCTCAGTAGTTGTGGCACACGGGCTTAGTTGCTCCGCGGCATGTGGGATCTTCCCGGACCAGGGTTCAAACCTGTGTCCCCTGCATTGGCAGACACATTCTCAACCACTGCACCACCAGGGAAGCCCCCCCGCCTCCATTCTTAATGACAGTCTGTAAAGGACTAAAGTGTGGTGGAAAGGTCAGAGCTGGATAACAATGAAAACTGGAGTTATTTATCTGAAGTGAATTCGGAGTAGGCTTCTATGCTTGTCCCTACTTCACTGAGTTTTTTCTTCAATATTTCTCTGCCTTTTTGTTTTTCTTACTTTTTATTCTAAAGTAATTCAAAATTTCAGATAAGTATCAGGAATTATAAACAATACTAGTATATACACTTTACCAATTTTTTTCATGTTTGCTTTATCATTTCTTTTTCTCTGTATATATTTTGTTAATTTTCTCTGGACCACGTAAGAGTTAAGTGCAACCATAAGGCCAGTTTATCCCTAAACTGTTTATTATTTCCAAGAACAAGGATATTCACTACTTTATTTTCAGTATAATTACCAAAATCAGGAGATATTACCATGATTCACTATTCTAGGTATAGCATTTCCAGCCCCTCTGGTCCAAGATTGAAATCCAATAAAATATCTTACCTCCTCTAATCTGAAATCGTTATTCAGTCTTTCTTTCCTTGACACTGATATTTTTGACGGGGATTAGTTCTTGTTTTGTATAATGTCTCTCAATTGGGGTTTTCCATTGATTGTCCATGTTTTAAGTTCAGATTATAAATTTTTGGTAGCAAAAAATATATCCTTCTTAATCTTAAAGCCTCTCATGAATACAGAGATACTGTTAATTACTCTCAATATAGGTGATGCTAATGTGGATTACTTGATTAAGGTGGTGTCTCCAAGTTCTCTCCATTATAGAGTTATTAATTCATAATTTTAAGTACTTTCTTCCTGCTGGCTTAACAAATTATCCATACCCATCTTGTAGATTTCTCACTTCAGCTTGGAATCAGTTATTTCACCAAAAATATTTGGTTCCTTACTGAAGAATCATATTTTCAAAGCAGTATCTGGATTTATTGGACGTAAAGTAATATTTTTATCAGGATTGTTGCCAAATTTCTAATATCCTCATTTAATAGAGAGCGTATATAATTTGGGAGAGTACCTAAGTTGTTAAGGGGATAATGGATTCTCAACTTCACTTGCCTAATCCTAATACACCTTTACTGACTTATTTTGGAAAACACCACTAATATACATTACCGTTAAAGAAAATGATATCACTATTATATGGTAGTTTTTTTAGGCAAAAGTACATTTAGAATTCAAAATTATCTTGTTTATACTTTTTGTTTTTCTTTGTATTTAGCTAATTATAGGCTCTTAGAAATTTTACACTTAATAAAGTTTCAAAAGTTTGGTTCATTGTGTGAACAAAGTGGCATCTACCTCATGAGATTTTGACATCAAGTTTTCCTAAGTCTTAGAGAAACACAACATTCAATAAAAGGCTTAAGAGATAATACATATGTGAAATCTATGGCCAACAGTGATCATTGCTAATAACTTGTACATATAGTTTTCCATTATTCACTCTACTTACATTTTCATATAATTAAAATTATATAAACATTATTCTTTCATTTAAATCACATTAGGTACATTTTCCATGTCAAAATATTTCTATACAATATACTTTAAACATTTGCATACTATTTTATTGCATACAAATATTTAAACTGATTTAATACATTACCTTCTAACTAGGTTGTATGTACTGTAATGCCATTGATTAAATTTTATACATATATTTTTGTGTATCTTTTATTATTTTCTTGTCGTATACTCCTAGACATGGAAGTTCTCAGTCAAATCTCCCTCTCTTTCTCCACCTATCATCTTTTTATCTATATCCACCACCATCATCATCTATAAAAAGCAAACAAGCCCCAAAAAATCAAAACACATCATCACTTCAAGAAACCATTAAATGGTAAAAGATTTCTAATTTAACAATCATGACTCTAATCTCAAGTTCAGCTTTCCGATGAAGCTGTCCCACTTCAACTTTTCTACTTTTATCATGTTGACTCTTTTTTTTTTTTTTCCAGTATGCGGGCCTCTCACTGTCGTGGCCTCTCCCGTTGTGGAGCACAGGCTCCGGACGCGCAGGCTCAGCGGCCATGGCTCACGGGCCTAGCCGCTCCGCAGCATGTGGGATCCTCCCGGACCGGGGCGTGAACCCGTGTCCCCTGCATCGGCAGGCGGACTCTCAACCACTGCGCCACCAGGGAAGCCCTATCATGTTGACTCTTACACTTTAATACAATTTAGTCAAACCTGGTATAAAATGCAGTTCCTTAGGTTCATCCTCATCTCAGCTTCATAGTAAATCCCAAGGAAGAACAAGAATAGTTCATGGAAAGTGCAACTTCATGAAGTCTAAGTATCATCTGACTACAAAAGATGTAGCTTCTTGTTTACTGGGTTAAATCTGTCCTCTTAGTCTACATATAACCTTGAGCTATCTACTCTGATTACAAATTTATGATTAAAATCGTATTTGTCTGTGTTTCTTACTGCCCAGGATCCAAATGGTTCCATGTGGAAGTAACTATCTCAACACCCACTATTTAGCGTTTCCCCCCTAGACATCTTTTTACATAATTTGATTTAATTAACCCTACCCTACAAATTTCTCACATTGCTTCTAACCTATTGTTTCTTCTTAATTTCACTTTGGGGCTTGAAGAGATACTCCTGTTTCCTAGATGAATGACAAGAAGGAATGACTTGACATTTAAGACCTACACCATACACCACACAGAGATGTCTTTACCAATATAGTCATCACAAGTTAAATAATATTTTAATATAATTAACACCATGGCTTTTAAATACAAAATATTGCAAACTGTGATGTGACTTTGATCACTCATGGCCAAAGCATGGTTTCTACAAAACTAACATATTCTCAGATGATATGACATAAATCTCTTAAGATAGATGATACATATAGTTTTAAATTCATACTTTTGGACTTATGGAAGTATATTTTGGAAGTGATTAGTAATTAAAATATTCTGGAAATTATATATCCCTGTGAAGAATATCAGGTTTAGGCAAATGTAAATTCTGAAGCAGGCATATATTGAGCTGGAAAATGCATATGGGTCATTCAAAAGTACTAGTATGGCTACACACTATGCTTATTCACTAATCTCATTATATAAGCGTGAAGGGGTGTCCTAGAGAGCAGTGAAGACATAAGGCTCCTCATTCGAGGGATTTTCTTGTATGCCCGTAATCAATTAGTGTACAAAGAAAGACGGCAGTCTTGCTTATTCCTCTCATCACTAAATGTCTACGTGACAAGTCTATTAAGAGGGTCTTATTCTTTAAACATTTTGAGTTATGACTGGCATATAAAAAGCTGCACTTATGTAATGTATACAAGTTGATGACCTTGGAAATAAGTATTACCAATGAAACCATCACCATAATCTATGTTACAAACATATCCATTACCTCCAAAAGTTTCCTACCACCAAGAGTATCTTTCTCTGTCCCAGGCAATTAGAGGAGATTACTATGAAGCATAGATTAATGTAACAGGCTTGGACAATTATGACAGTAAAAAGCGTCATAATCTCACTAGGAAGATCAATGTAAAAAATCAAGATGAGGTGGGGTTAATACCAATTGTCATTTATTCTAAGTGAGATGACTTAAATGGTTGTAACAGCCTCATGAGTGGGTACTATGTCATGTACATGCTTTATGTCTCATATAATAACTTGTAGAATTCTAGATAAAATAGGCACTCAACAAGTGTGAGCTAGTACGGGAGAAGAATTATGAGAAGGAATAATAAGAAAACTAATCTCCACATTTTGAAGTGGGAAGTCAAAATAAAGGGTTGAAAATTGAAGTATATGGTTTACAAACATTAAAGACTGAAATTTCATTTTCTGTGCCAATTAAGGTGTAACCAATACACCCTTCTAGCCACATGTAAACTTTATTTAAGACCATTCTAAATAAAGGATGGATTAGGGAAGGGGGGAGGGGTGAGATAGGGGTAGGAAATTAATAAGTGCAAACTATTATGTGTAGAATAAATAAGCTACAAGGATATATTGTACAGAACAGGGAATACAGCCAATATTTTATAACTTTAAATGATGTATAATCTACAAAAATATTGAATCACTGTGTTGTACACCTGAAACTAATATAACATTGTGAATCAACTATACTTCAATAAAATAATTCAAAAAATAAATTTCAGTTTTTACTGACAACATGCTTATGCATGTTGAAAATATTAAAATCTCTGCAGATAATCTATTTTACCAAATAAGCAAATTTCTAAAAATCTGGAACATGCATAACATTTTATAGAATGAATGTTTTGTAAAGATTATAGATCTCTCCAAATTAATCTATAGGTTCAATGAAATCTAAATCAGAAATTAAGGAAGGTTTTTTTATGTGCAGAAATTGAATAATCTTATTTATAAGTTTCATGAGAAATTATGAAATATCAAGAAGAGTCAAGTCAATGTTGAAGAAAAATGAAGGAAAAGGACATACTCTATGAAATACTGAGACCTATAAAGTTACAGTGACTTTATACAGTCAGTCAATGTTGTAATGGGACAAAGATAAATAAATAGACTTGTGAAATAGCATGGTTAAACCAGAAATACAGACATGCACATGCCATCACCCCACAAGCACACTGGAAAGGCAGTGGTGTTTTCAATAATAATGCTGGATCAATTGGCTATCTGCGTGAAGAAACTAAAGCAAAACAGGTAGGTAATAGATCTAAGTATGAAAGATAAAAACAAGCTTTGTAGAATATTAAACAATGGCATATAGTTATGACCTGGGAGTTAGTGGAACTGAAACAGCATAAAAGATTTATAAAACTAAGAAATAAACTGCTATTTATCTAGAGGTATAAATAAGAGAGTGAAAACACAATCCACAGAATAGAAGGAAATATATATAACATGTATAATAAATTCAGGGCTCATATTCAGAATATAAAAGAATTTCTGCAACTCATTAATGAAAAGATAGATAATCTAATTTCAACTGGGCAAAATACTTGAACTTACATTTCACATGAAAAATCATCTAAATAACCCACAGCACATTAAGATATTAAGAGATACTAAATGTCCTAGGTCACCAAAGAAATAAAAATAAAACTCACAAGGAATGGCTAAAATTCACAAGTTTGAAACTACAAGGCCTTGGCAAGTATACAAACCAGGGATACATTACTGATGAGAATGTAATTTAATGCAACCATTTTGGAAAACTCTGGAAGTATATACTGTTTTTAAACATATGCATAACAATGACCTATGGATTCTACTTCCAGATACATCCAAATAAATGTGTGTATACACATACATAAGTTATATACATATATAGATTTATACAAAGATTGTATATATATATAAAGTTTGTATATGAATATTCTTAAGATGATTATAATAACTTTTTTCCTATCTTCCAAGGGAAAAATTTATCTTAGCTTATAAAACAAGATTGAAACATGGACTTATCTCTTTCCTTGAACTTACAATCCATGTGAGCAAATAAATATTTCTTGCAGGGGTTCCTATAATTAGTTTTAGATATGTATGATTTAATTTATTTATTCCTAGAAAAATTAAGTTTGGGGAAACCACTTGATGAGAATAATCTGGACAGTATCTCTCTACAAAGTCACTTCGTAAAAATAAAAAAAGAGAGTCATAGGCACATTCCCAAAATTGTGTGATCAACACTGAATTCCGTAAAGAGTTCCCGGATTTCAAAGTCTATGAGCATCGAGAGGAGCTTCAAGACGGTGGAAGAGTAAGACGCAGAGATCACCTTCCTCCCCACAAATACATCAGAAATACATCTACATGTGGAACAACTCCTACAGAACACCTACTGAACGCTGGCAGAAGACCTCAGACCTCCAAAAAGGCAAGAAACTCCCCACATACCTGGGTAGGGCAGAATAAACAGAGACAAAAGAATAGGGACAGGACCTGCACCAGTGGGAGGGAGCTGTGAAGGAGGAAAGGTTTCCACACACTAGGAGCCCCTTCGCGGGCGGCGACTGCGGGTGGCGGAGGGGGGAAGCTTCGGAACCACGGAGGAGAGCGCAGCCACAGGGGTGCGGAGGGCAAAGTGGAGAGATTCCCGCACAGAGAATCGGTGCGACCAGCACTCAGCAGCCTGAGAGGCTTGTCTGCTCAGCCACCGGGGCGGGTGGGGCTGGGAGCTGAGGCTCGGGCTTCGGTCGGAGCGCAGAGGACTGGGGTTGGCGGCGTGAACACAGCCTGAAGAGTCTAGCGCGCCACGGCTAGCCGGGAGGGAGTCCAGGAAAAAGTCTGGACCTGCCGAAGAGGCAAGAGGCTTTTTCTTGCCTCTGTTTCCTGGTGCGCGAGGAGAGGGGATTAAGAGCGCTGCTTAAAGGAGCTCCAGAGACGGGCGCGAACCACGGCTAACAGCGCGGACACCAGGGACGGGCATGAGACGCTAAGGCTGCTGCTGCCGCCACCAAGAAGCCTGTGTGCGAGCACAGGTCACTATCCACACCTCCCTTCCAGGAAGCCTGTGCAGCCCGCCACTGCCAGGGTACCAGGATCCAGGGTCAACTCCTCCGGAAGAAAGCACAGCACGCCTCAGGCTGGTGCAACGTCACGCCGGCCTCTGCCACCGCAGGCCCGCCCCGCACTCCTTGCCCCTCCCTCCCCCCAGCCTGAGTGAGCCAGAGCCCCCGAATCAGGGGCTCCTTTAACCCCGTCCTGTCTGAGCAAAGAACGTACGCCCTCAGACGACCTACACGCAGAGGCGGGTCCAAATCCAAAGCTGAACCCTGGGAGCTGTGCAAACACAGAAGAGAAAGGGAAATCTCTCCCAGCAGCCTCAGGAGCAGCGGATTAAAGCTCCACAGTCAACGTGATGTACCTGCATCTGTGGAATACATGAATAGACAAGGAATCATCCCAAATTGGAGAGCTGGACTTTGGGAGCAACGATATACATATTTATTTATTTATTTATTTATTTATTTATTTATTTATTTTCATTTTAATAACTTTATTTTATCTTCTTCTTTCTTTCTCTCTTTTATTTTTTGCCCTTTTATTCTGAGCCATGTGGAGGACGGGCTCTTGGTGCTCCAGCCAGGCGTCAGGGCTGTGCCACTGAGGTGGGAGAGCCAAGTTCAGGACATTGGTCCACCACAGACCTCCAGCTCCACATAATATCAAATGGCGAAAATCTCTCAGAGATCTCCATCTCAATGCCAAGACCCAGCTCCACTCAATGACTAGCAAGCTACAGTGCTGGACATCCCATGCCAAACAACTAGCAAGACAGGAACACAACCCCATCCATTAGCAGAGAGGCTGCCTAAAATAATAATAAGGCCACAGACACCCCCAAACACACCACCAGACGTGGATCTGCCCTCCAGAAAAACAAGATCCAGCCTCGTCCACCAGAACACAGGCACTAGTCCCTTCACCAGGAAGCCTACACAACCCACTGAACCAACCTTAGTCACTGGGGACAGACACCAAAAACAAAGGAAACTATGCAACTGCAACCTGCGAAAAGGAGACCCCAAACACAGAAAGTTAAGCAAAATGAGAAGACAGAGAAACACACAGCAGATGAAGGAGCAAAGAAAAACCCACCAGACCTAACAAATGAAGAGGAAATAGGCAGTCTACCTGAAAAAGAATTCAGAAAAATGACAGTAAAGAGGATCCAAAATCTTGGAGACAGAATGGAGAAAATAAAGAAACATTTAAAAAGGACCTAGAAGAACTAAAGAGCAAACAAACAATGATGAACAACACAATAAATGAAATTAAAAATTCTCTACAAGGGATCAATAGCAGAATAACTGAGGCAGAAGAATGGATAAGTGACCTGGAGATAAAATAGTGGAAATAACTACTGCAGATCAGAATAAAGAAAAAAGAATGAAAACAATTGAGGACAGTCAGAGAGACCTCAGGGACAACATTAAACACACCAACATTTGAATTACAGGGGTCCCAGAAGAAGAAGAGAAAAAGAAAGGGACTGAGAAAATATTTGAAGAGATTATATTTGAAAACTTTCCTAACATGGGAAAGGAAATAGTCAATTAAGTCCAGGAAGCACAGAGAGTCCCATACAGGATAAATCCAAGGAGAAACATGCCAAGACACATATTAATCAAACTATAAAAATTAAATACAAAGAAAAAATATTAAAATCAACAAGGGAAAAGCAACAAATAACATACAAGGGAATCCCCATAAGGTTAACAGCTGATCTTTCAGCAGAAACTCTGCAAGCCAGAAGGGAGTGGCAGGACATATTTAAAGTGATGAAAGAGAAAAACCTGCAACCAAGATTACTCTACCCAGCAAGGATCTCATTCAGATTCGACAGAGAAATTAAAACCTTTACAGACAAGCAAAAATTAAGAGAATTCAGCACCACCAACAGCTTTACAACAAATGCTAAAGGAACTTCTCTAGGCAGGAAACACAAGAGAAGGAAAAGACCTACAATAATAAATCCAAAACAATTAAGAAAATCGTAATAGGAACATACATATCGATAATTACCTTAAATGTAAATGGATTAAATGCTCCAACGAAAAGACATAGATTGGCTGAATAGATACAAAACAAGATCCATATATATGCTGTCTACAAGAGACCCACTTCAGACCTAGGGACACATACAGACTGAAAGGGAGGGGATGGAAAAAGATATTCCATGCAAATGGAAACCAAAAGAAAGCTGGAGGCTTCCCTGGTGGCGCAGTGGTTGAGAGTCCGCCTGCCGATGCAGGGGACGTGGGTTCGTGCCCCGGTCTGGGAAGGTCCCACATGCCGCGGAGTGGCTGGGCCCGTGAGCCATGGCCGCTGAGCCTGTGCGTCTGGAGCCTGTGCTCCGCAACAGAAGAGGCCACAACAGCGAGAGGCCCGCGTACCGCAATAAAAAAAAAAAAAAAACCTGGAGTAGCAATTCTCATATCAGACAAAATAGACTTTAAAACAAATACTATTTCAAGAGACAAAGAAGGATAGTACCTAATGATCAAGGGATCAATCCAAGAAGAAGATACAACAATTGTAAATATTTATGCACCCAACATAGGAGCACCTCAATACATAAGGCAAATACTACCAGCCATAAAAGGGGAAATCGACAGTAACACAATCATAGTAGGGAACTTTAACACCCCACTTTCACCAATAGACAGATCATCCAAAATGAAAATAAATAAGGCAACACAAGCTTTAAATGATACATTAAACAAGATGGACTTAATTGATATTTATAGGACATTCCATCCAAAAACAACAGAATACACATTCTTCTCAAGAGCTCATGGAACATTCTCCAGGATAGATCATATCTTGGGTCACAAATCAAGCCTTGGTAAATTTAAGAAAATTTAAATCGTATCAAGTATCTTTTCTGATCACACGCTATGAGACTAGATATCAATTATAGGAAAAAATCTGTAAGAAACACATGGAGGCTACACAGTACACTAAATAACAAAGAGATGACTGAAGAAATCAAAGAGGAAATCAAAAAAATACCTAGAAACAAATGACAATGAAAACATGACGACCCAAAACCTATGGGATGCAGCAATAGCAGTTCTAAGAGGGAATTTTATAACAATACAATCCTACCTTAGAAACAAGAAACATCTCAAATAAACAACCTATCCTTACACCTAAAGCAATTAGAGAAAGAAGAACAAAAAAACCCCCAAGTTAGCAGAAGGAAAGAAATCATAAAGATCAGATCAGAAATAAATGAAAAAGAAATGAAGGAAACAATAGCAAAGAACAATAAAACTAAAAGCTGGGTCTTTGAGAAGATAAACAAAATAGATAAACCATTAGCCAGACTCATCAAGAAAAAAAGGGAGAAGACCCTAATCAATAGAATTAGAAATGAAAACGGAGAAGTAACAACTGACACTGCAGAAATACAAAGGATCATTAGAGATTGGTACAAGCAACTACATGCCAATATAATGGACAACCTGGAAGAAATGGACAAATTCTTAGAAATGCACAACCTTCTGAGACTGAACCAGGAAGAAATAGAAAATATGAACAGACCAATCACAAGCACTGAACTTGAAACTGTGATTAAAAATCTTCCAACAAAAGCCCAGGACCAGATGGCTTCACAGGCGAATCAAACATTTAGAGAAGAGGTAACACCTATCCTTCTCAAATTCTTCCAAGATATAGCAGAGGGAGGAACACTCCCAAACTCTTTCTATGAGACCACCATCACCCTGATACCAAAGCCAGAGAAGGATGTCACAAAGAAAGAAAACTACAGGCCAATATCACTGATGAACATAGATGCAAAAATCCTCAACAAAATACTATCAAACAGGATCCAACAGCACATTAAAAGGATCATACATTATGATCAAGTGGGGTTTATCCCAGGAATGCAAGGATTCTTCAATATATGCAAATCAATCAACGTGATGCACCATATTAACAAACTGAAGGAGAAAAACCATATGATCAACTCAATCGATGCAGAGAAAGCTTTTGACAAAATTCAGCACCCATTTATGATAAAAACCCTCCAGAAAGTAGGCATAGAGGGAACTTTCCCTAACATAATTAAGGCCATATATGCCAAACCCATGAATGAAATTAGAACACTCCCTAACACCATACACAAAAATAACCTCAAAATGGATTCGAGATCTAAATGTAAGGCCAGACACCATCAAACTCTTAGAGGAAAACATAGGCAGAACACTCTATGACATAAATCACAGCAAGATCCTTTTTGACCCACCTCCTAGAGAAATGGAAATAAAAACAAACAAATGGGACCCAATGAAACTTAAAAGCTTTTGCACAGCAAAGGAAACCTTAAAGAAGACTAAAAGACAACAACCCTCAGAATGGGAGAAAATATTTGCAAATGAAGCAACTGACAAAGGATTAATCTCCGAAATTTACAAGCAGATCGTGCAGCTCAATATCAAAAGAAGAAACAACCCAATCCAAAAATGGGCAGAAGACCTAAATAGACATTTCTCCAGAGAAGATATACAGATTGCCAACAGACACATGAAAGAATGCTCAACATCACTAATCATTAGAGAAATGCAAATCAAAACTACAATGAGGTATCATCTCACACAGGTCAGAATGGCCATCATCAAAAAAATCTACAAACAATAAGTGCTGGAGAGGGTCTGGACAAAAGGGAACCCTCCTGCACTGTTGGTGGGAACGTAAATTGATACAGCCACTATGGAGAACAGTATGGAGGTTCCTTAAAAAACTAAAAATAGAGCTACCATATGACCCAGCAATCCCACTACTGGGCATGTGTCCTGAGAAAACCATAATTCAAAAAGAGTCATGTACCAAAATGTTCATTGTAGCTCTATTTACAATAGCCAGGACATGGAAGCAACCTAATTGTCCATCAATAGATGAATGGATAAAGAAGATGTGGCACATATATACAATGGAATATTACTCAGCCATAAAAAGGAAAGAAACAGTTATTTGTAGTGAGGTGGATGGACCTAGAGACTGTCATACAGAGTGAAGTAAGTCAGAAAGAGAAAAACAATGACCACCTAGAGGGGTGGGATAGGGAGGGTCGGAGGGAGGGAGATGCAAGAGGGAAGAGATACGGGGATACATATATACGTATAGCTGATTCAATTTGTTATAAAGCAGAAACTAACACATCACTGTAAAGCAATTATACTCCAATAAAGGTGTTAAAAAATCTATGATCAATTTACATTACTTAATTTGCCTCTATCATATGAACGTAATGGTATCAATGAGAATTTTTAAAACTGTAATGTGATATATTCTGTTAACCTAGTATTTTGGCGCTGGAATACCCAGACTTCTACAAATATCTTTAATATTTGTAAACATAAAAATCACCATGTCAAGTTCCTACCCATGTTCGAAATTGCCTGGGTTTGTGAATATCTTTTCCCATCATGAATTAAGTAAGTCTAAATATTGCCTCCAGTTAAAAGATATATCTTGGTTTGGGTTCCTTCAGAAGCCAACCCTGGGACAGTTATTCAACTACAAGTAGTTTTGGGGAAGCAATCTCGGGAACTATAAGCAGACAGATGAATGGAAAAGGGGCACAACCAAGAAAAGACAGCCACTGAAGGTTGGATGATCAAAGGAGAAAATTGTAGTAACTGAAGTTAGACCCTAATGGAAAAATCTTGGAGCCAGCGTAGCATATGTATCACCAACTAGTATCTGTTATTGGATGAGCGCCTTGAGGTGGATGGACCAAGTAACAGGGCTCCTTTTCCCAGAGTAATAGGCTAGTAAAGTGGCTCTGGTTTCCAGAGAACCTGCCCAGGCACAGAAATGCAGACGGTGGCATTTGGAAGTCAGGCTAGTGTGCACTGAAGTGGGAAGGCAAGGTGTTATGTACAGGGCACCCACAGTATCAGCTACAGAATCCCTGTCTGTACATCACCTCTGTAATCCAAAATTTGATTGGACATAATCAGGCAGAGGAATAGGTGTGGTTTCCTGGCTCTAAATTGAAGAGGATAATTACAAAAATTTAATAAATATATTTTTTCTAATGATTTTTTAAATTACAGTAGCATAATTATCCATAGTTAAGTTGAAACAAAGTTTAGTTTTTTAATGTCAAAAGTTGGCTTTAATTATACTCAACATACTAGCCTCCTTTATGTTATGTATCTTGGCCCTGAAGGAATTTTATAAAATCTCTCTATTTGGACAAAATGTAATCTAAAGGATACTATCTAATATTAGCTCTGTTACTCACTATAAATGAGAAAAGCTATTTAAGTGCATCAGTAATGGGTTGAGAATGATGTGGTAAATCTATGTAAATGAATTAAAGTTTCTGGTCTATTTATCACATGAAAAGTGCTCAGCAGATTTTTCAGCAAGAAGGCACATTTAGGATGGGATACAGATAATGTGTACAAAGTCCTATTTCAGGGGCATTCACCAAGGAAGACAGTCATCCCTCAAAGCCTGAAACTGCAGAAAAGTCTAATTTTTAATCATTACCATTGGGGTAAAATAATGAAACACTGATTTCAAACATGAGCCCTAAAAAAAAATCAAATGGGCAAATACAGCATATTGTAGGCACTGATTTATTAATTTTTTTATAATGACAAATCTCTGTATTTTGTGCCAGGCAGAATCGATCAGCAGTTTTTCCTTTCTTTTTTCTTTTTAAATTGAAGTATAGTTGACTTACAATATTATATTAGTTTTAGTTGTACAACATAGTGATTCAATATTTTTATAGAATCATTCATTTACTTCATTTAAAGTTACTATAAAACGATGGCTGTATTTCCCTGTGCTGTACAATAAATCCTTGTTGCTTATCTTTTTTATACATAGTAGTTTGTATCTCATAATCCCACACCCTAGAGATTTTTCTATTTAATGATAATTTAAGAGTTTCTCAAGCAGGTTGAGTCAGTCAGGTAGTAAAATGATCCTAAGGCCCTCACCCTATTTCATTGCATGTCTCTGATATCCAAGATTTAGGTACTAATGTTACAGTTAATGGCAGCATAAACATCAAATGTTATTAATGTCAGCACGAGCATTAAAAGCCTCCATGGTGGCTGCTGGTTTAGCTGCTAGTTCTGGTGTGCCCTCCTGTCCTGTATTGTCTGCTTAAGGACTTTAGCAACTTAGTTTAATGCGGCATCTGACTTCTATACAAATTCATATATTTACAGATAAATCAAAACTCCAGTAGTTTTTTTCCTCTACAAGCAGTAGTACCCTGACAACACTGCCTGATTCTCTGGCTCTCAGACTTGCGCTCTCAAATGCCTCTTTCTTCATCTTGTCTCCTTGGAGCTCCCAGTTACCTGATATTAGCTTCTAAGTCCAGCTCCCAATAGATTCAATATCTCTAAACTTTTTCTATATTCCTGGCATGTTGTTTTTATAGACTAAAAGAAGATATTTGTCATATTGTACATTATATAAGAATATACCTTATGGGAGATTCAGCTAATACATTTAAGTTTCCACATAATTTTAATACATGCTTAAAATGTATATTTAATAAAAAAATAGCATTAATAAACACTGTAAGTTGACTGTAAGAGGGCTTTTTCAATATTTATTATTCCTGGAACTTCTCCCATCCTACCTCACGTCTACAGAGAATAATCACTGCTTTCCCTGACTTACTGCAGAAGTGAAACCCTTTTTTTTCACACCTAGTACAACCACAGGGGACTCTGACTTACAAGCTCTAGGGGCTACCTAGATTACCTTTCCAGTAATTTCCTGTTAGATCATTAATTCTTACCTTTTACACAGCAAAAAGCTAGGTTAATATGAATATGAAACCCTTGTTAGTCTCATAAATCGTATCTTGAATCTTATGTATTAGAATGCTAAAATATGGATGAAAAAACCAAATTATTGCAGTTTAGAGGAAGGTATTAGAAATCCTATGCCTCATTAAACATTACCAGTACTAACAAGATTCTCCTGATTTTCTTTTGCATGATGTAAAAATTTAAGAACACTATAATTTCATTTGTCCCATAATTCTTTTAATTAAAATTTTTTAATTTCATTTTTTATTTGAATTTTATTTTTTTAGACAGCTTATTAGTTACCTATCTTATACATATTAGTGTATATATGTCAATCCCAATCTCCCAATTCATCACACCACCACCAACACCCCCGCCACTTGCCCCCCTTGTTGCCCATATGTTTGTTCTCTACATCTGTGTCTCTATTTCTGCCCTGCAAACCGGTTCATCTGTACCATTTTTCTAGATTCCACATATATGCATTAATATACGATATTTGTTTTTCTCTTTCTGACTTACTTCAGTCTGTATGACAGTCTCTAGATCTATCCATGTCTCTACAAATGAACCATTTTGTTCCTTTTTATGGCTAATATTCCATCGTATATATGGACCACAATTTTTTTTCAGTTTTTTTAATATCTTTATTGGAATATAATTGCTTTACAATGGTGTGTTAGTTTCTGCTTTATAACAAAGTGAATCAGCTATACAGACACATATATCCCAATATCTCCTCCCTCTTGCATCTCCCTCCCACTGTCCCTATCCCACCCCTCTAGGTGGTCACAAAGCACCGAGCTGATCTCCCTGTGCAATGTGGCTGCTTCCCACTAGCTATCTATTTTACATTTGGTAGTGTATATATGTCCATGCCACTCTCTCACTTCATCTCAGCTTACTCTTCCCCCTCCCCGTGTCCTCAAGTCCATTCTCTACATCTCTACATTTCCTATCTACTAGTCCTTTTCCTCATTTATAAGCATATTCTATGGGTATTCCGTCATTCAGTCAGTCATTTTTTCATACATGCATTCATTCAAAAATATTTACTTCACTATAGTACTATTCAAACACTAAGGGTAAAGATCAATTGATTACTAGAATGGACAGAAATATTGTTTTCTCAGGCTATTTAAAAAGTTTAAGTTTCTTTTAACATTATTTACACGAGCGTTTGAAATACTGAAGTTTCTCCTAATAATGTCAAAGTGATATTAAAAATTCTATACTGTGACTAAATATTGTATATGTAAAATAACATGGTAATCTGGTTGGCTTTGTTCCCACTGCCCTGGGAGATGAGTATGAACATGCTCAAAAACATTGATTGACAAGACGTTGCGTGTTTATGCTTAGTTCAGTTTTAGGTATATGGAGATTTTAAAAGAAAAAGGAAGTAGAGAAGAAGGGAGGGAGAGGGAGAGAGTTGACGGAGAGAAAACACAGGGAGCAAAAGAGAGAAGATACAGCACCTCTCCCTTCACTTCCTCACTATTACTTTACAATTCCTGCGGGGGGAGTCAGGGGGTGAGGCTGTTGGGGGGGGGCGTGGGGCATATAACACAGGAAAGGGGAAACTGAGCTCTGGAGAGCTACAGAGAGGTTAAAACCAAAACTGCTTCCGAAAAGTTGATAGGATTCAGATGGTTGGTGTCAAAGACGGAACTAAGTCTGGGGCACAATTTTAAAAGGCTGTTTATTTGTAGACGTTAGGCTCAAACTCATCTGCTGTTGCTTTTATGTCAGTAGGGGTACAAAATTGTTAGCAAGGACAGTAAGTTTTATACAGTAAAAAAAGGAAACACTGAGACAAGTCTCTGATTGGCAAACATTCTACTATGGTGGGAATTTTTTTTTTTTTTTTTGAAGAGGGAGAGTCCTTCTCATTGGGTTTTAAGGACATTTGGTAGCTCTTGGTTGGCTGCAAGGAGGTAAGGGAGCAGTTTAGGGACACTCAAAGGCAGAAGGGTTGTCCAATGTTAGAAGTATTTTCTGTGTTCCATTTCTTGAAACAAGTGGTTGGTTGAGGTGTTTCTGGGGGGTCAAACTGCCACAATGGTCCTCACAGGGCTGGTGGCAGGCAGCCCTGTGCCATGGCAGGCAGTTGGCATTAGGAAAGAGGTGGAGACCACTCCAGCATGGAAGACAACAGGAATGAAGACATGAAGTGATAATCAACAAACAAGGGGTCTCGCTATTTAAACAGTGAGAAGACCACCCTAATGAGAGGTCATGAGAAATGAAACCTGTGCCACCAGAAGATGAAATTTGAATGCCTACGACTAGACCTTTGGATAGTCATAGGACTAGACCTTTGGATATCATTTACAGGGTTTTGAAAACAAGTGTGAATAAAAAAACAAAAATTTAAAGAAGGTTATAAGAGAGACATTAATAAAGAGAGACCAAGTGACTTATAAGGGAATCACTACTAAGCACAGAGATGTTACTTTGAAAATAATTCTGGCCTTAATGATCCACATGTTCTTTGTGGGAAAGAAAAAAAATGCTCAGCATTTAAGTCTTGGAGAAAAATACACACACACACAATTTCTGAATACCAGAGACTGAGGGAAAATTCTGCCCATCCTAACTAGTGGAAAATACAAAGCTAACTCCAGGAATGAAGAGTTTGTACAGATTAAGAAAAACACTTAAGTGTTACATGCTAACCGTAGGAGCCCATTTTTAAGAAATTTTCTCAGGACTCTTTGAGTCAACTAGTTAAAAACAGCTATACAAGAGAAAGCCTTCAGAAAAGAAATAGCTTTTTCTACAGCTAAGAAAGTAGGGTTTATTCACAATGTGTGTTAGTGAATTTTATTTTTTAAGTTCATGAATAAACAGAGACGTTAACCAAATGTTTCAGATTTGTGTTCTATTCGCCATGTAAATGGCAAAAGTTACCAAAGTTATTATCCATGCATCCCATTTCCCTCCAGGAGAGATTCAAACCATTCATTAACAAAGTTAAAAAAAAAAACCACCTCATCTTGCATGAAATAACCACTGTCCCCTTTTGTGGACATCCTCCGAGCACTGATACCTTTAAGCGCCCAAGAGCAGTCTCCCAGTTATAAAGAAGCCATATTAGGGTCGCCCTTTGAATAACACAAACTACACGCTAAAATAAAGGAAGATTTTGGAGGTGAAAGAAGTTGCAGGCACTTACCTTCAGTCTTTCCCTCACCCCACTGCAGATTCAGAGCTGGAACGGAAACTCGGCTACCTTGGGAAAGCTGAGGTTTTCGGTTGCTGTACTTCTCAAAGACCATAATTGACTGAGATCATTGGTGACTTTGGGCAGCAAGCGTAGCAAAATACTGGATGTTTCTACCGAAGTTCCACGGTCTTTTATGACGACTCCTTTTTAGAAGAGCTCTCCCACCTACAGTCTTCCTTCTTTTTCCGTAAGCACAGCACCCTTGGGCTGCTTTCCCGCTGCCTAAATCGTTCCGTGGTTGAAGCGTTTCCTCACTACCCAGATTAAAAGACAGGCAGCTCCCACAGAGCTGTAACTGGCTATTTGATTAAAACTGGGATTTTTTTTACCCTTATTGGGAACATCAGAATCACCTGATGCCAAATCACAGCACCTGATTCTGATGTCGGTGTGGTGCCGAGTCCTGGCCCGTCATGCTCCGCGTGTGCTGCTAAGGACAGTGCTGAGGCTGGGAACATCGCTCAAAACAACTTCAAGGATGTTACTAGGTGTTGTGGGGAATGGGGGTGGGGGAGGAGTGATGTTTGTAAAAGTTAAACCTATTCCCCAAATAACCTCTTACTAGGAGAACCTTCAGGAGGATCGTTTTGATCAAGAGAACCTGCCCCTTCTTAGATCTATACCACCTGCAGGAATTTTAAAATGGGGAGAAGGAATCTACCTTACAGTCAAATTGCATTTGTTTTCCCCACCCCTCCGTTCTATCAAACAAGGCATTTAGGGATGGGGGGATGGGACTCGATTTTAGGAGCCAACAAAGACACTTCCGGGTCAAGCCTGGATCTGTCTCCCTACCCCTTACCCTGGAGAAATTTGCTGAAGCTCAAGTAGGGGAGAGTGTCTTGACCTTTTCCTAAGGGAGTTTTGAAATATGTTCAACCAGTTCTTTTTCCAGTTTACATTGATACAATCCAATCCTTACAAAAGGTGCCAGATGACAGAGAATCAGAAGTGGCTTCTCTGGGTAAGAACCTACTTACCACAGGGAACTTCCCACCGAGACCCTCCAGGAACGTTCCAGACACACTCCCCCACCACAGCCTTTAACCCTCTGTCCACTCGGCACTTTCCCCTCCAGTCTGATAGTCTCCTAGCAACATGCATTTGGATTATACCCCTCTCTTAGTACACCCCCTCTCCTGGGGGAGGGAAAGCTTTGGTGTTTGGGGGCACAAGAGAAGACGTGTGTCTGTCCTGAAGGTGACGGTCAAGAAGGGATTTTCCTTTGAGGTAGCTTACCTCGTGGGTTATTCCTTGCCTGGCACCGTCTGCATCAGCCAGAAACTTGTTGGAAATGCAAAACCTCACAGAAACTCCGGAGTGGAGCCCAGAAATCAGAATTTTAACAAACCCTCCAGGTAATCCTGGTGCAAACTCAGGTGTGAGAACCACCGGTGTGTCGTGTCTTCTGTGTTCTTCTCCTTTCCAAGTGCAAGAGAGAGAGAGAACAAAGGGGACTTACTACTACTTTTACTTTTGTCTGGAGCCTGTAAGGAAAAGGGAGAGACAATAAACAAATAAATGATAGATAAACCCACTGAACATAGAAAAGGACACACTTGCCCATAGAAAGGATAAATAATGGCTTATTCAAGACACATTCGGTTAAAGTTCTCTTTGAGTCTCCGTAGCTGCAGCTGAGAAGATGCTTTTGTTTTCAATTAAGAAAGTTGGCCTAGTTGATCCCTAACATCTCTTCCAACGCCAATTCAATGGATCTAGGAGTTTTTAGGATTAATAAAAAGTAGCAGGGAGTAAGAATCATTAAGAATATAGGAAGGAATGCTGTATTAAGTTGGGAAATATGTATATATTTAAAGACAACTTCTCAGACAAAATAGTTTTGTGCCCACATCACAGTTTTGTTTCAAACATGCTGGTAAATGAGAGGTTGCTGGTAAGCCGTGCTCCAGGTTGCCCCCTGAGAGTAAAAACATTTTGTAGGAAAAAAGAAAGGCAATAACAATAAAGAACTGTATGATTAAAGATTATTAGGCCACTCACAAAATAGATTAAAATGCAGGCAAGTTTCAAAACTGATAGTCAGCTGAGTGGGTGATCCAGAAAGGATCTTGAGAGATCACGAAAGTCCCTTAGAAAACTGTTGGAGTTTTATCAGGATTGTAATTGCTTTCAGCAGGGGCTGTGAATTGCCTCTTCCCCAAAGGCCTGTCTCATTACAGGTTTAAGAAAACTCTTTCCTCAGTTTCTAGTTTCTCTCTTCTCACGGAGTTTCTTTTTTCATTTTTGGTAAGTAATTTAATCTTCCCGAATCTTCCTGACTGCTTCGTCTATAAAGTGGGGAAAATAATTTCTTCCCCAAATGAAAGAATAAGGCTAGAAAAAAACAACTCTCTCTTTAGAGTCTTCCAAGGTCTATCACTGACTAATCAAAAGTATACATTAAAGGGGAAAGTTAATATGATGTCGTTTTCTATCCTTGAATTCTGATCTAACCGTAATGCCAAGCCTGTGGTAGATTGGTTTGTTCTATGTCATGTATCAGTTAAACACTTACATAGTTTCTGCTATGTGTTTGCATGCCTTATGCATTTACAAAAGTTAACTCAATCTCATGATTACCCTATGAGGCAGCTGCACTGTTATTCTCCCCATTTACAGATGACAGAATTGAGACAACGAGAGGTTAAATAACCAGCCCAGGCACAGTATCTGCTAAGTAGCAGAACCTGGATTTGAACTCAGGAAGCTGGATCCAAAGACTGTGTTCACCAAACTGTCTACTAATTGATATCCTGTCCCTCTGCTTGATTCTCCACCAGTCAGGCTGTGCCTTGTCAGGGATCAAATGACGACAGATCTTAAATAAGTTGAACTTTAAAGGGCCCCAGTAGGAGGGAATGAAATACCTAGTGCAGATAGTTAAAGCCTAGGTCATTTCCTTGTATTGAATTGTATCGCCCACTGCCCGGTCTGATGCTTGTGCATTTATATTTGTCATCTGTCCCTGGATTGAACCTTCTACACCATAGGCACTAGGATCAGCCCTTATTGAGAAGATGGTAGAGAAAGTGTCCCAGAAGCACCTGTTTTGACAACTGAGGTTCCCTACCTGTGTACAGTTAACCCCAAATAAGGTTCCCTACCTGTGTACAGTTAACCCTTGAACAGCACAGGGTTGAACTGCAGGGACCCACTTATATGCAATTTTTTTTCAGGAGTAAATATTATAATACTACACAATCTGTGGTTGGTTGAATCCACGGATACAGAAGAACTACCTGTAAGGAGAGCCAACTATAAGTTACACACGGATTTTCAAAAGCCCATGTTGTTGAAGGGTCAACTGTAAATGCTGCTGGTCACCTAGCAGGTTCTCTACACTATTCTTAAGAAAAAAAATATACCATCTCAGGACAGAAGATATTACTGCATTGGTGTTTTTAGAGCCCCTGCCATTTTCTCGAGGCTTTAAAAATACCACTTTCTCAGGTAGTACAAGAATGAAAGGATCCTTGCTGGGGATAAGAAACCAGAGATCTCTGAAGACTCTGAAGGCTAAAAAACCAATGATAATCAGGTGTAATAGTGATAACTAGTAAGTATATGGCTGCTACCAACACAACTGCTTCTTCAGGTGTGAGAGGCCCCAGAGTGGGCCCCCTGCTCTTGGATGCAGACCTCAAGTGGAAAGAGCCTTACTTCCGGGCAGCTGGACACACATGTTCATATTCTGTTCATATTGTGTCCACAACTGGGGACAATCCTCAGGCTTCAGGCTTGACCAGTGGTCTCTGGATAATATATACTTGAGAGTGTCATTTTCTCAGTGTATGCGTCAAGCACTGTGCTGATGCAGGATCTTATAGGCAGGTCTTAATCTTCCATGACATAAGGTTATTCCTATTTTACGGATGAGGGTCCTGTATTTTAAGTACTCACTCCATCCACACAGTAAGTAGGGAAAACACGGTTCATTCACCCATTTCTCTGGCTCCAACCTAGCAGTCGGTGTCTGTTCTTATAACTTCATGTATCTCTGTATTCTTGACCTCTGATATCTGAGGTATTGCACTGCTCTCATATAATGCCAGTGTTGTGTCCAGGTGTGTGTGTGTGTGTGTGTGTGTGTGTGTGTGTGTGTGTGTGTGTGTGTGTGTGTGTGTGTGTGTGTGTGTGTGTGTGTGTGTGCGCGCGTGTGCAGGCAGGTTGTCAGGGAGCATTTGTCTCCACTGTGACTTAGTAGAAACTTCCTAACTTTGGGAGGACCCTCCAATCACCAGAAGGCCACTACTGCTGGTCTTTTCCTGTAATGCAAGGTTCTATAAGCTTTACTATAACGCAGCTTACAATACAGTATTCCCAACTACATCAGAACAACAAAAACATAGCTCTAATATCTTGGAAGTATTACAGAAATGTAAAGGAAAGATGTGTGAAGGTGAAATTTTACTCTAGAAATTATTCTCTCAAAATAATGATTTTGAACCAGGTGATAGTTTGGAAATGCAGTTTTTATTCCCTTATTTTAAGAAGATTAACTTTTTTCTTTGATTTTTCCATTCATTCTCTGTAAAACAAGTAAGTTAATGGAGAAATGCTTTATATTTTTACCTAAAAATGAGCCATGTTTAATATTATAACCATATGATTTTTCCTATTTTTGATTATATAGAGAAGATAAACATTTGATTCACTGGAATAACTTTATAGTTTACAAGACTTGCTGATATTGCTGCATATACTTAAGCTTATTCAAAATATACAGCCTCACATTTTAGAATCTGAGGTACTGACTTTGGGCAACAGTTAAGCCAGTTTTTAAATTCGCACTGGAAGCACTGAGATCGTCTCCAGAAATATTTTCTTTGAAGAGTTTCTAACTCTAAAACTGGTGGCAATTTATATTTCAAGGAAATATGATTATCTTGCTCAGAAAGGGGAAGAAACATAGAATTGCCTTTATTTTAAAATTATAATGACAATCATACATTGGCAGCACATGTGAACAATTTAGACAAAATTATGATGGAAAAAACCTGCAACAAAGAAGTTTGTGGATAATGATCCTCTACCAGGTAAAGTGAATTCTGTTTATTTATATGTTTATTTAGATATTGTAAGTGTCTACAGCAGCAATCTGGACTTCCCCTTTTTTAATACCTATATTTGTTTACCGTGTTGAATATTATATATTTTAAGCTTTGGGCACTATATATTTTTTAAATGAAAGTTAATTATGTTTAATTTTGTAATTAATGTAGAATTTTATAACTCGAGGTAAATAAAATTTTTATGACTTGTCAGAAAATAGAGAATAATCAATATCGTTATGATACATTTTAAAATAAAAACTAAAAATCTTCTGCAAAAAAAGGAAACCATTAACAAAATGAAAAGGCAACCTACCAAATGGGAGAAAATATTTGGAAATCATATATCTGATAAGGGGTTAATATTTAGAGTATATAAAGAACTCATACAACAATAGCAAAAAAAAAAAAAAGAAGAGAGACAAGCCAGTTTCAAATGGGCAGAGGATCTGAACAGACTTTTTTCTGAAAAGGACATACAGATGGCCAACAGGTATATGAAAAGGTTCTCAACATCACTAATCATTAAGGAAATGCAAATAAATCACAGTAAGATACTACCTTACACCTATTAGAATAGCTATTATCAAAAAGATAAGAAATAATAACTGTTGGCAAGAATGTGAAAAGAACCTTTGTGCACTGTTGGTGGGAATGTAAATTGGTGCAGCCACTATGGAAAACAGTATGGAGGGTTCTCAAAAAACTAGAAAAAGAACTACCATATGATCCAGCAATTCCACTTCTATTTACCCAAAAGAACAAAAACATTCACTCAAAAAGATATGTGCACTCCCATGGTCACTGCAGCACTATTTACAATAGCCAAGACATGGAAGCAACCTAAGTGTCCATCAAAGATTAAATGGATAAAGAAAATTATATATATATATATATATATATATATATATATATATATATATACACACTTACACATACATATACATAATGGATGACAGAAATTTTGCCATTGGCAACAACATGCATGGACCTTGAAGGCATAGGGTAAGTAAAATAAGTCAGACAGAAAGACAAATACCATATGATCTCACTAATATGTGTAATCTAAGATAAAAGAAGACAAAAATAAAAACAAAAACCGAGCTTGTTGTTACAGAGAACAGATTGGTGTTTGCCAGAGGCAGGGGGCAAGGGGTGAAGGGTGGGCAAAATGGGTGGAGGTCAAAAGTGATCAACTTTCAGTTATAAAATAAATAAATCAAGGGGATGTAGTACAGCATGGTGACTATGGTTAATAATACTATACTGCATATTTGAAAGCTGCTAAGACAGGAGATCTTAAAAGTTCTCTTCACAAGAGAAAAAAATTTTGTAACCATGTATGGTGATGAATGTTAACTAGACATTGCAGTGACCTTTTTGCAATATATACAAATAGCTAATCATAAAAATCACCATTAGCATCACGAAGACAGTTGTTCAATCTGTTTTCATAAATCCAGAGGAACTTTTGCCACCATGAAACAGAAATAATGTTGGCTATAACATAGCTGTCTCATGCTGCTTGGTGCTACCCTAAAGCATCTTCAGAGAAGTTGTTTCAAAATTACAAAAATACTGGTGAGAAAAATTTCAAGAGCTTCAACAGCGGATTACTTTGCCTTATTAGAAATAATCCCACAATAAATGTAAGGTTTGAGCAATGCTCAAAACCCATACCTCCAGTACAATTTAACCATTACTAATGAATTTCGTTCATTTGACCAACCCCCTTGGGGTTACAGTGTAGACAAGATGCCCGTTTACCCTAAATTCCTCACTTTTTCACTAAGAGCAAAGATATTTACTAACCTAACCACAATACAATGATCAAAATCAGACAGTTTAATACTGACATGATTCTTCATTTTATAGTAAATTATATATAATTGGCCTCTAGCCCAACCACTCCCCGTGTAGGACCCAATCCAAGGTTACATATTATATTTAATGTCGTCTGTCTTTAGTTTCCTTTCATTTGGAGTAGTTACTAAACCTGTCTGCCTTCCATGATGCTGATATTTTTTAAGAGTATAGAGCAGTTCTTTAGTAGAGTGCTCCTGCTCCTCGAGTTGAAATTGTATGAAATTCCTCATTTTCGATTCAGATTATTCACTCTCTTCAGGAAAAACAGGTATCCTCCTCGGTGTATCCATGAGTGGGTGTATGATGTTAATTTGTCCCATTGTTGGTGATGCTAACTTGGATCACTTTGTGAAGATGGTGCCTCCCAACTATCTCCGTTATAAAATCGTTCTTTTCCCTAATGTAATTTCTGGAGCATCCATTAAAATTAATATGTAAATACTCTGTTCCTCATAAAGCTTTCAGGCACTAATTTGAGCATCTATTGATTACCTGACTCACTCAATTACTGGTAATGATTTTTGCAAAATGTGGCCTTCCAACTCCTTCATTGCTTTTGTATTTAGTATTGGCTGTCAATTTTAGTATACGGAAAAGTTCTCTCTCTCTCTCTCTCTCTCTCTCTCTATCTCTCTGCATCTGTATCTCTTATCTCTCTTGCTCTCTCTCTTCCTCTCTTTCATCTATCTGTCAATGTGGGCTCATGAATATTTTTATCAAGGGATTACAATTATTTATTATCATTACATGCTTAACTGTCCTAGATATGAACCCTGAAAGCTTACTCCTTTGTCATTTTAACATGTTCCCATAATTTTTGAGTACTTCCTTACTTCTGATAAAGACATTTCAAGCTTTTTTTGTACATTCCCCACTTCAGCCATGGACACAGCCATTTCTTCAAAAAGATCTGATTACTTTCAGTAAATAATCATATAAAGCAATATCTGAATTTTAAAAATTTATATTTTTATTATGATTTTTACCAATTTTTTGATGTCCTCATTGAAAAGAGCTAGCATTTAATTTGGGAATGTATACAAATTGTTACAGGGGATAACAGATTCTTTTAATTACTTCTGAAAACATACCCTAACTGTCTTCCTTTATGGACTCAAATCAATTTCACTAAATTGAATAACAGCTTTGAAGAAAATGGTCTTGATATTATTCAGTAGTTTATTTTTAGGTAAAATATATATTGTAACCAGCACCCTATTACTGATCCAGTTTATACTATTTTCTTGCTTTTATTTCTATTTATAAAATTACAGGCTTTTGAACAGTTTAATTTAGAGAGTAAAATTTTAAGAGTTTGGTTCCTTGTGTGAATAATGTGGTACCTACCTTGTATGAGCTTTTGACATCATTTCAAAAGTTTCTTTCAAAAACATTATGAAACTCTGTTTAAAAGACTAAAGAGGTAATACCCCAAAACATACAATCACAGATGATCATTGTTAATGCTTTGTATATACAGTTATACCTTTTTACTCTATAATCCACATATATATACATATATATATATATAATGAATTTTACCTATTTCTTTCATTTACAAACGTATCAGGAATGATTTTCCATGTCAAAATATTTCTCTGCATCATACTTTGAACAGCTGCATACTATTTCCTTGAATAAAAGTATCTTACTTTATTTAATATTTTATCTCCTCATTAAGTACATACAGTATAATATTTCAGTGATTACATTTTATACATATGTATGTTTTATTTTTTTCATGAATTCCTGTAATAAATTCTGAGACTGGAATGTGCTCAGTCAAATCAATCACTGTGTATGGATGCACGTATCTCTGGTTGTCCAAAAATTAAACAAGCAGAAGTCCCTCGTGTACAAAGACATCTCCCCAGTGGGAAAGGATGTCTAAGTTGACAGTCATGACTCTACGATCCTAAATCTACCTTTTCCATGTGGTTGTCCCACTCTTATGGCTTCTCCTATCATGCTGGCTCCCGAAGGGCCACTGATCCTCTTTAAACACTTTGGTGAAAGTCTGCTTAACACCAACTTCCTTTGGCTCATTCTTATCTCAGGTTGATATTAGATACTGAGCAGGAAGAAAAATATTAAATGGAAATTAATATTCCACAAAGCTTAAGTACAGCCTGACTTATAATGTGTACAGCTGTTTGGTTAACAGGCTGAAATTCTCTCTTACTCTTATTCTTTCTCCACCTGCTACCTGAGCTATCTACCCTTTGAGAGAGTTGACACAATTTTATACAAAATTTGTCTGTGTTTCTTCCTCCCTAGGTTCCATGTGGTTCCACGTGAAAGAAACCACTCTAACACCACTATTCAGATTTCCTTTCTGGACAGCTTTATAACTATATTATTAAGAATAAGAGATACCGATTTCTCAAGTGGTATCTAATCTAGTGTTTTCTTCTCAATTCGAGTTTTTGGCTTGAGAAGAACTCCTGTTTCTCCTAGGTGATAACATCTGTAATTATTAGACTCTGTGTGTCAAAAAGAGGGAAAGGTTTTTACCTATACAAGTTAAATAATTACAAGTTAACAATATTTTAATATAATACCATATCACTTTAAAATGTTGCATAAATATAATGCCATTTTATCACACATGGCTTACAGTAAAGTTTCAATAGAACAATGTATTCCCTCCCAGATAATTATGAGTTAATTCTCTTAAGATGATGGATATTATTTTAGTTCACACATTTTTTTAATGTTTACGAGTATAGGATGAATTCAGCCATTTAAAATGCTGAGAATTACTGTATATCTTTTTGGGGGCTATCTGGTGTCAGTAAATGCAAATTCTCAGGCTGGTATATATTGAGTTGGAAAATGCATAGGAGTCATGCAAAAAGACCAGTGCAATTGCAAAGTGTTCTTATTACTCCTCTCATTGCATAATCCTGAAAGGGTGTTGCAGTTGGGTCATGGCCATCCTCTTTTGAACCATTTTATTGCAGTTTACTACCAGTTACTATAAAGAGAAAAGTGGCAGCCTGCTTGGTCTTCTCTAGGCGCCGTTATAAGGCTAATGACCTATAAAAGGGGTCTTTTCTACTCTTGGAATTAGAGTAGATTCATATGGTGAGGCTCTTCAGGCACCTATTAAATGTGTAGGCTTGGTCAAATATGAAAGTTAAAAGAGGTATTTCCTCACTATGAGATACGGATAATCCTCAAGATAAAAATCAAAAGGTACTTATACCAAATGTCATTTATTTGAACTGAGATACCCTTTCACCAAATAATAAGTCTTACGGGTAAGTCTTATATATCTTTATGTCTCATAATAACTAGTATAATTCTAGATGAAAAAAGCACTCAGGAAGTGTTTGTTAAATGGATGACTGTCATTTTTAGTTCAAAATATGCATACACTAACTATCTTCTATTTGCCACTTTCAGTTAACCAAGACATGCCTTCTATTTTAGTAGAAAAGTTCACAGTTAGGATCTGATCACTGGGAAATGAAACAGAGACAAAAATCATAGATCCCTTCACTTCCATAAATATGACTGCATTTGGGAGGGTTCTATATAAATGGGCATTAAGTTTGTAACACTGATTTTTGCTACAGTTAAAGAATATTTCTATATTACATAAAGTGGGAGACAGCAACATCTGTACTGCAAAATTCTTAGACACACTTGAACACAAAAAGCAATGTCTAACACATTTAATCTCTGAACAGAAAGGACAATAATATTGTTGAAGGTACTTCAGTCTATTAGTATTCAGTAGGAATATGTGTTTGTCAGCTTTTTGGTCTAGGTATTTTTGTGCCTGAATTAATAAATCTTTTAACTTTCCTTTTTCATCACCATTATTACCATTTTGTGGTTAAAAAATCATCAGCATGAAAATAAGATTGAAGATAGCTCAAACTCTTAAGCAGATACAGTACCGGACTAGAGAAGAAAAGATCACAAAAATGATGCCAAAAACGTCACTCTCCCAATAGAGTAAATAAAAGAATAACAGCTCAGATAACAAAAGGTTTACATGGTCAGTATGAGCAATTCTGTCTACCTGGGCAGTCCTGTGGCTCAGAATGTTTCTTGATCTACGCAGGTTATTTATTTCTCCACCTCTTGTCAGGAGTGTTGGCACTCATTCTATCCTATTTGTGATAGGAAAGATATTTATATAAAATATTGTGATTTCAAATCTGATAATCATCACGACAGGGTGATAACCTAGGATGGTTCCAAAAAAATTAGACATATGGCAAGCTTACCTCTTACATTGTCTCAGCAAAGATTTACTGTTAACTGTTACTAGAATTTTATTTTCCATCAAGGGAGGCTTCCCTGGACATCGATATCTTTATTTAGGCTAGCTAATATATAAAGTCATTTTATTAATTTGGCTATTTCAGAGCCTTATTCAGAGACAACGCCTAGATACAGAGCCTTTCATTCTCTGAGCCCCTTTTCTTTGAGAGAGTGGTGCTAGCCCAGACCGGCAGCACTCAGTTACACTGGGAGGTGATTGTGAGAGAGATGCTGAGGGAGTGCAAGAGCCCTCCACCCACAGCAGAGAAGGCAGAAGTTCCCTAAAGTCGGGGAGGGAGACATCGGTGTCTATTATTCTGCCTACAATGTACAGTATGAATTGGAGGAAAGCTCACCCAGGGATGTCGTTCTTGTCCACAGAGCCAAGGTGGTGTCTGCTGCTGTCCTGTCCTATCTCACCTACCTGTACTGAAAACTACCTCCCAGGGTAAATTAATCTCTTCTGCACAAGGAGATATTAGCTCAGGATCTTCTCATGAGAATCTTCTCTGACCTAGAATAAACCCCACAGAGGTGAGAAATGTACCTCTAAAATGAGTACAGTACCCTGCTCCCCCAGCAGCTTTCAGAGGATTAAATTCCAGATAAAAGAGGAGTTGCTCATTGGAACCCCAGGAGCATAGGTTTTATTTTAGAATCAAATTTAAAACATTCTTGAGTTTCTATTGAAAATTCAAATTCCCAGAAAGATCATAAGATATAATACATTTTTGTCTTCTCTCTAAAGAGGAGGTGGAGGGAAACTCCTGAATTTTCTCTCTGGAAGAGAGCTAAGATTATGTTGAATTGTCCTTGGAGGAAAAATTCTAGGGAACAGTCAGAGCAGACACTAGCATCATTCTGTTTCTACACAGATTTTCAAGTATCTCTAGGGTTATAAACCAGAGACAGATATCACAAATTACGGTACCCACGCCCTTAAAATGATTAGTTTTATGAACTCATGCTCCTCTACAACCCCCGTGAAGTATACATTTAGATGGTTGAGAGGTGGGTTTCCACGAAGACTGTTATGACAACCCTGAGAGAGAACAGATCCCCCAAGCCAAGGTATACTTCTATCTGCACTAAGGGTGGATAGGTACAAATCAGGAAGGATTCTAATAGCCAAAAGCAAAAATTATTAAGCCCTTCTTTGTTTCAGGATATGTGCCAGATGCTTTATACTGACTACATAGTTTAATATCATCATTATCTTCATTTTACAGATGTGGAGATTGAAGTTATATTAAATATAAATTTAAAATAAATTATAATGTATAAATTATTAATATAATTACATATATTAATACATAACAAACATAGTATACATACTTATATAAATAAATTATTTAAAAAATAAAGTTTTTGATTCTTTAAGTGGGAATCTCTGAGAATATTTCCAAGGGTCCATGGGATCAAAAGTATTTTCACAATAATATTTAGACACTTTTTGCCTGTCTCACTCTCACTCTCTTAGTGGAATTTTCCAGAAGCATCATGGCATGTGATATTGTCACACATAGAATGCAGAAGAAGATATGAAATCCATCTGTCTTCTCTGTTAAGCGAAACATTGAAAAATTTTTCAAAAATGTAAAACATAGCTACTGTTTTCACTGTTTTTTGTTTTGTAAAAGATAGTTATTTTTCATAAAAATACACTATATTATATAATGGAAATATTTCTAAATGAATTAAAAGTAAATATTTAATAAATTCTCAGTTTTAATTTCTAACATGACACATATCAACAAAGATAACGACGTACATAAAATATGTTTGTATCCTCAGTAATTTTTAAGAGTTCAAAGGGGTCCTGACCAAAAAGTTAGTTACCATTGAAGTAAATGATAGATTACCAATCTGGCAAGGGCCAGAGCTGGAAACAAATGAATTTTATCTGACACCAAAGAGTTTTAGTTTTCTATTGCTGCTGCAACAAATTAACACAAATTTAACAGCTTAAAATAACGCATCTATCACCTCACAATTTCCACTGGTCAGCAGTCCTGGTCCCAGTCAGCTGGATTCTCTGCACGCGTCTCACAGACTGAAGTCGAGGGTTTGGCTGGATTTGCGATCCTTATCTGAGGTCCTTGCGTGAGCCCAGCTTCATCTCACAGCAGATATCTCCCTGACTTCCCCCACTGATACTAGATGGAGGAAGGCTCCATCTGCTGTTAGAAGGCTTACCTGATTGGGTCAAGCCCCAAGATAACCTCCATATTTAACATCAACTGATTTGCAAAATCCCTTCACAGAAGTACCCAGAGTAGCGCTTGATTAAATAGTGGGGGTAGGGGGCAGATATTTTAGGAGAGCATCTTTAGAAGTCTGCCTGCAGTACAAAGCCTTTTTTCATAACTGCTGAGCAGCGCTTTCATTTTTTGGATCCTATATGTTTCCTCAGAAAGATGCATCTTGTCATCTTTATTATCGGCCGCATGTCTCCACAATTCCCACCCAAAATAATCATGACCCTCAATCCTAACTCAGAATGAAAAAATGTCTATTTCTGTCTTACTCTAAGTGATAAGATTAAAACATTTTAATTTCTTTTAATTCCCAAATTATAGGAATTTAATTAACTCTTTTTACAGAGTCCACCCACCTGGACCATGGCCTAGTCTCTCTTGCAGCAAAATCATCATATTTTTCTAAGCATTTACATTTAGAAGAGCATTTATATAACAGCTATAGGAACAGTTTATTTAATACAATAGATACAGCAATAACATGAGTATACCTAACATTTGGAGGAGCGAGTGTAGGGTAGGGATAGCCTTGAAGAAACATGTATATCCTATAAAGCCATGATATACATTTTCATATTTTTGTACTAATTTGATTACTTGTTCCCCTTTGAGTTTGTAATAAGCTTGTGCAGAACTATTTAGTGTAGAAGTGAGCTGAATAAAGGTTAGCTAAATAAAGTTCTTCCTCAGGCCAGCCATCTTCCATTGGTATTAGATTCTGAGGCAGCTTTAACCCATCTCCCCAAACATTTGATCATCATTATCATGTGACTTATTTAAATAAGGTAGTTGAATCTTAGCAACAAGCCAATATTACACCGTATTACAGTACAGGCATGGTACAATTCAGTTTCATTACAGAACCAATCAGTAAGAATTAGAGGTCTCTGCTATGCCTTTCCAACAGATCTGGCCCTTGTCCATATACCATATTATTATTGTGGACAGGTGTCACTACAATTATCCATGATTCACTTATTTCTGGGTTTCAAGTTAGTTGGGGACAAAGCCAGTTACCCTATCTCAGTTTAAAGACTCGTACTAAAACTAGTTTCTATTGTGGGCTGTTATATAGTGGGGCCCACTTCTGTGCCTGCCCCACCGTGACAAGAAGGACGTGGCGTTATTCAGACGAGTTTCTTTTCCTCCTAACGTACTACAGATTATGTCTTCTTCTGATCTGTTCTTCGTAAACAAGAGGGCAATCACGATGCATCAATGAAAATTACAAATGCCTCCAGAGAAAAAGAATAAGTTCCAAGGTCAGTAAGATCCCCATAAGTGTACCCCTTTGGCTTCAGCAGCTAGAATGGAGGGGCTCTGCCCCATAGTTACTTTGGTCTCCATCTGGATCAAAACAGTCAAGAGGTCTTGGGTCAGAGCTGAGTCCTAGCAGTAACCAGCTTTATTTCTTGAATCTGTCTGACCCATTTCACTGAAATCTCATCATGTTTTCAGGCTGACTCCTATCCCTTGCTTTTTTCCTAGAAAGAATTCCCTCTAATCTGTTCATTCTAGTTAAGAAAATCTTTTTTCTACTGGCTGTCATGCCTCATTAAAAATGAATTCAGCTTGTTCAGTGATGTCTAGATGGCCGCCTATCTCTTTTAAAGCCACTTTTTTGTTTTGTGGGACAATCCACCATGCTTGTTGTTGCCACTGTGTACTAATAGCATGAGTGCAGTTATGCATATGTTTTGCTCCCTCACAATATTGGGTCCCACATATAGGTCTTGATAAGTAGCCTACCTAGATGTAATTTAGTATGAGTATGCCGTAAGTCCTCTTAGAATCTTCCTCCTGTCAGGGTAGGGTCATTTCCCATGAAATTCATACCCACTGTGCGAAGTCTATGCTTTATTCCTGTCAGAAACCCACTGTCTTCTCCTATTCTGTTTAACAGCTTTCCATCCACAAAAACGGAGGTGATGTGTATCTGTCCATAGCACACTATGGACTGCTAGGAATGAAGCTGATATATTTTGTCCATTATAACCAAAGACCTTTCTAAGCATGTGATCATCAAGATTTATAGTTACACAGTGATCCATCAGCTGAGAACTGTACAACACATGGTCCGACGGCCACAGGGATAATGGCTCCCAGAAGTTTCTTCCTAATGAGATCCTTTGCAGTAGAAGCAACCTGAAAAATAAACGTCAGAAGTTACTGCTATATCACTACAGCTCCATTCAGTCACCAACAATGGCGCCAACTTATCATAAGACCAACGTGGTCCCAGGTGCACTGGCACTCAGGAGTGCATGCTTCCATTCTAGGTTCCAAAAGCAGCGTTGGTTTCGGCAAACATATGACTTCACATTTTTGTGCATGTGGCATAATCGTGTTAAGAGACAACATTCTCTAGCTGTGAGCTTTTCTTGAGGCATCAATATTAGACTTCCTTTACTGTTGTCAAATTTTTAAGAACGCACAACCTAGAAGGTGCCATTTATGTTTAATTGTGGGACATTACTGAGGACGATAACCTCAGGGAGACAGCCTGTCAGATAGCTCTGAGAATGTCGTCCTCAAGCCGTCAGCACTGCAGCTGGTCGCGCACCCTGAGGGGAATTCAGGATGGAGGAAACCAGGATACTGGCCCTAGACAGTCAGGGTGCATATCAAAGGAATGATTTCAATGAGCCCAGACTCATGTATCTTCTTATACATAGAAAAGCACTGAAATCATTAACTTAAGATATCTAGATTTTTTGGTAAAATTTATTTATTTTTATTTTGCTTTTATAGAGCAGGGATTCATCATTTCATGAGCTTGAAGTTTACAGTTGGAAACTGTTCTTTCTTCTTCAAATTACTTCATATATTTCTTTTTTAATACGTGTTTTGAGTAAGACGGACAGAAGACAGAAATGTCCAAATCTTTTTGTGAAAGGATAGCAAAAAGATATTTCAAATCAAATTGCAGAGCAATTTGTCAGTGGAATATTTTAATACCAGGGAATTGGTAGAAACAGAGAAAAATTACTCACAGTTGAGTTGTATGCAATTCAGAAATTGGCATGTTGATTTCAAATTGAGGAGAACCAAGAAAGCAAGAAGAAAACAATAGAGCATAATGACAGAATGGAATTTGGCACTTCGGGGACACACCAATTACTATGCTAATAAGTCCATGAATCAATCTGAATACGAAGGCTCAGGGAGCTCTTAATCTAGAGGCATGGATATTTTGTAAATTGTTTAGGCCCTTTTTGAGAAAGTACATTCTGTCATCAAGGAAAGCAGGGAACAAAAGTAATGACAGAAAATCAGATAATGACCTCAGAAAAAGTCTCATATGCATATGTTTAGAGCTAAAAAAGACACAGGAAGCTGGAAAGACTAAATTTCTTTCCAAGGAGAATGTTGGGAGTCATGGGAGACCTCCAGGAGGGGAAGTATGGGTAAGAAGCTGAAGAAGAACGACAAGCAGGCTGAGCAGGACCTGGGCCAGGGAAGCCTGTGTGGGCCTGAGATGGATCCTGGGAGAACAACAGGGGAAGAGCCCAGTGGGCTCAGCTGCGAAGTGAGCATCTGTGCTCCTACTGCATCCAGACCAGGGACCTCGGATAGCGGGCACAGGGATGCTTCACTATCAAATATGCAGGTTCTTTGTTTGTTTTTGTTGGAGATTTCTACAGCGCTTTATCATAAATGGACAAATCTATCAGGGAGAAAATCAGCACAGCCACAGCTGAATTCAACACCATCGACCAAATGGATATAACAAACATCTACAGACTGCTTCAACAACAGCAGAATACACATTGTCTCAAGCTCACGTGAAGTATACACAACGACAAACCACATTCTGGGCCATAAAACACACTCTAACAAATTTAAAACGTCAGAAATCATATAAAGTCTGTTCTCAGACTGCAGCGAAGTCAAACTGGAAGTCAATAACAAAAACAAAGCCGGAAAATTCCAAAATACTTGAAGATTAAGCGTTTCTTTTTTTGGATGTAGTTTTAAAATTTTTATTTATTTTTCCCTTTTTTCTCTTATTTTTATTTTTTCACACACACACACTGTATTTTATTTTTACAAGAGATAAATAGACTGACACCAAGCACTGTCAATGGATGACCACAACAAAAGCAACAATGATTGCAATTACCACACACGAAACACACTCACACTATGGCATAATATTGACATTCGGTCCAGGAATCCTCCACTGTAACAGCTCCGTTACTTTGCAGTGAAAATTGATTTGTATATTTTTTGCCTCTGAGTCCTTGTGGGATTTTTGTTTTTACTCAAACAGAAAGTCACAAAAATTATAATCATCCTCATCAGTTCACTCAGTTCCATGTCATTAATTTTTTTTATCTTGATCTTTTGTTAGCACTTTTATGAATTCATCAGTTTTCCATTAGAGTTCTGAAAATGCTTATTCATTCAGTTCAACAGTATAGTCAGTTACCAGAAACCTGTACTTGTCAGAGTCTTTTCCATGAATTCCTTGAAGATGAAACCCTTTTATAGGAACATTTTTGCAAAAGCATCAGAGTACACCCAGAACTGTCTGTAAATGACAAAAGACTTAAAAATGACCACGGTTAAAGATTTGATGAAAGTTCATAATAATGCAACTGACAAGGAAATTTAGTTATTTCTGAGATATACATTTTAAAGTAATAACTAGAATTATGACTTATAACATTATACCAGAATGTATAAGATTTTTAGAAATTTCATGTAATGTCTGAAACATTTATATTAACATATTTCCATACAAATAACCTAAAGAAAGTTTAGTATTAGTTGTTTTGTTTACACTGCAGGTTCTTATTAGTCATCAATTTTATACACATCAGTGTATACATGTCAATCCCAATCGCCCAATTCAGCACACCACCATCATCACCCCACCGCGGTTTTCCCCACTTGGCGTCCATATGTTTGTTCTCTACATCTGTGTCTCAATTTCTGCCCTGCAAACCAGTTCATCTGTACCATTTTTCTAGGTTCCACATACATGCATTAATATACGATATTTGTTTTTCTCTTTCTGACTTGCTTCACTCTGTATGACAGTCTCTAGATCCACCCACGTCTCAACAAATGACTCAATTTCGTTCCTTTTTATGGCTGAGTAATATTCCATTGTATAGGGCTTCCCTGGTGGCGCAGTGGTTGAGAGTCCGCCTGCTGATGCAGGGGACGCGGGTTCGTGCCCCGGTCCGGGAGGATCCCACATGCTGCGGAGCGGCTGGGCCCGTGAGCCGTGGCCGCTGAGCCTGCGCGTCCGGAGCCTGTGCTCCGCAACGGGAGAGGCCACAACAGTGAGAGGCCCGCGTACCGAAAAAAAAAAAAAATTCCATTGTATATATGTACCAAGTTATTAGCCTCCTTTTCCCATATGATTAGAATTGTTTGACTAATCAAAGTTCATAATTCAAACAATCTGGAATTACAGAGTTTTACACATAACATTTTTTAGTAAAATTTTTTTTTTTTAAGTAAAATATTTTTGAATGAAACCAGTGGCCTAGAAAAAAACTATTTTCAAATGGCAGCAATAAATGAGGGGAAAAATTTCTTAGTGAAACATTTTTCATCAGGCGTGAACTCCAGACAAACCATACATTACACTGGGTGTCAAGAGCACTTTTTACAGGTTTGTAGGAAGGTCATGAGGAGACAGCTCTATTACGGTAGCTGTCTACACAGACTACTGTTGAGAACGTATGTGAGGACAAGATAGAAAAAATACAGTAAAATAAAGAAAGCAATTTTCTTCCCTTTCAATATGGAATGGTTTTCTGCATTTTAAAAATCTCAGTTCAAGAAGCCAGAATTTTTTTTTCCTGAGAAAAAGCCTGTGACAGATAAGATAAAGAGAAAAATACCTGAAATGAAGGTGCCTTTAAGTGTCCACCCTGCTACACCTTAAGGAAAAGGCTTTCAGTGCACAGAATGATGCAAAAGGTTTCATGAATACATCGCTCTGTTCTTCCACAGCACGAAAATGAGCAAGGACTGAAAAGGGCAAGACCCCTCTGAATAGGGATGAAAGCAGCAGGGTCAGCAGTGCTGGTGAGACCGTCACTCCCATCTCGACTCTGCAGGGGAACCATGCGACCTTGAGTCACTGATTCTGAGCCTCATTGTTTTCATCTGGAAAACAGTGACAGCAGGGTCTAAAGGGCTGGTGTGAAGAATAAATACCATTAACCAGGTACACAGTAGGACTTAAATAAATGTTAGCTCTTACTAATTGTATTAAAGGGACCACAACTCCAAGGGAACATAAATCAGTGGGATTAAAGATGCAACAAAATTATGGTATTGTAAACTCTTTCACATTTATCTTGCTTCTTTTCAGTTATTTTTGAGTTTAAATAGAAAACACACCACTTTACTCTCATTTCTATTAATATTTTTATGTGCTGATTTTTTTTTTTTTTTTTTTTGGCAGTACGCGGGCCTCTCACTGTTGTGGCCTCTCCCGTTGCGGAGCACAGGCTCCGAACACGCAGGCTCAGCGGCCATGGCTCACGGGCCCAGCCGCTCTGCGGCATGTGGGATCTTCCCGAACCGGGGCACGAACCCGTGTCCCCTGCATCGGCAGGCGGACTCTCAACCACTGTGCCACCAGGGAAGCCCATGTGCTGATTTTTAAAATTAACTTTAAAAAGGAATTTAAAGAAATAGAAGAATCCTTTAAAGTAACCTCACTCCTAGACTGAAGAAAATACAGGTTTTAATAGTCAAATGGCAGTTCTGCTATGCCAAAATACCAATGTGAGAAAAAGTAGTAAATCTTATGAAAGAAAGTGGGGCAATTTAGAATATTTCACACTGAGTCAAATTAAAAGTTTCTACTGATCACTCTCTCAGAGTGACTGCCCTGGGGCTGTCAAAGTCAAAGCTCTGAGGAAGCACAGAGTTGTCCAGTTTTCATAATTACTCAGATATTATTTACTCTCTGCATCTGTAACTTCAACACAGCCTGATCCTCATGAATAGCTTAGTGTAAAAAACAAACAAACATGGATTCTGACCCTGACCGCCTGGGTTCAAATCCTGGCTTTGCTGTAGGCTAGGTTGGTGATCTCTCTGTTCCTCTCCATTCTTTAGTTCCCGCAGCTGCAAATTGGGGTGGATAAACCTTACCTCGTAGGACATTTGAAAAGTTAAATGAGTTATCCCACATAAGCCACTTAGAGTTTAAATATTTATTATAAGGACTGGAAGCCATTATTGGAGAGTGAATTCTGGTTCTAATATCATAAGGAAGCATGTCATAGAATCATAATATTGAATATTTCTCTGCTAAAATAAGGAACAAAAAGAGAATCTGTATACCAACAGAACTGGGCAAGCAAACCACTGACCTCTTCCTTCGCAATTTTTTATTTTTTATTTGGGGAACGTCCCCTGACATTCTTTATAGCCCTTTAGCCAGATCCTGTCCTACATGGATGAATAGCCGATTCCTCTTCTCTGACACAGTCATGACAAACCCAAGAGATGCCACAGAAGGGGACATAGACAGGGGTCCTGGAGGGCCAGAGGCATTAAGGCCACACCACGGGGATAGATAGTGGGCCCGAGAAATACCTTCAGGACCAAAGTCTGAAGATAGGTTCAGGACACAGGGAAGACATTCAGTCTCTAATACCTGCAGCCAGTGGTTCATTCACCCCCCCTTTCCTGTTTCCACGTGCCAAGCTTTCTCATGACTAATGAACTTAGAGTGCAGAATCTCTTCTTTCCTCTACAACATGGCCTCAGGCTGAGAAGAAACCTCACACAGAGGGAGAACTAGGATTGATTCTCCTCCACAGGGGCCTCATCGGGAGGCGAAGCCCAGACACACAGCTCTCAGCACAGAAATGTATGATAGACTCCTGCAAGTGAAGGCTTTTTCTATCATTTGGACACAACCCTCTCCCTACAGACACAAATAATGATCAGGGGACAGAACCGTGTGTTATCACCTCTACTCATGTCCTCCTTAGAGAGATTTAACGTCTCTGCTGCTTTCCTATCAGCAGGTGAATGCATTTCCCATGTTTATTCATTTTGGTCTTTCAGTATCCCATGAGAACTGTTACGTGCATTTGTTTGGGATTTATGTGTGTTTGTGTGTTTTGCTTGATTGGGTGAGGCCAAGATGTCTCTAAAGTATGTAAGACCCTGGAACAGAAAACAGAAATTTCAAAATCATGTCATAAATTAACTTTTCTCAATACTTATTTTATCAGTCTTAAGGTCGCTCTACTCTCTAAATTCTCCTGTTCATAGAGGAGAGGATATATTTATTGATCTTTCATGGGAGGGGCCCTATGGACCCTGTTAAGGCATCATCTTGTGGACACAGGTATCTCCCCATGTAGAAAGTGTTGTTGCCAAATAATCACTGCACATTTCTCACTTTCAAATATTTGTGACTTGGCAGTTTAGATATCTCGCCTTAATTTTCTCTGGTTTGCCATCCTTTTCAAACATCTCTAAATTTCACAGCTACGTTTTTATTTCTTCATTGCAGGTTAAGGCCTACAATTGAAATGTACACCTTTCTCTTAATCTCTCTGTCTCTCTCTATTGTCCTCTTTCTTGTGCACTAAGCGATAATGTTTGATGATTATAAAGTCCTTACAGTTCTAACTTTCTCAGTTTTGATCTTAACCTAGTTTCATAGAGAGTCTTAGTTCTTAAACTGTGGAGCAAGAAGCACTTCAACACAGAAGTGATATATTTAATGTATTAGAGAGCAGAATAAATATTTTAAGAGGAGGCAAACTGTGGTTATTTCATTTCTTATAGTAGTCGTGTGTCCAACAGCTCCTCAGTCCACTTACCTCCTTCTTCTCCAATATATACTCTCGTTTCATTCAAGTACTGCTCCCCAGCACTCCTACTCTGAAATGCTTACTCCTTGTTTCAAGTCAATTTTATCCTCGTATTACCCATTTGACATCAAACATAATACTAACCCTTCAAAGCACTCATGGAGCCTCTTCAGCCACCTCAAACGAAATTGGACTCCCTTCTCTGGTTGACTAAAACACTTACAGCATCCTTCAAGGTTGTGCTTAATTTTTTTTTTTTACATTTTAGTATTTTTATTGTCCACCTTTCCTGTATTTTACAAGCAAAGCCAGATTATTACAGAAAAATACATTTAACTCACCAACAACCAGACAGAGCTAAGGATAATAATCTGGTTCATGTTCCTTCACATATGCATAGTTACCATTTTATTTAGTTTGATGAAGACAATATGGTGACATTTAACACAGCTTTATGGATACAAAGAGGTGTCATCACCATCTGTCTCCTTTTTTTTTTTTGCTTTTAATCTCTGAATTGGCTAAGGCAAAATATTTATTCTGGAAAGTCTTAGATTTCTTGTGTCTATTTAGTATTTATATTTATCCATATTTTATATTTTACTAAGAGTAAATATTACAAAGCATAATTGGCTCCATCATTAATGATGGACATGTATTAAATGAAAGTCAATTTAGAGATAAAAGAGTTTCCAGACTACATTTAAATACATACCTACAGCTGCACCTAAATATCATTTTAATATTTCACCATCTCTGAGACAGAAATTCTTCCCACACAGGATTGAGTTCTTTCTTATTTTGTTAACTCCTTTTAGCATATAGAATTTCAATGGGGTATTTGAAAAAGATAAATGTTGTAAGCAATGATGAGAAATTAAAAGTGCTGATGACTCTTTTTACCATAACTTCTGCCATAGCACACGTTTTTAACCAGAAGAAGCTATTGTAGGATTGCTCCACCAAAACAAAGGAGTAAACCAAGACGGAGAAAGATACGAGATTAAATATACTAAGGAGTACAATACAGTATAAAGGCAGATGAAGTTGGTAGAAAGCAACAAGTCCAGACAGAAGGAAAACAGAATCTCCTCAGGGATGCGTATATTATCAGAGGTGGCCCAGGACGTTTGTAAGGTGTAGAAACTCCTAGCCATTGGCACAAAGAATCCAAGCAGAGGGAAAAAGTAGGGAATTGGTTAACATCACCTTTATTACTGGCAGCTGTGAGCCTTTAATCGATCCATACTTCCTGCTTAGAAAATCAGGCAACAGAAAATATTGACTAATAAAGAGTTTTCTATTCAAAGTTTCTGCCACTGCTGATGTGCTGTGGATGAATGGTTTTCAAGTGGGGTGTTGCTTCTCTTTCTTACAGCAGTGGATCTCCAGTGATTGCCTCTCCTTGATTGGGCTGATTAACAGGACCACACATTGCACTGCACTTCGCTCAGGAGTTGTAGATTTGGTGCTGACTCCCTTATCAAATGTTTACCATACACCAGTAATGGGTCAGGCACCATTTAGGTTACACGCACTAAGGGATACCACTGATCCAGAGAGTCAAAATCTGCATTCCCCTGATTCACATCCTAGGAGTAAACAGGAGAGCTGCATTCATGTCACCTTCTTTCTTTAAACTCTCCACCGTTCTTTACCATCCTCTCTCTCCACCCACTTTTAGGGAAAAAAAAAAAATGGAGTGTTTTTGTTGTAAAAAGGACATATGTTCCATAATACAAAGTAAAGCAATTCTGAAAAATACTAAGGAAAAATCTGAAAGTATCCCATACCAGATCACCTAAGCTACCCATTATGATTAACAGCTCAGTATCCTGGAGATTTCTTCATGAATACATACAGATTCCAGGCTAATAGGACAGATAGATGAATAACTTAACACAATGTAATTATAGGATATTTTAGGAAAGTATTTTGACTTTTTTTGTGTGTAAATGGAATATTTTCCCAATATGAAAATAAATTAAGTAATTCAGGAAATTACAACCATATCACCCACACATTTGGTTACTGGAATCCTACATCATCACTTTGCTTTTAGAGAAATATAAACAAAAAAGGATAAACCGATAATGAGAAATATTTTTATAAAAATTGGTTCATACCCTTCATGCTATTTTAATATATATGCATTTACATATATATATACACATATATATGTATTTTTAATGTAGCAGAAAGAAAAGTACCTACTATGAAACAAAAATAATCTACTGCAGAATCCTTTTTTAACTGCATAAATTCTTAATGTACTCTCCTTGATATAAATATAATTTTTCATTGTATTTAGATTGTAGCCATTAGGTTTTTAAACATAATGCCTGATTTTGAAAGAGTATTAACTGAACCTCTAAAATTGAAGAATGAGAAAATTAGCACATTTCAATTTTCCACTTCTCAAGATTTAAGAAGTTTTGCTTCAGAACTAAAAGTTTTTAGCAGATACTGCCAGTTGTCTGCCCTATGGCAATTAGCCCCTTCTTTACTGACCTGGAACTGATCTTCTTCAGGTATTAGGTGGTAGAGTTATCAAAGAAAGGGGCCTCACTCTGAGCCACAGGGAACTGATCTAAGTCAAGCTCTCAATTTCATCTGCTTCTTCAGTGACTGGTTTAGAGACAGCCATGTGGCCCAATTTCACCAATGGAATGCAAGTAAGAATCTGCTGAGAGGAATTATTCTGGAAAAGATTTTCTTCCCTGATAAAAATGGAAATACATACGAAAAGAATTTTTCTTTGCTTCTTTGTCAGTTTTAAATATTGTTATGTCAGAAAAATTCTCCCACCAAAACATCTAAAAATGGCTCATCAACCATACTGCTCTCCCCAAATAAATCTTCATACTACTTCCATTCTTAAAGGTTATTCTGGGAATTAAAGACCTTATTTTCTTTCTACTCTTGCCTTACCTTTATTCTCCTTTGGTAATTTTGCTAACTGTTTCTCCTTCGGACAGAAGAGAGAACTGTCTGTGTTTTGTGTAGAATCATTGGATCCTTAGTGTAAACTATACTTGCATATAGAATTAGCATAGCATTAAGAATACAGGCTCTGGGGCTTCCCTGGTGGCGCAGTGGTTGAGAGTCCGCCTGCCGATGCAGGGGACACGGGTTCGTGCCCCGGTCCGGGAGGATCCCACTTGCCGCGGAGCGGCTGCGCCCGTGAGCCATGGCCGCTGAGCCTGCGCGTCCGGAGCCTGTGCTCCGCAACGAGAGAGGCCGCAACAGTGAGAGGCCCGCGTACCACAAAAAAAAAAAAAAAAAGAATCCAGGCTCTGGATCTAGATTACCTGTTTTAGATCCAACTGTTTCATATGTTATCTCAATGACCCTGGGTAAGTTATTCAACCTCTCTATTCCTTGGTCTCCTCATGTTAAAAAATGGGAATTAAAAAAAGAAAAGAAAAATGTATCTGTCTCTCCTCTAACTTATGTGCTCCTTGGTTTCAAGAAGAAGATGTGGGGATGCCTATTGTTCAGTTTGTCAACAGAGATTTATTGAGGGCCTTCTCTGTGCCTAGTTCTGCTCTAGATACTACAGACACAGCTATGAGGAAGACAAAGTGGATACTTACAGTGATTTTGTATGTTAGAAATTGTAAACTGAAAATAAACATTTGAACAGAAATAAAGCAGGATAACTTCAGATCCTTAAAGATGCCAGGAAAAAGATACGCTTGAGAGATATGACAGAAATTCACCTAGTCCAGACAAGTGGGACTCTGAAATATGCTGGTCTTTGAGAAGGTGACATTTGAGACCTGACAAATTAGAAGATCTGGTAGAAGAGAATTCTCTGTCTGTCTTTTCAGTCTTTTTATGCTCTTTGTTGATTAATAGACATTCTTAATTCCAATCTAGTCAAATTTATCAATGTTTTTTCTGGTGGCTAATAATTTTGTATATTAATTGAAAAATCCTTCCCCTTCATAACTTCTAAAAGCTTTATAGTTTGCCTTTGACACTTAGGCCTTGAAAGTGCTAGGCTTGAGCATCTACATGGTTACTTAATTGTACCAGAACCTTTTTCTGCAAAGCCCTTCCTTTCCCCAAAGATCTTCCATGCCATGTGTCTCGTATAGCAAGAGTTTATAAAGTCTTGAGTCAGCTTCTGTGCTTTGTATTTTGTTCAGTTTGTTTATTGGTCAATCCCTGGATGAAGACCACACTGTTTTACTTATTCATACTTTATAATACATTTTTATTATAAAATCCTCTCACTTTGTACTTCATCCTTTTTAATGGTGCCTGGTCTAGACTTTGCCCTTTACATTGTATTGATAGAATCAGCTTGTCAAGTTCTACAGACACCCACACATTCTCCTGAGATATTGTAGGACAGTGATTAGAATTATATTGAATATATTCATCAGTTTGAAGAGATTAAATGTTTGTAATATTATGTCTCTCAATCCAAGAGCCTGGCTTATCTCACATCATATGTCTGTATACATAGTTACCATAGTGCCTCAATAAATTTTTCTAATTCTCTCTTTATAGTTTTGAACATCCTTTGTTAGATTTATTTATAAGCATTTCAAACTTAAGTCCTGTTGTTTATGATAGCATTTTATAACATTTCATCTTAATTACAAATTATATTAACAAATTAATTTATTATTGTTATTGTTTTATTTATATTTGGCAGGTAAATCTTCTTTAGGTTGCAAAGAGTCTTATGAATTGATGTTGAATTTTGTCAAACAATTTCTTCATTGTATATTTTAATTTGTTAATATGACAAATTGTTTTTCATTGTTGGAAGGTTAAACAACTATTGCATTTTCAGAATAAAAACTATCATAATTTAATTTTATTTTTTATGGACTTGTTTTACTAATATTTTCTTTAAAAGGAAGTGAATACTGCCGCCATATCCTGCCTGCCATCTGCCGCACACAGTGGGATGTCACACCAGGACCTTCCTTCAGACAGGTCTGGACACCAAGAGGGCTAAAAATCCGCAACAGAAACTCTCTGGTAATTAAGCAGCACCCAGCAACAAATGAGCACAGCTGTGCGGCTGACAGGGTCTTGGTGCTCCAGCCTGGTGTCAAGCCTGAGCCTCTGAGGTGAGAGAGGCAAGTACTCCCACCTCAGAGGCTCTGGTGCCACGTAATATCAATCAGCAAGAGCTCCCCCTGAGATCTCGGTCTAAATGCTAAGACTCAACTCTACCCAACAGCCAGCAGACTCCAGCGCTGGACACTCCATGCCAAACAACTAGCAAGAAGGGAACACAACCAGACCCATTAGCAGAGAGGCTGCCTAAAATCATACTAAGTTCACAGACACCCCAAACCACACCACTGGACGTATCCCTGCCCACCAGAAAGACAACATCCAGTCCCACCAACCAGAACACAGGCACTAGTCCCCTCCATCAGGAAACCTACAAAATCCACTGAACCAACCTCACCCACTGCGGGCAGACACCAAAAACAACAGGAACTACGAACCTGCAGCCTGCAGAAAGGAGACCCCAAACACAGTTAAGTTAAACAAAATGAGAAGACAGACACATATGCAGCAGATGAAGGAGCAAGGTAAAAACCCACCAGACCAAACAAATGAAGAGGAAATAGGCAGTCTACCTGAAAAAGAATTCAGAGTAATGATAGTAAAGAGGATCCAAAATCTTGGAAAAAGAATGGAGAAAATACAAGAAACATTTAACAAGGACCTAGAGAACTAAAGAGCAAACAAACAATGATGAGCAACACAAAAAATGAAATTAAAAATTCTCTAGAAGGAATCAATAGCAGAATAACTGAGACAGAAGAAAGGATAAGTGACCTGGAAGATAAAAGAGGGGAAATAACTACTGCAGAGCAGAATAAAGAAAAAAGAATGAAAAGAATTGAGGACAGTCTCAGAGACATCTGGGACAACATTAACTGCACCAATATTTGAATTATAGGGGTCCCAGAAGAAGAAGAGAAAAAGAAAGGGACTGAGAAATATTTGAAGAGATTATAGTTGAAAACTTCCCTAATATGGGAAAGGAAATAGTTAATCAAGTCCAGGAAGCACAGAGAGTCCCATACAAGATAAATCCAAGGAGAAACATGCCAAGACACATATTAATCAAACTATCAAAAATTAAATACAAAGAAAAAATATTAAAAGCAGCAAGGGAAAAACAACAAATAACACACAAGGGGATCCCCATAAGGTCAACAGCTGATCTCTCAGCAGAAACTCTGCAAGCCAGGAGGGGTGGCAGGACATAGTTAAAGTGATGAAAGGGAAAAACCTACAACCAAGATTACTCTACCCAGCAAGGATCTCATTCAGAATCAACAGAAAAATTAAAACCTTTACAGACAAGCAAAAGTTAAGAGAATTCAGCACCACCAAACAAGTTTTGCAACAAATGCTAAAGGAACTTCTCTAGGCAGGAAACACAAGAGAAGGAAAAGACCTACAAAAACAAACCCAAAACAATTAAGGAAATGGTAATAGAAAGATACATATTGATAATTACCTTAAATGTAAATTGATTAAATGCTCCAACCAAAAGACACAGGCTCACTGAATGGATACAAAAACAAGACCCATATATATGCTGTCTACAAGAGACCTATTTCAGACCTAGGGACACATACATACAGACTGAAAGTGAGGGGATGGAAAAAGATATTCCATGCAAATGGAAATCAAAAGAAAGCTGGAGTAGCAATTCTCATATCAGACAAAATACAAATCAAGACAGTATGGTACTGGCACAAAACAGAAATACTTATCAATGGAACAACATAGAAAGCCCAAAGGTAAACCCACGCATATATGGTCACCTTATCTTTGATAAAGGAGGCAAGAATATACAGTTGGAGAAAAGGCAGCCTCTTCAATAAGTGGTGCTGGGAAAACTGTACAGCTACATGTAAAAGAATGAAATCAGAACACTCCCTAACACTGTATACAAAAATAAACTCAAAATGGATTAAAGACCTAAATGTAAGGCTAGACACTATAAAACTCTAAGAGGAAAACATAAGCGGAACACTCTACGACATATACCACAGCAAGATCCTTTTTGACCCATCTCTTAGAGAAATGGAAATAAAAACAAACAAATGGAACCTAATGAAACTTCAAAGGTTTGCACAGCAAAGGAAAACATAAACAAGATGAAAAGACAACAATCCTCAGAATAGGAGAAAATATTTGCATTGAAGCAACTGACAAAGGATTAATCTCCAAAATTTACAAGCAGCTCATGCAGCTCAATATCAAAAAAACAAACAACCCAATCCAAATATGGGCAGAAGACCTAAATAGACATTTCTCCAAAGAAGATATACTGATTGCCAACAAACACATGAAAGGATGCTCAACATCACTAATCATTAGAGAAATGCAAATCAAAACTACAATGAGGTATCACCTCACATGAGTCAGAATGGCCATCATCAAAAAATCTACAAACAATAAATGTTGGAGAGGGTGTGGAGAAAAGGGAACACTCCTGCACTGTTGGTAGGAATGTAAATTGATACAGCCACTATAGAGATCAGTATGGAGGTTCCTTAAAAAACTAAACATAGAGGGCTTCCCTGGTGGCGCAGTGGTTGAGAGTCCGCCTGCCGATGCAGGGGATGCAGGTGCGTGCCCCGGTCCAGGAGGATCCCACGTGTCGCGGAGCGGCTGGGCCCATGAGCCATGGCCGCTGGGCCTGCGTGTCCGGAGCCTGTGCTCCGCAACGGGAGAGGCTGCAGCAGTGAGAGGCCCGCGTAGCGCAAAAAAAAAAAAAAAAAAATACTAAACATAGAACTACCATATGACCCAGCAATCCCACTACTGGGCATATACCCTGAGAAAACTGTAACTCAGAGTCATGTACCACAATGTTCACTGCAGCACTATTTACAATAGCCAGGACATGGAAGAAACCTAAGTGTCCATCGACAGATGAATGGATAAAGAAGATGTGGCACATATATACAATGGCATATTGCTCAGCCATAAAAAGAAATGAAATTGAGTGTTTTGTAGTGAGGTGGATGGAGTTAGAGCCTGTCATACAGAGTGAAGTAAATCAGAAAGTGAAAAACAAATACTGTATGCTAACACATATATATGGAACCAAAAAAAAAAAAAAAAAGGTTCTGATGAACCTAGGGGCAGGACAGCAGGACAGTAACAAAGATGCAGACGTAGAGAATGGACTTGAGGACATGGGGAGGGGGAAGTGTAAGCTGGGACAAAGTGAGAGAGTAGCATTTGGTATATACACTACCAAATGTAAAATAGATAGCTAGTGGGAAGCAGCTGCATTGCATGGGGAGATCAGCTTGGTGCTTTGTGACCACCTAGAGGGGTGCGATAGGGAGGGTGGGACGGAGACACAAGAGGGAGGGGATATGGGGATATATGTATACATATAGCTGATCCACTTTGTTATACAGCAGAAACTAACACAACATAATAAAGCAATTATACTCCAAATAAAGATGTTGAAAAAATATTTTCTTTAAGATATTTGCATCTGTGTTCATGAACAGGATTATACTGTGTTTTCCATTTCACAGTGTTTAACTCAGCATTGTTATCAATAGCTTAAACAGTTAGGTATTTAGTTTCTCATTTTATAAGAAGTCTAAAGATAAAGGACTCAAAAAGACATTCAAGGACCCAGAGGCATGAGGATAGGCTCACACAGGTACTCCAAACCATCCCTCACATTGATTTCTTCTCCAGAAATCTCCATAGGGCACCCTTCACCTCTGCATTCCTCAAACTATAGATTAGGGGATTCAGCAGCACAGGGTTGAAAAGGCTGTAAAACAATGATAGAATCTTCCTTTGCTCTTGAGAATGAATGGATTTGGGGGCCGTGTGCATGACAATGGCACTGCCACAGAAGAGCTGGACCAGGCAGAGGTGGGAGGAGCAGGTGCAGAAGGCCTTTCTGCGGCCCTCACCTGACTGGATCCTCAGGATGGCAACCAGGATGCGTGTGGAGGAGACCACCACCAAGCAGAGGGGCCCAACTAAGACAAACATGGAGCCCACAAAGAGGACGATTTGGTTGAGCCTGGTGTCAGCACAGGCCAATTTGAATACTGATATGATTTGACAGAAAAAGTGGTTTACTTTTTTGTGGTCCACAAAAGGGTAGCTTCAAAGTGAAAGACATGGACCAGAGCCAAGAGGAAACTGAATATCCAGCAAGTGGCAGCCAGGACCATGCACACTCTCCAGCTCATGATGACAGCCTAACAGGGGGTGGCAGATGGCCACACACCAATCATAGGACATCACCACCAAACATACACTTTGACAACAAATGCCAAATACAGAAAAGTCTGAAGTATGCATGGAGCAAAGGAGATGGTTTCCTTCTGCATTATAAATTTGCCATCATCATAGGGACAGTGCTTGAGGCATAGGATATGTCAACGATGGCCAGGTTTGAGAGGAAGAAGCACATGGGGGTGCGCAGTCTGGAGTCTGGGCAGATGAGCCCTAGGATGACTCCATTTCCCATCAGCGTGAGGCTGTAGAACAAGAAGAAGAACCCAAAGAGGAAAACTTCAAGTTCTGGGTCAACCTGGAATCCCAGCAGGATGACTTCTGAGATCCACGTCTGATTGCTTCCCATGTTCTTTTGACAGATAAATAAAATGCTTCACTTAGGACAGAAATTTTAGAGCTGAGGAGTAGAAAAAGAAAAAATTGATATGCTCATACAGAGTGAGAATTTATGCCAGAAGCCACAAATCAGTAATTCATGGATCCAATCCAGCCCAAAGCCCTGTGATGTTGATCTGATAATTTGGCTTTTACTGATATTTAAAAATTTAGTTATTGACCAATTTTAAGATGAACCTATTTGCAGGGCAGGAATAGAGATGCAGAAGTAGAGAATGCACATGTGGACACGGGGGTGAGGGGAGAGGGGGGTGGGATGAACTGGGAGATTAGGATTGACATATGTGCACCACCATGTGTAAAACAGATAGCTAGTGGGAACCTACCATATAGTACAGGAAGCTCAGCTCAGTGCTCTGTGGTGACTTAGATAGGTTGGATGGGGGGTATGGGTGAGTGGGGGGGAGGTCCAGGAGGGAAGGGATATATGTATACATATAGCTAATTCACTTCGTGGTACAGCAGAAACTAACAAGACATTGTAAAGCAACTATACCCCAATAAAAAAAGAAATTAGATTTTGCAGAAAAATTGAGATCTCTGTCTTCTCTTCAAAAAATAAAATATTTGTCATCTCTTAATATTCTTTGTAAGCAATAATTAGCTGATGCTAATGTGAAGATAGTAGCAGATCTTTCGTTTACCACTGTTTTCACTAATCTCTACTTTCTCCCAGAAACTGAAGCTTAATGATGCTGAACAATTTTATCAATGTACTTATGCTACTGGATTATACCTCATTAAAAAGAAAGTGAATATTCATCGTCAAGATGAGTTCTTAGGTTCTCCTGTACTTCAAACACACGGAAATAAAATATAAAATAAACCCCCAAATATACAACCAGAGTTTAAAGTGAGACAATTCTTCAATACAAGAGAAATTAATCAGAAACATGATATGCTCCAAGTATGAAACTGGAGAATCAAACCCAGAACTCAGCTTTTATGGAGTCAAGACAAGTTTTGGGGTACTAATATAACTGATCGAAACTAAGGGTTTGGATTGGGCCCATAAAACAAGATAAAAACAAAACAAAACAAAAAACACGCTATCGGGCTGCTGGATACGGTGATTATAATAAGGAAGTCAATATGCTTGCTGGCTCTGCCATTAGATCACCAGAGCCTAAGACACTGTTATAGGACCTGATTCTATATGAGGGGCCCATGGAGTCAGGTGAAGAACAATGAAAACTTAAAATCACAAGACAGGAAGAAAGAAAAGGTGGAGGGAAGACCAAATTAAAATAAAAATACTAGTAAAAACAAAAAGACTTCCACTCAAAATGTGTGCCTAAAAAACACATACAAACAAATTTCATGCTAAAGAGGAAAACAAGGTAAACAATGGAACCTTGAATTCATTCAAGATGAAATTACATGTACAGAAAAATCTTCCAAAAACTCTAATATAAGTAAGGATGGTTAAGATGTTCCAAGAGATTAATGAAGGCATAATATTTACTAAAATGATAAATTAAGAAAAATAAATAAGGCAGGAAAACAGTGTATAAAAATTGATCATCTATGGACCTCTGAAATAAATATAGCCACACAATTTTAAAAAATCAATAAAGAGGATAATTTCCAGACCTAATATTAAGGAGGGAAGTAGTCTTGGGAGGTCACATTAAGAATCCACCTGCACTTTAATACAGACAGAAAACTAGTATTTTGAAAGTGGAGTTTAGAGACATGAATAATAGATTAGAGGCTACATTTAGATATGATAAAGTTCCCGGAGCAAAAAAGAATGGAGAAAATGGTAAAGAAACAGTATTTGAAGAGATTTCACCACAAACATTCCAGAATTGAAAACAAACCTAAGTCCTTAAATTACAAACATTCATTCTACTTAATGAGTGTAATACATAAAGATAAATGTACACTCAAGCAATTTTTCATAACTGAATTTTTCATAACTGAAGATGACATGAATCTTTAGATAAAAAAATGTACTCAGAGAATAGAATAGGATAAATAAAAAATAAATTCTCAAAAAATGTAAGTTTTTATCTCTTTATTATCTTTTCTCCATTCTCTACATTTCACTGTGTGAAACCATAGATAAGATGTAAAGACAACCCTCAGAATGGGAGAAAATATTTGCAAACGAATCAACGGACAAAGGATTAATCTCCAAAATATATAAACAGCTCATGCAGCTCAATACTAAAGAAACAAACAACCCAATCCAAAAATGGGCAGAAGACCTAAATACACATTCCTCCAAAGAAGACATACAGGTGGCCAAGAAGCACATGAAAAGCTGCTCAACATCACTAATTATTAGAGAAATGTAAATCAAAACTACAATGAGCTATCACCTCACACCAGTTAGAATGGGCATCATCAGAAAATCTACAAACAACAAATGCTGGAGAGGGTGTGGAGAAAAGGGAACCCTCTTGCACTGTTGGTAGGAATGTAAATTGATACAGCCACTATGGAGAACAGTATGGAGGTTCCTTAAAAAACTAAAACTAGAATTACCATATGATCTGGCAATCCCACTACCGGGCATATACCCAGAAAAGCCATAATTCAAAAAGATGCATGTAGCCCAATGTTCATTGCAGCACTATTTATAATAGCCAGGTCATGGAAGCAACCTAAATGCCCATCAACAGACGAATGGATAAAGAAGATGTGGTACATATATACAATGGAATATTACTCAGCCATAAAAAGGAACGAAATTGGGTCATTTGTTGAGACATGGATGTATCTAGAGACTGTCATACAGAGTGAAGTAAGTCAGAAAGAGAAAAACAAATATCGTATATTAACGCATGTATGTGGAACCTAGAAAAATGGTACAGATGAACTGGTTTGCAGGGCAGAAGTTGAGACACAGATGTATAGAACAAACGTATAGACACCAAGGGGGGAAACCACGGTGGGGGGGGGGGGTACGGATAGTGGTGTGATGAATTGGGCAATTGGGATTGACATGTATACACTGTTGTGTATAAACCTGGTTACTAATAAGAACCTGCTGTATAAAAAAACAAAATAAAATTCAAAAATTAAAAAACAAAAAACTAATACTAAACTTTCTTTGGGTTATTTGTATGGAAATATGTTAATATAAATGTTTCAGACATTACATGAAATTCCTAAACATCTTATATGTTCAGGTATAATATTGTAAGTCATAAGTCTAGTTATTATTTTTAAATGTATATCTCAGAAATAACTAAATTTCCTTGTCAATTGCATTATTAACTTTCATCAAATCTTTAATAAAAAGAAGAAGATGGTATGAAGATTAAAACAGGAAAATTATAAAATCAACCATAACTATAGTAAACAGATAAGGGATAAGGATGAAGATGTAAAATATGACACCAAAAACCCAAAACGTTCGGGAGGGAAGAAAAACATGTAGATCTTTTAGAATGTGTTTGAATCTAGATGACTATAAGTTTAAGACAAGTAGATATAAGTCACCATATATAAACCCCATGGTAACCACAAACCATAACCAACAATAAATACACAAAAACTATAGAGAAAGGAACACAAGCATACTACTAAAGAAAATCATAAAGCCACAAGGGAAGAAACTAAAGGAAGAAGAAACAGAGAAGAACTACAAAACAACCTGAAAACAAGTAACAAAAATGGATTACGTAGATATCTATCAATAATCTCTTTAAATGTCAGTGGACTAAATGCTCTAATCAAAAGATACGGGGTGGCTAGTTGGATAATATAACAAGATCCTTCAATATGCTGCCTACAGGAGACTCACTTCAGAGCTAAAGACTCACACAGACTGAAAGTGAGGGGATGGACAAATTAATTTCATTCAATGAAAATGACAAGAAAGATGGAGCAGCAATACTCATATCATATAAAATGGACTTTAAAACAAGGTCTATAACAAAAGACAAAGAAGGCTATTATACAATGATAAAGAGATTAATACAAGAAGATACCATATTTGTTAACATATATGCATCTAATTTAGGAGTGCCTAAATATATAAAGCAAATAGTAACAGACATAAAGGGAGATATTGGTAATAATACAATAGTAGGACACTTAATCACCCCGCTTACATCAATGGACAGATCATCCAGAAGAAAATCAATGAGGAAACAGGAGTCTTAAATAACACATTAGCCCAGTTGACCTAATAGATATCTATAAGACATCACATCCATAAACAGCAGAATAAACATTCTTTTCAAGTGCACATGGAATGTTCTCCATGATAGATCACATGCTAGTCCACAAAAAAGTCTCAACATATTTAAGAGAAATTATACCAAGCATTTTTTTCCAACAACCATATGAAACTAGAAATCAATTACAGAAAGAAAAATATGAAAATCACAACACAAGGAGACTAAACAAAATGCTACTAAAAAGCCAATGTGTTAAAAAAGAAATCAAAGAGGAAACCAGAAAATACCTTGAGACAAATGACAATGGAAACAACTTTCCAAAATCTATGGGACACAGAAAAAAAGCAGTTATAATAGGCAAGTTTATAGCAATACAGCCCTACCACAAGAAACAAGAATATTCTCAAATAAGCAACTTAACCTACCATCTAAAACAAACAAAGCCCAAAGCCAGAAGAAGGAAGGAAATAATAAAGATCAGAGGGAACAAATAAGAGATTTAAAAAACAACAGAAAAGGTCAATGAAATTAAGAGCTGATTTTTTGAAATGATAAACAAAATTGAAAAGCCTGTAGTTAGGCTCATGAAGAAAAAAAGAGATCACCAAAATAAACAAAATAAGAAATGAAAGAGGAAAAATTACAACCATTACCACACAGATACAAAAAAATCATAAGAGAATATTATGAACAGTTATATGCCAGCAAATTGGACAACCTAGAAGAAAAGATTATATTTCTAGAAACATGCAGTCTTCCAAGACTGAATCAGGAAGAAACAGACAATCTGAATAGACCAATCAGTAGTAGTGAAATAGAAACAGTAATCAAAAAACTCCCAGCAGATGAAAAGTCCAGGACCAGATGGCTTCACAGGAGAATTTACCAAAAATGTAAAGAAGAGATAATACCTATCCTTCTCATACTAATCCATAAAAATTTAAGAGGATGTAACACTCCCAAATTCATTCTACAAGGCCACCATTATCCTAGTACCAAAACCAGACAAAGACACTACAAAAGAAGAAAATTACAGGCCAATATCTTTGATGAATATAGATGCAAAAATCTTCACAAAATATTAGCAAACCGAATTCAACAATAAGTAAAAAGGATCACACATCATGATCAAGTTGGATTTATTTCAGGGATGCAAGGACGGTTCAATATCCACAAATCAATCAACATCATAAACCATATTAAAAAACAAAGGATAAAAATCAAATGGTCATCTCAAAAGACTCAGAAAAAGCATCTGACAAAATTCAAAATCCATTCATGATAAAAACACTCAACGAAGTTGGTGTAGAGGGAACATATCTCAACATAATAAAGGCCATTTATGACAAACCTACAGCTAACATCATACTAAATGTTGAAAAGCTAGAGGCTTTTCCTCTAAAACCAGGAACAAGACAAGGATGCCCACTCTCACCACATATATTTAATATAGTATTAGAAAACCTAAAGACAGCATTCAGACAAGAAAAAGAAATACTAGGCATCTAAATTGGAAGGGAAGAAGAAAAACTGTCACTCTTTGCAGATGACATGACACTGTATATAAAAAGCCCTAAAATATCTTTAAAAAAATATTAGAGCTAATAAATAAATTCAGTGAAGTTGCAGGATACAAGATTAAGATATGAAATCTGTTGCTTTCCTGTGCACTAATAACTATCAGAAAGAGAAAGTAAGAAAACAATTCCATTTCAAATCACATCAAAAAGAATAAAATATCCAGGAAAAAACATAACCAAGGTGGTGAAACGTCTATACTCTGAAAACTATAAAACACTGATGAAGGAAATTGAAGATGATACAAAGAAATGGAAAGGTGTCCCATGCTCTTGGATTGAAGAGTTAATAGTGTTAAAATATCCATACTACCCAAATCAATCTAAACATTTAATAAAATCCTTATCAAAATACACAAGGGGTTAATATCCAAAATATAAGATATTTTAATATCCAAAACATAAGAACAGCTCATACAATGGTACAGATGAAATGGCTTGCAAGGCAGAAACTGGGACACAGATGTATAGAACAAACGTATGGACACCAAGGAGGGAAAGCGGCAGGGGGGTTGGGGGTGGTGGTATGATGAATTGGGAGATTGGGATTGACATGTATACACTGATGTGTATAAAATTGATGACTAATAAGAATCTGCTGTATAATATATATATATATATTATTCAAGTCAAAAAATAAAAAAAAGAACAGCTCATACAACTCAAGGTCAAAGAAAAAAAAAACCTAATTTGAAAATGGGGAGAGGACCTGAATAGACATTTATCCAAAGAATATATACAGATGGCAAACAGGCACATGAAAAGATGCTCAATCATCAGAGAAATGTAAATTAAAACAACAATGCAGTATCACCTTACAACTGTCAGAATGGCAATAATCAAAAAGATCACACGTAAGGAGTGTTGCGAAGGATGTAGAGAAAAGGGAATCGTAGTATACTGTTGGTGGGAATGTAAATTGATGCAGCTTCTGTGGAAAATAGAAAGGAGGGTTCCTCAAAAAACTAAAACTAGAACTACCATACAATCCAGCAATTCCATTTCATTCCTGTGTATATATTTGAAAAAAAATAAAACATTAATTCAAAAAGACACATGTACCCCAATGTTCATAGTAGCATTATTTACAATAGCTAAGATATGGAAGCAACCTATGTATCCATCAACAGATGAATGGAAAAGGAAGACTGGCCTATATATAAAATGGAATATTACTCAGAGTCATAAAAAATTGAAATTTTGCCATTTTTAACATGGATAGATCTGGAGGGTATTATTCTTAGTGAAATAAGTCAAAGAAAGACAAATACTGCATGTCATAATTTATACGTTGGCATCTAAAAAAGTGAAACGGATGAATGAATATAACAAAACTTCAACTGACTTATGGATATAGAGAACAAACTAGTGGTTACTGGTGGGGAGGCTGAAGGGGTTAGAGATGAAATAGGGGTAGGGGATTAAGAGGTACAAACTACTATGTATAAAATAAATAAGATACAAGTATATATTATACAGCACAGGGGATACAATTTTTTTAAAGACTTTAAATGGAGTATAATATATAAAAATACTGGATCACTAACATAATATTGTAAGTCAATTATACTTCTATTTTTTTAAAGGCAAATATTTAAGAGATGGTCAGAGGAAGATAAGTCTCCCAATGAGAGTTCAAAAAAGATCAGAGATGGGCAGCAAACGAGAAAACATGAATTAAATAAAATCAGTGAGCTATGATATATGTTATGCCAGGATGCAAACTATTCACTTTAATCCTATGAGTAATTCCAAGTTTATTTTTTAGACACAAGAATATTCTTCTGCATAGAGCTACACTGAAGTTAACACTGAAGTTAATATTCTTCTGCATAGAGCTACACTGCATAGAGCTACACTGAAGAATGAAATAAAACCAAAGTTACTAAGAGAAAGCCATTATCATTCTTCAAGAAAAACGTAACACTTTTTCACATCATTTCCCATTTGCATTGACCTGTTAAAGTGTGAACCTTATGCAGTGTGTATAGAAAATTTTAATTTCCAAAGAGTCTGTTATTAAGATGCTAACCAGAAATAAAAGCGACTTCACCATGAAAATAAAAAGTGGTTATTTCCCTACGTGAAACAAGGACCAAACTGACAGAATATAATGCCAAGCATGGAGAGGCAGATGACCAAAGATTTCCAAAATGAGATTCATCAACTGTTCACCCTGCCAGGAATCCACTGCATTCAAAAGGAGCTTCTGTCAGTACCCTGGAAACACACCTACCATCCAGCAACTCATCACATTATTCTTAATTCCTGAACACACTTAGAAAGGCATGATGATTTGGCAAGTAATGGAGTTTACACCTTCTCATATTTTCTCCAATTAGGGGATGAAAGTCAACATGATCTCTTATAATTCTAAGACCATATTACAGACTCAAGAAAAAGGAGAAGGAGCAATGACATCTTCAAACACAGAAGAATCAGTATTAGATATTCAGTAATTAATATATATGATTCTGAAGGACAAATTGTATATCTGTAAATTTGTTGGGTCTTTGTTTTTAACATCTTTATTGGAGAATTGCTTTACAATGGTGTGTTAGTTTCTTCTGTATAACAAAGAGAATCAGCTATATGTATACATATATCCCCATATCCCCTCCCCCTTGCGTCTCCCTCCCACCCTCCCTATCCCACCCCTCAAGGGGGACACAAAGCACCAAGCTGATCTCCCTGTGCTATGCAGCTGCTTCCCACTAGCTGTCTATTTTACATTTGGTAGTGTATATATGTCCATGCCACTCTCTCACTTCATCCCAGCTTACTCTTCCCCCTTCCCGTGTCCTCAAGTCCATTCTCTACATCTGCATCTTTATTCCTGTCCTGACCCTAGGTTCTTCAGAACCATTTTTTTATTCCATATAAATGTGTTAGCATATGGTATTGTTTTTCTCTTTCTCACTTACTTCACTCTGTATGACAGTCTCTAGGTCCAGCCACCTCACTGCAAATAACTCAATTTCGTTTCCTTTTTATGGCTGAGTAATATTCCATTGTATATATGTGCCACATATTCTTTATCAATTCATCTGTCGATGGACACTTAGGTTGCTTCCATGTCCTGGTTATTGTAAATAGTGCTGCAATGAACATTGTGGCACATGACTCTTTTTGAATTATGGTTTTCTCAGGGTATATGCCCAGTAGTGGGATTGATGGGTCATATGGTAGTTCTATTTATAGTTTTGTAAGGAACCTCCATATTTTTCTCCATAGTGGCTGTATCAATTTACATTCCCACCAAAGGTGTGTGAGGGTTCCCTTTTCTCCACACCCTCTCCAGCATTTATTGTTTCTAGACTTTTTGATGATGGCCATTCTGACTGGTGTGAGGTGATACCTCATTGTAGTTTTGATTTGCATTTCTCTAATGATTAGTGATGTTGAGCATCCTTTCATGTGTTTGTTGGCAATCTGCATATCTTCTTTGGAGAAATGTCTATTTAGGTCTTCTGCCCATTTCTGGATTGGGTTGTTTGTTTTTCTGATATTCAGCTGCATGAGCTGCTTTTATATTTTGGAGATTAAAAAAAATCCTTTGTCAGTTGCTTCATTTGCAAATATTTTCTCCCATTCTGAGGGTTGTTGTCTTTTCGTCTTGTTTGTGGTTTCCTTTGCTGTGCAAAAGCTTTAAAGCTTCATTAGGTCCCATTTGTTTATGTTTGGTTTTATTTCCATTACTCTAGGAGGTGGATCGAAAAAGATCTTGCTGTAATTTATTTTAAAGAGTATTCTTCCTATGTTTTCCTCTAAGAGTTTTATAGTGTCCGGTCTTCTATTTAGGTTTCAAATCCACTTTGAGTTTATTTTTGTGTATGGTGTTAGGGAGTGTTCTAATTTCATTCTTTTACATGTAGCTGTCCAGTTTTCCCAGCACCACTTATTGAAGAGACTGTCTTTTCTCCATTGTATATCCTTGCCTCCTTTGTCATATATTGGTATACCATAGGTGCGTGGGTTTATCTTTGGACTTTCTATCTTGTTTCATTGATCTATGTTTCTGTTTTTGTGCCAGTATCATATTGTCTTGATTACTGTAGATTTGTAGTATAGTCTGAAGTCATGGAGTCTGATTTCTCCTGCTCCGTTTTTTTCCCTCAAGACTGCTTTGGCTACTCAGGGTCTTGTGTGTCTCCATACAAATTTTAAGATTTTTGGTTCTAGTTCCATAAAAAATGCCATTCGTAATTTGATAGGGATTGCATTGAATCTGTATATTGCTTTGGGTAGTATAGTCATTTTCACATTATTGATTCTTCCAGTCCGAGAACATGGTATATCTCTCCATCTGTTGGTATCATCTTTAATTTCTTTCATCAATGTCTTATGGTTTTCTGCATACAGGTCTTTTGTCTCCCTAGGTAGGTTTATTCCTAGGTATTTTATTCTTTTTGTTGCAGTGGTAAATGGGAGTGTTTCCTTAATTTCTCTTTCAGATTTTTCATCATTAGTGTATAGGAATGCAAGACATTTCTGTGCATTAATTTTGTATCCTACAACTCTACCAAATTTATTGATTAGCTCCAGTAGTTTTCTGGTGGCACCTGTAGGATTCTCTATGTATAGTATCATGTCATCTGCAAACAGTGACAGTTTTACTTCTTCTTTTCCAATTTGTCTTCCTTATATTTCTTTTTCTTCTCTGATTGCCACGGCTAGGACTTCCAAAATTATGCTGAGTGATAGTGGTGAGAGTGGACATCCCTGTCTCCTTCCTGATCTTAGAGGAAACGCTTTCCATTTTTCACCATTGAGAATGTTGTTTGCTATGGGTTTGTCATATATGGCCTTTATTACGTTGAGGTAGGTTCCATCTGTGCCCACTTTCTGGAGAGTTTTTATCATAAATGGGTGTTGAATTTTGTCAAAAGCTTTTTCTGCATCTATTAAGATGATCATATGGTTTTTATTCTTCAATTTGTTAATATGGTTTATCACATTTATTAATTTACATATATTGAAGAATCCTTGCATCCCTGGGATAAATCCCACTTGATCATGGTGTATGATCCTTTTACTGTGGTGTTGGATTCTGTTTGCTAGTATTTTGTTGAGGATTTTTGCACATATATTCATCAGTGATATTGTTCTATAATTTTCTTTTTTTGTAGTATCTTTGTCTCGTTTTGGTATCAGGGTGATGGTGGCCTCATTGAATGAGTTTGGGAGTGTTCCTTCCTCTGCAATTTTTTAGAAGAGTTTGAGAAGGATAGGTGTTAGCTCTTCCCTAAATGTTTGATAAAATTCACCTGTGAAGCCATTTCCTCCTAGACTTTTGTTTGTTGGAAGATTTTTAATCACAGGTTCAATTTCAGTGCTTGTGATTGGTCTGCTTATTTGCTATTTCTTCCTGGTTCAGTCTCAGAAGGTTGTGCTTTTCTAAGAATTTGTCCATTACTTCCTGGTTGTCCATTTTATTGGCATATAGTGTTTGCAGTAATCTCTCATGATCCTTTGTATTTCTGCAAGGTGAGCTGTTACTTCTCCTTTTTCATTTCTAATTCTATTGATTTGAGTCTTTTCCTTTTTTTTTTTTTTGATGAGTGGCTGTTTATCAATTGTGTTTATCTTCTCAAAGAACCAGGTTTTAGTTTTTGATCTTTGCTATCATTTCCTTCATTTCTTTTTCATTTATTTCAGATCTGATCTTTATGATTTCTTTCCTTCTGCTAACTTTGGGGTGTTTTTGTTCTTTCTCTAATTGCTTTAGGTGTAAGGTTAGGTTGTTTATTTGAGATGTTTCTTGAGGTAGGATTGAATTGTTATAAACTTCACTCTTAGAACTGCTTTTGTTGCATCCCATAGGTTTCAGGTCGTTGTGTTTTCATTGTCATTTGTTTGGTATTTTTTGATTTGCTCTTTTATTTCTTCAGTGATCTCTTGGTTATTTAGTAGTGTATTGTTTAGCCTCCATGTGTTTGTATTTTTTACATTTTTCCTTTAATTGATGTCTAGTCTCATAGCGCTGTGGTCGGAAAAGATACTTGATATGATTTCAATTTTCTTAAATTTACCAAGGCTTGATTTGTGACCCAAGATATGATCTATCCTGGAGAATGTTCCATGAGCACTTGAGAAGAAAGTGTATTCTGTTGTTTTTAGATGGGATGGCCTATAAATATCACTTAAGTCCCTCTTATTTAATGTATCATTTAAACCTTGTGTTTCCTCATTTATTTTCATTTTGGATGATCTGTCCATTGGTGAAAGTTGGGTGTTAAAGTCCCCTACTATGATTGTGTTACTGTCGATTTCCCCTTTTATGGTTGTCAGCATTTGCCTTATGTATTGAGGTGCTCCTATGCTGGGTGCAAAATATTTAAAATTGTTATATCTTCTTCTTGGATTGATCCCTTGATCATTATGTAGTGTCCTTCTTTGTCTCTTGTAATAGTTTTTATTTTAAAGTCTATTTTGTCTGATATGAGAATTGCTACTCCAGCATTCTTTTTGATTTCCATTTGCATGGAATATCTTTTTCCAACCCCTCACTTTTAGTCTGTATGTGTCCGTAGGTTTGAAATGGGTCTCTTGTAGACAGCATAGACACAGGTCGTGTTTTGGGATCCATTCAGCCAGTCTATGTCTTTTGGTTGGAGCATTTAATCCATTTACATTTAAGATAGTTATTGATATGTGTGTTCCTATCACTATTTTCTTAATTGTTTTGGGTTTGTTATTGTAGCTCTTTTCCTTCTCTTTTGTTTCCTGCCTAGAGAAGTTCCTTTAGCACTTGTTGTAAAGCTGGTTTGGTGGTGCTGAATTCTCTTAACTTTTGCTTGTCTGTAAAGGTTTTAATTTCTCTGTCGAATCTGAATGAGATCCTTGCTGGGTAGAATAATCTTGGTTGTAGGTTTTTCTCCTTCATCACTTTAAATATGTCCTGCCACTCCCTTCTGGCTTGCAGAGTTTCTGCTGAAAGATCAGCTGTTAAACTTATGGACATTCCCTTGCATGTTTTTTGTTGCTTTTCCGTTGTTGCTTTTAATATTTTTTCTTTGTATTTAATTTTTGATAGTTTGATTAATACGTGTCTTGGCGTGTTTCTTCTTGGATTTATCCTGTATGGGACTCTCTGTGATTCCTGGACTTGATTGACTATTTCCTTTCCCATATTGGGGAAGTGTTCAACTATAATCTCTTCAAATATTTTCTCAGTCCCTTTCTTTTTCTCTTCCTCTACTGGGACCCCTATAATTCGAATGTTGGTGCGTTTAATGTTGTCCCAGAAGTCTCTGAGACTTTCCTCAGTTCTTTACATTCTTTTTTCTTTATTCTGCTCTTCTGTAGTTATTTCCACTATCTTATCTTCTAGGTCACTTATCCATTCTTCTGCCTTAGTTATTCTGTTATTGATTCCTTCTAGAGAATTTTTAATTTCATTTTTTGTGTTGTTCATCATTGTTTGTTTGCTCTCTAGTTCTTCTAGGTCCTTGTTAAACGTTTCTTGTATCTTCTCCATTCTACTTCCAAGATTTTGTATCCTCTTTACTTTCATTATTCTGAATTCTTTTTTAGGTAGACTGCCTATGTCCTCTTCATTTGTTTGGTCTGGTGGGTTTTTACCTTGCTCCTTCATCTGCTGTGTATTTCTCTGTCTTCTCATTTTGCTTAACTTACTGTGTTTGGGGTCTCCTTTCTGCAGGCTGCAGGTTCATCGTTTCCATTGTTTTTGCTTTCTGTCCTCAGTTGGTAAGTTTGGTTCAGTGGGTAGTGTAGGCTTCCTGGTGGAGGAAACTGGTGCCTGTGTTCTGGTGGATGAGACTGGATCTTGTCTTTCTGGTGGGCAGGTCCACGTCTGGTGGTGTGTTGTAGGGTGTCTTTGACCTTATCATGATTTTAGGCAGCCTTTCTGCTAATGGGTGGGTTTATGCTTCTGTCTTGCTAGTTGTTTGGCATAGGGTGTCAAGCACTGTAGCTTGCTGGTCGTTGATGTGGAGCTGGGTCTTAGCGTTGAGATGGAGATCTCTGTGAGACCTTTCGCCATTTGATATTGCATTGGTCTGGGAGGTCTCTGGTGGACAAAAATCCTGAATTCGGCTCTCCCACCTCAGAGGCTCAGACCTGACACCTGGCCGGAGCACCAAGGCCCTGTCAGCCATTACTAGTGTTGAAGGGTCTCCTGCAGAGGCGGGGGGTAGCTTTGGCTCACCGCGGGGACAAGGACACTGGCAACAGAAGTTCTGGGAAGTACTCTTTGGCGTGAGCCCTCCCACAGTCCGCCATTATCCCCACCAAAGAGCCCTTGTTGGGCGTTTTTAAGGAAACCATCAAATTCTCCTATAACCTCTCAACTACTAAACATTTGGTAGAGTGCTTAGCTGACAGAGAAGTATTTCTCAAAGCATGGTCCAAGGACCTCCAGCATGAGAAGAGTACTTCACTCTTTATACGGAAGCTAAAAGGCTTTGCAAACTCTAAAGCTGAAAGTAAAGGTAAGATGCTATTTTTAAAATAAAATATTTCATGCATGCAAAGAACTTTAGAGACCATACTGTCCAAAGGTGTCATTTTAAAGATGAGAATACTGAAGCTGTAAAAGGTATGATTTCTTGAAGACTAAAGGCAGATTTAAGATAATAATCCAGGCATCTCGAATCTAGTGTATTCAAAATGTAATGGTTAGTTTTCTTCTCCTTGTCTTACCTATCACAGTAAGTTGTATCACTGCACCCTCAAGTTACTCAAGTGAGAAAGGAATCACTCTTGATTCTTCTTCCTCTTCAAAATGTGTCTTAATTCTGTTCACTTCTCTCCACCATCAGTGCCACCACCATAGTCCACAGTCTATTAGGGGGGTTAGTTCCTGGATAAGAGGAGAGGAGAGGTTTGAGGCTCATAGTTATAATGGCCTTAAATGCATATATTTAGCATTACTTCCAAATTGAATAGTGTAAACAGATATAAATTCATTACATCAACCTATATTTATTGTATAACCTTCAATTCTCATCCCATTACTGGACCATGCTGCCTATAAAATACTATAAATAATATTTTATTATCCTATAATTACCTTATCTCTAACAAAGATAGATTTTGTTATTTTTGTGTATTAAAAGCATTAATTAGTTATATGAAAACACTTTATCTGTGCCTTTCTTAACCTCTGTGAGGCTTTATTCTAGTCAGGGCCAACCAAATCCACGAAACTAATGTAAAGTCACTTAACTTGGCCTCTGGCTTCCATTCCTGCCTCAACACAAGACTTTCTCTACATAGTAACAATTATCCTTTGAAAATGCAGAACATATTGCATATGTCTCCTACTTAAAAATCTATAACATCCTCCCTTTGCACATCATAAAACCAAATGCCTTTCAGAAGTTTTGAAAGAGAGAAATGGTCTGGCCCTTCCTCCTTCTTAAACCACATCTCTTTTTATCTTTCTCTTTGATTAGTGAGTTAAACCCACACTGGGCCTAGAACAAGTTCTAGATCATATCAAACTCTTTCCAGCCTTGGGATTTTTTCACTCACTGATCCCTATTCCAGAGGTATGCTCTCGGTTTAATTATCACTTGTCCCCTTCTACCCCAACCACACTTCTATTATCCACTCAAGAGCACAGGTCACAAATTACAATTCTTATGCCTTTCCATTGTTTGCATATATCTAATTGTTAGCGACAGTGCTGTGCTCTTCGCAGTACATCAGAGCATACCTGACACTGACCCATCTCACCAGTGGCAGTGTTTTAATCTTGATCATCTGATTATGTTGATATCTTCCAGGTTTCTCCACCACAGACTCCTGATTTTCCCTTTGTAGTTATAGAGTTTTGTAGGAGATATTCTGACATTGTACCAACATTTTGATCTTTGAGAACTTTATCCACCAGGTTCAGCCTCAATTGATGACTTCTGTCTAAATCAATCAGCATTATAATGGTCACCAAATGACAAGTTTCTATTTCTATCATTTATCCTACATTTATGAAATATCATTCTACTAAATAAGAGCTTACACATCTTTCATTATTTTATTGGTAATTTGTTTATATCAGTATGGACTCATGGATCCATATTTTACTCAGTGGACTGTAATCTGTTACCTTCATTTTTTGTTTTTATTTGGCCAATAAGAGTTCCTTCAAGGTGGCATCCCCACTGTCTTTTGAGTATTTTCTTATTTCTGGTATAAAAGATGTTACAGACTGGTGAATGGATAAAGAAGATGTAATACACATACATATACACAGTGGACTATTACTCAGCCATAAAAAAGAATGACATCTTGCAATTTGCAGTGACATGGGTGGACCTAGAGAGTACTAGGCTAAGTGAAGTAAGTCAGACAGAGAAAGGCAAATATCATATGGTTTCATTTATCTGTGGAATCTAAAAAATAAAACAAATGAACAAAAGAGAAACAGTTAAAGACACAGAGAACAAACAGGTGGTTGCCAGAAAAGAGGGGGAGAGTTATGAGTGAAATAGGTGAGGGAAAGTAAGAGGTCCAAGCAGGGGGATGTAATGTATAACGTGGGGAATATAGTCAATAATAAGGTAGCATTTTTATATGGTGATGAAGGTGGTCAAAATGTACAAACTTCCAGTTACAAGATAAATAAGTACTAGACATGTAATGTATCTATCACATGATAAATATAATTAATACTGCTGTAGGTTATACACAAAAGTTGTTAAGAGAGTAAATCCTAAGAGTTCTCATTGCAAGGGAAAAAAAAGTTTTTTTCTATTTCTTTAATGTATCTGTATAACATGATGGATGTTCACTAAACTTATTGTGATCATCATTTCATGATGTATGTCAGTCAAAGCATTATGCGATACACCTTAAACTTATACAGTGCTGTATGTCAATTATATCCCAATAAAACTGGAAGGGAAAAGAAGACATTAAAGGCTCTTCTTGTACTTTTTTTTGAATCTTACCCTAGAATTAGCCATTTCTTCAGGAATCCCTGTAACTTTCAGTGGAGATGAGCATTTAAAAACCAAGATCTGAGCTCTCAGTGTGTTCACTGCCAGTTGTGTGTCAGTATTTCTAAGCCCTCTAGGCCAGCAAACAGGGGTAGGAAATAAATGTATTTACATACTTACATACACACACTTACATATAAACATACATCTATAACTACTTCTGTATTAATATATTTCAAAGCATGGTTTTACATAAAATGATCACTTGTACTTCATCAAAATTAAAAACATCTGTTCTTTGAAAGACACCATTAGGAACATGAAAAGGCAAACCAGAGAGCTGAATAAAATGTTTAGAATACATATCTGACAAAGAATTTCTATCTAGAACATATAAAGACCTCTGAAATTTAATAAGAATACAAACGACCCAAATAACAAATGGGCAAATGGCTTGAACAGATACTCCAAGGAAGATAATATAAAAAGGGTCAATAAGCACATTAAAAGATGTTCAACATCGCCAGTCATCAGAGAAATACATATTAAAACAATGAGATATCACAATATACACATTATAATGCTTAAAAATTAAAACCCAACTGTAATGAAAATGTTGAGCAACTGAAATTTTCATATATTGTTGGTGGGAACAACTATTTTTCAGTGCCAATAAAGTAAAATATACTTTTACATGGTGAAGTATGTAAATACTTCTAGACATTTTCCAAAGAGAATGAAGTCACACAAAGACATGTACACAAATGTTCAGTGCTGCTTTGAAAAAAAATAGCAAAAACTAAAAACAATCCAAATATTAACCAACAGTTGAATGGATTTAAAAAATTTTGATATATCCATACAATGGAATGTCATTCAGTAAAAATAAATGAACTGCTAATACATGCATTAACATGGATGAATCAAAAACATGATAAGTAAAAGAAGATTAAAAAGAGAATATTCTGTGATTGCACTGATATGAAATTGTATAACAGGCAAAACTAATCTACAGTGGCAGAAATCTATAGTGGCATATCAGAGGATAGGGCAGAGGATAACAGGGCATAACTCCACTGAAAAGGGATACCAGGAGAGTTCTCTGAGCGATGGAAATGATCTAAATTTTGATTGTGCTGATTTGTCATGACTCACTGGACTGTACTCTTAAAAGAAATACACTTAATTGTGTGTAAATTATTCCTCAATGAAGTTGACTAAAAAACAAAATAAGTTCATACTGATTGCTCCATTTCAATCCTACTCTCTCTGGGTGCTTTCTACCCTATTACCATTTTACAGTTGTGAGTACCTTTTCCAGTTGCAAGTCCTCAAATTATTTCCTTACTTGCTCAATCAATTGCTTAGTTGCTCAATGCATCCAATCTCCAAACCATGCTACTTCTACAATCCAGTACATGTACACAGATTCCTGACACATCACCCCACCCACATCCATACAGCTGGCCAATTGCTGATTTCTTCTTATAGAAAAAGAAGGTGGGAAAGATAGAAATATTTAATTGTTGCATTTTATAGTTTTATTCTCTTTTCTTCATTATATCTGTTTCCACTGATTTCTTCTTTTCTTTTTGCATTTGTCTCTCACTGGAAAAATCCATATATGGAGTTTTTACATAGGGTTACAGATGGTCCAACTAGGCATTTTGTTGAGATTTTCTCAAATATAAATGTCTCCTGGGCTCTTTGGTTTATCCAACGAATTCTCTAACATCTTGTCTAATTGTGAGCAGGAGGTGTAGAATGCACCTGAGTGTAAGAGAATGAGGTGCAGGGAGAGTAACTGGGCTCACCTTCTCATCCTTCAGTACTCAGACTTTCACTTAATTCCTCTGTTTGCAGACCGAAGCTTCACTGGCTCCTGCTTTGTCTGGGACACCAGAATTTAAGGCTTCTAATCTTCAGGTTTTCCATAGAATGAGATCTTTTAAATTGAATGGGCTCATTTAAATTAAATGTGCTCTTGCCCAGGGTGAGATGTTACCTAGCTGTGTAGGGATGGTGCAGAAGTCAGAAGATCCAACCACTGTAATAACAGACTTTCATTTTATCTCCATTTCACCTTTTGGGTACCCCGACCCTCCACTGTTGCTAGTGTCCTCAAGTCTCTAGCCCCTAAAGGGCTCTGAGAGGTAATTCATCTTACTTCTTAATGGTTTCCCCTTCTGCATGCTTGTTATTTGGTTGCTTCCTCTCTGATATGTTCGTTATCATCCCTCCACGTACTTTTCATATATTTTTTAATGCTGCAATTTCTCTTGTTTGCTATGTCTCCTCTGCCATTCTATTTGTTCTTGTGGATTATACCTCTTGCTCTATTGCTATATCAGTGGTATCTTAGCAGGGAGAAAAGATACACATGTATGATCAATCTTCCTCACTCTAAAAGAGTACTTATCACTTAAAATTTTTTATTTCTATCAAGTAATTCTTCACCCTAAGAATTCTCTCTCTAAAGTAAATTGCATTTAATTCATCTAAATTGTTACACAAGAAAATAATCCTAGCATATTCAGGAAAATCTTTTGACTACTAGTAGTTTGCTGGCTTATTTTTTTCGAGAGGTATTTGAGAAATGGGGAAAATATTTACGTTTACATAATGGTCTAAATCCTCTTTATTAAATTCCATCAGAGATATCATGTCAGTGTCTCTCCTGCCTGGACTGTCTATAATGAATTGAACTCATCCCAGGTTCTTCTTCCATTTACCTTAATTCCAACCCTGTTCCACCGGTATGTTTGATAGGTGGTTAAGTATGAAAATCAATGTAAATGCAAGGTCAAAGAACTCAGAAGAACTGGTCACATCAGCAATAAATTTCAGTCCTTTCCATTACTTGCTTCATGCACCCACACTTACTTCTACACATGAGTTTAAATTAAATGGTCTTCAGCACGAATTGCCCGATTGGTTCAATTACATGTCCAATCTGCTTTGTGCACGTATAAGCATATATATGTATTTTTTTTTCTTTGTTGATTTCTTGGGGATGAGGGGATCACCTGACATAACCATCAGGTTAATGAAAGCCCTGAGGTAGCCTGAGTCTGGGGACAGAGTTGGTGAGTGTGTGCTTATGCTCTGCACTGTAGATCTGGTGGGCGCTGTAGGTCCCCAGTTGCCAGCCAATAGGACAGAGGCCCAAAGTTTGTACTCAAATATGAAACTAATTGGAAGAGTCTCACTTATCAGTGACTTATTAAAGACTTCCAAAGTACTCTCCCCCACTTCCTCCCTCCCTCAGTGACTGCAAATGAATTTGGAGAGATTCTAAGTTAAAAGGTGTGTGCACCTCTGAGCCTGCCCAGGGAAATCACCGTTAGGGTTTCTTGGAGGTTTTCATGCCCTTACTCCCCCAAAGCTCCTGCAACTTTGGTTAGTTCTCTACAGAACCTAAAGGCTCAGGAGCCTTTTAGAGAACTCATTAAAAAGACACAGCTGGAAAGCTGCCTCAGGCATCTTGGCAGAGATGGAAAAAAAAACTTTTTAATTGATCTGGAAGGAATAGAAACTATTTCAGGATCTAAAACTAGGTGTCAGAAAAAATGTCCTTGTGGAGTTCATTAAAACTTTGCCACTATTAATTACAGCAGCAGAGCTCTCCTCAGGCAGTTGCTCAAGAAAAAGTCCTCTGCTCAGCAGTGGGGCCCCAGAGTTAAGGTTTAAGTGGAGTGTGGGGATACCCTCCTTGGAGATTGGGGCTCCAAGTGTCTTATCAATGGATTGAGCTCTACCTGCAATATATTCCAGGTACACTGTTAAGGGCTTTATATGAATTACTGTGAATTATCCAAATGATATTTTAAAGTAGATGTTTATGACCTTCCTGTTTATAAAAGCAAGTTCCATCAAGTTAAATAACTCATCCGAGGCCATATAAATGGCAGCCCCAAATTTAAAAATGATTCTGAAGCCTTTTCCATTTTTCTGCTAATAGACTCTAGTATGAACTCAAGCACAGTCTCTAGACCATCTCATAGTCTCTAGTTCAGCTACTCAAACAGCTGCCCTGTATATTTTTTCTTAGCAACAGCAAGGAAGACAAAACAAAGCAACATTAATGGAAGATATGATGATAACCCCAGGTCTAACTCAACCATCTCCTTGCCATATATTCCATTTATACACATTTGCTGATATGCTACAATAGAACTGTCTCAATAGATTGATACCAAATCAATGGTAAATTATTCAGCCCTCTTAGTTCTTCCGTAAGCCTTAACTAAGGCTCAAGCCACGGGGGAATGCTTGAGGTTAATGAGCTACAGTGTTTGTCTGGGTCCTTTAAGAAGCAGGTGCCAAGACAAGATTAGATGCGCAAGGGATTTATTGGGAAAACACCATGAGGGAAAACGAGGGATCCAGTGAAAGCCTGAGGAGCCATCTGATGCTCGTCTGATTCCTGTGGTGGAGAGAAAGAAGGAAGGGATCAAGGCATGTGTATCACCTAGGGCCACAGTTGGAAACAGATGGCACACTCAAATGTGATAATTTGAGGAAAGTTTAATAAAGGGACTCTTTACAAAGGTATGTGCAGGGTGTGGGGAAACCACAAGGGAAAGTGCAAGATCCCATGCTAGTGCAAGAACCTGGGCTATTGATAAAGCTTTTTACAACCCCTAGGTCTAAAGGAGAAGAGATTGATGTTACTAGAACCTGGAGACAAGGAGGGCTGTGCAGAAAGAGCAGCCTGATAGAAACTGGAATCTTAAGGCAAATGGACCAGTCCACACTGATGCTGCAGAAAGTAATAAATACTTAGCCTCACTCTCCCTCTCTTTGGTCTTTTGCCTTTGTTTCTAATGAGCCAAACCCAATAAGACGCCAGAGGGCAGTGAAGCCCCATGACGTAGTACATGCAGATCAGTCTTCCCAGGCACAGAGCAGGGGAGAGAAAGGTAAAGTGTGGATGTGGAGAGGCAAATGGAAGATGCCCACACAGCATCTGATTTGTATGTTCATCATAACTGGCCATGGTTTTAGACTCCATCAGATCAGAAACCTCAAAGAAATTACACACATTTTATTTATAAATATTTCCTTATATGAATAAATAACATTTTGGATAGTAATAAAAGTACATTAATTAATAGTGATAAGAAGAGGGAAAGTTCTTCTTTAGCAAAGAATGTTAACTAACAACTGTAAAAGGACAGAATTAGAAAATCACTATTTTGTGGCCAACTTAATAATTGATTCAGGCAGTCAATGGATGCTAAAATAATTGGCTGAAAATTGTTTTAGGAGACATAATCCTCACATAATTTCCAAGATTCATGCTGCAGAATACTAATTGATTTCAAAGGAAGAAAAAGTTCCTTTACAATGGAGAAATCTAATAGAAACCAGTCTACCAAATTACCAAACTTAACATTATCAATATTGGGACAGACTGACATCATGGGCCCCCTAATATGATGCACTAGGAAGAACACAACATCATCTATGTAGAATTCCTTCCAAAGAAGTTTTATCTGGCTCTAAATATGATGAATCCAAATTTCAGGACATACTACAAAGCAACTAGCCTGCATTCTTAGAAATGTCAATGATGTGAAAGACAAAGTCTGAGATTAAATGAAACTAAAGAGATAAGAAACTAAATGCAATGAATGAACTTTGATTGGATTCTGAACTGGAAAAAAAAATCCAAAGAACCATTTGTAGATAATAATATTGTATCAATGTTAAATTGTGTGAGTGTAATAATGGTATTGTGTTTAATATTTGTTCTTAGGAGATACATGTTATTCATTGGTGAGAAGGTTGTATGTACATATATTCTATTAAAGTTTACTCAAAATGTCTAATGTACTTAAAAGTGATTCAGCAATATATATATATATGTAAATTATATACATTTATTTTGAATATACATTATATACTGTATCACATAATATATATTATATTAACACACACACATATATATATATGTTATTTCCCTCTTTAACCTCAGCATCATTGACATTTAGACCACATAATTCTTTGTTGTGGAGTGTTGTCTGATACATTGTAAAATGGTTAGAAGCACCCATGGTCTCCACCCAGTAGATGACTATAGCATCCCTCTCCAATTTTAACAATCAAAAACATCTCCAGACTTTGTAATATATCCCTTGGGGAAGGGGTACAAAATTGCCATGGATATATGTATACGAATAGCTATACATCTATATAGAGCTAGGCAGTTATCAAGAGAAAGCAAGATAGGTAAATAGATAGTTGATAGGCAATAGATAAAATATATCAAAATACTAATACTTAGCAATTAGTAAATATAGGAGGAGATATAGGTGTTCACTACATTATTCTTTCCAAAATTCTGTGAATTTTAAAATCTTACAATAAAACATCAGTTAAAAAGAAAAATTGAATCAAATAAAGCATCAACTAGACTGGCCAAAAGATGTGATCCAAAAATAAGACAAAGTAAGAGCATGAGATACAAAACAGTCTGTATCTGTCAGTCTGACTCTGACCCACTTTCCTTCTCTCACCATTTACTCTGATTTACTTTTGATAGCCAAAGATCACAAAAAATCTGTCCATATATTTTTTCTATTTCTTATACTTTTAAATTATCCAACACAGAGCAGTTACCTGGCACAGAGGTGGCCACCAAACACAAGCTGTCGTTGCCACTGTGAAACATTTAGGGTCAGCCTCATCCCTACTCATGCTCTGCTTTGGGTTTTAGAAGATGGTGTTCTATTTATGAAAAAAAAAAACTACTATACAAATAAAATAACCCTACCCTGAAGAATCAGTCTAATTAGTGAGTACACATTTCCAAGTCAGCCTGCTTGGGCCCCCTTACTCCAACCTTCTCTCTTTTTCTTCCCCTGTTTTCCAGTCTCTCTTCTCATGCTAAAACCCTGAGTTTAATAAAAAATAAAAATAAACATTATTCAAGCTGCTCTTTCCACACTTAAGGCTCTGGTAAGGTTATTTAGCTTCAGCTACTTTTAATTCCATCATTTAAGCTAAAGATTAATAATTTTACCAAGCTGCTTTTTAAAGAATCAGATTAATGTGATTAAAAGAAGAAAAAACAGTACGATATGTTCAGCTGAATTGCCTATATTTCTCTCCTCTGCTCACTCTCTGACCACTGAGCCCTGTGGCCACCTATAATCTCTCAAGCACAACATCCACTCATTAGCTTTCCCATGCATTGGAATTCGCTTCTCTTGGTTCTCTGACTTCCTGAGACCTTCTAGTCTTTCCATTTTTCCTCCCTTTCTTCTATTACTCTCAGCTGTTCTCACTTTTTTTCTCGACCTACTTATACTTCATGTTCCATCTCTTTAACAATGTTTTTAATAAATGATCTAAATCCCATTGTCCTTTCTCTGAAATTGCCTGGGAAAGACACTGCTCTTGGATCCATCCCACTCTTTTACTGTCTTTCCCTTCAGACTCAGGCTGAGCACTGCTGAAAAACTATGATCTTAGATATTTTTATCTAAAAATCTCAAAACAGGGGGGCTTCCGGCTTTAGTAATGGGATGTGTCTTAGTCTCTTTGTGCTGCTGTAACAAAATACCATCGACCGAGTGGTTTAGCAACAACAAGTATGTATTTCTCACAGTTCTGACGGCTGGGAAGTCCAAGATGATGGCGCCAGTAGTTTTGGTGTCTTGTGGGGCCCCGATTTATGTGTTATAGACAAGCGCCTTCTCATTGTGTCCTCACATGGTGGAAGGGACTAGGGCATTCTGTGACGTCTTATACGGCCACGAATCCTAATCAGGAGGTCTCAGCCCTCATGACCTAATCACCTCCCAGGCCCCCACCTCCTAATACCATCACCTTGGGGATTAGGATTTCAACATATGAATTTTGAGGGGACACAAATATTCAAACCATAGAAACATTTGACATTTCCACCTTCTCTTCCTTGACGTTCTCCATAAACCTCAAAGACAATAAAAAGCAAAAATTACAAACTCTATTTTGGAAAAACTAAGGTCATCCTTTTGTTATTTTATAACTTTATTGAAGTATTATTGAAGAACAATAAACTGCACATATTTAAAGAGTGCAATTTAATGAGTTTTGACATATGCATGCACCCATAAATAGCACCACAATCAACATCACCCTCAAAAGCTTCCTTTGAAATCCATGCTTCCTCGCACCTCATTCACAGTTAATCTCAACTCTGTTTTCTGTTACTATAGATTAATTTATATTTTATAGAGTTTTATTTGAAAAGAGTCATACAGTATATATTCTTCTTGATAAAACTTTCTTCATCCAGCATAATTATTTTGAAATTTGTAGGTGTGGTTGCTTGTATCAATAGTTTATCTCTTTGTATCGATACATAGTATTCTGTTGTATGGATGTACTATAATTTGTTTATCCATTCACTTATTGATGGACATTTGTTGATGGACAATTTTGGCTACAAATAAAGATTCTATGAACATTTGAATGCAAATATTTGTAAGGATCAATGCTTTCACCTCTCTTGGACAACGACTGGGCTGTATGGTAGGTATATGTTTAAATTTCAAAGAAACTATCAAACTGTTTTCCAAAGTGGTTGTGCTGTTTTACATTTCCACTACCACATGATGAGAGGTCCAGCTTCATCAACACTTTGTATGGTCAATTTTTAAATTTTTGTTGTTCTAATAGTTGTATATTACTATCTCATTGTGGTTTTAATTACCATTTTCCTAATAATTAATAGTATGCAGTAATTTCCTTTGTGCTTATTTCCTACATGTATATATTTCTGTGAAGTGTATATTCAAATCTTTTGCTTACTTTGTTGGGTCATTTGTCTTATTATTGAACTGAGGAAATTCTATACCTAACACAGATGTATATTTTTGGCAAATATTTTCTCCCAGCTTATAAGCTGCTTTTTCATTTTCTTTATACTGCATTTTGAAGACTAAAATGTTTCAATTTTTATAAAGTCCAACTATCAATATTTCCTTTTATAATTTGTTTTTTGGATATTATTTTAGAAATCTTTGCTAACCCAATATCACTGAATTTTCTCATATTTTCTTCTAAAGTTTTAATAACTTTACCTGTTACATTTAGAGCTACAATACATTTTGGATTAATTTCTATATGTGATGAGAGATAAGGGTGGTTGAGTTTTGCTATTTTTTGTTTATTTACATATGGCTATGCAATTGTTCTAGCACAATTTGTTGAAAAAATTGTTTCCCCATCGACTTCTCTTAGCACCTTTGTCAAAAATCAATTGGCATTTTAATAGTAGCGGATATTCTTTTACTTGAGCATGATATATCTCCATTTCTAAGGTTTCCTTTAAATTGCCTCAAAGTACTTTGTAGCTCTCAGAGTATAGCTCTCACAACTTTTGTCTCATGTTTCATAATTGTGTTGCTATTATAAATGGTTTTTGTTTTCCAAATTCAATTTTTATTTGTTTTTAGTACTTAGAAATATAATTGATTTTGTATATTGGCTTTATGTCCTGCAATCTTGCTGAAATAACTTGTTAGTTCTAGTAGTTTTTTGCAGTACCTCTCTCTGTGTACATGTACATACACACACACACATTATCTGAGGATAAAGATATTTTTCTTTTTCATTTCCAATCTATATACGTTTTATTTCTTTTTACTGCCTCAATGAACTTTCTGGATACTTCGGTACAATACTGAATAAAGGTGGTAAGAGATAAGCCACAGACTGGGAGAGAGTATTTGCAAAAGACAGTTCTGATAAAGAACTGTTATCCAAAACAAACAAAGAGCTCTTAAAAGTCAATAACTGGAAAACAAACAGCTCAATTAGAAAAATGGCCAAAGACCTCAATGGACACCTCACCAAAAAAGACATCAGATGGCAAACAAGCATATAAAACGATGCTCCACAGCATATGTCATCGGGAAAATGCAGATTCCAACAATAAGATACCATTACATACCTACTAGAATGGCCCAAATCCAGAACAATTACAATATCAAATGCTGGTGAGAATGTGGAGCAATAGGAACTCTCATTCATTTCTGAAAGGAACGCAAAATGGTACGTACACTTCGGAAGACAGTTTGGTGGCTTCTTACAAAACAAACATGTTCTTATCATATGATCAAACAACTGTACTCCTTGGTATTTACCAAAAATAGTTGAAAATGCAAGTCCAACAAGAAAAGTTGTACATGGATATTTATAGCACCCTTATTCATAACTGTGAAAACCTGGAAGCAACCACGATGTCCTTCAGTAGGTGAATGGATAAATAAACTATGGTATACCCGAACAGTGGAATATTATTTAGCACTAAATCAAAATAAACTATCAAGCCATAAAAAGACAGGAAAGAAACTTAAATGCATAATTCTTTGTGAAAGAAGCCAACCTTAAAATACTACCTACGGTATGGGTCCAACAGTATGACCTTCTGTAAAAAGCAAAACTATAGAGACAATAAAATTATCAGTAGTTACCAGAGGCTGAGGGCGGAGGGATGAATAGGTGAAGAAAAGAGAATTTTTAGGGCAGTGAAAATATTCTGTATCATCAATCATAATAAATGTGCCACTCCGGTGGAGGATGTTGATAATGGGGGGGGGCTATGCCCATGTTGGGGGGCAGGGAGTATATGGGAAATCTCTGTAGCTTCTGCTCAATTTTGCTGTAAACCTAAAATTGCTCTATATATAAAGCATTAAAATAAAGAAACAAGTCTAAAAAAGAAATCTAACCCTGTATTTCCCCCAGAAGTGCTAGTTCTGTACTTGTTAATTCAGTGTTCACCGCGCCTTTATAGAACATAACTACTACAAATAACTAAAAATCAACTGTATTATTCTGGTTCATAAGGAAATTTCCTGTTGGTTTTGGCTCTTTCTTTACTTGTCCAGGAAAAATTTATCTGCTTCAGATAGTCCATGGGAAACAGACCAATACAGCCCATTCTCATTATTTGCAGTAGTTGTGTTCTATAAAGTCACTGTGAACACTGAATTACCAAATACCGAACTAGTGCTCTCAGGTAAAATACAGCATTAGGTTCCTGCAAACCTCTAGTCACAACATGTTTATCAACCAAAATGCCATTTGCATTATATAGGTTCCCTTACCAAAACAAGCCCATCTCATCAGCATTGAAAACTTACACTTCCACGTAACTTTTTTTCTTGTATAACACTTAGCAAGTATTCTAAAAATTCTTTCACGGTCCCCATATCTACAGAGAATACCTTGCCTGAGCGTTTAACATTTTTCACGCTGCACTGCCTTTTGAAAACTGTGAGCCAGACAGCACTAGCTGAGAAGGGCTAACATTTTTCTGACTCTGGGTAACATGATCACAACATTTTTGGCTTTAAGCCTCACAACAATGCTGCCCATTACACCTTTTATCAGTTTTCATCTCATGAATGCACATTTTAGCCACGTTTCCATCTCTTCCATAGCTTCATCATGCACTATAGCTGTTACATTAGCATTTTAAGAGAATTCTTACGTACACATCAGCAAATTTCCTCTTTGTTTGTTTTTCTGGATATACTGTATTGTTGATGCATTAACATTGGATTCAAGGCCAAGAGCACTATAAATCATGCCTGAAGAAGGTTATCTAACCTTCATCAACCAAATTTATGGTTATTTTTTCCATAAAGTGCATCACAGTCTTCTTCTGCTTAGGAACACTAGACAGTACTTCAGTGTTACATTTGGGAACCATTTTAAACAGTGAAATTACCAACAAAAGGCACCAAAATGTGAAAAATGTGGCATTAATTAGACCACAAAAGGGACACGAGTTTACAACACAAGAGCTGAAACAAGAAGGCAGAGTATCAGCTTGTTCACCTTAGCTGGAAACATGCACATTGAGAAACTAAAATGTTCAGCCACTCTGCTCATGTCCATGAATGACCATGAAGGTATCCCACGTGTTTATTTGGGGTTACACATACGTTTTAGCAAGTAGACAAATTCACAATTACAGAATATTCAAATAATGAGGATTGGCTGTATCTAGGAAAATACTCTGCACGAAAAAAGGAAAGAAACTAGAAAACTTAATAGGTGATAAAGAGTACTCATGAGAGAAATTTTCTCACATAATAGATAAAAATGGCAACCAAACATTTCTCCATAAAATTTTATGAAGCTCTTTTCTCTGTAAAACAAAACTTTACAGAGACTCACAACTTTGTAGAGAATCAAGAATTTAGGAAAAGACAAATGGATAAAGAAGATGTGGTATATATATACAATGGAATATTACTCAGCCATAAAAAGGAATGAAATTGGGTCATTTGTAGAGATGTGGATGGACTTAGAGACTGTCATACAGAGTGAGGTAAGTCAGAAAGAGAAAAACAAATGTCGTATATTAACGCATATATGTGGAACCTAGAAAAATGGTACAAAAGAACCGGTTTGCAGGGCAGAAAGTGAGACACAGATGTATAGAACAAACGTATGGACTCCAAGGGGGGAAAGCGGCAGCGGGGTGGGGGTCGTGGGATGAATTGGGAGATGGGGATTGACATGTATACACTGATGTGTATAAAACAGATAACTAATAAGAACCTGCTGTAAGGTTTCCCTAGGGGCACAGTGGTTAAGAATCTGCCTGCCAATGCAGGGGACATGGGTTCGAGCCCTGGTCCAGGAAGATCCCACATGCCACAGAGCAACTAAGCCCACGAGTCACAACTACTGAGCCCACGTGACACAACTACTGCAGCCTGCGTGCCTAGAGCCCGTGCTCCGCAACAAGATAAGCCACCACAATGAGAAGCCCGCACACCGCAACAAAGAGTAGCTCCCACTTGCCACAACTAGAGAAAGCCCACGTGCAGCAACGAAGACCCAGTGCAGCCAAAAATAAATAAAATAAAGTAATTAAAAAAAGAACCTGCTGTATAAAAAATAAAATAAAATTCAAAAAATAAAAGAATGTGTGTATGTGTGTAACTGAGTCACTTTGCTGTACAGCAGAGATTGGCACAACATTGTAAATCAACTACATTTCAGTAAAAAAAAGGTAATAATAAAATATGGAAACAAAATGCAGTGCTAAAACTGGCCTGAACTCTTACAAAAAGTAATCAGACAAAAAGGCTGAGTATGGGGCAGAGAATACTCTTCTATATTAAAAGAAACTAAAAAGACCTAACAACCAAACATGTGAACCTTGCCTCCTGAACTGAAATAAAAAATTCTGTAAAGACATTCTTGAGACCAGTAGGGATGACACGACTGAATGGCTGTTTACTTCCTTGGATGTGATGTGGTGCTCTAATGGTGTATGTAGAGTGGTATCTCTCAGTCTCAACACTCTGCAGACAGATAATTCTCTCTTCTGGAACTTCAGCAGCATTTCTGGCCCCTGCCCACTAGGTGTCAGGAGCACCACACCTGTTCAGGTGCAATAAACTGAAAAGTCAGTGCCGGTTTAGAATTAGGAATGAAGGTTGCATCACATCATGAATTTACTAAAGAAACACCTTAAAATGGTTAAATGGTGAATTTTATGTTACGTGAATTTTTTCTCAATAAAAAATGTAAAAAAAAAAGAATTTAGGAAAAACACAGTGATGCAGCAAAAGGAGATGAAATATGGAAATATAAAGCTTAAAATAGAAACGAAAAACTATGGAAAAACTCCAGAAATGAAGTTGAAATTGGAATGGGGAAAAGAGAATAGAGACAGTGCTGGAAACACACTAAGGAAATTGAGCATAAAAATAATAAAAGCAGCATAACCAAATTGAAATAGAGAGTTAAATTGAATTAGGAAAATAAAAGATATGAAAGTTAGGCATAGGAGACAATGCTTTCATTTTCTAAAATATCTAAATCATAAAATACAAATATTTAAAAATACAATTCAAGAAAATTTTTGTGAAGTAAGAAAATAAATGAATCTAGAGACTGAAAAGACAAACTTTGCCCCTGGTAAACTGACACAGAATGACCATATAAGAATATATCTTAGTAATGTTATTAGATTAAAAACATAAAGAATCATGTGGTTAGAGAGCAGAAAAAACTACTTATAAAGCAAAAAAAAAAAAAATTCCATCTGGACTTAACACATTTCTATAGCAATATTCAATGCTAAAGTTTGTGAAGCAACACCTACACAATCCTTCAGGAAAGAAGGAATCAACCAAGTTATATACCCAGCCAAATGGTTATACAAACACAAAAGCACAGTGTAGAACATGCAAAAAATCCAAAGAATATCAGTCCTAGAAAATCTATGGCAAAAGAATTGGCAGTGAGAATTGAAGCGTTTTAATTGTAGACTATGCTGAATATAATTATGAGGATTAAGGTGATAGAGCAAAATTCAAATGCTTAGAACATGCCCTGACAATGTAGAAACAAATATAAGTAACAAAAGTTGACAGGAAAGAAGGAGAGGAGTTCTGTAATGCTGACTTTCTCATCTTTGGTATCTAGGAACAAAAATATTTCACTTAAATAAGAAAACCAGGTGATTTATAAGTACATTTACTTGATGACAGTAATTACCAAGAATGATAAGATCAACTAAATCTAGGTGGAAGAAAAGAGAGAAAGAAAGAAGGATAAAGAGTAAGTACTCAGAAAAATTTCATTATTGCCCACAGTAGGTAATTATTACCTGTGGCAGATAATCAAATTCAATGTAAAAACATAGAAAATTAAGGATGTTATACAAAGTTATAGATATAAAACATAACCTCTAGAATGAAACCACAGTTTTCCTAATTATTAATAGACATGTGCATGACAAAAATAAAATATACAACACAGTTTTTCAAGGCTATAAACCCATCAAGTTTAACATAAAATTAGATGTAGAATCCATACCAAACATTGTAGTCACAACAATAAATGTAAATAGACTTAAACTCACTTACCAAAAAAATCTTAGAGACTAGATAAGAAAATCAAAGTTCAAGTCTATGCTGTTCACAAGAAACATAGGCAAAGCAGAGATTCAGAATATTTAGAAAGAAAAGTGTGGACAATGGCAAATGGGGCAAATAAAGCAAGTAAGCAAGTAAACAAGTAAAGCATGAGTTGTAATCTCAATATCAGAGAAGGCTTAATACAGACCAAAAAAAGCATAAATCATATAAGGGCATTCATAACACCAAGCAATGTAAGTAACACAGAAGATACAATAGTTATAACGATGTAACTTCAAATGAAATAAGGTCAACCTTCTCAAAGCAAAAACTACAAGTGATTTAAGGAGAAATAGAAAAACAGAAGCGGTAGGAGACATTAGTTCACGTTTCCCAGTCCCTATCAGATCACTGAAAAAATTAAGATATGGAGGATTAAAAATAGCATAATCAATAAAGTACATCGTATTAATATTGCACAGACTCTATTCTGAAAAAACATGAGTCTTCTTTCCACATGCCAATAGAACACTCACATACACACAAAGGTCACATATCAAGACTTAAAGAAAACTAATTTCAAAAATTAGAACTAATACAGACATTATTTCCTAAACACAATCCAAAAAAATATAGAATACTAGTAAGAAAACTAAACATCCATGGTCTCTTAAAAATTAACACAACATGTAAACACTATGTCAAAGAAACTTTAAAGAATTGCTTAGTGATGCAAAAACCTGATCAAATGGAAAAACTTTTATGTTATTGAATAGGAAGTCTGAGCATTATAAATATGTCAATTCCCCTAAGCAATTCAATAACTATAATGCAATTCCAAAGTAGCAACAGGATTTTTAAATTAGATAGGACGTGCTAAAATCATATGGAAAACTAAAAAGCATGAACAACTGGCAAAATTTTGTAAAAGAAGAGTCATAAGGAAGACTAAACTTTTTCTATTTTCAAACTTCATAAGATTACAGTAATCAAACAGTGTGTTACTGGTGCATGAGTAGAGATACATCATTGGATCAGAATAAAAAGACCATAAATAGACAAGTGTATACTGGAATTTTATGATGAAAATGGCATCTCAAATCAGTGATGCAAAGTACAATAAATGTACTAAAACCTCATCAAGACACAACACAAATTCAACCTCTCCTAAAAACTACTTTTTATTCACTTCACTCTTAGCACATTTTTCTTATTCTTCTGAATTCTTATAGAAATTTTTGTCCAGATATTTCATTAAGTATTTTAACTCATATTGAATAATTTAAATATTTCATTGTCATCTTTGACATATTAATGTCTATTTTCTGTGCTGGCAGTAAATTATGTGAGGTCATGAACCATGCTTTATAATTCTTAATATCCCGTCTAACTTCATTTCACATAATAAGTGCTCAGCTTTTTGCAGACCATGAGAAACTTCTTAAACTTTCAAAATCTCAGTTTAGTAATTTGTATAATGAATTATACAGATTATATAGACCAGATGATCTTCAAGGCCTGTCTCAGTACTAACTCTCCAATGCCAATTTAATCATTGAGTATTACTCACATTTGCCACTAGATGGTACTGACACCAAATAAACACTGCTTGAGAAAATTGACTTTCTTTTATTAAGTGAGTTGTAAAAGTAAATTATCAGAATAGGTAGCCTATTATGTATACCAGTTATAATTTGTGAAAAATCAATTACAGAGAATCATAGAATTTTTTCTACTTTTTAAAATGGACAGTTATTTGCTAATAAACAACAATAAGTATCCTCAAAACCCACATTTTTTGCAGTAATGTTTGTGAAATCAACCGAAAATAACTTGTTAAACAAATGCTTACTGAGTTCCTACTCTGAACACAAAAATATGATGGTTGTTTGAGACTACACAAAGGTAAATCATGCGTGGATGCTCTTATAAAGAAAATGAAATACACACAATTTTAAAGAACAAAATACAAATTGAAAATGAGTTTATTCAGAGGCTTGCAGATATTACTTTCAGGTCAGAAATCAGCACTCGTCTTCATGGGGAATGGGGCATTTTATTTGGGGGTTATGGGCTCAATTTGTTGTGTCACATAAAAAACAAAAGCTTGGGGCTTCCCTGATGGCGCAGTGGTTGAGAGTCCGCCTGCTGATGCAGGGGACATGGGTTCGTGCCCCAGTTGGGGAAGATCCCACATGCTGCAGAGCGGCTAGGCCCGTGAGCCATGGCCACTGACCCTGCGCGTCCAGAGCCTGTGCTCCACAACGGGAGAGGCCACAACAGTGAGAGGCCCGCGTACCGCAAAAAAAAAAAAAAAAAAACAAAAAAAAAGCTTGTTAAAGCAGATAGTAGAGGATATTGAATATAAAACAAAGGTCTTTGGGCTTTATTCAGACAATGAGATAAAACTGAAGACTTTTTCACACAGAGTTTCATGATCAGAGATATGTTTAAAAGTTATGACTTTCTGACTGAAAGTGAGGGGATGAAAAAGGTACTTCATTCAAGAGAACAGGGGTAGCAATACCCACATCAGACAAAACAGGCATTAAAACAAAGACTGTAACAAAAGACAAAGAAGGGCATCATATAATGATAAAGGGACCAAGGGACCACTACAGGAGGATATTACACTTGTTAGCATATGTGCACCCAATACAGGGGCAGCTAAATATCTAAAGCAAATATTAACAGATATAAAGGGAGAAATTGACAAAAATACAATAATAGTAGGAGACTTTAACAGCCCACCAACATCAATAGACAGATCATCCAGACAGAAAATCAAAGAGGAAATAGTGGTCTTAAAAGATACAACAGATCAGTTGGACTTAATAGATATCTACAGGCCATTCCACTCAAAAACGGCAGAATACACATTGTTTTCAGGTGCACATAGAACTTTCTCCAAGATAGATCACATGCTAGGCCACAAAATACATCTCAACAAATTTAAGAAAACAGACTATACTCTAAAGCTATAGTAACCAAAACATCATGGTACTGGTACATAAATCAATGAAACAGAATAGAGAGTCTAGAAATAAACCCACACAGTAATGGTCAATTAATCTACAAAAAAGGAGGCAAGAATATATGGAGAAAAGACAGTCTTCAATAAGTGGTACTGGGAAAACTGGATAGCTACATGTAAAAGAATAAGATTTGAATATTTCCTCATTCCACATACAAAAATAAACTCAAATTGGATTAAAGTTCTAAATGTAAGACCTGAAACCATAAAACTCCTAGAAGAGAACATAGGCAGAACACTCTTTGACATAAATCACAGCAATATTTTTTGTAGATCTGCTTCCTAATCCAAAAGAAATAAAAGCAAAAATAAGGAAATGAGACCTCATTAAATTTAAAAGCTTTTGCACAGCCATGGAAACCACTGACAAAATAAATATGCATCTACTGATGGGAGAAAATATTTGCAAATGATATGACCAATAATGGGTTAATATCCAAAATATAAGAACAGCTCACATAACTTGGTATCGAAAAAACCAAACAACCCAATTAAAAATCGGGCAGAAGCCTGAACAGACATTTTTCCAAAGAAGATATAAAGATGGCCAACAGGCACATGAAAAGATACTCAACATTGCTAAGCATCAGAGAAATGCAAATCAAAACAACAGATATCACCTCATACCTGTCAAAATGGCCATGATCAAATAGAAAACAAATAACAAGTGTTGGCAAATATGTGGAGAAAAAGGAATCCTTGTTGTATACCATTGGTGGGATTGTAAATTGGTGCAGCCACTATGCAAAACAGCATGCAGTTTCCTCAGAAAACTAAAAATAGACCAACCATATGACCAGAAGAAAATGAAAACTAATTCAAAAAGATACATGCACCCAAATGATCATAGCAGCATTATTTACAATAGCCAAGATACGGAAGTAATGTCAGTGTCCATCAAAAGATGAATGGATAAAGAAGACGTGGTACATATATACAATGGAATACTACTCAGCCACACACAAAAAGAATGAAATTCTGCCATTTGCAACAACGTGGATAAACCTACAGAGTATTATGCTTAGTGAAATAAGTCAGACAGAGAAAGACAAATACACTGTGTTGTCACTTATATGAAGAATCTAAAAAATAAAACAAATGAATGTGTATAACAAAATTAAGACAGATTCACAAATACAGAGAACAAAGTGGTTACCACTGTGGAGAGGGAAGGTGGGGAGGGGCAAGATAGGGGAATGGGATTAAGAGATACAAACTACTATGTATAAAATAAATAAGCAACAAGGATATATTATTGTACAGCACAGGGAAATATAACCACTACGTTGTAATAACTTTAAATGGAGTATAATCTATTAAAATACTGAACCATTATGTTTTACACCTAAAACTAGTATAGTGAGCCAACTATACTTCAGTTTAAAAAAAGTTATATCTGCTCCCAAAAAGACTACATGATCTCACTGATACATGGACTCTAAAATAGCCAAATTCATAGAAGCAGATAGTAGAATGGTGTTTGACAGGGCTGATGGAAGGGGCAAGGGGGATGATCAAAGTGTACAAAATTTCAGTTATGCAAGAAAAGTAAGTTCTGAAGATCTACTACAGAACAGAGTGCTCAGAGCTAACAATACTGCATTGTATACTTAAAATTCTTCTAATAGGATAGAGCTATACTAAGTGCTCTTACTAAAAAATAACAATAATTAATAATAACAACAAAAAGGGGGTGGGAGGAAACTTTGGGAGGTGATGGTTATTATGTCATGGCTTTGATGGTGGTGATATACTTGAGGTGTACACATCCCCAGACTCATCAAGTTGAGTATATTAAATACACACAGCTTTTACATGTCAATTATACCTCAATAAAGCAATTTTTATAAAAGATATATCTGCTGGTGGTGTGGTTATTTGATGAGAATAAGAGAAAGGAAATAGGGCTACTGGTTGAAGGGATATGACAGTACATTCTTGTGAGAGATTCTGATGGCTTAGAGATGAATGATGGCAACAGGGATTGAGGGGTATAGGCCATCAAGGAACATAGTAAGGGATGGATTGAAGTGGAGAGCGAGGAAAATGAGAACAAAGATAATAACTGGGTAATAATTGGAGAAAATGAGTCAGTTTTATTTTTAAGAGTTACGAAGATATTAAAATGATTAATCTGAACATCCTGAGTTTTAGAAGCTGACGCTACCGCTTCTCTCTCCACAAATCCAGTATTTTTTTCTGCTCAGCGACAGCCACAGCTCCCCATTTCTGTTTTTGTAGCATGCTACATGTTCGCTGATGATTTTAAAAGCTACTAGATTTGTTAAGTAAGCATTATGATTGTAGCATCATCTAAAGCAAATACTCATAGCCAGGTCTTTCTTGAGTCTGTTAGTAATAGCTACAGAATTGTGTACATCTTTAGGATTCTTCTCATAACGAAACTTTTCAAGACATTTAGAGTAGTATTAGAGAAATACCCTGTATAACCTTCTTAGTTCCTTTCCTTTTACTCAGAAGCACAAACTCTCCCTTAATTCAGTTCAGGTTAGGTTAACACTGTTAATCAGGCATCAGCTATATGCCAGGGGCCGTGTTAGACTCTCGGGAGACAAAGATGAATAAGACAAGTTCCTATTCCTTTGATATCAGGAAAGAGAATGCAGGACAGCTGATTGTGCCTCAGACAGAAAGGGAAGGGAAGGTTCCTGAAAGAGGTGATACCTATATTGAGTTAAAAGAATGAAAAAAACAAAAACAACCCAATCACATAACTGGAGATGGCAGGATGTTTTAAGCTCAGGAAATAGCCTGAACCAGACAGAGATGCCTAAAACAGCATGTTGTGTTTATAAACTACAAGAAGTTTGAGACCAAAAATGTTAGGTGGGAATATCAGACACTGATGCTGGAGAAGTAGGTGCCGAGGTGGGAAGCATGGGCAGGAACACAGCAGAGAGCTTTACGACCCAGCTAAGGACCTCGTCTTCGTAGGTGGTGAAGAGAAACAATGAAATGTTTTAAAGAGGAGTGTGACAGGAGCACAGGAGCATTTTCATGTAGGGGGGAATAATTTTACCTCGGAAACAGGCAATACAGCATTTATTAAGCAGAAAAGCAGGAGAAAATATGAGGTATGTAAAAAAAGGAGGAGGAGTACCAGAGAGAGGAGGACGAGACACAAAAATCTTGCAGTGCGTCCACTCCTAGACAAACACTTCTTCTATTTTGTATCTATATCTCTAGATTTTTTTCTTTTTAGATTCTTATTGTCCACATGGCCTCAGCCCACCATGGGGACATTTCAGTGTCTCAGACTAATCATGAATCAAAAGAGAAACGCTCCAAATGTCAAATATGTTTTATGCAGAGTTATAATAACTGCTTTAGTATGCTCTCAGTTCTGAGCCCTACCGTTACCATGACAACCTTCACAGCAAAGGTAGGCTGATGAAGTTGTTCTGATCCAGAAGCTCTGCCTCGCTCTTTGATGCTTTAGATTTTTTAATATCAAATAAACCACAGCCTCTGTGCATACTCTGTTATACATCAGAAACATTAATTTGCCTGAATTTCGTATTTCAATATAACTTGTTTACCCTGTGTATACACTTACGGGGTCATAACCAGCCCAACCCACAGAGGCTTCTGGGCCTCAGAAGAATCTGTCAATAAACAAAAGGGAAAAAGGAAAATCATATTTTGCCATTCATTGTTATTCTGCCTTGGTGTAATATCACTAGTACAGAATGTAGGAAGCAGGTTAAAGAACAGCCGCCTAGCTCTCTCAGACTACACTGGGCTATTAAACCTTCATCTGATTGATATCTGACCCATCTACTCTCATCTCTGCATCCTGAACATTATTAATGCTTCCCCCTTTTATCTCTCTTCATGAAAGTATACATATGCCATATATTCATGTATTTTATGAGATCATACTGTATGTCGTTTTTGTAATTGCTTATCTGCAAATTAATTTTTACCCAATAGTATACTACGAGCCACTTTCCATGTCATTCTTTTTAGCTACAATATTTTCCATCACAAGGACATTTTTCTCTATCCAAGTATATTTTTTAACATGCTGGGGTTTTCTTTATTCATTTTTTTCTATTATAAACAACATGGCAATGAGAATCTCCTTAATTATTCCCACATGTATGCATTTCCTTACTATAAATGTCTAAATTGGAATTATCATACTACAAGTTTTACTTTACTCCCAGCATTATAAACCTTCTCCACGTAACAGGCCACTCTAATTCTCACTACAAGCGGCTAAACTCATGTGTTTTGCCTATAAAACTTTGTCCCAAACAGAAATAAAAATAATCCTTTATTGAACACTTACTCTGTGCTGAACACTAAATTAATTACTTTATCTGTATTCACTTATCTTCAAACCAATGCAATGAAGTAGGTACAGTTATTAGCCTCATTTTACAAATGAGGAAACTGAGGCACAGAAGGATTAAACTTGCCCAAGTTTACGCAGCAGGAACTAGTTTCAAAGTAGGTAGTGTGGCCCCAGAACCTGTGCTTTTCAGTCACTGGACTTTATCTGTCATGACTGGCTACTTCTCATCATTCAGGCTTTGTGTAAAATGTTACCTCCTCATAGGCCTTCCTAGACCACTGTTACTAAAGTCTTCCATCATCAAAAAGTCTACAAATAATAAATACTGGAGAGGGTGTGGAGAAAAAGGAACCCTCCTACACTGTTAGTGGGAATGTAAATTGGTGCAGCCACTATGGAGAACAGTACGGAGGTTTCTTTAAAAACTAAAAATAGAGCTACCATACAATCCAGCAATTCCACTCATGGGTATAATACCTGGAGAAAACCATAGTTCAAAAAGATGCATGCACCCCAGTGCTCATTGCAGCACTATCTACAATAGCACTATTTACAATACACGGAAACAATCTAAATGTCTATCAACAGATGAATGGGTAAAGAAAATGTGGTATTTATACAATGCAATATTACTCAGCCGTAAGAAAGAATGAAATAATGCCATTTGCAGCAACATGGATGGACCTAGAGATCATCATACTAAGTGAAGTAAGTCAGACAGAGAAAGACAAATATCATATGATGCTGCTTATATGTGGAATCTAAAAAAAATGATACAAATGAACTTATATGCAAAATAGAACAGACCCACAGACATAGAAAACAAACCTATGGTTACCAAAGGGGAAAGGAAGGGTGAGAGATAAATTAGGAGTTTGGGATTAACAGATACGCACTACTATACATAAAATAGATAACCAACAAAGACGTACTGTATAGCACAGGGAACTATACTCAATATTTTATAATAACCTATAATGGAAAATAATCTGAACAAAAAAGATATATATGTATGTATAACTGAATCACTTTTCTGTACACCTGAAACTAACAACATTGTAAATCAACTACACTTCAATAAAAGAATAAAATGAAGTATTTCCTAGCCACATGCTATTATCATGTTGCTCATTTACCACTTGCCCTGCCTCGCCCCACTGCCCCACATCTAGTCTCCAACAAATAAATAATGAACATGTGCCAACATTCATTTAATCTGTTAGTAAGAAACAGGAAGACAAAATAAATTGTCCCAACAGCATTAAGGAACAGAACTTTACACAGTCAGCCAGGAAAGGAATACCAACATAAGACTACTGAGTTAGATATAAGCCTGGTGAACTTTTCACAGCCCAATAAACCAAATCAACTTTGGTTCAACTTTTCTAAAGAGGCTGCAGAATTACAACATCTTGTCAATGTCTGCAGGTTAACTGATAACTATATAGGGCTTTAAATTCTGCACCTTTGTTGTAAATTGTTGGTCAAATATACGGCAACGTTCTCCAAGAAAGCTCCATTAGTATCAAACAGGCTTATTAAAAAAGGCTTTGGCATAATAACAAAAAGTCAAGAAATTGTCATTCTGCCTTTTTTCCAAGTTTGAAAAAACTTTTTTAAAATAGAACAAGAGCTCTATTCTTCCTATACAGAGAGGATTGCTTATTGGCTTGTCATCTTGGACCTGGAGCTCAATGTAGCACCCATGAGAATTGGGTTGTCTCCATCCAGCAGTAGAGGGGAGCGATGGGGGAGGATTTCTTTCGGTAAGCATGAGCATCTTAGAAAGTTTACCTTAGGAAATAAGGTACATGGGGGTTCTAGGCAACCAAAATGGAGGAATGTAGTGGGCATTTGCAGTTCTGAGCAGCCGAACTCAAATTGCTCCCTTGTCTTGACAACAAAAATCCCAATTTCTTCTGTCTGGAATGATCTTTGCCCAGTTAACCAGATGTCTTGCTCCTTCAGCTTCTTCACATATTTGCTCCAATGTCACTTCCTCAGTGAGGATTTTCTGGAACCTCGTAATTACAATTTGAAATCTTGGGCTTCCCTGGTGGCGCAGTGGTTAAGAATCCGCTTGCCAATGCAGGGGACACGGGTTCGAGCCCTGGTCCGGGAGGATCCCACATGCCGCAGAGGCTAGGCCTGTGTACCACAACTACTGAGCCTGCGCTCTAGAGCTCGCGACCCACAACTACTGAAGCCCATGCGCCTGGAGCCCATGTTCCGCAACGGGAGAGGCCACCACAGTGAGAAGCCTGTGCACCACAACAAAGACCCAACACAGCCAAAAATAAATAAATAAAATTTCAAATCTTGGTGGGGGGCTGGTGGTGGGATGAATTGGGAGATTGGGATTGACATATATACACTAACATATATACACTAAACTAATATGTACAAAATAGATAAAAGTTCAATGGCCCACAATTTTTACTTAATGTATTACATGAAATTTTCTCCATGACAATAAATATCCTTCTAAAATATGAAACAAAAAAATAAAGTAAAATTTCAAATCTCCACCAGCACTTTCCAGTACTCTTCCATACACTGTTTTCCCCATAGCACTATTGCCACCTGAATTGGTATACATATTTGTTTCCTAGGGCTACTGTTGTTACAGTATTAACTAATTTGTTAATTAATTAAAACTTAACTAATTTGTTAATTACAACAAACTTGATAGCTTAACACCACAGATTTATTTTCCTACAATGATGGCGGTCAGAGGTCCAAAATCTGGTGCCTCCTTTGAAAGTTCTAGGGCAGCATCTTTCCCTGCCTTTTCCAGTTGTTGGTGGCTCCAGGCATTCCTTGTTTTATGGCATCATAACTCCAGTCTCTGCCTCCATCTATCTTCACATGGCCTTTCCCTCAGCCTTCTCCCCTTCTCTCTCTTAAAGGAACATGTCATTGGATTTAGGGTCCACCCAGATAATCCAGGATGATCTTATTTGGAGATCTTTAATTTAATTACATTTCAAAGACGCTTTTTTCCAAATAAATTCACAATCACAAGTTCCAAGTTGAGGATGTGGACATATATTTTGAGAACCACCATTCAACCCACTACATTATGTATGTATGTATATATGTATTATAAATGTAAAAATATATTGTCTGCTATCTGTTCCTACCTACGAGGGTGACAAGTTTTTGTGTTTTGTTATTGTTATATCCCTATCACTTGTACCTAGTACATAGTAGATACTCAATAAATACTAGTTGAATGAGCTAATTAATATAGTCCCTTTAAAAATATACTGCATGTATAAGTAATATTTTTTTATTTGATGAAGCTTCTTATAAGCTTGGTTGATTATAACTAATCCTGAGGGATTATAATTAAATCCTGCTAAAACTGACTACCAGAGTTTATATTATGGTTACCTAAACCCACGCAGGCTGGCTCAAAACTTATCACTTGCTCTATGCATCTCACCTTACAAATAGCTCTCTTCTGTGTGCATTTATCCATTACACTGCTATTAAACATCTTCTCTCTGCTGAGGCTGATTCCCATCTTGGTCTGATCTGTACCGTCTACTTTTCGGAGGCCATGCATTTAGATATTCTTCTCACAAAGAGGTCAAGGCTACATTTTGCTGATTCCCATCTGCTCTTTGAAACACAATAGAATTTATGAAGAAATTCTACTTCCATGCTCTCCCTCATTCAGACACTTCTGAAAATAATAAAGAAACAAGCATCCCCTTCTATCGGGAGTCTCCCAGCTTATATACACGAAGCTCAGGCAGTGTGGACAGTTTCAGACAGGTCGAGGGCACAATCTTCCCCACCAGTTTCCTCGTGTAAACCCTCCCCAACCTTCACCTTGCTTAGGTCTCACGCTGGTCAACGTTTTTAACAATCAAGATCTTCTGCATCATGCCAGGTGATCTTCAAGACCACTGTGTAAAGGAAGCATCATTATTCCTGTTTTACATGTGAGGAATCTGTTTCAGAGAGTTCAGATGGTTTGTTTCAGCTCACATGACAAAAACATTCCTGGGACTAAAACTCAGACTGTCAGCAACCAGTTGGTTGTTTACACCCCTCATTTACTGATTTCTGCTAAAGGTGTCTTTGCCTGTTTTTCCCTGTACACATTTCACAGCCCTATATGAGTGTACTGTTATGTTTTGAATCATCTGAATTATCTCAAAAATAATCACTTATCTTTATATGTTTGGGTTTTAAATGGAAATACATTTATAACCACTTCTTTATGTATGAAGGGACCAAAATATGTTCTAGGAGCAAACATTAAATCATTTCCATTATAAGAATCATTTCCTTTTGTATCTTTATTCTCTAAAGAGGTTTGCATTTTACCTTTGTTTCTTTCTTTCCTGAGGAGTATACTTCACATGTGTCCATTTTTATTTTATTAACAGTTCTCTAGATATAGTAATTGATTATTCCAACCACATCCCTGCACAATTGGCTTCCACACTAGGCTTGCTAAAGAAGCATGTTTCCTCTCTGGGGAGATCCCATGAGCTAAGAAAGGACCTAGGGCTTAGAGTGAGCGGATCTGGGTTTTGACCTCTGTTCCCCACTGTCTGTGGTTATTCATTATTTACTTCCTTCTGTTCTGGAAGTTTGTAAAATGCAGCAAAGAGCCCACCTAATGGCTCTTACTTCAGAAGAAAGAGAAAATGTTCTTGAAAGTACTGTTTGTGAAAGAGGATGCAAATTATAAAAGCCATTCTGTTTTAAACTGCTCTAATGGAAGACTTAAACTCCCACTGACATCAGCATGTTACATTGAATACAACTTAAACTATAGCTCCCTTTGCCATTGTCAGAACTATGAATCGAGAGCGGGCATATCCATGTGCCCTTCTGCAGGTGTGTGGGCTCATTTTATCAAAAAGGTAAGGCGTACATGGGTAGGGTGTCAGATAAACAAGTAGGAGAGTTGAGAGACACTGTGGTATAGGACGAAAATCTGTCAATTCCTAAGACTGGGCGAGTTATTTGTATATGAGGTGAGGGAGTGAGCCCAGAGGAAGTAAAAGAAAACTGAAGAGGAATGAGGGAACACTGGGATCAGAAGAAAGGAGGACTGTGAGGGCAAGCTTCCGTTAGCAAATAATATATGAGATGATATTTATTTATCAGCTATTATGTGCTCATCCACTAGAGGATACAAATAAACATACTGTGACATCTAGGAGGGAAGTATGAAATTCAACACGAAACAACTGAATAAGTTATATAAGAAGACAAAATATCACTGAAAAAGGTCCAGTTCACTTACGGATAACAGAAAGCACTCCAGCTGTTTGAAGCAAAAAGGTACTTAACGCAGGGAAATTGGTGCTTACAAAAAGTGCTGAAAGGCGTAGAGGAACAGTCTCTAGTCTCTGCCACCAAGACTGACTCTTGGCATAACATCCAGAATGGACTGTTGAAGCAGCTGCTACCTCTGTCTCAGTCAGGAAACTGAGAAGTCAGGAAGCTGTCAGCAAATCTGTTGCCCCCGAGTGTTTAATGCTTGCTAGATAAAACAGCTAATTCATATGCTGCCATCTCTCTCTCCCACTTAACTCAGGAATTTACTCACAGTCTTAGAAACCCCATTTTGGACGAGAGCCAAAGGGAGTTCTCTATTCAAGGGGTATGCCCTTAGCACACACACTGATGCACACCTCAGGGCACAGCCAAGAGCCCGCGGTTAATGTGGATGTGGTGAGGTCACGCTAACGTGCGGAATATCCAGGTGAGGCATTAAAGGAGAAAGGGCGGAGGACGGGAGGGCAGGCACCAAGTCAAACTACTTCTTTCTCATCAATCGTAACAGACCCGCCAGGTCGGGCGGCCTGGCAGTAAGCCAGTTTCTTCAGAGCCTCTCTGACCTCTCGGTTCCTTAGACAATAAATGAAAGGGTTAAGAGCAGGGCTAACAATGGCATAGAAGATGGAAATAACTTTGTTCATGCTGAAGGCACGAATGGCTCGGGGCCAGACATGCATGAAGATAGTAGCTGAAGAGAAGATGGTGCCCACCACGAGGTGGAAGGCACAAGCAGGAAACGCCTTCTGCTTTCCTGTGGGCATGCGTAGGATGGTGGCCAGAATGCATCCACAGGACAGGACAGTGAGAGCGGGGGCGAGAGGAAGATGACCAGTGCCAGGACAAAGTCCCCCAATTCAGCTGTGGACATGTCTGTGCAGGAGAGGTTAAGTACTGGACAGATAGCACAGAAGACATGATTGACGATATTGGGGCCACAGAAGCTGAGGCAAGAGATGAAGTAGATCTTAGCCAAGGAGATGCCAAAGCCATTGGTACAGGAACCAAGAGGCGGGAGGAAGCAGAGCCCATGGCTCATAATGGTGGGGTAGTGCAGTGGGCGGCAGATGGCCACATCACGGTCACAGGCCACGGCAGCCAGGAGCACACGTTCTGTGCACATGAGTGCAATGAAGAAGTAAAGTTGTATCATACAGTGAGTGAAGGAGACGCTGTTGCTCATGGACCAAAAACTAAACAGCAACCTGGGTACAGTCACAGAGATGCACCAGGTCTCCAAGGACAGGCTGGCCACGAAGAAGTACACAGGCTTGTGCAGCGGCAGGTTCTGCTGCACCAACAGGATGATGATCACATTTTCAGCCACTGTCGGAATATAGGCCACGAGCAACATGAGGAACACTGTTGCACGCACACCCCAGTTCCCAGGAAACCCCACCAGAATGAACCTGGTGACCCGTGTCTGGTTCTCCACTTCCATATTGGAGACACAGGGCTTAACTCTCCTGGGGGAAAAAATCACTTGGTCAGACTTCCATCTTTTGCCTTCTCTGACTAGTAATAACAGTAACAGATCATGTTTTAATAGTATATTACAGGCTAGATCATACACTGGGTACATTATGCACATAATGTAATTTGATTCTCACACAGCCTCTTTATACATGGTATTATACCCATCTTAGTAATGAAGAAACTGAGCTTTGGAAAGGTACTAAGTTACTTAACCACATTCCCACTGGCAGCAGGGCAGGAATCACATTCAAGTCCAAGTCTAAACAACATGCTCTATCTAATATCCTACACTGCCCTTCACAACCACACCCAAAGTAAACAGTATCAAAGCACCATGTTCCATGTTACCATCGCCAATTCTAAAGGATACACCTGGCTTTCTTGGCCTTTCATCCACCCAGAGCTCTGGAAATTCTACCTTTACAATTCATCTATCCCTCACATACCAATACTTTTTTCCCTCTACAATCCATGGAGATGGAGTGAAACCTGTCATATTCTGTGAGGTGCATGAGAAGGTGCGATGAGGACAGTTAGGCTTTTCAGTATTAAAAACATGGACCTCAGTCAAGTACCAGGTTTGCCCAGAGATTGCGATATGAACCTTGAAATCTTATCCTCTCTGAAACCCAATTTCGTCTTCTGCAAATGTGAATGTTAATATTTATCTAGCTTATGTCAACGTGGATCAAAACCCAAATGAAATAATGTAAATAAAATTTTATATAAACTCTAAATGACAGTAAGTGTGAAAGGGCTCTTACCCCATATTAGGGCATTAAAAAGTAGGGATGGACTAATAGTAGTGAGGAGAGTAACTGCTATGGGCCAAGCAGAATGGTGAGCATACTTGAGCTTCCTCTTGGGGAGATTTAAGTCCTTGGGGGTGGAGGTGAGAGTCTCTCGGAGGAGATTTTTTATAAAATAAGCAAACAATAAGAAATACATAATAAAATATGAGACATTTTCTACAAAGGTTAAAAAACTCAACATGATACTCATGTGATTGGGGAAGGTCTCTCTGACCTCTGGGGAGGTAACATTAAGAGAGAGAAGGATGCCAGGGCCCCAGCCCATTGAAGAGTGAGGTGGGAGAGAGCTGCACTGAGATAAGGCCAGTGCTGTGCTGTGATGGATGGGGGAGGGAGCACAGGAATAGGTGGGAAAGGTGGGCAGGGCCAGCATGAGCAAGACCCATAGGTCATAACAGGGGATCCGAATAGTGGTCTAAAAGCAATGAGAGAGATAGCTCCAAGATGGCGGAGGAGTAAGACGTGGAGATCACCTTCCTCCCCACAAATACATCAAAAATACATCTACGTGTGGAACAACTCCTATAGAACACCTACTGAACGCTGGCAGAAGACCTCAGATTTCCCAAAAGTCAAGCAACTCCCCACGTACCTGGGTAGGGCAAAAGAAAAAAGGAAAAACAGAGACAAAATAGGGACGGGACCTGCATCAGTGGGAGGGAGCTGTGAAGGAGGAAAAGTTTCCACACACTAGGAAGCCCCTTCACTGGCAGAGATGGGGGGTGGACGGGGGGAAGCTTCGGAGCCACGGAGGAGAGCACAGCAACAGGGGTTCAGAGGGCAAAGCGGAGAGATTCCCACACAGAGGATCGGTGCCACCCAGCACTCACCAGCCCGAGAGGATTGTATGCTCACCTGCCAGGGCAGGAGGAGGCTGGGAGCTGAGGCTTGGGCGTTGGAGGTCAGATCCCAGGGAGAGGACTGGGGTTGGCTGCGTGAACACAGCCTAGTGCGCCACAGCTAGCCAGGAGGGAGACCTGGAAAATGTCTGGAACTGCCTAAGAGGCAAGAGACCATTGTTTCGGGGTGCACAGGAGAGGGGATTCAGAACACTGCCTAAACGAGCTCCAGAGACGGGCGCAAGCCGTGGCTATCAGCATGGACACCAAAGATGGGCATGAAATGCTAAGGCTGCTGCTGCAGCCACCAAGAAGCCTGTGTGCGAGCACAGGTCACTCTCCACACCTCCCCTCCCGGGAGCCTGTGCAGCCCGCCACTGCCAGGGTCCCATGATCCAGGGACAACTTCCCCGGGAGAACGCACCTCGTGCCTCAGGCTGTTGCAACAACACGCCGGCCTCTGCCGCGGCAGGTTCATACTGCATCCTGCACCCCTCCCTCCCCCCCGGCCTGAGTGAGCCAGAGCCCCTGAATCAGCGGCTCCTTTAACCCCGTCCTGTCTGAGCGAAGAACGGACGCCCTCCGGCGACCTACACGCAGAGGCGGGGCCAAATCCAAAGCTGAGCCCCGGGAGCTGTGCGAACAAAGAAGAGAAAGGGAAATCTCTCCCAGCAGCCTCAGGGGCAGCGGATTAAAGCTCCACAATCAACTTGATGTACCTGCATCTGTGGAATACCTGTATTCCAGGTACAAATCATCAAATAATACAACAAATCATCCCCAAGTGGAGGCGGTGGGCGCTGGGAGCAGCTGCAGTTGTGGCTTGCTTTCTGCGTCTCACTTGTTTCTGCTTCTCTGTCTGTCTTAGTTTAGTATTTCGAGTTTGTTGCCCTTCTTACCGTTGGTATATTTGCTTATTGATTCAGTTGCTCTCTTCCTTTTATATTGTTTTCCTTTTTCTCCTTTTGTGACTGTGACTGTGTAGCTTCTTGGTGTGATTTTGGCTCTTTGCTTTGCTTTTACCATTTGTCCTGGGTTCTGTTTGTCAGTTTTTTTTTTTTTTTATATTTTTAGTATAGTTTTTAGCACTTGTTATCTTGGTAGATTTGTTTTTGGTTTGGTTGCTTTCTCCTTTTTTTTAATTACTTTTTTATTTTTAATAATACTTTTTAAAAAATAATTTTATTTTCTTTCTTTCTTTTTTTCCTCCCTTTTCTTCTGAGCCGGGGGGCTGACAGAGTCTTGGTGCTCCAGCCGGGTGTCAGGCCTGAGCCTCCAAGGTGGGAGAGCCAAGTTCAAGACATTGGTCCACCAGAGACTGCCCAGCCCCACGTAATATCAAACAGCGAAAGCTCTCTCAGAGATCTCAAACTCAGCACTAAGACCCAGCTCCACTCAACGACCAGCAAGCCACATTACAGGGCACCCTATGCCAAACAACTAGCAAGACAGGAACATAAACCCACCCATTAGCACAAAGGCTGCCTAAAATCATACTAAGTTTATGGACACCACAAAACACACAACCAGATGTGGTCCTGTCCACCAGAAAGACAAGTTCCAGCCTCATCCACCAGAACACAGGCACAAGTCCCCTCACCAGGAAGCCTACATAACCCATTGAACCAGGCTTACCCACTGGGGGCAGACACGAAAAACAACGGGAACTATGAACCTGCAGCCTGCAGAAAGGAGACCCCAAACACAGTAAGTTAAGCAAAATGAGAAGACAGACAAATACACAGCAGATGAAAGAGCAAGGTAAAAACCCACCAGACCTAACAAATGAAGAGGAAATAGGCAGTCTACCTGAAAAAGAATTCAGAATGATGACAGTAAAGAGGATCCAAAATCCTGGAAATACAATGGAGAAATACAAGAAATACAAGAAACATTTAACAAGGACCTAGAAGAACTAAAGAGCAAACAAACAATGATGAACAACACAATAAATGAAATTAAATAAATGAAATTAAAAATTCTCTAGAAGGAATAAATAGCAGAAAAACTGAGGAGGAAGAATGGATAAGTGACCTAGAAGATAAAATAGTGGAAATAACTACTGCAGAGAAGAATAAAAAAAAATGAAAAGAATTGAGGACAGTCTCAGAGACTTCTGGGAAAACATTAAACGCCCCAACATTTGAATTATAGGGGTCCCAGAAGAAGAGAAAAAGAAAGGGTCTGAGAAAATATATGAAGAGATTACAGTTGAAAACCTCCCTAATATGGGAAAGGAAATAGTCAATCAAGTCCAGAAAGTACAGAGAGTCCCATACAGGACTAGATAGTCCCATACAGGATAGTCCCATACAGGATAGATCCAAGAAGAAACATGCCAAGACACCTATTAATCAAACTATCAAAAATTAAATACAAAGAACAAATATTAAAAGCAACAAGGAGAAAGCAAAAAATAACATACAAGGGAATCCCCATAAGGTTAACAGCTGATCTTTCAACAGAAACTTTGCAAACCAGAAGGGAGTGGCAGGACATATTTAAAGTGATGAAAAGGAAAAACCTACAACCAAGATTACTCCACCCAGCAAGGATCTCATTCAAATTCGATGGAGAAATTAAAACCTTTACAGACAAGCAAAAGCTAAGAAAATTCAGCAGCACCAAACCAGCTTTACAATAAATGCTAAAGGAACTTCTCTAGGCAGGATATACAAGAGAAGGAAAAGACCTACAATAACAAACCCAAAACAATTAAGAAAATGGTAATAGGAACACACATATCAATAACTATCTTAAATGTAAATGGATTAAATACTCCAACCAAAAGACACAGACTGGCTGAATGGATACAAAAACAAGACCTGTATATATGCTATCTACAAGAGACCTACTTCAGACCTAGGGACACATACAGACTGAAAGTGAGGGGAAGGAAAAAGATATTCCATGCAAATGGAAACCAAAAGAAAGATGGAATAGCAATTCTCATATCAGACAAAAAAGACTCTAAAATAAAAACTATAACAAGAGACAAAGAAGGACACTACATAATGATCAAGGGATCAATACAAGAAGAATGTATAACAATTGTAGATAATTATGCACCCAACATAGGAGCACCTCAGTATAAAAGGCAAATGCTAACAACCATAAAACGGGAGATTAACAGGAACATGATAATAGTGGGGGACTTTAACACCCCACTTTCACAAATGGATAGCTTATCCAAAATGAAAATAAATAAGGATACACAAGCTTTAAATGATACATTTAACAAGATGGACTTGATATTTATAGGACATTCCATCCAAAAACAACAGAATACACTTTCTTCTCAAGTGCTCAAGGAACATTCTCCAGGATAGATCATATCTTGGGTCACAAATCAAGCTTTGGTAAGTTTAAGAAAATTGAAATCGTATCAAGTATCTTTTCTGACCACAACGCTATGAAAATAACTCTCAATTACAGGAAATAATCTGTAAAAAATACAAACACATGGAGGGTAAACAATACAATACTAAATAACCAAGAGATCACTAAAGAAATCAAAGAGGAAATCAAAAAATACCTAGAAACAAATGACAATGAAAACACGACGACCTAAAACCTATGGGATGCAGTAAAAGCAGTTCTAAGAGGGAAGTTTATAGCAATACAATTCTACCACAAGAAACAAGAAACACCTCAAAAAAACAACCTAACCTTAAACCTAAAGCAGTTAGAGGAAGAACAACAAAAAAAACCCAAAGTTAGCAGAAAGAAAGAAATCATAAAGATCAGATCAGAAATAAAAAGAAATGAAGGAAACAATAGCAAAGATCCATAAGACTAAAAGCTGGTTCTTTGAGAAGATAAACGTTGATAAACCATTAGCCAGACTCATCAAGAAAAAGAGGGAGAAGACTCAAATCAATAGAATTAGAAATGAAAAAGAGAAATAACAACTGACATTGCAGAAATACAAAGGATCATGAGAGATTACTACAAGCAACTATATGCCAATGAAATGGACAACCTGGAAGAAATGGACACATTCTTAGAAAACCACAACCTCGCGAGACTGAACCAGAAAGAAATAGAAAATATAAACAGACCAATCACAAGCCCTGAAATTCAAACTATGATTAAAAATCTTCCAACAAACAAAAGCCCAGGACCAGATGGCTTCACAGGCGAATTCTATCAAACATTTAGAGAAGAGCTAATACCTATCCTTCTCAACTCTTCCAAAATATAGCAAAGGGAGGAACACTGTCAAACTTATTCTACGAGGCAACCATCACCCTGATACCAAAACCAGATAAAGATGTCACAAAGAAAGAAAACTATAGACCAATATCACTGATGAACATAGATGCAAAAATCCTCAACAAAATACTAGCAAACAGAATCCACCAGCACATTAAAAGGATCATACACCATGATCAACTGTGGTTTATCCCAGGAATGCAAGGATTCTTCAATTTACACAAATCAATCAAAGTAATACACCATATTAACAAACTGAAGGAGAAAAACCATACAATCATCTCAATAGATAGAGAAAAAGCTTTCAACAAAGTTCAACACCCATTTACGATAAAAACACTCCACAAAGTAGGCACAAAGGGAACTTACCTCAACATAATAAAGGCCATATATGACAAACCCACAGCCAACATCGTTCTCAATGGTGAAAAATTGAAACCATTTCCAAGATCAGGAATAAGACAAGGTTGCCCACTCTCACCACTATTATTCAACATAGTTTTGGAAGTTTTAGCCACAGCAATCAGAGAAGAAGAAGAAATAAAAGGAATCCAAACTTGAAAAGAAGAAGTAAAGCTGCCACTGTTTTCAGATAACATGATACTATACATAGAGAATCCCAAAGATGCTACCAGAAAACTACTAGGGCTAATCAATGAATTTGGTAAAGTAGCAGGATACAAAATTAATGCACAGAAATGTCTTGCATTCCTATACACTAATGATGAAAAGTCTGAAGAGAAATTAAGGAAACACTCCCATTTACCATTGCGACAAAAAGAATAAAATATCTAGGAATAAACCTACCTAAGGAGACAAAAGACCTGTATGCAGAAAACTATAAGACACTGATGAAAGAAATTAAAGATGATACAAACAGATGGAGAGATATACCATGTTCTTGGATTGGAAGAATCAACATTGTGAAAATGACTATACTGCCCAAGGCAGTCTACAGATTCAGTGCAATCCCTGTCAAACTACCAATGGCATTTCTCACAGAACTAGAACAAAATATTTCAGAATTTGTACGGAAACACAAAAGGCCCCGAATAGGCAAAGCAATCTTGAGAAAGAAAAACGGAGCTGGAGGAATCAGGCTCCCTGACTTCAGACTATACTACAAAGCTACAGTAATCAAGACAGTATGGGACTAGCACAAAAAAAGAGATATAGATCAATGGAACAGGATAGAAAGCCCAGAGATAAACCCACACACATATGGTCACCTTATCTTTGATAAAGGAGGAAAGAATATACAATGGAGAAAAGAGAGCCTCTTCAAGTGGTGCTGGGAAAACTGGAAATCTACAAGTAAAAGAATGAGATTAGAACACTCCCTAACACCACACACAAAAATACACTCAAAATGGATTAAAGACCTAAATGTAAGGCCAGACACTATAAAACTCTTAGAGGAAAACATAAGCAGAACACTCTATGACATAAATCACAGCAAGATCCTTTTTGACCCATCTCCTAGAGAAATGGAAATAAAAACAAAAATAAATAAAGGGGACCTAATGAAACTTAAAACCTTTTGCACAGCAAAGGAAACCATAAACAAGATGAAAAGACAACCCTCAGAATGGGAGAAAATATTTGCAAATGAAGCAAATGACAAAGGATTAGTCTCCAAAATATACAGGCAGCTCATGCAGCTCAGTATCACAAAAACAAACAACCCAATCCAAAAATGGGCAGAAGATCTAAATAGACATTTCTCCAAGGAAGATATACAGATTGCCAACAAACACATGAAAGAATGCTCAACAACACTAATCATTAGAGAAATGCAAATCAAAACCACAATGAGGTATCACCTCACACTGGTCAGAATGGTCATCATCAAAAAATCTACAAACAATAAATGCTGGAGAGGGTGTGGAGGAAAGGGAACCCTCTTGCACTGTTAGTGGGAATGTAAATTGATACAGCCACTATGGAGAACAGTACAGAGGTTCCTTAAAAAACTAAAAATAGGGCTTCCCTGGTGGCACAGTGGTTGAGAGTCCGCCTGCTGATGCAGGGGACACGGGTTCGTGCCCCGGTCCGGGAAGATCCCACATGCCGCGGAGTGGCTAGGCCCGTGAGCCATGGCTGCTGAGACTGCGCGTCCAGACCCTGAGCTCCGCAACAGGGGAGGCCACAACAGTGAGAGGCCCACGTACTGCAAAAAAAAAAAAAAAAAAAAACAAACTAGAAATAGAACTACCATACGACCCAGCAATCCCACTACTGGGCATATGCCCTGAGAAAACCATAATTCAAAAAGAGTCATGTACCACAATGCTCACTGCAGCTCTATTTACAATAGCCAGGACATGGAAGCAACCTAAGTGTCCACCAACAGATGAATGGATAATGAAGATGTAGCCCATATACACAATGGAATATTACTCAGCCATATAAAGAAATGAAATTGAGTTATTTGTAGTGAGGTGGATGGACCTAGAGTCTGTCACACAGAGTGAAGTAAGTTAGAAAGAGAAAAACAAATACCGTATGCTAACCCATATATATGGAATCTAAAAAAAAAGTGGTTCTGAAGAACCTAGGGGCAGGATAGGAATAAAGACGCAGACGTAGAGAATGGACTTGAGGACACGTGGAGGGGGAAGGGTAAGCTGGGACAAAGTGAGAGAGTGGCATGGACATATATACACTACCAAATATAAAACAGATAGCTAGTGGGAAGCAGCCACATAACACAGTGAGATCATCTCGGTGGCTTGTGACCACCTAGAGGGGTGGGGTAGGGAGGGTGGGAGGGAGACGCAAGAGGGAAGAGATATGGGGATATATGTATAACTGATTCACTTTGTTATAAAGCAGAAACTAACACACCATTGTAAAGCAATTATACTCCAATAAAGATGTTAAAGAAAATACAATGAGAAGCAAGTGAAAGGATTCAAGCTGAACAGGGGCACGGTATGATGCATGCTTGGAAAGATAACTTTGTCATTGCAAAAGATTCTAGGGAGGCAAGAGTGGGAGTTGTGAGACTATTGGAGGGTGCTCAGGGAAGGTGACAGTAACCTTGAAAGCGGTGGTTTCGGGGAAGTGAGTGCACTGAAGATCCATTTTAGAAGCATCTTTAATGGTAAATGATGGATTAAATATGGGAGGTAAGAGAAGAGAGAAATCAAGGAGGAATCTCAGGTATACGGCTTATCAGATGGAATTGTGCCATTTACTATGATGGGGAAATCTTGGGATGTTAACGGACACTTCCTCAGATTTGAAGAGATGGCAATGGGCATGAATTTGGTAGGGTTTTGTTTTGACGAGTTTTAACATGAAGCCTGAACAATCAGTCCAGAATATTCTCTAATAATAATTTATCAATTATTGCTAGGTGCTGGGAAATTTGCTAAGTATTTTTTGAATATCCCATTTAATCTACAAAACAAACCAGTGAGGAATTGTTACTCTGATTTCACAGAGGACACTGTAGTTTAGACTGATTAAGTAACATTTCCAAGTTTGAGAGTAATGAAATCAGAATTACAGTGAAGCCATGGTCTGTCTGACTACAAAAGCATACCCTCAACCGCTAGGCTCTCTCATGTACAGATAAGGAATACCAGATTTTGCCCTCAACACCTTTTTTATATTTAAAATTTCTGATAACTTTAGGAAATGTTCTCTAACTGTACTGAAATTTCATTATAGGCACAGGCTATTAGAGATTTTAAGAAATTTTAAGAAATGTGACACAGATACGTATTTAATCACACATATAAAACAACAATGAACATATAGAAATGCCTGGTAAATGTATCAGAGAAGAGATAATCATTAGATTGAGTCTTAAAATATAAATAAGTTAGAGGATGAGGCATTTTAGGCAGATGAATCAGAGCGAACAAAGGCATAGAGATAGGAAATAGCCTGACATTTTCAGGGAAGTAACTCATTAAGATTTACCCGCTCTGTGAGTGGGCAAGTTAATGAATGAACAGAAAAGGAGAGAGAGAAAGTGGGGGACAGGAGAGCGAGAGAAAGGAGGTGGGGGAGAGAGAGAGAAAAGGAGAGATAAAATAGTGTTAAGGACCAGATTATGGAGACCTTCATATGAAGTCCTAAGGGATTTAAGAATTATCCCATATTATAAACAGTAAGTAATCACTGATCGTTTTTCAGCAGCTGATAACATCCTCACATTCCACCCTGGTTATTGAGGTGAGGGAGGGTGGATCTGGATGAGTCAGGGTTGCCAAATCAGAGATTAAGACACTAGTTGGAATACACCCTCATACTTTACAGACACACTCTTAAAGACACACACGAAGAAAAGAAAAATCACCCCAGTTACAATATTTGTTAAAGAAAAAAGACAACCCATATTTAGACATACCTGTTCATAAGTCATACAAGCAACTTTGCACTCCTAGAGGAAGCTCAACAAAAGACCTCCCTCTTTCTCATCAACTAAATGAAGAGCGCATAAGCACTAACTATTGCACACGAATAGGAGGAATTAACTATATGTGTTGTCAATGTATTATCTTACCATAAACTTTGTAGACCTTTTCACTCACTTATTTTATACAATATTAGTTCCACAGGGGAAAGAAATTCACTCATGGCTACATGCTTTGAGAAGAACCACATTTGAATTTATTCTTTGCTGAAACACGAAAAGAAGAAAAAGTACTACTTTTAAACCTATTTATAGATTTTCAATTATTATTCAATCTTCAGTTGCTTGAAACAGGACAATCATATCAGCACTCCAGGGGAGATATTAATATCCAAAGTAAACATATTGCTAGACTTCAGTAAAATTTTAAACAAAAGCTTTTGTTTTAAATGCTTGTGCCATAATTGTGTGCTAAATAAATTTATCATGATGGGATCATTATTACTTTGTCAGCTGCCTTTGGGAACCACTTGACCAGTATTTCATGTTCTGGGACAAAACTCTAGTTTACTGAAATCATTCCTCTGTAATCTGATGAACTCTTAAGTACTCTCACAGAAAGAAAAGCTCTCAAATTCACTGGGGTTTCATGAAATGATAAATGGAAATATTGGCAGTTATAAGCAATTCAGTCTGCCACATGTGTTTATGGTAATCAAGCAGCCTTTAACATAGTTTATCTTAGGGCTGAAGTATAAAAAACAAATTGCAACAAATAAAAGTAAGGCATTTCTTTCAAATCCCTGACCCCTATTTATCTCAAAATCCTAGCATCCCCCAAAACGTCTGCCATCCGCCAACACGTTTCATTTGATATCATCCACAATTTTCCAAAATGGATTTTAAATCTATCATGATGTGGTGGTCACTAATGGAAAGAAATGGCAGAGTGTCCACCAAACAATAACTGCACTAACCACGTTCTGGTCACCTGTTGTGGTGGCAGTGCTCCAGGGAGACTAAAAAGGGGGAGCACACTTCTACTCCAAAGGTAGGGAATGTCCGTCTAGTAATTCTATGAATTACTGTGTGAGCCTTTATACAGCACGTTTAGGGTCTGAACTTCATACAAATAATCCCAAATAGGTTAGAGATGTTCATCAGATACAAACCGGCTATATTCCATGACATGCTGACACTATCTTATCCTAGCAGCTATACAGGCTCTTCTTGGAGCTGTTTTTTCATACTTGTTGGCAGTTCCAGGTTGGAGAATTTTGCAGATCTCTGTCCAGGATATGTGGGAAGCATTAAGGAAACCCAGGGAACTCACTGTCTGTTGTGTTGTCCCTCAGGTCCTGAGGTCCCTTGGCTATGTTTTTCCTTTCTTCGGTGTATTCTTGTATCTGTTCTGTTATGCCCAGATTTTTTAATTGTAAAGGACAGTTCACTTTTTTATTACTAAGTGGTATTCCAGTATATGGATATTACCCTGTGTGTTATCTATTCACCACTTGATGGACATTTGGTTCTGCTTGAGGCATGCTTTAGACACTTACCCAAGACGTATATGTCTCTGCCTTGGTCTTCACTTCCTGCAGAGCCTGAAGGTCACCCAGAGGCGAAATCCTTCTCAGCCTTTTTCTAAGCATGACTCCAGCCTTGAGCATGCCTGAAGCCTTCTCAATTCCCTGGCATGTACCTGAGGTTTTAAAAGCCCTTATTCTCCTATATATATCCTTTTCCAGCCTCTTCCTTCCCAATCTTTTCAGTCTGGCTGTTGGCTGTCTCGACTGTTAACCCTAGTGTCAGACTGCAATACTTTTGCCTTTAAACACTTGCCGCAAACGCCACATGGAAAGCCATCCCAGCCCTAAGAACACTGAGTCAGTGAAACAAAGGCAAGCCTTTATGTCAGCCCTTCAGGTAGCTGCCAGATAAGTTGAAACAACCAAAATTCTTTGACAATAAGGTCCAGATTGCTGGTTTTAACTAGCAACCTCCACCAGGAGTATAGACTGTCACGTTCATGGCTGTCACCAATATGGGAGGTGAGAGGTAATAAGTGGGCAACTGAAACGCCCCAGCACTATTTTACCAAAATGCAGCAGTTTCAGTCTTTATTAATCTTTCCCCATTTTGTAGTCAATTTTTTACTAGATTTCAGAGTTCTACAAAAGTTAATTCCAAAAGTTTTTGCCAGCTTATTTGCTGTTTTGTGGAGAAATAAAGTCTTGAAATTCCCTATTCACCATTTTCAGTAATGTTTACAGAAACATTACCTTAAATATGTATAGAATATAATTTATATTTATATATTTAACCTACATATTTAAATGCATATATACACACACATACTTTGTATATTGCCTTTGCATCTTTCAACTTTGCCAAACTCCCTTATTAATTCCAAGGGCTTTATTGTAGATTCTTGGAGATTTTCTATGTAAATGATAATGTTGCCTGAGAATAAAAATGATTCTATTTACTTCTTTCTAATTTGCATTCCTTTTATTTCTTTTTCTGGCCTTATCACTTTCCAGATAAAGAAAAATGATGATCATGGATATCAGCTACTGTTCACAATCTCAAAGGGAAAATTATTCAGTTTTTCACCATTAAGTATGATGTTAGCTATGTTATTTGTATATAAACTTTATTAGGTTAAGAAGTTTCCTTCTACACCTAGTAAAGATTTTTATAATTAATGTTGAATTTATTTACTTTTTTGCCATCTATTGAGGTGATCAATTGGTTTTCCCTTTTAGTCTGTTGATATACTGAAATATGTACACTGATTTAAGGATGCTGAACTAAACTAAAATATAAACTGTTCTTTTTTTGTAAATTCCCAGATTTTATTTGGTAATATTTTTAGAATTCTGTGTGTCTGTTCATGAATGTTATTGGTCTGTGGTTTTCTTCTTGTAATGTCTTGGTTTGGTTCAGTGTGAGGGTAATACTGGCTTCATAAAATAATGTGGTGTTTACTCCTTTTCTGTTTTTTGGAAGAGTTTGAACTAGTATATATAGTTTAATAGAATTCACTAGAGGAGCCATCTGGGCCAGGAAAGGTTTTTCATTGTACCTTCAATTTCTTTTATAGGTAGAAAATTTGCAGGTTACCTATTTCTTCTTATGCAGGTTTTGGTACTTTTTGATTTTCCAGGATTTTATCTATTTCATCTAAATTCTTGAGATTATTGGTGTAAATCTATTGAAAATATTGTCTTAGTATTTTTTTGAACAAATTAATTTTTGAAGTATAGCTGATAACAATGTTGTGTTAGTTTTTCTGATGTAGACCAAAGTGTATATATTTTTTCTTTTTCATATTATTTTCCATTATGATTTATTACACAATATTGAATATAGTTCCCTGTGCTATACAGTAGGACCTTGTTTATCTATTTTATATATAGTAGTTTGTATCTGCTAATCCTAAACTCCCTATTTATCCCTCCCCAGACCCATTTTCCCCTTTGGTAACCCTAAGTTTGTTTTCTGTCTGTGAGTCTGTTTCTGTTCATGAATGAGTTCATTTGTGTCACATTTTAGATTCCACATGTAAGTGATATCACATGGTAATCGTCTTTCTCCTTCTGATTTACTTCACTTAGTATGATAATCTCTAGATCCATCCATGTTGCTGCAAATGGCATTATTTCATTCTTTTTATGACTTAGTAGTATTCCATTGTATGTACGTACCATATCTTCTTTATCCATTCATCTGTCAATGGACATTTAGGTTGCTTCCACATCTTGGCTACTGTAAATAGTGCTGCTATGAACACTGGATGCATATATCTTTTTGAAATATAGTTTTCTTGTTCCCAGGAGTGGGATTGCTAGATCATATGGTAATGTTATTTTTAGTTTTTTAAGGAACCTCCATACTATTCTCCATAGTGGTTGTACCATTTACACTCCTACCAACATTGCGGGAGGGTTCCCTTTTCTCCACACCATCTCCATTTATTATTTGTAGACTTTTTGATGATGGCCATTCTGACTGGTGTGAGGTGATAATCTCATTGTAGTTTTGATTTGCATTTCTCTAATAATGGGGTATGAGCAGAGGTCTAGGGTATGATCACCAAAGTTGATGACTGAAGTGGGTCAGAGGACAAAACAATGGAAAGAAATAGAAAGTCAAATAACAGAGATGCCAGGATACTGAATGGATCTTTTGCACTGATGTAGAAATTTTCACGTGTACAACAGAATTAGTAGTAAACCAGCGTAAAATAAGGAGGATGGATGGTAAGTGAAGAAAAAAAGAGGGGATGATGGTGCAACAGTCTGATACCATATGCTTCAAAGGAATTGGAGTAATTTAGGAAAAAGTAAAAAGAGCAATGGTCTGGAAGTGGCAGAGGATCAGGAAAGATACCCTCTTCACTTTCCTACTCAGTATTAGAGAAAATATAAGAGAAAATGAGTGTGCATTTCAGAGGACTGAGTGGAATCAGAGCTCTCAGTGAACAGTCGGCTTGACGTTCAAGTACGAAAGAGAAGAATACATTTTTAAAAAGCCATTCAGAATACAGAGCATTTTGCTGATAATGGAGCACAAGTTTCAGGGGACAACTGGGAATGATTGTGATAATCAGAGCAGATTAGTATTTTGGTCAGATATTTAGGACAAATTGAGATAAAAGCCCAGATGATGAAGGACAAGCTGTAAACTGTGGACTTCCTGCCAAGCCTCAGATACACAGGGTTAAGAGGCATGAAAGAGTTACTTGGGATAGTCTCTTAAGGGAAAGTGGTTAATCAGAGGTAATTAAGACCTCTTTCTAGACACTGGGCTATATCCAAGTCCTTATTCCCTCGGGGGGCAGCAGCTTCATTTTGTACTCCCCACTCTGGCCTTTGTTTCTTCACTTTCAACATGTAGAAATTTAGAGTTTTGGTTTTTTTTTTTTAAAGATTTGATGAAAGTTCATAATAATGCAATTGACAAGGAAATTTAGTTATTTCTGACATATACATTTTAAAGTAATAACTAGAATTATGACTTATAACATTATAAAAGAACATATAAGATTTTTAGAACTTTCATGTAATATCTGAAACATTTATATTAACATATTTCCATACAAATAACCCAAAGAAAGTTTAGTTGTTTTTTTTCTGTTTGTTTTTTTATACTGCAGGTTCTTATTAGTCATCAATTTTATACACATCAGTGTATACATGTCAATCCCAATCGCCCAATTCATCACACCACCATCCCCATCCCACCATGATTTTCCCCCCTTGGTGTCCATACGTTTGTTCTATACATCTGTGTCTCAACTTCTGCCCTGCAAACCAGTTCATCTGTACCATTTTCCTAGATTCCACATACATGCATTAATATATGATATTTGTTTTTCTCTTTCTGATTTACTTCACTCTGTATGACAGTCTCTAGATCCATCCACGTCTCAACAAATGACTCAATTTCGTTCCTTTTTATGGCTGAGTAATATTCCATTGTAAATATGCACCACATCTTCTTTATCCATTCGTCTGTCGATGGGCATTTAGGTTGCTTCCATGACCTGGCTGATGTAAATAGTGCTGCAATAAATATTGGGATGCATGTGTCTTTCTGAATTATGGTTTTCTCTGGATATATGCCCAGTAGTGGGATTGCTGGATCATATGGTAGTTCTATTTTTAGTTTTTTAAGGAACTTTCATACTGTTCTCCATAGTGGCTGTATCAATTTACATTGCCATTAACAGTGCAAGAGGGTTCCCTTTCCTCCAAACCCTCTCCAGCATTTGTTGTTTATAGATTTTCTGATGATGCCCATTCTAACTGGTGTGAGGTGATACCTCATTGTAGTTTTGATTTGCATTTCTCTAATAATTAGTGATGTTGAGCAGCTTTTCATGTGCTTCTTGGCCATCTGTATGTCTTTTTTGGAGAAATGTCTATTTAGGTCTTCTGTCCATTTTTGGATTGGGTTGTTTGTTTCTTTAATACGGAGCTGCATGAGCTGTATATATATTTTGGAGATTAATCCTTTGTCCACTGATTCGTTTGCAAATATTTTCTCCCATTCAGAGGGTTGTCTTTTCGCCTTGTTTATGGTTTCCTTTGCTGTGCAAAAGCTTTGAAGTTTCATTAGGTCTCATTTGTTTATTTTTGTTTTTATTTCCATTACTCTAGGAGGTGGATCGAAAAAGATCTTGCTGTGATTTATCTCAAAGAGTGTTCTTCCTATGTTTTCATCGAATAATTTTATAGCGTCCGGTCTTACATTTAGGACTCGAATCCATTTTGAGTTTATGTTTGTGTATGGTGTTAGGGAGTGTTCTAATTTCATTCTTTTACATGTAGCTGTCCAGTTTTCTCAGCACCACTTATTGAAGAGACTGTCTTTTCTCCATTGTATATCTTTGCCTCCTTGTCATAGATTAGTTAACCATAGGTGCGTGGGTTCATCTCTGGCCTTTCTATCTTGTTCCATTGATCTATGTTTCTGTTTTTGTGCCAGTACCATATTGTCTTGATTACTGTAGATTTGTAGTATAGTCTGAAGTCAGGGAGTCTGATTCCTCCCACTCTGTTTTTTTCCCTCAAGACTTCTTTGGGTATTCGGGGTCTTTTGAGTCTCCATACAAATTTTAAGAGGATTTGTTCTAGTTCCGTAAAAAATGCCATTGGTAATTTGATAGGGATTGCATTGAATCTGTAGACTGCTTTGGGTAGTATAGTCATTTTCACAATGTTGATTCTTCCAATCCAAGAACATGGTATATCTCTCCATCTGTTGGTACCATCCTTAATTTCTTTCATCAGTGTCTTATAGTTTTCTGCATACAGGTCTTTTGTCTCCCTAGGTAGGTTTATTCCTAGGTATTTTATTCTTCTTGTTGCAGTGGTAAATGGGAGTGTTTCCTTAATTTCTCTTTCACATTTTTCATCATTAGTGTATAGGAATGCAAGACATTTCTGTGCATTAATTTTGTATCCTGCAACTTTACCAAATTCATTGATTAGCTCTAGTAGTTTTCTGGTGGCACCTTTAGGATTCTCTATGTATAGTATCATGTCATCTGCAAACAGTGACAGTTTTACTTCTTCTTTTCCAATTTGTATTCTTTATATTTCTTTTTCTTCTCTGATTGCCATGGCTAGGACTTCCAAAACTATGTTGAATAATAGTGGTGAGAGTGGACATCCTTGTCTCCTTCCTGATCTTAGAGGAAATGCTTTCCATTTTTCACCATTGAGAATGTTGTTTGCTATGGGTTTGTCATATATGGCCTTTATTACATAGAGATAGGTTCCCTCCGTGCCCACTTTCTGGAGAGTTTTTATCATAAATGGGTGTTGAATTTTGTCAAAAGCTTTTTCTGCATCTATTAAGATGATCATATGGTTTTTATTCTTCAATTTGTTATTATGGTTTATCACATTTATTGATTTATGTATATTGAAGAATCTTTGCATCCCTGGGATAAATCCCACTTGATCATGGTGTATGATCCTTTTAATGTGCTGTTGGATTCTGTTTGCTAGTATTTTGTTGAGGATTTTTGCATCTATATTCATCAATGATATTGGTCTGTAATTTTCTTTTTCTGTAGTATCTTTGTCTGGTTTTGGTATCAGGGTGATGGTGGCCTCATAGAATGAGTTTGGGAGTGTTCCTTCCTCTGAAATTTTTTGGAAGAGTTTGAGAAGGATGGGTGTTAGCTCTTCTCTAAATGTTTGATAGAATTCACCTGTGAAGCCATCTGGTCCTGGACTTTTGTTTGCTGGAAGATTTTGAATCGCAGTTTCAATTTCATTACTTGTGATTGGTCGGTTCATATTTTCTGTTTCTTCCTGGTTCAGTCTTGGAAGGTTATACTTTTCTAAGAATTTGTCCATTTCTTCCAGGTTGCCCATTTTATTGCCATAGAGTTGTTGTAGTAGTCTCTTAGGATGCTTTGTACTTCTGCGGTGTCTGTTGTAACTTCTCCTTTTTCATTTCTAATTTTATTGGTTTGAGTCCTCTCCCTCTATTTCTTGATGAGTCTGGCTAATAGTTTATCAATTTTGTTTATCTTCCCCAAGAACCAACTTTTAGTTTTATTGATATTTGCTACTGTTTTCTTTGTTTCTATTTCATTTCATTCTGCTCTGACCTTTGTGATTTCTTTCCTTCTGCTAACTTTGGGTTTTGTTTGTTCTTCTTTCTCTAGTTCCTTTAGGTGTAAGGTTAGATTGTTTGCTTGAGATTTTTCTTGTTTCTTGAGGTAGGCTTTTATAGCTATAAACCTCCCTCTTAGAACTGCTTTTGCTGCATCCCATAGGTTTTGGATCATCATATTTTAATTGTCATTTGTCTCTAGGTATTTTTTGATTTCCCCTTTGATTTCTTCAGTGATCTCTTGGGTATTTAGTAACGTATTGTTTAGCCTCCATGTGTTTGTGTCTTTTACTTTTTTTCTCCTGTAGTTCATTTCTAATCTCATAGCGTTGTGGTCAGAAAAGATGCTTGATATGATTTCAATTTTCTTAAATTTACTGAGGCTTGATTTGTGACCCAACACGTGATCTATCCTGGAGAATGTTCTGTACGCTCTTGAGAAGAAAGAGTAATCTGTTGTTTTTAGATGGAATGTCCTATAAATATCAATTAAATCTATCTGGTCTATTGTGTCATTTAAAGCTTGTGTTTCCTTATTTATTTTCATTTTGGATGACCTGTCCATTGGTGTTAAGTGAGGTGTTAAAAGTCCCCCACTATTACTGTGTTACTGTCAATTTCCTCTGTTATAGCTGTTAGCAGTTGCCTTATGTATTGAGGTGCTCCTATGTTGGGTGCATATATATTTATAATTGTTATATCTTCTTCTTGGATTGATCCCTTGATCATTATGTAGTGTCCTTCCTTGTCTCTTGGAACATTCTTTATTTTAAAGTCTATTTTATCTGATATGAGTATAGCTATTCCAGCTTTGTTTTGATTTCCATCTGCATGGAATATCTTTTTCCATCCCCTCACTCTCAGTCTGTGTGTGTCCCTAGGTCTGAAGTGGGTCTCTTGTAGACAGCATATATATGGGTCTTATTTTTGTATCCATTCAGCAAGCGTGTGTCTTTTGGTTGGAGCACTTGGATCCATTCATGTTTAAGGTAATTATCAATATGTATGTTCCTATGACCATTTTCTTAATTGTTTTGGGTTTGTTTTGTAGGTCCTTTTCTTCTCTTGTGTTTCCCACTTAGAGAAGTTCCTTCAGCATTTGTTGTAGAGCTGGTTTGGTGGCGCTGAATTCTCTTAGCTTTTGCTTGTCTGTAAAGCTTTTGATTTCTCCATCGAATCTGAATGAGATCCTAGCTGGGTAATCTTGGTTGTAGGTTCTTCCCTTTCATCACTTTAAGTATATCATGCCACTCCTTTCTGGCTTGTAGAGTTTCTGCTGAGAAATCAGCTGTTAACCTTATGGGAGTTCCCTCGTATGTTATTTGTCGTTTTTCCCTTGCTGCTTTCAATAATTTTTCTGTGTCTTTAATTTTTGCCAATTTGATTACTATGTGTCTCGGCATGTTTCTCCTTGGGTTTATCCTGTATGGGACTTGCTGTGCTTCATGGACTTGGGTGGCTATTTCCTTTCCCATGTTAGGGAAGTTTTCAACTATAATCTCTTCAAATATTTTCTCTGGCTCTTTCTCCCTCTCTTCTTCTGGGACCCTTATAATGCGAATGTTGTTGCATTTAATGTTGTCCCAGAGGTCTCTTAGGCTGTCTTCATTTCTATTCATTCTTTTTTCTTTATTCTCTTCCGCAGCAGTGAATTCCAGCATTCTGTCTTCCAGGTCACTTATCATTCTTCTGCCTCAGTTATTCTGCTGTTGATTCCTTCTAGTATAGTTTTCAGTTCAGTTATTGTATTGTTCATCTCTGTTTGTTTGTTCTTTAATTCTTTAGGTCTTTGTTAAACATTTCTTGCATCTTTTTGATCTTTGCCGCCATTCTGTTTCTGAGGCCCTGGATCATCTTCACTATCATTATTCTGAATTCTTTTTCTGGAAGGTTGCCTATCTCCACTTCATTCAGTTGTTTTTCTGGGGTTTTATCTTTTTCCTTCATCTGGTACATAACCCTCTGCCTTTTCATCTTGTCTATCTTTCTGTGAATGTGGTTTTTGTTCCACAGGCTGTAGGACTGTAGTTCTTCTTGCTTCTGCTGTCTGCCCTCTGGTGGATGAGGCTATCTAAGAGGCTTGATGGGAGGGACTGGTGGTGGGTAGACCTGACTGTTGCTCTGGTGGGCAGAGCTCAGTAAAACTTTAATCCACTTGACTGTTGATGGGTTGGGCTGGGTTCCCTCCCTGTTGGTTGTTTGGCCTGAGGCAACCCAACACTGGAGGCTACCTGGGCTCTTTGTGGAGCTAATGACAGACTCTAGAAGGGCTCACACCAAGGAGTACTTCCCAGAACTTCTGCTTCCAGTGTCCTTGTCCCCACGGTGAGCCACAGCGACCCCGCCCCCCGCCTCTGCAGGAGACCCTCCAACACTAGCAGGTAGGTCTGGTTCAGTCTCCCCTGGGGTCACTGCTCCTTCCCCTGGGTCCCAATGCACACACTGCTTTGTGTGTGCCCTCCAAGAGTGGAGTCTCTGTTTCCCCCAGTGCTGTCAAAGTCCTGCAATCAATTCCCTCTAGGCTTCAAAGTCTGATTCTCTAGGAATTCCTCCTCCCGTTGCCAGACCCCCAGGTTGGGAAGCCTGACGTGGGGCTCAGAACCTTCACTCCAGTGGGTGGACTTCTGTGGTGTAAGTGTTCTCCAGTCTGTGAGTCACCCACCAGTTATGGGATTTGATTTTACTGTGATTGTGCCCCTCCTACTGTCTCATTGTGGCTTCTCCTTTGTCTTTGGATGTAGGGTATCTATTTTGGTGAGTTCCAGTGTCTTCCTGTTGATGACTGTCCAGCAGCTAGTTGTGATTCTGGTGTTCCCGCAAGAGGGAGTGAGAGCACATCCTTCTACTCCGCCATCTTGGTTCCTCTCCTCGAAATTTAGAGCTTTTAAAACTCAATTTTACACTTAGAAGGTTTTAGCTTGTTGCCTGTCTTATCACAACTTCAGTTTCATGCCCCCCAGTCCTTCATTTAAACCATCTTTTGTTTGAAGTTTTCACATTTTTTGTTGTATTGCCTGTAGTCTTAATGAAGGATGAATGGGTCATAATTTTGAGTTCTTGCATATATAAGTATGTATTTCTATCACCATTTAAAAGTGAATGATGTCAAGAGAATGGAAAGACAATCCAGATGCTGAGAGAAAATTTTTGCAAAAGATACATCTGATACAGAACTGATATCTAAAATATACAAGTAACTCTTAAAAATCAACAATAAGAAAACAAACAACCTGATTAAAAAATGGCCCAAAGACCTTAACAGACACGTCACCAAAGAATATATAGAGTTGGCAAATAAACATATGAAAAGATATTTCATATCATGTGTCATCAGGAAAATGCAAATTAAATCAACAGTAAAATACCACTACACACCTGTTAGAATGGCCAAAATACAAAACACTGACAACACCAAATGCTGGTGAAATATGGAGCAATAGAAACTCTCATTCATTGCTCGTGGGAACGCAAAGTGATATAGCCACTTTGGAAGACAGTTTGGTGGTTTCCTACAAAGCAAAACATACCTTTACCATACGATCCAGCAATCATGCTACTTGGTATTTACCCAAAGGAGTTGAAAATATGTTCACATAAAACCTGCACACGAATGTTTATAAGCAGCTTTATTCACAATTACCAAAACTCAGAAGCAAACAAGATATCCTTTAGTAGGTAAATGAATGAACTGTGCTACATGCAGACAACAGAATTTTATTCAGTTCCAAAAAGAAATGAATGATTAAGCCATGAAAAGACATGAATGAACTTAAATGTAAATCTCTAAGTGAAAGCAGTCAATCTGAAAAGGCTGCATACTATACGATTCCAACTATAAGACATTGTGGACCACTTTTTTCCAAGTTTGCAGTGATACATAATTGACATGTACTATTTTGGTGTTTATTTTTATAACTTTTTCTGCTTATTGTATCCATTGAAAAAGAAAGACAAAATAAACAGAAGGAATGAACTGGAGAATCAAAATTCAAAATAATCTTGGCAAGTTGGTGTGATGTGTGAAAATCAGTAACAATTAGCAGAACAAAATGCATATACCTTTAAGTTAAAAAAAAAGAAAAGAGTGTAATGGGTATAGAGTCTTTGTAACCAGATTATAGGAACCAGGTCTTGGGAAATTAGTTGTATAAAAGACTGGTGGGCTTCCCTGGTGGCAAAGTGGTTGAGAGTCCGCCTGCTGATGCAGAGGACACGGGCTCGTGCCCCGGTCTGGGAAGATCCCACATGCCGCGGAGTAGCTAGGCCCGTGAGCCATGGCCGCTGAACCTGCACGTCCGGAGTCTATGCTCCACAGCGGGAGAGGCCACAACAGTGAGAGGCCCGCGTACCACCAAAAAAAAAGACTGGTAATGAATAATTCTGGAAATAAGATAGTGGTGATGTTTGCACAGCACTGCAAATGTAATTAACGCCACTGAAGTGTACACTTAAAAATGACTAAAACAGCAAATTTTGTTACATATTGTATGTTTTACCACAATAAAAAAAGACTACAGTGAAGCCACAGATTTCTCATCTTAAAAGCAAATGAGATCCAGCATAATGGCCTGAACAAACATTCTATCATATATTATTTATTTCAGGATATAATATCACAGTCTAGACTAAGGCACAGATGGTATTGAAAGTTTCAAAACTGATACTATTTTTTAAAGAGTTGAAAAAACCATTTGTGGTTATCCTGGAGGAAATTAAGCTATTCTACAAACAACTGGAGTATTGTCATGTAGAAAGAAAAACAGACATTATCTATTCTGTTCCACAAAAGTATAAGTGAACCTAATTGGTGGAATTCATCTACCCATTCAATCCACAAACCAGGTCTGCTTGATGAAGTCATGGCTCATTTCTTTAAACACTGGTACGCTAATAAAATTTTTAAATAGGCAGATGATGTCTAAATACTACTGAATACCTGAGAGAAGACGACCTAAAAAAAGGCCCTCTGCTGAATCACTGCCATGTAAATTATCTGGTATTGGCCTATATAAGGAAAGCCATTAATCATGTGGAGGAATTCTCCATTTGAAAGCAAGGGTCTGACCATAATAGTCTTCCTTAGTGAGTGTGGCAGTCCCACCTTCACTTATCTGATCTCTTTTTTGATTCTGCTAATAGATAGCAAGAAGTTCTTATAGTCTTTACCCTTTATCTCTGAATTTCTCTAAAAATTTATAGAGAGCAGCTGTAACTTCTTCATTCCTCAAGCTGTAAATCAAGGAGTTCAACATAGGTGCCACCACAGCATAGAATAGAGCAACCATCTTCTCCTCTTCCACTGAGGAGGCTGACCATGGCCCCAGGTAGGTGAAGATGGTAGTCCCAAAGCACACGCAAACCACAGTGAGGTGAGAAGCGCACGTCCCAGACACTTTGCTACGTCTCTGAGTAGAACAAATGCGCAGAATGGCAACAACTATACGACCATAGGAGAACAGAACCAGGGAACAGGGAAGCATGATCACCGGAAATACTGAGGCAACCACCATGACCTTGTTGAAGTAGATGTCCACACAGACTAGCCGTAGAACTGCTAGGGTCGCACAGGCAAAGTGATTAATAACACTGTGACACAGGAGAAGCCGAAAGGTGATGATTGTTTCCATCAGTGAATTCATGAAACCAGCCACCAAGCAGCCAGCAGCCAGCCCCAGGCACAGCCCTCTGTGCATAACGACTGCGTAGTGCAGCGGGTAGCACACCATCACGCAGTGGTCACAGGCCATGGCTCCCAGCAGAAAGAACGCAGACCCACCCAATGCCAGGGGTGCATAGAGCTGGAGCACACAGCTGTGGAATGGGATGGACTTCTAGACTGACAGCAGGTGGGCCAGCATTTGTGGGGCAAAACTGTTTACACAACAAAAGTCCACAAAAGATAAAACACTAAGGAAGAAATACATGGAGGTATGAAGCCTGCTGTGCAGTCCGATCAGAAGAAGAATGAGGAAATTTCCCACAACAGTCGCCAAGTACATGGCCAAGATCAAGACAAAAAGGGAGACTTGAGTCCCCCAGTCACTGGACAGCCGCAGCAAAATGAACTCACTCACCCATGTCTGCGTTTTATTTCCCTGGCCCATGAGTTTCTCCGGACTGAACTAATGATGTCAAAATAACAAATTAAGGAAAATCAGAATTTGAAGGTGGCTTTTAGACCACAGGGAGAATCTACCCACCTGAACTTAAAGTTCTCCTTGAATGTCTCAGCCAAATCATCATCCAAACTCTGCTTGAACATATCCGTAGATGAAGAACACAATGGGACCCAGTTTTGCAGCTGGAAATCAAGGAGAAAAAAAGTTACATTCTTGAAATTCAATTTATTGGAAGATAATTTCTTCTCCTAAACATCTGCTCTTAAATGGAGGAAAGAAATTAATGAAGTGGTTAGACAAAATCCTAGTCAATTTAGTAGTTACTATAGGGAATAATTTCTTTCTTTCTGGTGCGACATTCTTTAGCCCACATGACTTTTTCTGAATTCTACATGATGTTCTATACCATTTTTTTTTAAATGTGTGTGTGTGCATTTTTTGTTTGTTTGTTTGTTTTTCAGTAAATTTATTTATTTATTTATTTTTGCTGTGTTGGGTCTTCGTTTCTGTGCGAGGGCTTTCACTAGTTGCAGCGAGCGGGGGCCACTCTTCATCACGGTGCGCAGGCCTCTCACTGTCGCGGCCTCTCTTGTTGCAGAGCACAGGCTCCAGACGCGCAGGCTCAGTAGTTGTGGCTCACGGGCCTAGTTGCTCCACGGCATGTGGGATCTTCCCAAACCAGGGCTCGAACCCGTGTCCCCTGCATTGGCAGGCAGATTCTCAACCACTGCGCCACCAGGGAAGCCCTGTTCTATACCATTTAACTTTCTTGTTTTGTTTACTCTGGATACCTCAGACACAACTCTACTCACCCCTCCTTAATGAACTGTATCCATGAAATCCTGAATGTTTTAAGTGATATTCTCATACTTCTTATTACTAAGTGATTTTGAATTTATTTTCTGTAATTTGCCCTTTTAATTTGAGAGTGGCAGGTGGAAGGCCTCCTCTCCACCCACCTCATACCAGTCGCCCAGGTGGGCAAGATCAACCCAGGACGGCCAACTTCAAGACTCAGGCTGAATGAAGAGAAGGTATACAGAGCTGCTAAAGTTTATCTCTTATGTCCCCCAAGGGAAATTTAATAAAGCATGTAATGATGTCAGGTTATTACTTAATAATAATGTTTTCTCAAGGAAGGGACAACTTATTTCCCAATATAACAGGGATCAGTCCTCAGCAGAGAAAGCAGAAGGATAGAAAATCAGGTCTTAATTACAGAACATGACCACAGACAGTAGTAGTTTTTTGACCCAAAATCAAAATTTCTTTTATGTTTGCTCACTCTAAGAAAGAAATAAGTGATCCATAACTCAAATATACAGATGGGAGTTTGAGGTTTCTGAGACAATCCTGTGACAGTGCATGAAAGATTCACGTGAAGAGAATTATTCCCATGGCTTCTATACTATTCATGCTATAATTACAGATGGACAGCAGATTACACTTATTGAAAGTTTCCAGTTTCAGCATAAAAACTTTTAGAATGACTGTTACAGATCATACCACTTACAACACAGATGGTTGGAGGACTTAATATTATAGTTTATTATCATATGGTTAGTTATAAAATACTCAGAATTTAATATTGCTTTGAATAAGGTCCAAAATGTCAAGGAATTATTAAAAAGAGAGCTTTCAGAAATTGAGTATCACACAGAAATTAGTGGAAATGATCAAACAATGTCAGATACCACGTTCAAGGCCTTGCACTGAAAGCTTTCAGTCACTTACACCAAAATTGATTGGAACAAGATACTCAGCTGCAACACTGGCAAAGAAATGCACAATATTTAAAGATATAAATAATATTCTTCACTACATGAAAAGATAAAGAATTCAAACTCTTGATGACAAATAGGTATAGTTTATAATCAAGAATGAGTGTTTTTCTAGAATGTTGAAAATTAACAGCTTGTCAGCCTCACAGCTACAAACCAATAGCCTAGTCTTAATTATTGTGCATTCCCTTCTTTGTAATTTTATTTTGCATTTTACCTATTTATACATCAATTTCTTTTTGTTCTGCTACATTTTACACTGGAATAAAAATTATTGTCATTATACTTGTTGGAAATTTTCCTAGTCATTTCAAGCCATGATAAAAATATGGACTGGTAATGTCTACAGTGCTTTCCTATTCCTATGTAAATGGACTCTGGCATTCCAATGCTTTTTAGAGATTTACCAATAGCTAGAGACCACACTATAAAATACAGCTGAATGCAAGACCCATCCATCTTTCCGCATCCATTCACTTTATTCCCAACATATGGCTGCCTATGCTTGCAGTTTTCAGAATATTTGGACTGAGAGAGTCATCAGGCCCATTGTGACAGACAAGGGAGTTTTCTGGAAAATTCATTCTAAGTACGTTATCTGGGGATATCAGTTTTGCATCTAAGCATCTGAACTATATTTTCTCCACATGGAAGTGTTTGCTCTTGTTTTTACTTTCTCCTTCCCCACCTAATATCATGATGGCTATAGATGGCCATGATGTGTATATATATCATATATTTGTGGTTCCACGTATTAGTGAACTCACACAGTTCAAACCCATGTTTCAAAGGTCAACTGTATATATGTGTGTATTTTTTTCAAAACTTGCTAACAACATAGATATTGAAGAAATTAATATTTTGTGTTTAATGCTTTATGTTATGATTTAATTAAATAAACAACTATGTAAATCACTAATAAAACCTAAAACATACCAAAGTGGATGAATTGTTTCCAAGAAGTATTTCTACTGTGACCTGTTCTTTAAAGGAATACCAGTGATTTGTCCTACGTTGTATGTTCAGGCCTGTCTCCTGGGGCTCAAATGTAACTGTGATGCAGGAACTCTTCCAGGTTTATCAGCAGGTATATATGCGCAGATAGGTAGCATGGATGTGACAGTGATAGTTAATGGTAGATTCATTTACACTGTTTACACTTCTATAACCAGGACTCAAACGAACGTCAATTTTTAAAAGTCAATGTAACAACAAAAAAATAAATGGTGTCTTTTTACCTATCTCCAAAACCATATCCCAAAAAAAGGGTATCTGTGCTTAAAGTCATGTTGCTTTTGCTCAGTAATGAAGTCAAGCAAGTGAATTTCCAAGTGACACATTACTTGCAAGCAATTTTGTCTTTTTTAAATAAAGTACATTTGATATTTTTAAAAAGTGATGTGTAAAGTCAAAGTAAACCTGTTTCTTTGTAAAACTGTTTCAAATAATTTAACAGGTCAACTGCCCTGTGAATCACTGAACGGTAAGGTTCAGTTTTAGGAAATGTTCTCAGTCTTGTCTATTATTTTGGAGACAGATGGCAGGAAGAAAACAAACAAGCTCCTGAAACACTTCTGCCCAGAGTGCAAAAATCCACTGGAGTGGGAAAGATGGTAAGAGAAGAAATAAGAATCCTAATTACACTTATTTTTATACTGAGTTGATATAAAGACTTCATTTGCTGAACACTCACTCTGTACTAGGCATCATACTACTTTATACATCTACTAATATAATATAGTATAATAATATTCACAACAACACTCTGAACTTTGGCTTATTAGCTCTGTTTTACAGATGGGAAGAGGACTAGACCATGGAGGAGTCAGCAGGCAAACAGGATTATCTGATAGCCTGGGGCACATCAATCATCCTGCTCCTACACATAGCAGACCTTGTGTATAGCACAGTCATTTTTTAAAGGTTGTGGATTCACCTAACATGGAAATCAGAAGACATATCAAGAGGACTAATTGAGTTCCTACTTTTGATCCATTTACTTCACAGTCATGGTGGACCAGAGTAGGTACTTCTCACTCACCTATGAAGTTGAAGTCTGGCCTTCAAGCCACATCAGCAACATAAGGAAAAGACACACAGCCCATCACCCCTATTAGGGACTCTCTTCATGAAGTATGTGATTAACTGGCCTCTTTCATAAATTTGAAAAGGTGATCATGCTTCTACTTTGTGTCTCATATGGTGATGAAAACACAACATCTTATAATGGATACATGGCAGGAAGTTCTTTCTTCCTCTTGTAAGAGAAAATTAAGGGCTCTAATTATGGAAAATAAGGAAAAAAACAATTTAACAGAAATGGATAAATCGAGTGCTTATTTTTTTTAATTAGCTTTCAAAAGAAGATTTGAACCTAAGGATAGTTTTCTCTAGCCAAAAATATCCCTAACAAGTAAGAGATGAGACATGACGAAGGGTCCTGGTCTGAAGGTATGAGTTTTATCTGGTTGGGAGATTTGTCCCTTCTGAGCTGTCTCCCACGGGGAACTTGGAATCTATTCTCTGTAGTGGTGAGTGCTTATAAATAGTGCCAACACATCCCCTACTGTGTAAACAGTTACTATCGCACTAACATAAAGAGAGGGCTATGTTTCCAGTTCACTTGGCAGTCACACCAAAGGCAGAGGAAAACTGTTGAGTGGCCATGCAGCTAAGCCAAAATCATTACACAGGTGGAGGAGAGAGCCAGGAGTTCTCTCCACTCAGAGGAACACTTTCCATAGTGTCCTCTTTGGATCCCACACATAAGCACACTCACTCACGCTCAAGCTGTTGACAAGCTCCTTTGCAAACCTACTCAGCTGTACACTCACAAACATAATCTGAAGAGCCAGAACGTATTTTTTAGGATAAATTTGAAGCAAGTGCAGTTGGAACAGGTAACTTTTTATAACTTAGTGATAAAATCTCAAGGGGCCAATTATTTTTTGTTTATTAGATTTCTTTTATTTTCCATTTCCCTCTGTCTGGTCACTTCTGCATCTAACACCCTAACCTACATTTCAACTTTGCAAATGAACGTTTTGTTTCCTTGTCCCTGGAGCATGGGAAGGAGCTTGCCAAACTTTAATTTCTCAAGGGAAGTGTGTCTGAGTCTTCAGTGATAACACTTTTGGATGGTGGGAATTTTTATCCCACTTTAGGACCGTGAAGATTAAATCGAAACTTTCTCATTCCAACTCATCCATCTCCACGTTCCTCTAAGCAATAGCTCCTGGGCCGGGCAACTCACGGGACCACTGAGATGCTCTATGGTACATCATCTAATCCGAGGTTGGACAGGGAGAGTTTTTTATGCCAATCCCTAAACAGATGTTGCTTATTATTGGGCTGCTCTCAGGTTTGGAATTCTACCATCACATCCTGTAACCTTAGCAATTTCACCTTTCCCTTCACTTTAAGGAAGATGATCTTTCATATCCTGGTTTGTACTTAGGGATTTTTAGCGTTGGGAACCTTTAATAAAAGTACAACCTCCTCTGTGAAAACCCTCTAGTGAGGATGTTAAGCATTGTGCAGTGGTACCTCTAGTCCCCATTTCCTTTCCCAGGAGTGGGAAGGGAGATTTCCACTGTACGCCTTGTCTATGTCAGAGTGCCCAGTCTGTTCTCATCCTCTGCTCAACTACCTGGCATTGCCCCAGAGAAGGGCTTATTCTGGGAGCTGGTGACAAAAGCATCTTCTGGTGACCTAAAACCATAAAACTCTAGGAGAAAACATAGGCAGTTTCCTCTTTGACATCAGTCTCAGCAATATTTTGTGTGTGTTTGTCTGTCTCCTCAGGCAAGGGAAATAAAAGCAAAACTAAACAAATGGGACTACGTCAAACTAAAAAGCTTTTTCATAATGAAGGAAATCATAAAATGAAAAGACAACCTACTGAACAAAGGAAAATATTTGCAAATGATATACTGGATAAGGGGTTAATATCCAAAATATTTAAAGAAATCACACAATTTAATATCAAAAAAAAAACCCAAAGAGGTCTATTAAAAAATGGTCACAGGACCTGAATAGACATTTTTCCAAAGAAGACATACAGATGGCCGACAGACACATAAAAAGATGCTCAACATCACTAATCATCAGAGAAATGTGAATCAAAACCACAGTATCACCTCACACCTGTGAGAATGGCTATCAACAAACAGACAACAAATAACAATTCTTGGCAAGGATGGGGAGAATGGGGAACCCTCTAGGCAGTTCCTGTTGGTGGGAATGTAAATTGGTGCAACCCTATGGAAAAATGTGGAGGTTCCTCAAAAAATTAAAAACAGTACTACACAGTCCAGTAGTTCCACTTCTGGGTGTTTTCTGAAGAAAACAAAAACACTAATTCAAAAAGATATATGTACTCCTATGTTCATTGCAGCATTATTTACAGTAGCCAAGATACGGAAACAACCTAAGTGTCTACAGATAGATGAATGAATAACGAAGAGGTGATATATAGCTATATACACAATGGAATATTACTCAACCGTAAAAAAGAATGAAATTTTGTCATTTGTGACAACACAGATGGACCTACAGGATATTATGCTAAGTGAAATAAGTCAAACAGAGAAAGAGAAGTACTGAATGATTTTACTTATATGTGGAATCTAAAAAAACAAACCAACAAAAAAAAACAGAAGCAGACTTAACAGATAAAGAAAACAAACTGGTGATTGGAAGAGGGGTGGGAGGTTGGGGAAAATAGGCAAGAGAGATTAAGAGGTACCAACTTCCAGTTACAAAATAAATAAATCACAGAATGTGATGAACAGTATTGGGAACATAGTAATTTGTAATAGATTTATCTGGTGACAGACGGTCATTAGACTTATCATGGTGATCAATTTGTAATGTATATACATGTTAAACTACTATGTTTTATACTTGAAGCTGATATACTATTGTATGTCAACTATACTTCAATTTTTAGAAGTAGAGTAACAGGATTACATGGTGCAAGAACAAACGAACAAATAGAATAGAGTTCAAAGACAGACCCATATATAGGTAAACTTAATGTACATGAAAGTTATTAAAATGACTGAATAGACTGTTTAATAAATGGACCACACATGGACATAAACACTAGATCCATATTTAACAACATATGTAGAAGCAGATGTCTAAAGAAATACTAAAGATAAACTAAAGAAATACTGTGAAAGGTAAAAGTATAAAACTTAATTAAATAAAACAGAATATATTATGACCTAGATACAGGGATTTTTTTTTTTAGAAAAACAAAACTTCGTAAGCATAAATCATTGGACAAAAATGTGATAAATTGGATTATATCAAAATGAAGGTTTTTCATTCAACAAAGGACTCTGAATAAAACTGACAGAGAGGTGATGGATCAGAGGTATGTATTTGCAATGGCTATAACCAAAAAGGGTTCATATTTATAATATACACACCAACAAGGAAATGGTAGAAAACTCAAAGGAAAACTGAGCGAAGAAAATGAACACAGAGTGTCCAGCAATAGAAACCCAAAAGGCTGACAATATGGTTCACTCAGGAAATATTTATTTGGTGCTGACTATAAGACAGACAGTATTCTATATTCTTGGTATATATACTTACCTGAACCAAAGAGCCCTGCCCTCAAGGGGCTTATATGATATTCTGGGGGCAGCGGAGGGATGACAGACAGACATTAAACAATGAGTTAATTGCAAATATGTTAGAAAAGATAAGTTCTTTGGAAAAAACTAAATAACAAGGTAAGAGGGAACAGGAGTAGGGGGCAGGGAGAAAGTCTGCAGCATCAAATAGGGCAGTGATGATAGTTAAATGAAGAATTGGAGGAGATGAGGAAGTGGCTAACTGAGAAAGAAGCATTCCAGGTAGAGAGGCATAGTTAGGGGATTTAATTCTGAATAACTGCATGGTTGAAAGGAGGAAGGACGTGATTCGAGTTCTGTCTTAAAGGGATCACTGAGTGCTGGGATATAAGAATAGAAGCAGGGAAATTTGATGCAGGCAATGGCAGTAACCCAAGTGGGAAGTCAGGGTGGCTCACACTGGGGTGTAAGAGTGGAGATGCTGAGAAGTGATCATACTATGTATATATTTTGAAAATAGAGATAACAGGCTATTCTTGCCAATTTATGAGAGAAAGACTGGGAAATTGCCTAATCACTGCAATGATGGAGTTACCACGAACTGAAGCGGGGAAGGCATGGATAGAGTGGTGCTGGGTGAAGGCAGACAAATCAGAAGTTCAGCATATGAAGACACATTCATACTGATTACTTATCAGAGTAACGCAAAGTAAGACAATTTTATATCTTTTAGGCTAGAAAAATTCAAAACATGCAGGCTGTGGATGGATAAGAGCCGTCAGGCACTGACGTACGAGTGTAGACTTATAAAGCCATTCTGGAGAGCATTATCCATTACCTAGCAATTGGCTCCTGTGTATATTCCTTAAATAAATTCTCACAGGTCCTTAACTGCACATGTATTATGATGTTCACCATCGGGCTATATGTGGTGGTAGGGAGCTGGGTACCATAGCTAAAATATGGTGAACACCGTGGATTACTCTGAACAGTTAAAAGTAATAGACTAGCAATATGTATCATTCTTAAAAATATAGTGTTAAGTAAAAAAAAAAAAACTAAGATACAGTCTGAGTAGTTAACATATATTTTAAATACATAAATGTACTCTCAAACATCATCATATGCATTAAACATATCAGAATAGTTGAGGAATAAAGAATGGGATCAAACAGAATTAACTAATAAAAGAAGCCTTGTATGGGTGATAATATTTCATCTACTGAACAGTATTATGAACCAATTAACTCTGAGCCTGAGATTTTTTAAAGCCTATTTACTATTATACTAAATTCCAACATGCATTATCTTCATATATTTCATAAGAGGCAACCTCTAGAGTAGTAAAGAAAATTTCAATTAATAAATCAATCAGCAGGAATTTATTAGCATTGTTAAGGCACTGGGAACACAAATAAGATAAAAGGCATAGTCCTTGCTCTCAAGAACCTTATAGTCTAACTGATGAATATAATACTTTGCCCTTTCCAAGGCAGAAACTTGAATTTTCTCCTTTTAAAACTGGGAGATCAAAACATCTCTACTCTTGAGATTTTACTCAGAAATTTGAGCCCAGTTATTCATGATGCTAACTGATAGGATTCAGAATTTCCACTGAAAGGAATTATTTATTACTAAATTTATTAGTGCTTATTAGTAAATTATTAATACATTGGATAAGTCTCAGATTTCACATACAAAAAATGTACAGGTCTACAATTATTTTTTCCATGAATGTCTATGACTTGTTAAAAAAATAAATTTTCCTTTTATAGAGATTTAGCCGTTTTCTTCCAACCCTTGTTAGACAAGCAGTGTGCCATGAGAGCAGTGAGAGGAAGGAGTCAAAATGCAGATGAAGAAGCAGGCAGCAGCTGGACCAAGTTAGGTCCTGTACTTGTGGAGTTTGGATTTTATTCTAAGCAGGAAAAGGATGTGACTTGATTTATTTTCTAAGATAGAGGAGACTTCTACAGATCAAATGGCCCAGGTCACTCAAATAAATTGTAGGGAAAAGAAAGAGTTGGAGGGGACCTATAGATTAATGAGATTTCAAAGCATATCAAATTGAAAAAAATGGGCAAAACTAAACTACAGTGACAGTGACTAGGGATGTTTGCTTGAATAATATAGCCATAAAGAAATGCAAGACAGTGATTACTACAGAGGTCACTAGAGCAGTTACTTTTGGGAAAAAGTTGTGATTATGATGGGGCACATGGAGTGACTGCTACAGTAGCTGGCAGAACTGTTTTATGTTTTGTTTTGTTTTTACTTGAGTGGTGGTTACAAGAGGGTTTGTCTTACAATAATTCACTAAGCTAACATTTATTTAGTGCGGTGTTCTGCCTGTGTTTTAGTTTACAAAATAAAGTCACAAAACAAATAATAATTTTAAAAATTAAAGCTGTTGTGTGCAGAATAGAATGTAGAAAGCAGAAGTGGAAACAGAGAGACCAGTTGATCACATATTTTGTTGACAAGCTAATGGAATCTATTGCTGGGTAGGGTGTAAAATAAAGGAATCAAGAATTACTCTGATGTATGATGGATCCTTTTACTAAAACAGTGAAGGCGTATTGGGGCAACAGGAAAGGAATAGCTTGGGATAGAGGAAGCAAGAACAACAGCTCTATTTTAACTATGTTATCAATGAGATTCATATAATGTAAGTGAAAGGAGTTAAGCAAGCCTTGATACATGTGTTTGGAGATCATGAGAAAGGTCTTGTCTGGCTTGGAGCTAAAAAATACATAGACAGATAAAAAGATAGATAGAGACAGAAAAGTTGGATGGATGAATGGATAATGAACGGGTGGATGGATGGATGGAGAGATAATAAATTGGGTGGACAGATGCCGTGGTTCTGGGTAAGGTGGCTACCTGGAGCAGACACAGAACAGTGATCTACTAGAGCCACAGCACAAGGAAAACATTCACTGTGAGTCACTCTATATAGAGAGAAGGCTGCATAATGTGTAGTGCTATAATTGTGTCCTACAAGCTATTTTTAAAAAAACAGTTGAATACCTACTCTATGCCACCACTCTACTAGGCATTTTACATAGATAATTTATAATCTTCAAAATAATCACACACACTGGATATTATTACTTCTTTTTATAGTTGAGGAAACTAGAGGTCAGTGATGTTAAGTACCTTTTTCAAAGCAACATTGCTGGTGATGGGTGGGGTCATGAAACAAAGTGTGGCTCTTCTCACCCTGAAAATTTTTACTGTTTATGTTTCATTTTCTGAGGGAATAGGCAGGAAGTATATGAAAGTAAAAGGGGGCATATGAAGTCCAGAAGGAGAGATTATCCAGCAGACTGCAGCTTAATAATTAAAGGCTTTTTTTTTTTTTTTTTTTACCGTATGTGTAACAGGTCAAAATGTGGATGAATGTGGAAAGTCAGTCTAGAAAAACTTGTTCACCGTGATCTACCTTATGAGAAAATCTGAGAAGAAAGGGCATGTCCATCATTTTCTCTTTGTTTAGAATGTCGTTCTATGGGCTGTTGGAGGGAAGGAGAAATTCTATGAATCTTTACCCTTTGTCACTAAGTTTCCCCCACACTCTTCTAGAGGTGCTCATCACTTCCTTGTTCCTCAAGCCATAGATTAAGGGATTCAGCATTGGGGTCACCACAGCATAGAACAGGGTGACCATCTTCTCCTGTTCTGCTGAGGAGTCAGCCATGGGTCTCAAGTATGTGAAGATGGCAGTTCCAAAGCACATGGAAACCACAATGAGGTGAGAGGCGCACGTCCCAAATGCTTTGTGGTGTCCCTGGGCAGAATGAAGACACAGAATCGCAGCAACTATACGACCATAGGAGAACAGAACAAGAAAACAGGGAAGCATGATCACCAGAAATCCTGAGATGGCCACCATGACCTTGTTGAAGGAGATGTCCACACAGGTCAGCCTCAGCACAGCCAACATCTCAGAGGCAAAGTGATGAACAACCTTATGGCACAGAGGTAGCTGAAAGATGATTGTCTGCATCAGTGAATTCATGGAACCAGCCAGCAAGCTGCCAGCAGCCGGCCCCAGGCACAGCCCTCCGTGCAAGGTGACTGCACAGTGCAGTGGACGGCACACTGCCACACAGCGGTCATAAGCCATGGCTTCCAGCAGGAAGAACTCTGTGCTGCTCATTGCCAAGGAGATAAACAGCTAGAGCACACAGCTGTAGAATGGGATAGACTCCTGGGCTGACCAGAAGGAAGTGAATGAGCGTCTGGGGGACAGTTATGTTGATATAACAGATGTCCACGAATGACAGGATACTGAGGAAAACGTACATGGGTGTGTTTAGCCTGCTATCCAGTCTGATAAGGAGGATGATGAGGAAGTTCCCCAGCACCGTCATCAGATACATGGCCAGGAAAAGGACAAAGAGGGGGACCTGAGTCTCCCAGCAGCTGGACAGTCCCAGCAGAATGAACTCACTCATGCATGTCTGGTCTTCCCTGCCCATGAGCTTCTGAAGACCAAACCCAAGTTATAAATCAAAAAAACTAGATACGTAAGGTGCCAGAGGACCTTATAAGGTCACTTAGACCAAACAGCCATCTAATATTAAGTGGTGTGGTTTCTCAGATTGTATGTCTCCTTCTGGGAAACAACAGATCCAAGGAGAAACTTCCTTAAGCAGAAATGTTTTCATTAAAATGCTTATTTGAGTTAAAAAGATTAACCGTAAAACATGATATTTTTTCTTTAAAGCCAACTCCTAACCATGGAGTTTGTTTACTTCCCTGTTAGACACCGGTTTTTCCCTCCTTACTATCTCAGAATCCATACTGAATGGAACCTAATAGGTATGAACAGGTTTTCTTTTTAATTTACTTTTTTTACTTCTGGATTCTTGGACTATGAAAATGAGATACTAAATTTCCACCCTTTTAAAATCACAAATTTGGGGTTGTAAGTTAGAAGGTAGCAAATATAAAATAGTTTTTGGTAGCTAAAAATTACCGAAAATTACATCTTAGAGTCAGTGAGATAAAAAATGAAGACCTGGGTGACCAGGCTCATTTTTGAAAAATCTTCACCTGTTTGTCTTTTACCTGGCTGAGAGAATAAGAGGAAAGAATCTGCAATACTGCATTTCTCCTCCCTTGAAAGAGCAGCAGATCATGGGGTCGACAGCAGAGTATGGCTGTCAAGAAACAAATCAAAGATGCGTTACCTGTCTTCCTTAGTAAATGCTAAGAGCTCGAAGAGTTGCCACACGTGCTGGCCTATTAACTAAAAGCTAAGGGGAAACTGCTTGCACATTCCCTCTGATTCTATTTGTATTTATTCTAGATAGTGATTATTGTGATTTGGAGACCACATAATGTGATGGAAAAAATTAATTAGAATTAACTCAGTGAAATGACTGTTGATGATCTCTTTCCTTTAATCGTCCTTACTTTTATCTTTATCTGAAATATTTGACTATCCCCTGCCCCTTAGAAAACTCTGTCTTTTCTCATCCTTGTGCTATGCTCCCTCTACTGTGACTCACATGACCAGAAGGTAATATTCTAGTCTGCTCAATACCATCCCCAAACTTTCTAATCCTGCTGATATATTAGTATTTCCGAAAGCTCAAGGGCTCTAGTATTCTTTCTGGAACTCTTAGTAATCTTATTTGTACCTTGTCAAATCTCAAGTGATTTCCAAAAACCTCACGGACTGAACAAAGCCCACTCTAGATTTCCCACATACCCTGTCCCTCTAATTACTCTGTCCTTTAGGTAGAGAAAGTGAAACGCATGCACTGCTGTGACAAGGAGATATTATCTGTTTGCTGTCTGTGATCAGATAGTGCCATTAAATATATGATGAGAACCATATTTTGTGTTGAGGGCGTTCATGACAGTAAGGGCAGCTAACTGCAGATAAACAGGGTGCCAAAGGTGATTGGATTAGCCAGCAGAGAAGGGTCTATTGGCATTTGCATTTGATAATCTTTTATCTAGAAATGAATTAAGCTTGATAAACCATTCCTACTCTGAGAGATAATTTACGTAAATTACAAGAGGAGGCAATAAAAGTACAAAATGTTCCTTAATTCTTCAGAATTTACTCTAGAGCTTCAGATCAGCAAGCCACTTTGTAATATTTCTATCAAAGAAAGAGGAAACCTACCTTTTTATTCCCAATGAAAAGGGAAAAGTTGGAATATAAAATTATCACTGGTGAAGACCTCAGGTACAAAAGAGAGATAAGTGACTTCAAAGGGGAAAATCAGTGCCTGAGACCTGTCAGCGGAACCTGACAATGTACAGATGATATTTTAATAGATAATATTCCTAGGGAGGTGCATGAGGCAGTCTCTGATTCTGCTATAATACATGAAACAATTCATGTAACATGAGTTCACCAGGAGAGGGCTAAAAGGAAAAAAAAATACAGTGCAGGAGGTAGCTGATGATTCTTTAAGGTCTTCTCAGGTACCAGATAAGGAGACTTGACTGAAAAATCTGATGATAATATCTTGTGGTTTTGAGTTTTCACTTCTTAAAAACTAGTAATAGTTAAGGGCTTGACAAAGAAAATGCAGTAATCCCTGGTCTTGGATCAGTAATTCCGCTTAAAGGCTCAGCAAGGTATTGTTTACAAATAGAAACACTCATGGTTCACATGACACGTTTCTGTACCATCTTCATGTTTTCTAAAGTGCCTCTCCCCAGGAGTGAATGAACGACCTGCTTGGCCAATGAACTTGCATTTCCCAGTTCGACTGTCACTACTACAGCTGCTCCTCAGTATCCCTGGGATTGGTTTCAGGACTCCAGTGGATACCAAAATCCACAGATGCTCAAGTCCCTTATAGAAAATGGCCTAGTATTTGCATGTAACCTACACACATCCTCCTGTACACTTTAAATCATCTCTAGATTACTCATAATATCTAATTACAAAGTAAATAATAAGTAAATAGTTGCTAGCATTAAGCAAATTCAAGTTTTGCTTTTGTGAACTTTCTGGAAAATTTTTTAATATTTTCGATCCATGGTCGGTGAACCCACAGATGTAGAACCTGTGGATCTGGAGGTCCGACTGTAGCTTCTTCATCTGTCTAAAGGGAGCACAAATTCAAGTCTGTCCCAATTCGCTGGAGTGAGAGAAGTAGGGAGGATAATAGAAAAAGGATATGACATCAATAGGAAAAAGAATAATTTTTTAACCAAAAGTAAAATGTTTAAAACACTTTTGAAAATATGGTATGTAAATAAAAGTTAAAAACAGATTTTCAAAAATAAGGTGGAGGTGTTGTAAGTGACAATAATAGTAAGATAAACAGCATTCCTAAACCACCTCTCCTTCCAAGAACTGTGATTCAAGCTTCCTAAAGTTCCGCATCAGAAGTGTTCTCAAAGGAAGCCACCTGGAAAGCTTGAGATTTCCCAACAATGTTAACTGGCTAAGTTGCTATCCCCACCCCATTCCCACTTCCTAATGCATACCTACAACTACACTGCTTGGAGCAACAGAAAGTTTAGAGCCAGTCTTCTAGACGAAGTTACCTTCTCACCATCACTGTTTAAGAATGAGCTGGTTAACACAAACCTGTTCTCAGATCCAAATTTCCAGCAGTGGACAAGTGCTGGGGGGAGTGCAATGTGACACAGGGAACACGACCTGTAGTAAATAAGTTCAATGTTTCCCATGAATGCAGTAAAAGCCCCAGACTAGGTGCTTCATTTCTCAGAGGTATTCGAGAGAAATTTCTCCCCAGTTTGGCTACCCAAATGTATTTTCTTAAAACCAATTGCAAAAATGGGACCTTAATCTCTGTAGTAACCAAACTCAACCCAAGTTTCACATGAGCCCAGAAAGAAGCTGTGTATTAAGGAAATCCTTGCTTCTTGACCCATAATCCTAAGAACCCAATGGAGAGCCTCTGAGCATGACCGCCTTACCTCCAGGAAAAGAGGTCAGCATTGCCCAGGAAGAGCAGGGCTGGGCAAGAAGTGGGATTTTATTTTCCCTCAGAGATAAAATCTCTACAGGCCAATTATGCTGTGCTTGTTAGGTTTCCATTGTTTTTTCACCTTCTCTGTATGGTGACTCTCTCACCTTAAACTCTCATCTGCTTTTAAAAGAATTTACAAGTGAGAATTCAGTTTTCCCTGAGCCAGAAACAGGAGAGAAGAGAATCTGAATCCCCAGTTCCCCTGGAGACATTCTCCTGTCTTTGTTGAAGTTTCACTTTGTGGTAGTTAAAACTTGCCCATGACTTTCTGTCCATGTACTCATGATTGAGACTATCTGAGCCAAAGCGCCCAATTATTTATGGACCGTCAAGGGGATCTTTGGGCAATATCTCCTGGAACAAGGTTCTGAAATTGTACATAAGCTATGACCATCTATTATCTACACAACTTACGCAACTTTTTCATGGGACATATCTCCATTTTGTCTCACTGTTGGGAGGTTCCTTTTAACTGGGCATTGTCATTATGTATTTTTGTATCTAGATTTTTGCCCTCATTTTCTAAAAATACTACAAAAATTTACTACCCACTTAAAGGCATCTCAACTCTGATATCCATCCCATTGATGGATATCTAGGTGGTTTCTAATTTGTGGCTATTAGAAACAACACTGCTATGAACATTCACAGAAACACACTCACACACACACACACTCATCTTTTGTCCCAGACATGTACTGTACTCGTTTCTGTTGCCTAGTAGTGGAACTGCTATATCACAGATTATGTGTGTGTCCCACTTTAGCTAATATCACCAGTTCTGTCAAAACAGATGTTTCAATTATATTCCCACCAACTCTGTATGAGTATTCCTTTGCTCTAACATTCTTTGTCCTTGGATTAAGTCTTTTTCATTTTAGCCATTCTGATGTGTACATAGTAGTATCTCACTGTGATTATATTTTACATTTCTATGATAACTAATGAGGCTCTACATATTTTTAAGTATTTACTGACTATTTGGATATTCCACTTTCTGAGGTGTGTGTTCAATTTCTTGCCTATTTTCCTATTGGGTTATTTCTCTTTCTCTTATTGATTTTAGTTCTTTATATATTTTGAATATGAGTCACTTGTCATTTATATGTATCACAAATATTTTCTCCCACCTATTCATTCTCTAATGGTGTCTCTGATGAAGAGATGTTCTTAATTTTAATGTAGTTCTATTCATAGTTGTTCTTCATATAGTTACTGCATTTTGAGTCTTGAGTGAGAAATCTTTCTCTCTCCCAAATCACGACGTTATTCTTCAATGCCATCTTCTGGGAGTTTTAATGTTTTACTTTTCACATCTACATCAACAATGTATCTGGAATTTATTTCTGTGCATGATACGACATAGGAACCTGGATTCATTTTTTTCTATGTGAATATCCACTTTTATTGAGAGACAGTTCTTTCCTCACTATTCTCCTGTGTTACCACAAACCAAATTTTAATTTATATGTGTAGGTTTTTCTCTAGACTATTTTTTAATGATCCATGGGTCTACTTAGATCTATTATTATACCAGTACTGCATTGTCTTAATTACTGTAGCTTTATAATAAACCTTGTTTATAGTAGTATAAATCCTCCAACTTGATTCTACATTTTCAAATTGTTTCGGCTCTTCATGGCTATTTGAATATTCAATCTGACTCTAGAATTAGAATTAGATTTCCAGGGAAAAAAAAAAAAACTTTGTGAAATTTTAATTGGGATTTTACCTAAAAATCAATTTGGGGAGAAGTGACATTTCTATACTATTCAGTATTCCAATCCATAAAAAAAATATTCTCCCATTTATTTAATATCTTTCCTTTTTTCTATGTATATTTTTTCTGTGTGTTGTATATGTCTTATTAGATTTGTTCCCAGGTATGATGGTTTGAAGTGCTGTTTTAAATAGTAACTTTTAAATTATATAAAAATGTAACTGACTTTTATATATTAAATATGTATATATGAAATTACTTTTGTGGATGAGTGGTGTTATTTCTTCCTTATATATTTGGTAGAATTCACTGGTGAAGGCACCTGGCCTGAAATGCTCTTTGTTAAAAAATTCTTAAATATGGATTCAAATTTCTTAGTATATAGGACTATTCTATTTCTTCATGTGTCCATTTTGGTCAGGTTTATCTTTCCTGGGAATTTATCTTTTTCATCTAACTTTTCAAATTTATTAGTCCAAATCTGTTAATATCTTCTTATATATTTTAATGTATATAGAATCTGGGGTAATGTCTCTTTTCTTTCCTAATATTGCCTATTTCTTCCATTTCTCTTTGTCTTCTTTTATTAGTCTTGGAAATGGATAATAGTTTACTATACACTATTTTTAATATCACTTGATGCAAGGAGAACAAAGATGGGGTAGTCCCACCCCTTAGAAAACACCATTTAATAGGTACAGGGAGAAGACAAATATTTCCTCTTTCAAGCACTTAAATCTGGAAACTATAAAAGAAATCAAACATCATGAAAAATTTCCTAAGATATAGGTGAAGAGAACAGAAGTATCCACCACCCAAAAACATAAAACTCAGTGTCTGTAATCCAGTAAAAAAAATTTCCAAGCATACAAAGAGGCAGAAGAGTTTCCAGGCCACAGCCCAAGGAGAGGGAATGCAAACAAGCCATAATGAGGAGAAAAATCAACGAATAAAAATTATGCAGTAACAGCAGAGGTGATAAAATTAGAATACAAGCACATTAAGATAGCACTATAAATACACTTCACATTACAAGAAGACAGAGAAAACACTAAGCATGATGAGGAAAGAAACCAAAGATATAAAAATACCCAATTCAAACTATAAGGTGATGAAAAATATGATACCTAAAATGAAAAATACACTGGATAAAATCAATAGCAGATTAGACACTGCAGAGGAAGAGATCTGAGAACTTGCAGACATAGCAATAGAAACTATCCAAAATGAAGTAGAGAAAAAAAGAGTGAAAAAAATTGAACGGTGCTTCAATAAGCTGTGAGAAATATCAAACATGAAATCAGAGTCCCAGAAGTAAAAAGGAGTACTGGGGTATAGGGGAAGACATAACCAATACTTTACAAATATTAAGCTCAAATTTCCAAATATAATGAAGAGAAAGAACCTACACATTCAAGTAGTTCAGCAAACCTCAAGCATTTTTTAAAAATGAAGAAAAACATCACAAAGTGCTACATTATCAAAGTGCTGAAAAGCAGTAATAAGAACAAAATTATGAAAGCAGTTGTAAAAAGAATGCATTACATACAGAGAAAAAAAATATTAACAGAAAAACTGAAAGAAAAAAAATGCCGACCTAGAATTCTATGCCCAGAGAAAATGTCTTTTAAAAATAAAAGAGAAATAAAGATACTTTCAGTTATTGATAAAAGTATTCATAGTCAACAGACAAAATATTACAAGCAAAGTTAAGGACATACATCTAAGAAAAAATAAAGATGAGAATAGAAATCAATGGAAAAGAGAAAAATAGAAAAAAAAATCAAGATGATTCTTTGAAGGCATCAATAAAATTGATGAACTTCTATCTAAACTGATCAAGAAAGAAGAGACGCGACACAAATTATCAATATAAAAAATGAAAGGGGTGACATCACTACTGATCCTACAGACATCAAAAGAATAAAAACAAAACCTTATGAATATAGTCTATGTTAACACATTTGACTACTCAGATGAAATGGAAAATTTTTAACTTTCTTTCACAAGTTTTGTGCTGCCAAACTCGTAAAAGAAGAAACAGATAACGTGAATGGTCCTATATCTAAACAACAGACCAAATGGCTTTACTGGTGAATTAAACCAAACATTTTAGGAAGAAGTAGTACCAAATCTACCAAACTCTTCTAGAAACCTTCAGCAGAAGTAACTTTGCTCCTTTAATTCTTTAAATATTACCCTGATATCTAAACCAAACAAAAACATTGCAAATAAAAAAAAGAAAACTACAGACCAAAATCACTCATCATCATAGACACAAAAATACTTTTAAAATATTAGTAAATTGAATCCAGCTTATAAATAAATATGTTATTTCCAAGTTGAGTTTATCCCAGGAATGCAAAGTTAGTAAAACTTTCAATTGGTCAATATTCTTCCAAAGTGTCAAGGCATGAAAGACAAGGAAAGACAAGCTGTTACAGAATGAAGGAGATTAAAGAGAAATAATAAGCAAATGTAATGTGGGATCCTGGATAGTATTCTAAATTAAAAAAAATAAATAATTAGTGAGAAAACTGATAAAATTAGACCAAGCACTATAATTTACCTAAAAATGAAATAATATTAATTACACCAATGTTACATTCCTGGTTTTGTTATTTGTACCATGGTCATGTAAGATGTTAACTTTACGGTAAACTTTCTGTATTATATTTTCAAACTTTCCTTAAGTCTAAAACTAGTTCAAAATAAAATCATTTTTAAAAAAACTAAAAAATGTGATTTACCAAATCAAGAGTCTACAGAGATTACCTATATATGATAATATATATCTATTGAGATATATATATGATATATATGATATCTATATGAGATATCTCAATAGACATGAGAAAAATTTTGACAAAATTCAATATCCATTAATTATAAAAACTAAGGAATCTAGAGATAGAAGAGAAAGTCCTCGGTCTGAAGAAGGACATTAACAAAGTTCTAATAGTCAACATCCTTCTTAATGGTGAATGACTGAATGATTCCCCTCTAAGATCCAGAAAAATGAAGCAGATTTACTCTCAACACCCCTATTCAGCACTGTATTAGAGGTTCTAGTCATTGCAATAAAGAAAGAAAAAGAAATAAAAGGAGAATCTACCAATAACAAAAAAAAGGAAATCTAATCAGGGGTTTTAACAATGACAAAGGATGCACATCAGTATGAAATAATAAATTTTATTTCTATATTCTAGCAATGAATAAAGTGGAAACTGAAATTATAATAGAGTATCATGTAAAGAACATTAAAAATCACGGAATACTAGAAAAAGAGCTAATGAAACGTGTAAGATTTTTATCATGGAAACTACAAACAAATTGATCAGAGACATTAAAGAAGACCTAAATAAATGGAAAGAAATACCATGTTCATGAATTGTAGGATTCAATATTGCTGAGCTGACAGTTCTCCCCTACTATTTGACTTATAAATTTGATGCAATCCTAATCAAATTTCCATCAGGCTGTTTTGAAACATTTGACAAGCTGATTCTAAAATGTATGTGGAAAACAAGGAACCCAGAATACAGACTAAGTAATTTTGAAAATGTAGAACAAATTTGGAGTGACACTCTCTGATTTAAAGACTTACTATTAAGCTACAGTACTCAATACAATCTAACACTGCTTTATCAGTAGAGGCATGGATCAATGGAACAGACAAAAGAAGTTTCCCTTTCTAGCCAAGAGACAGAAACAGGGCTTGAACGTACCCTCCCATCAGAAAGAACTATAGATCAGGACAAAATATATTAAACTACAATTTTCATGGCATTGGACAACAGGCAATGAAGGACAATGATCCATGAGATATGGTGAAAAAATACCACGTTAACACTAATCAAAAGAAAGCTAGAGTTTCTATAGTAATATCACTCAAAGTAGATTTCAGAGCAAAGGACACTACCAGGGATAAAGAAAAGCATTCCATAATAGTAAAAGATTCATCAAGAATACAGAAGAATTGTAAATACTGAGGCACTTAATAACAGAGCCTCAAAACACACGAAGCAAAAACTGATAGAAATGCAAGGAGAAATAGGCAAATTCACAATTAGAGATTTCAATACTTCTCAATAATTGATGGAACAAGTAGAAAGACGCGAATAATAAGGAAATGGTAAGGAAATAGAAAACTTCAACAGCACTATCAACAGTGGACTAATTAACATTTATAGAATACTCCAATCAACAATTACAGAAAACACATTTTTTTCAAGGATGTATGCGACATTTACAAAGATTGAACATATGACTGGTGATAAAATAAGTTTCCATTAAACAAAACAATTCAAGTAAAAAATATGTTAATGCCTCATAACCCTAACAGAGGGCTTGACTGAGGAAGGGCCAACCTGGACCCATCTCTGAGCTTCTTCCGCTGGAGCTAGCAGACAAGTCAGGATTTTGTCTCTCACATCATGCTGTATATCTGGGGCCTCCAAGGGTCACTTTTTCCACGTCACAGAGGAAATCGATGAATGATAGAAAAGAACAAGCTCCACAGAGAGAAGCAAAGCCAAGAGGCAGAAAATAAGAAAAAATTTAAAAAGACAAACTTCAAAAAAAAAGTTTAGACTCTAGATTCAGTTATTCATGATACCATTCATGATACTGATTACAATATTCCACAGTTAAGGTATTTATTTAATTTTTAGCTTTGCTTCTCCAGTTTGTTTTGGGTCTTATCACTTGGAACTCTAACGGTCCTAACTATAATGGTAACACTACGGCTCTGTGGGTTTTTCACATCTTCACCTGAACGCTGATCCACACACAGCAGACTTAAAGTGCCGAAACTCCCTGTGGTATCCCAAAAGGGGTGTCCTTGTCGAGAGTTAGAACGCCTTTGGGTTCAGACAAGCCAAGGCTGAACTGCATCTCGGCTGTATGTGTTGATTACTCGCAGTCTGAGCTTGCGTGAGTTACATACACTTGAAACTCATATTTTATCCCCAATGTGGATAATAGTATCTGTATTGTAAGGAAAGGCATTAATATAAGCTTACAGAATTTAGGAGACCTTTAAAGTTTAAAATTAGTAAGTGTAGCACAGAGCTAGCTAATAGTACTCTGCTCTTTCAGATTTTTATAAATCTGACTTAAATCCTATATTTATATAACTGATGGGAATTCTAATACCCCCTCTAAAAGTCTCTAGACTTCTTGGCTCCCAAAAAGTGAATAAACAACTGTGAAACAGAACTACTTTATAACAGAACCCCGCAAAGCACAGTCATTAAATAAAAATATATAGAACAGGTGATCAAGTGTCCGGACTGCTCATAGGGGCTTGATGAGGGAGTATCACAGCACTGCCACCAGGTACTTGGCCAGAAGTTGAACAGGGTCTCCAGTGACTCACGTCCCACAGCAGGGTGAATTCACTCAACTTTCAGTTGTCCATACCTTTGTGGCTGTAAAAGCCAAAAGTAGGGGTAGAAACCAACTGGGCAGAAGGATTTGCTTACATAGAGTAGATCAAGGTAGTCAAGGCCCAGGGTTATAGACTAAAATAGTAAAAAACAGATGAAGCAGACATCAAGCCTATAACGAATTAACTCTAGGACTATATGCCTTCTGACCTCTGTGCTTATGATTCACTTGTGAATATTGGTGCCCAAACAAGGAATAGTTCTCTACAGATGGAGCAGTTTGTCTCAGCCCTTTATTCATCATCATCCCTCAAAGAAAACTTTTTAGACATCTTTTTCTTAATCACCCACCCCATGAAAATTTAATACCTTAGATATTCTGTATATCTGTTTATATGGTCCCTTTGAAGGACCATAAGCCATTGCGATATCGAAGATATATTTTGTGTATATATATATATATATATATATATATATATATATATATATATGTTTGTTTTTTTTTTTTTTGCGGTACTTGGGCCTCTCACTGTTGGGGCCTCTCACTGTTGGGGCCTCTCCCGCTGCGGAGCACAGGCTCCGGACGCGCAGGCCCAGCGGCCATGGCTCACGGGCCCAGCCGCTCCGCAGCATGTAGGATCTTCCCAGACCGGGGCACGAACCACGTCCGCTGCATCGGCAGGCGGACTCTCAACCACTGCGCCACCAGGGAAGCCCAATACCGAAGATATTTTTGCCCCCCGCCCATGAAGACCAATTTTCACCGCTTGGGGGACGATACCTCCTACAATGAGAATGCATGAGACAGAATTTGTTCTTTGTTGCCAAAAATTAGAGGTCTGTTTTCTAGACACTATTCTGGCGTCTACTCTTCTGTCAGACCCCTTAGATTGTTTGGGATGGACTAGTGAGTTGGTCAGGGAGGACAGGAGGTGGGGGAAAATGGGTAGAACACTTTATGAGAAAAAAAACAAAGATAAGAGCAAACAGTTATCAAGTGCTTTCTGTGTGTCAGCCGTTTTACTAACTGCTTTACATACATTTCACTCAATACTCTCAAATTTCTCACGAGGAGCTTATTATTCTTCGTAAGCTATGAAAAAGAGAGCTGATTCTTAGAGAGGTTTTATAACTTGCCCAGGATCGCACTTCTTGTTTTGTTATCCTGCTACACTTTGATGAGGAAGATGCAGAAGGCTCAAAGCAGTCAGGAAATAGCATGCATACAGTGGTGAGATATTTTCCATGAGATGGAAAACAATCTCATGATACTGAGGGTCAGATTTCACTGAGAGTAGCCTAGCCCAAATTTGGAACTAGAAGGACAACCAAACCACATCAGTCTGACTTGGTTATGTATATTTTATAGGACCTATATTTTATACAATAGGCTTAGATCTCAAAATCCTGAATTTTAGTGGGATGAATAGGGAGAACCTGATGGTCCCAGACATCATGATAAGGGACAGTACAGAGTGAAGCTTCAGCTTGTATGTAAGGGAATGTGTCCCCAAAAGACCTGTCACTGTGGTTAAATGCTGCTACGGCTAAGAAGTAATACAAATCATCCAATTAATATTCAACCGATATCTAAGAATTATGCTCAGTGTGCGATTCACGTCCTCCATTCACCCATTAGTATGGACTCCTTAGATCTTGGGTAAATGGACCTAAATGACTATGAGAAATGAGATGCTTTCTGAAATGCAAACTGAAGTGAGAGCCACTTCATTTTCTCTTAGAAGCCTACCATTATAACAGTCTACATGCAGAAAAGAATCCCTTCTTCCTTTGAATATCAGGACTCTTTATGAACCCTTTCTTCCTCTGAGTATCAGGGCTCCTTATGCGCATACCTCGTGTTATAATTTTGCACTTTTGTTCTATTTCCCCGATAATGGTGTAGCAAACTATTGCCCAAAGGCCAAATTTGGCCTGCCATTTGTTTTTGCACGGCCCACAAGAAAAGAATATTTTTATATTTTTAAATCGTTGAAAAAATAAAAAGAATATTTTATGATGTAAAAATTATATAAAATTCAAATTTAAATTTCAGTGTCCATATATTTAGATTTATTGCTACCAGCCACATTCATTCTTTTTTTATGTATTATCTATGGCTATTTTAGTGCTACCATGGCAGAGCTGAATAGCTGTGATGTAGAATGTATGGCCCACAGAGCCTAAAATATTTTCTATCTGTCCTAATACAGAAATAGTTTCCCAACCCCTGCCCTAGAGGACTGTAAATTTCTTGAGGTAGCGGCTATACCTGAACACAACTTTGATACCCCACAATGCCAAAAGCACTGTCTACAACAAAGTCAATGCCTACAAAATGATCAACTGTAACTTTGTTTTAGAGAAGGCTGAGAATAAAGTTGGTCAAATTAGAGGAAAAATATGACCTTTGTGACCTTGTAATTGAAGACACTGAGATGAAATTCAGACATACTTTAGGCTCAGTGATGTCCACAGGTAAAAGGGGTACATTTGTCTATACCCATGTGGACTATTAACCTTCATCATTCTCGGACTTCCCTGGTGGTGGAGTGGTTAAGAATCCACCTGCTAATGCAGGGGACACGGGTTCGAGCCCTGGTCAGGGAAGATCTCATATGCTGTGGAGCAACTAAGCCCGTGCACCACGACTACTGAGCCTGCGCTCTAGAGCCCACAAGCCACAACTAATGAGCCCATGTGCCACAACTACTGAAGCCCCCATGCCCTAGACCCCTTGCGCCACAACTGCTGAGCCCATGTGCTGCAACTACTGAAACTCGTGTGCCTAGAGTCCACGCTCCGCAAAAGGAGAAGCCACTGCAATGAGAAGACCGCGCACCTCAACAAAGAGTAGCGCCTGCTCACCACAACTAGAGAAAGCCCAAGTGCAGCAAAGAAGACCCAACACAGCCAGAAAAAAAAAAAAAAAAAAACCTGCACTATTCTCAAGTCTCACTCCTGTATCTCTTCCTCCTTCCCCTGTACTCTCAGCCATGGGTACTCCATCTTATTTCAGAGAAAATAGGTGCCGGTGGAAACCCTTCAACTTCTGGTCACCAACGCCCAAACGCAAATCAAACAAAAGCCAAGCAACTGACTTAATAATGAGACCAAAAAAAAGAAGAGTCCCTCTTTTATGCTCCTTGAAGAGAGTGAGAGGACCCACTACTACCATATTTTTTGTCTCCTTCCCTTACCTATCCCTTGTGTAATCATTTCTTTCCCCTCTTTTACCTTATTTAGGTTTATCCTCAGAGACAAGGTACACTCACAGACAATGCCAGCTCACAAGAGTTACAGAGATTAAGTAGGGTTTTGGTGTGTGTGTGCGTGTGTGTGCGTGTGTGTGTGTGTGTGATGGGGAGGGGAATACAAGAAGGCCTTTAATGTGGAGACTTGAGAATAACACCTGCAGAGCAGACTGACCTATCCTGATAACACAAAACCAAAGCTGTATTATCGTTCACTGGCTTCTCCAAGAAAACTGCTTTGCTTAGATTAACTATGTCTTAACATTGTATTCATTTATTTCCTTGTTTATTTGCTTATTTTTTTCCCAAGATCTCAGAGAAAAGAAAGTTTGCTGAATTTTCAGAAATTACAATTTTACCTTTTGAATGGTACCCAATATACATGCAATAGTTTTCTTATTAAATTATGCATATGCTAATTAGCAGTAACTGAATCTCATATTTTTCTTAAATAATGTCATTGTGTACAAACAACCCTCGATTATATCCTTATCATGGTAAAACGTGACTTTGGTCGATGTTTCTCCTCTCATTTATTTCCATTACTCAGACAGAGTCTGTATACCCACATGCGGTAGGTCATCCACAAAAACATTTTAATCAGCGTTGACAGCAGCGCCCTCCTTAGGATACTGACTCACACAATTAATGAACCTGACTATATATGCCACACAATATTTTAAGTGAGTGTTCAAATATGAAAATGCATTTTGTTCCCAATGGAAATACAATAACCTCTTTAAAATGTGGTTGAATAAAATCAGTGTTCCAAGGTACGATCCAAGAATGGGTCAATGATTACAACAATTTTTCATGCTGCTATCAAAACCAATAAATGGTATTTTCCTCAAATACTCTGAGGCCATATGAATGGATACTGAGTGGTTAACAGTGGGAAGTTCTATTACAGCAGGGCTTAATTTCTCTGAACATGCTGCTGTGACATAAAAACACCCTTACATCCCACACCCCAATCCAATCACTCAGCCTCCTACCCGGTACCACAAGTACACATTTTGTCATCTCCTTCCTGGTTGCCAGGGCAACGCAGTAACAATGCTTCATATCTGAGTTGGGTGGGAAAGCATACGAGCAAAGCTCTTTTCTCTAAGTGATGCTCATGATTCATCAAGTTGCCAGTTTTGACGTTAATCCAGATAACTGCCCTAGTAGTTTCTGAAAGGCCCCCTTCACCTCCTTATTCCTCAGACTCTAAATCATGGGGTTCAGCATGGGTGTCAAAATGGCATAGAAGAGAGAGATCAACTTCTCCTGAAAGACAGAAGGGCTGGAGCGTGGTTGGATGTAAGTGAAAATGGCCGTGCCACAGCACAGGACAACTACTGCGAGGTGAGAGGCACAGGTGTGGAAGGCTTCCTTTCTCCCCTCTGTGGACTGGATCTTTAGGGTGGTGGAGATGATCTGGATGTAGGACAAGAGAACCAAGCAGAAAGGTGTCATCAGCAGAACAATACTAGAAACCATGACTGCGATCTCACTGGAGGAGGTGTCCACACAGGCCAGCCTGACCACAGCTAGGAGTTCGCAGGATATGTGATCAATATACTTGTTGTGCCCATGGGCAACTGAAAGGTGATGGTGGTCTGCATGAGAGAGTTGACAGAGGCACTGACCCAGGATGTGATGGCCAACTAGTACAGAGCCCTCCATGCATGATGACCAAGTATCTCAGGGGGTCACACACAGCCACATAGCGGTCACAGGCCATCACTGCCAGTAGAACTAACTCAATCCCACCCAGGCCCAGGGAGGAAAATAACTGGGCTGTACAGCTCACATATGGGATTCCTTCATGTTCTGCAAGAAAATGCACCAGCATCTGAGGGACAATGCTTGTGGCATAAGAGACATCAACAAGGGAGAGGTCGGTGAGAAAGAAATACATGGCAGTCTGGAGTTGGCTGTCCAGTCTGATCAGAATAATAAGGAAGTTCCCCAGCACTGTCACCAGGTACGTAACCAAGAACAGGACAGAGAGAGCCAGAGAGAGCAACCCGAGTGTCCCAGTCACTGGACAGGCCAAGGAGAATGAATTCTCTCACCAAAGTATGGTTATCTGCTCCCATTTAAAAATGTGAGGGTTATTAATCTGCAGAGAGAGACAGAAATAACAGAATCTACTGAATCACAGAACCATAAAAATAACTTTTATCAATACAAACTATATACAATTGGCCACCCTTAGTCAGATGTTTCACATCACTCATGGGCCAAGATGACAGGCTTCATCCTGATATACACTGTATCCATTCTGCATCAGAGAACAGGACAGCACCTTCATAAGGACTTGATGTTGTCCCTGGGAGGCCCAGTTAAAGCCTGAAGATAATGCATTACAATTCTAGGAGCTGCACATCTTTACCAACTTGCCTAAGTTTCTAGGGCAAGGGAAGGATGGTAGATAACAATGGCAGGTAAACTGATAAACAGTGAAGAAAAGCTTGGTAGGAAAGTTACAAAAACTACCTTAAATATGTCAACTAGATCCATTATGATGACATGTATAAATCTATTATAAAAAGAAATATTGAAAAGAGGCAGGGGCTTGTGAAAAGATCTGGAATCAGAGAACCTAGGTTTGAAAACTGATTTTATTTACCAGCTATGTGATGTGGATTTACTGACAAACATTTACATATGAAACAGGTAATATTATACAACTCACAAGTACATTTAAGCTCACACGTAGGTAATTTATGGTGAAAGTACTCTCTGAACTATTACTTGTAGCAGTACTGTAGTAGTATGGGTATTAGTAGTCATATGATCTCTGCCTTGGCGTAAATAAAGTAGCAAACATGTTTTTCCCATGTAACCCCCCCCCCCAACAATTCAGTCATAAATAATATTGGAGGCAACTTTTAATAGAACTGAGGGCTTAGGAATAGCTGGGTCACTTTGAGGGCCTGGGGACCATTTGTCTTTCTGACAGCCTTGGGTCTCTTTAGCCTCAGTGAGATACAGTGGGGTAGATGATTGTAATTGTACCTTGTTCTTTTCATTTTTCTCCTTTCAACTTGCTGCTGTTAAAAATCTACCCTTTTATATGGGCTCAAAATGAAGGAAATGAGAGTGTGAATGCTTGACTTTTTATTTACAAAAGAGAAAGGGAAGCAAATGTTTAAATACCTTTCTTTTTTTTTTTTGCTGTACGCGGGCTTTCAAAAAAAATGAATAGTCTTAGGTTAAAATTAATCAGGTAGCATACCAACGGAAGATATTTCAGCTATTTTAATAAAATACTTTGCTGTAAAACATAATATAATAATTCTACAGATAATAAATTTTAGAAATAAGACAAGATTGTGGATTGTGTGGGAATTCTGCTCAGGATGAACTTAATTCTGTATACATTTAGACATCATAGATCTGTTTGTGCATGAAAGTGATGTGAAGAAATTTGTGTTGCATGATTAACGTGGAGGCAGTGTGTAGGATGTGTTAGATCAATTATCATCACCAAATAATGGGTACCTGCCCTAATTCAGTCATTAGTATAGGAATGTTGGGTCTTCAACTGCTTAATTTCACCGATGATCCTTTCAGTAGGCCAATATTATCCACATTATATAGGTGAAGAGTAATGAGACTCAGAGAGGCCAAGTGGCTTGCTTCAGAAAGTGGAAGAGAATGAATTCAAAGCAGAAACTATTAGACTCCGAAGCTCATACCTGCACTCAGTGGCACTGTCACCTGTGTGTAATGAGGCACAAGCTGTAGTGGAGGGAGGTGCAGGGTGAGTAAAAGGAGCACAGGGGAGTCACTGGCTGGCATGTTCTCCAGGCGGCCTGCACATGCACCAGGGGAAAAAAATGATGTGATGATGATCTGTTTTGTGTCATTTCCTCTATGGATGGGTTAAGTCTTTGAACACAGGTAAATGTAATATTCGCCTTGAAACACCAACATCTAGCCAAGATGAGACTTTATAGATATTTGCCAAATTAATAGAAAAAGAAATGTCTACTTTCTGCTGCAGATCTGCTATATATTCAACAAAGTGAACAGATTTTTTAAGTTAAATATTTTCTTGCAGTCTTACAATTATATCTGAAGGCCTTCTTTGAGGCAAGTAGATGTTATTTCAGCCTGACCATGTTGAAGAAAAGCAAAGTGAGGGGCAGTGGTAGAAGTATCTTGATAGGGCAGTGGAGGACACCAGGTTTGTGGACATTACAAAAGAGGTTTATGAAAATTTATGTATCTGAATCATCAAATATATGGCCATTTCTAGACCTACTTGCTCTGTTTTGTCCTTTAAGAGGTTTTCAACTTAAAAACAGAACAATTATTTTGCCAGCAAAATGGGCTTATTTGGGAGAGGGTTTATTGCAAGAGAAATCGCAATTCAGGACATGCAAGCTGTAGCAGAAGCCACAGGCAAGTCCCACAAACAAAGGAGAGGAACCTTACAGAGTAAAAGGAGGATGTTGGGAAGGGTTGTTTTGAACCAAAGTCCTTTGGAGGAAATTGAGAATTCAGGGTTGTGATGGTTTCTCACTGGCTGAGTTGCTGGGGTAGTCCTTACTTACAAGAGATGCAATGTGTGTATCTTTTCCTGTTGAGGTTTGTAATTGATGATTCTTTCCTGTTGATGATTCTTCCCTGGGGCCTATAATTGACAATTCTTCCTGTAATTTACACTGATGGTCGGCTTGAGACTCCCCATCAGGCCTCCCTTAGGCAGGGTTTTCCTTTATTAATTTTCACACAGGTAAGAGAGTTGAAGCATAGACAATATTCACTTTTCTGCTCAGAGACCCTACCCTAACGCCAAAGGGTTTGTGGATGACAGAAGTAGCATCTGCCCTCAAGCCCTCTTACTGCCTTATCTCCTATTTTCCTTTATTTTGTACTTTATTTTGTACACTGCATGAAAAGTTAGTGAATTAGGCAGGCATGGAGAAATAATAAGAATGAATCAGTCCTATAAAAACTTTTAAAATGTAAATGGCTTCTTATTAATATTCAAAATTGACATAACATACAATTCTACTGAAAAAGCACTTTCTGGGTGAAAGAAAGCAAAAAGTCAACTCCATTCCTCTGTACATCTACATGAATTCATACCTCCTTCTCTGCCTTCGACAGAGTAGCCTCCATCTGCCGCAACTAGAGAAACCCCACGTGCAGCAACGAAGACACAATGCAGCCAAAAATTAATTAAAAAACAAAAAACTGAGACCCTTACAAATGACAGAGGGATGAGGAATGACACAGAAATTATAGGAAAAATCAGGCATGAGGTTTGGAGAGCAAAGACCAACTCCTCACGGTTAAAATATAACCTTTGCTGAACCTAGTTAAACATACTTCCACGTGCCTTCTCCCATTATTCCAGTTATTAATACAACAAATAGAACTAAAATGCCTTCTATGACAAAGAAATGAAAACAGAAAATTTGTTTTCAGATTCCTAATACGACATATTTTATATAATTTAATACAACTAATTAGTTCAACTTAGTCAGTTATGATTTTTTTTTGTTTAAATAAAGAAAATGTGTCCATTTAAGCTTAAACCTATTTGACCTCTGTATTGGGATTCTAAACAGTCTTGGATGGGACAAGTGAAAGCCCTGAATAAAGAAGCAGAACACATGACTGTGGGCCCCACATATTTATACACCTGCGCCATAGCAACAGCCCTTTCAGTTAAAGAAAGTTCTCTGACTCGTGACTCAAGAGTTAGCTGATGTAGACACTGAGTGTATCCACCTTGAGAGGTAGTATTTGCATCATCCTCATGTACGGAAACAGGATCCAGGGCCCTTTGGGTGGCTGACATCTCAAAGATGAGTCTGACATGCTGAAAGAAGAATTAATCTTTTTTTCTATTTGGGGTCTTGTTAACCTCTTTAGCCTGATACGATTACCTGAATTTTTACTTAATCAAGTCCAATTTTTAAAACTCAGTTTCTCAAACACGTGCAACCTAACATTCACTTTTGGTGACATATTTTATTATGGTTTCATCCTGTGAATTCTCACCTTCTTTGTATTTCTTGTCCTCTGTTGCTAAGACCAGGGTTTTCTTTTGCAGTAAAATTCCCTCTGTCTGGCAAGTCTCCACAGTGCAGTCCCTACAGCCAATTCTAGAGGAACCAAGCCTGGGATGGGAGGAGACATAGATCCTAACTCCAAGTCACTCCCTAAGTGCTGAAGGTCTTTGCATAAACCATTAATTGCCTTACATCTTAATTTATCTGTTATTAAAAGGAAAAGCATAGTATCATGTGTAGCAAACCCTTCAGAAATAATTGAGACAGAAGGCTTTAAAGCAATTAATAATTTATCTTTTCTTGTCTGGAAATGTAATATGTTAATATTCCCACCATCTGCTAGTTAATACTAATACGTAACTAAAGATTTTATAATTCTGGGCTTCTTCCTTTAGTGTCTTTGTCTCTTTGTAACAGTACTAATAAACCTGGGAGAGGTCTGTTGAAAAATATTATACCCAAGCCTCATGCTTTCTGCAAAGCAGAATTATTTTACTATATAATTTGCTATGATACTTAGAATAAGATTTCACCAGTCATGTTTCATATCCCTAATAAGTCACATAATTTCACACTCCCACATGCTGTTGATGCCTCTCAAATATTAATCAGGGTCTAACAAAATAAACATCTCTGTTACCATCTATGTCTAAGTGGATCTAAAGAACTTTCCCTTCCAACAAAGAGATGGACCATGTAGAATAGAAACCCCCAAATTCCTTGGGCTCCAGGCTCATAAGTTATCTGGGACTGACTGTGATTGTGAGGAGCACTGCTGGGAGGAAGCTGACAAGAGCTCCAGAAACAGCTCCAACACAGACCTAATGAGCTTCGGCAGCAGTTGTGCTGGCCAACGTTGGGCCAACAGATTCCCCTCGGGAGCCCCATGCATTAGAATGTTAATTGCTGCCCCCATTCCCAATTCTCAAGAGCAGGGCCTCCATGCTGCCCTTCTCCCTGTGGAAGGCTGTTCTCCATCCTTCTCCCACCAACATCTTCATTATAGCCTTAAGTAACTCTAAAAAGAGAAGCAGCTTACTGAGGCTTTAGTATGTTCTATAACCCAAGTCAAACTTTAGCCTTCAATGCCCCAATCTAGGGAGAAGTGATGGGGCTGCATCTAATTCTAGTGTAAATACCATTTCTCCCCTTTTGGATCCAGATGCCCTTATTTCTTCTCCTAGAGACAAGAGAGATGTACACCTCAGTCCCCTGATGTACGTGCAGTCTCATGGGCTTCTGTGAGCATTGGGAGTATAATGGACATCCTAGTACATTTCTCATAGTACTACGAGCTCAGAAAATAGACATCAGCATTAAATACACAGATGTTAAAATCCAGCTCTACAGAAAGTTGATAAAGGGAGCTTCAGCAACTACTGAAAAAAAATGGAAAAGCAGTAAGGTCACCCAAAATCCTTAACACAGAAGGGTGAAACTTCTACACCTCTTTAAACATTTTTTCAGGTTTACTGATGTATAATTAACAAATAAAATTGTAAAATATTTGATGTGCACAAAGTAATTATTTGATATATGTATACATTGTGAAGTGATTCAAACTATTTTTTAAATTAAATTTTGTATTTTAAAATCATTGTGGATTTACATGCTGTTGTATTAAATAATACAGAAGTATCCCTTGTACCCTTTTCTAGTTTCCCCCAATGGTAATATCTTGCAATTTATAGATTTATAGCTTTACATTTAAGTCCATGGCCCACTTAGGTGAATTTTTTTAATAAGCTGTAAGACCCATGGAGCTGCTTTTCTTTCTTTTGCCTATGGATGGATGGCCAACTGCTCCAGTACCACTTCTTGTAAAGTCTATCTTTCTCCATTAAATTGCTTTGGACCGTTGTCAAAAATTAGTACGGTACATACATGTATTTATTGCTGGGTCCCCTATTGTGTTCCACTGATCTATGCATCTATCCCACATAGACGGGATACCACATAGTCTTTATTACTGTCGATATATAATAAACCTTAAAACTGGATAGATTGATTCCCCCCTCATTTTATATTCCTTTTTCAAAATTGTTTCACTATTCTACTTCCTTTGCCCTTCTATATAAATTTTAGAACAGTCTTCTGTATACGTACAAAAAAGTCTTGGGCTTTTGATAGGAATTGTGTTAAGCCTATATATAAATTTGTGGAGAATTCAAATCTTCACTGGTCTTCCAATCTGTGAACACAGTATCTCTCATTTAAATAATTTTTTTTCTTTTATTTGCAATATGTAGTTTTAAGCATATAAATTCTGTATATTTTGTCAGATTTACATAAAATTATTTCATTTTTGAGCTCTTGTAATTGGTATTGTATTTTTAATTTCAGTGTTCACATATTTATTGTTAGTATATAGAAACACAATGGATTTTTGCTTCTCTTATAGCCTGTGGCCTTGAAGAATTTACTTACTCTAGGAGATTTGCATAGATTCCTTGGGATTTTCTAGGTAGACAATAGAAACTATCTAGTAGGGACAGCTTTATTTCATCGTTTCCAATCTGCATGCCTTCATTTTCTTTCTTACTTTACTGCATGGCTAGAATGCCTAGCACTACGTTGAATAAGAATGTTGAGAGCAGATATTACCACCCTATTCCTGATCTCAGGGGGAAATCATTCATTTATTATTTAGTATAGTGTTAGCTGTGGGCTTTTTGTAAATGCTGTTTGTCAAGTTGAGGAAGTTGCCCTCTATTCCTATTTTTTGAGGATTTCTATTGTGAATATATGTTGAATTTCATCAAATGTTTTTCTGCATTAGTTGATGATTATGTAATTTTTCTTTCTTAGTCTATAAATATTGTCTATACATCGATTTATTTTCAAATGTTGAACCAGACTTGCGTTCCTGAAATAAACTCCACTATGCTGTATACTTCTTTTTATATATTGATGTATGCTATTTGCTAATACATTGTTAAGAATGTTTACATCTATTTTCAAGAGATATATTGGTTTGTGGTTTTATGTGTCATCTTTTTTATGGTTTTGGTATCAGGATAATACTAGCTTCATAAAATGAATTTGGAAGCACTTCTTTCTTCTAATTCTGGAAAATATCAGGCAGAATTCGTGTTAATTCTTCTCTGTCTGGTAGAATTTTCCAGTAAAACCATATGGGCCTGGAGAGTTATTTGGGGGGAGTTTTTACATTATGAATTCAATTTTCTTAACAATAAGAAGATTAAAAGGAGGAGGGTACCTCACTACAGCCAGGTAGGGGTGAAAGTCTAGGCTCTCCACATAGTTTCCACTGATGCCCAGGTGGAGAGGTGGCTCACTGCTGGCTGGCATGGAGGAAAATCCTGGCACCCTACTTGGCCATCTCTAACACAACCCCAACAGGAGCTCTGCAGAAGGCCCTTGCCTGAGACTTGGAACAAAGGATGAGCCTAAGACTGAGAATCAGAACGAGAGAAGAGAAACCTCTACCCCCATCAAAACTACGTGCCGGGGCTTCCCTGGTGGCGCAGTGGTTGAGAGTCCGCCTGCCGATGCAGGGGACACGGGGTTGTGCCCTGGTCTGGGAAGATCCCACATGCCGCGGAGCGGCTGGGCCCGTGAGCCATGGCCGCTAAGCCTGCGCATCCGGAGCCTGTGCTCCGCAACGGGAGAGGCCGCAACAGTGAGAGGCCCGCGTACCGCAAAAAAAAAAAAAAAGTGCTGGAAGGCAATGGAGTGACAATTGTAAAGTGCTGACGGAAAAAGAAAAGCTGTCAACCCAAATTTCAGTGAAAATATCTTTCAAAGATCAAGAAGAAATAGGAGTTCATCAGAAAAAACAAAAACAGGACTTATTGCTAGAAAACCCACACTACATAAAAGTTCTTGAAAATTTGTCAGACAAAGGAAACATAATACCAGACAGAAATTTGGATACACACAAAGACATGAAAAGTGCTGAGATGATAAAACTGAGGATAAACATTAAACTCATTTTTAGGAAGTTTTAACAGACGACTATATAATAGAGAGTCTAAAGCAGGGTCCACTCAGTGTTCTCTCATGTGAAGGACACAGGAGCAGCATGTGGCCTTCAGCCTCCACAGACCAGACCATCGCAGGGTCAGATCCAGGCTGGAGATTCAGTGTGCTTCTGATGTAGTCTGCTTTTAATGTGGTGTATCCCTGATCTAATACCTAAATAGTACAAAGAATATTTTTAAAAATTAGGATGCAAGTGGGAGAAAAGTAGTCACATGAACGTTTAATGGATAATTGATGATTTAAGGAACTACTGTTAAATTTTATTAAGTGTAATAATAGTATTTTGGTAATAAATTTAACAAGTCTCTGTCTTTTAGAGGTACATAATGAAATAGTGCTTCAGAATAATTGAAGGAAGGAAAAATGGTGGTGTTATATATAAAACAAGATTGGCCATGAGTTGATCATTGTTGAAGCTGAGTGTTGTACACATATGAACACGGAGATTCATTACTATTCCTTCTCTTTCACAGATTTTTTAAATTTTGTATTAAAAATTTCGTTAATCGTATCAAGAGCCAACCATTTTAATGTAAAAATGAGTAACTCCTTATATATTAATGACATAAAATGGATTCCAAAATATGTTGAAGAGTAAAAAAAGTAAGGTATAAACAGTTTGTATGTGTACAAATTGTGTTAGAAGGGCTATTTGTATATACATACATACATACAAACTGTGTTTGCTTTGGAAGAAGACTACAGTGAATGTGTAGAAAAGATTTGTTTTTTAATATACCCTTTTGTACTATCAGAAAATTTTGTAGCTCCAAGTAATTCAAAATAAAATAATATGTTCTAAAAATCAATTTTCAAAATCTTGGCTCTATCCCCTACTTGCAGTGTGGCCTTAAGACGTTTCTTAACCTCTCTGGGCCTCAGGTGCCTCTTCTATAAAGTAGGGATAATAAGAGTGTTTTCCCCAAAAGGCAATGTACTAAATGAGTTAACAGTGAAAAGTGCTTCCAACCACGGAACATAAGAACTCAAAACTCATAATTTTACTTGTATTCTTCAGAAAAATAAATAAGGAAATGGTCTAATGCTTAAGAGATTCAAAAGTTTCACCATGTAGCCCATTACCCAGGTAGAAGAGTCTATTGAAAAGTTCGGATATTTCCAGCTGGGAAACAATGTTTTGTGAGGGTTTGGGGTTATATACACTGTAATCCAACGGCTCTCAACTGGGGGTGATTTTGCTCCCCAAAGGGCTTGCTTTGCAGACAACCTTCAAGGATGCCTTTATTGTTATTAAATTCTGAATCTGATTTTTATTCTCAAACATTTTTAGCGTCCAACTTTAAAAAACAAGTTTTTTCTTAATGGTTTTATTGTTTAGAATTTCCTCTTCTGTTGCTCCTGTATTGACAGCTCGCTCTCTCCTCTCGCCTACAGACCCAGAATTCTTTCATAAGCAGCTACTAATTAGGAATGCCTGTAGCCGCCAGGTGGCCAGGAGGAATTTAATTAATTGGCACTGGCTGAGAAAATACCTCCCTGAAAAAACATAATGTCTACAAAATGAAAAAGAGAAAAACAGAAGTCAACAGATAGACTCTGTGGTACTCTGTGGTACACGGTATTATGTTTCTACATAGGTAATGCCCACTCTCAACATTTCTGTTTTCTCAGAATGAACACTGGTTGACTCTCTGAGTGAAGTGAAACAAGCAGTGAAGCTGGGTAAGGGTAAAGATATCATGGGACAGATGGTGGACAAAAGCCACAAGTACTGTGACCTCAACAGCAGTCACAGAAACAAGGATTTAGCATCTTCACACATTTTCTTCCTTGATGTGTCCTGTGTGCACTTGCATATTTGACCCATTTTCTTCTTTCATTCCCTTTCCCCCTCTCTTACATATAGCGTGTGCTCATGGTGCCACATTTTTCACATTATCCCACCAATTACAGAATATCCAGAGAGGATTTTCACATTCTAGAGAAGGAGCAGGGTCCACCTAGGAATTCTGGTCTTAGAGATGGATGAGTCTTTGATACCACTGGAGAAGTCAGCTAGCACACTTGAGTTGTGCATTGTGGTAGGCAAGAGCTTTTTACAGGGGAGGAGTTGTTAAGGTTGTACGAAGGAAATATGTTTTTTAACCCACATCTGAATATTCCCTCTCTGTTTGGGGTATCCTCTCTCATCAGAGACTAGAATGTTCTCAACATCCCTTGCAGCAGGGGCACAGGCGTGACCCAAGCTCCGTCCCTCAGGTGCTTTTGTGCCAGAATTTGGCACAAAGACCAGTAATGGTAGAGGGAGGAGCCACCCAGAATTAAACGTGATAAGGCTGGCACTATAAGCTGTAGCAAGTCCAGCACAGAACACACTGTCCAGGCCCACCAAAGACTTTTTGGGGTGGTGTCCTCATGGAATCGGTTCTGCAGAATGATTTTTGACCGTTTTGCATGACACTGGTCAACTCCAAGCCTGATTCTCAGAGACTATGTGAGCTACTTTGTACCCCTTAATAAATGTGTTTTCTGCTTTAATTAGCCAACGTTTGCATCTATTGCTTGCAACTATGAACACTGGATGGTGATGATATACGTGGAAACTTGATAAATAACAGGAGTGGTATAATGACTCGGTTTTTTCTTCTTTCCAATTATCTGTTAAAATGCCATAAGAGAAGAAAGAAAAAGTGCAAGTTTCCTTTTTTGTTTGCCCATCTGATTTTTCTTTAAAAAGCTTGGACCCAGGCTATAACCACAGGGAGGAGACCCTCAAAGAAATGTTGCAAAGATTAACCCTTGAAACTTCAAGGCAGCAATCTCAGTTCACTGTCTTGCCATGACCTGAATGCACCAACAGGACCGCTTTGCCCTATAAATGGATGACTCACCACAGATAATCAGGAAAATTACTTCAAGCTATGTCAGCAATTGCCTCTGATAGTTTTCAATGCCTGCCTTCTGTCCCTGCCAGAGTCAATTTCCTAGCTTAAGCACCGAGAGCTAATTGAGAAGATATATTTGGTTTGTTTTTCTATCTACCTTCATTATCTGGAAAAATCTTCAGTATTTCCTGATCTCAATCTCCTCAATCTTTTTGTCCCATCCACTTGAAACCCAGAATACAGCTTTAGATTCATAGAGGCATGCCTTTCCTAAAACCATGAAAACACCCATGACTTTGGTGGTACAAAAAATATTTTAATCGTATTAAATTTTCTTTCCAGTCCTAAAAGCCTTTTGATTTTTTTTTCTACAGGCATACATCATTTTCCTGAGCTTTCCAGTTACTGCATTTTTTACAAATTTAAGTTTTGGTGGCAACCCTGCATCAAGCAAATCTATCAGCGTCATCTTTCCAACAGCAATTGCTCACTTTGCGTCTCTGTGTCACATTTTGGTAATTCTTGCAGTATTTCAAAATTGTTCATTATTACTATATTTGTTATGGGGATCTGTGATTAGTGATCTTTGATGTTCCTATTGCAAAAATATTATGACTCGCTAAAGACTCAGATGATGATTAGCATTTTTAAGCAATATTTTTTAATTAAGGTATGTAATTTTTTTAGACATAGTACTATTGCACACTTAAAAGACTACAGTATAGGGTAAACATTAACTTTTATGTGCACTGGAAACCAAAAACTTCATGGGACTCCCTTTATTTCAATGCTCACTTTATTGTGGTCATCTGGAACTGAACATGCAATATTCCCAAGGTATGCCTGTATTCATTTTTTAAAATTGTTTATTTTCTGTCTCTTCTCAATAGAGCAGGAACTTTTGCTTGTTCAATAATATTTTTCTAGGGCCATAACAGTGAAACTGTGCAAAAATTAAAATTGTATGTTGTTAGGGTGCATGTGGCTATAAAGGGGTGGCATGAGGAAGCTTTGTGGTGATGGAACAGTTCTGTACCTTGACTGTGGTGGTTACACAAATGTACACATGTGATAAAAACAGCACAGAGGGCTTCCCTGGTGGCGCAGTGGTTAAGAATCCGCCTGCCAATGCGGGAGACATGGGTTCGAGCCCTGGTCTGGGAATATACCACATGCCACGGAGCAACTAAGCCCATGCGCCACAACTACTGAGCCCATGTGTCACAACTACTGAAGCCCACGCGCCTAGAGCCCAGTGCTCCGCAACAAGACAAGCCACCGCAGTGAGAAGTCCGCGCACCTCAACGAAGTGTAGCCCCCCCCTCGCCACAACTAGAGAAAGCCCGTGCGCAGCAACAAAGACCGAACGCAGCCAAAAACAAAAAAATAAAAAAAAAAACAGCACAGAACTATTTATACTGTACACACAAATAAGTGAATATAAAACTGGTGAAATCTGAACAAACTCTGTGGATTGTACCAATGTCTGTTTCCTGGCTGTGATACTGTAATATAATTATACAAGATGTTACCATTAGGGAAAACTAGGTGAAGGGTACACAGAAACTCTCTGTACATCTTTTTACAACTTCCTATGAATCTACATTTCAAAAAAATTTTTTTAATAATTGTTGAGCCATTTAATTAATTAAACCCAATTTGCAACTATGTTTTTAAAAACAGGAAAAGGAAGAAAATATTTAAGGTTAAGAGTAGCTTTCTTTGGATCTTGTAATGATGGGAGGTTTATTTTTATCTTTCTACCTATCTGTTTAAATTCTTAATGGAAATATTTCACTTTCGGCTTTAATTTTTGGTCCATACCTTTATTATTCCTTTAGATATTCTTTCAGTCTCCTACCACAGAAGGAGGCCTTTAGATAATCTTTGAAATTTAAAGATATCCACCTTCCCTCACCCACAGCCCCTAAACTGAGCCCCAAATGTGTGCTAAGGTGAAGACCATCCACGGAACATGGTGAACCCCATGGATAATTCTGGAAGCTGTTAACTATACTCTCTTTAGACAGCCTTTTTATACTGTTCTCCTTCCTCTGCCACTGCAGTCATCAATTTGTCTTGTTGGCATTTGAAGCTCACTGAGAGAACAGGTTTGATTTCGTGAGTGTGCCTGAAGGAAATATTTTCTGCTTGCCCCATGCCCTGAAACAGAGAAGTTCTGAGGGCAGGAGAAGCACGGTGCTCCTAATGCCACTGGAGAGCCCACGTCCATGACTAATTCTTTCCATTCCCAGAAGGCAGCTCAGCTTTTTAATTGTACGTAGGTATTTTAATGCAAAACAACCTTCTTCCTTCTCCTGTATGCTCCTTTACCTGAAAGCCCCTTGGTGATAATTTTCAAAACCCTGTTGGAACTCGCCACCTCAGCTGTGCAGGATGTGTCTGACAGCACTTCAGTGAGAAAGCTATGTCAGACTTGATCCTTTAAAAGAAGAAAAATCACATTTTAATAAGATTAAAATATTTTTAAGAGTTTTGTAATTTCTTTGCACCCAGCTTTATGAGTTTCTTAAGCATAGGAGCCCCATGAGCTGTGTCTATAAATCTTGTCGAATCAGAAGTGTCTCCACAGAGAACGCCAGCTCCTCGGGCCTCCAGTGAAGGCCGGCAGGAACAAAAGAGGCTTCTATGGATAATAACTCTCCTTTTTAACTCTCTTTTCCTACTTTTTAAAACTGCAGGCTGTTTATCTGTCTCTTCATCACTCCCCTGACAATGAATCTCCTTCTAAGCACATTCTGAGTGGGAAGAGTAGCACAAAAGAGGGAGATTGTACCTCTAAGAGTTTCAGGAATGTGGCAAATTTCGCTTAACAGGTGTCAAGGATGAGAGGACAGATGGAAAGTTCCGTGGGTGCGGGTGGGGAGGAAGGTAGTCTTTGAGCACTCGTGTGGTAGGAATCTCGGATCTTTGTAAATGTGTGGAACGTAGGAAGGTGTGTCTCTGGGTTAGAGACTGTGAGCCCAAAGTGGGCAAAAGTTTTCTTGACGACTATCTGTTTCTGTTGTACTCCACGTGTGTTACTCTTGCGCCTTATTTCTCATCTCAGAATTTCACAGTCCTGACATATCCCTTTTTTCCCCCTAAGGCATGAAAGCTGAGGTCCAGAGAAGAAAACAGACAGCATCACATAAGGAATTAAGGATGGAGCACAGGCAGGAGTTCCCAAGTTTGCTACCTTCCATCTGCTCTTTCTGCTACATAACTCCTGGAGCCGAGTATATGCACCCCCCGTTTACACATGTTGGAGGGACTGGAGATGGCAATCCGCCACGCAGCACTAATACATGTGGCATCCAGACCCGGGTGCAGTCTCCACTCACGATGGCAGATGTGGACGCAGCTCTCCTCTCCCGTCTACTTTTGCCATTTCACTTTCTTCCTATCCTCCTGTCAAGTCCTTCTCCTCTTTTGAAAATCAAAATTGCATTTTACATATGATTCCCTAACAACCTATTTAGACAAATAATTCTGACACATATATTTTGTTTTTATATAGAATAAAAGGATTTATCTAGTCTTCCTTATAAAGGGTTGTATAAATTGAAGAAATATACTTTCTGCACATTAATTTGTATGTTCAAAGTGAAACCAACGGTACAATGTTCCTACATATGAACTGTTCTAGACTGAAGCAGACTAGAGATAATGACAAATGCAACACCTGTTGCCATTTTACATATTCCTTTGTCTTTTATGTTTCTAATAAAATGATAGTTGGTTTTCTCTACATTTTAAAGTATCCAATATCAAAAGAAACTACTGTCTTCTAGGCAGAGGAGTGAATCATGATGGAGTCACTATTGCCTGGGCATATGTAAATTTAACCATCTGAAATATAGGCCTTAATCGTCTTGCCATCTTTGTTGAGTTTTTCACATAGAAAATAACACAAGCAGTTGAATTTTACATTTAATTTGGAAGCCTAATTGTAGTTAAATTTTCTTCAGAGATATTGCTCTGAAATTCAACTTTCAATAAAAAGTCTAATTGAAATGAAGTGTTTGTATATAGAATAACACTTAAGGTGTGGAGTATAAATTGATCATAAATGAAGCAAGTGTTCATAACAAGAAAAACTCACAAACTCCCATATTTTCTTGTAAAGCAACAGCCAAGTGCTTTATAGGACCTAATACAGGTAGATTTGCACAGATAGAGATGCATTTCATTTTGTCATCAAGATGCATGCAAAACCATTTCCAGCCACAGATTCTAGGTAATTCCATTTAGAAGCATAGGTAGTGCCAAATCCTTCAGAGGAGATAATGGAATCTCCAAAGGTCAGGGAGGTTGTGTGATCAATAATGAATTGGGCCAGTCTCTGATCCAAATGCCCGACATCTATTTAACAAAATCATCCAAATGACTATTAAGACACTTTGTTTAACTTCAGTACTAAAGTGAAATCCCTACAGGAGAGTAAAGTCTGTGATCTCATGCCCATCCAGTCTTCATGAATAACAAAATTTGAGATGTCCTTTCCACCTGAATCCTCCCCCGGCCAAGGTGGGGTTTGCTGCATCTCAGTCCTCTCTGCCTTTAGAAGCAAAGAGCCACCATCAGTTCAACCTGTCACCTTGTCCATCATACTCTGAGACTTAAGCTTGGGTCTAAGGTGCAGTCTCAGCCGTTCCATCTTGAGTCTCATATTTCTTCCTGGCTTTGCTTTCCTCCTCTTCCATTTCAATTATACATCAGTAAAAAGAACCCCAAATGGCTCTGAGCCTGGTTATGCCAGTGAGTCAGTCAGTTGTGTTTTACTCTAAATGCCTCCTGTCTGTGCCTTAGCTGAACCAGGTCACATTTTTAGGGACTTTATTATTGCCTTACAGAAAACTCTGTATAACCTCATTGCATAATTAGAATTTTTTGCCCATTGCCTGACAGACAGTCAGAAATCTGGTATACATTTTCTCAGTCCTCTCTATTTTAGAGATCTGTATTCTGACTTACATACGATCTCATTTCTTTAGCATTTCTTCTTATCTCAGAACACTTCTGTGGAGAGTGGGAATCCTGAAATTTTGCTGGATTGTGACTTTGTTTCTGGGATCTTTGAGTAAAGCGTACTCACAGAATTGTAGATCTTAGCACTGGGGCCTTCAGAGATGATGTGGTCCTGCTCCTGACTTCAGGTAAGATTTCACTAGCCTCACCTGAAGCCAAGACAGCTCAAGAGACCTGCCTAGGGTCTCATAGAACAGATGGGGGATCAAAGGCAGAAGGAAATTAGGATTTACCCAATAATATTAGGACATTTAGGGGACTTGTCTGGTGGCACAGTGGTTAAGAATCCGTCTGCCAATGCAGGGGACATGGGTTCGAGCCCTGGCCCAGAAAGATCTCACATGCCAAGGAGCAACTAAGCCCGTGCACCACAACTACTGAGCCTGTGCTCTAGAGCTTGTAAGCTCTACTTGAAGCCCGCGCACCTAGAGCCCGTGCTCTGCAACAAAAAGTAGCCCCTGCTCGCCGCACAACTAGAGAAAGCCCGAGCACAGCAACGAAGACCCGAACACAGCCAAAACTAAATAAATAAAAATTTAAAAAAAATTAGGACACATGGGCTTCCCTGGTGGCACAGTGGTTGAGAACCCGCCTGCCGCCGCTGCAGGGAACACGGGTTCGCGCCCCGGTCCGGGAGGATCCTACATGCCGCGGAGCGGCTAGGCCCGTGAGCCATGGCCGCTGAGCCTGCGTGTCCGGAGCCTGTGCTCTGCAGCGGGAGAGGCCACAACAGTGAGAGGCCCGCGTACCGCCAAAAAAAAAAAAAAAAAAAATTAGGACACTTGGTCACTTCCATTGTATGCAAGTGTCTGTGGTTCTTGGTGTCAAACCCTCAACTTCCTAAGAACCAAGGGCATTTCTATACAAAAACTATGCTTGTTCACTGCTGTCCCCAAAGGCCAGTTACAATTAGATGCTTCCTCCAGACTTAGCTATAAAAGGAACAATAATTATGATAATAACAGGTTAATGCCATTTTTCGATTTTCCTACTGGTTTTCTTTCTAGTTCTGAGAATTGCAAAATGACAGCGAGTGATGTATTTCAAGCTGGAAAAGTGACAAAGGAAGAGGGAACAGAAACAAATCCTCACCAGGAAATAAAAGACAAGTAAAGGACAAAGTGAGCTTCGGTGCCTCTCGGGACAAATCCCCGCTCGGGGCACAAGACCCGGCCCGAGGGAGCGAGCTGGAGGGCAAGGGTGCGGGAAAGAGTGACCTTCATTTTCAATCCAGCTGGGCTGCTGGGAGACAGAAGCAAAACCTCCGCCGCAGAGCAGCAGCAGGAACAGGACACATTAGACAGAGAACATATCACTGTGTGCTTGGAATTTCCACTCGCTGCATTCTCCTACCAGGCGCCCAGCAACACGGCAAACAAAAGACTGGCCTGCTCACGGGTAAGCGTGCTCGGCACCGGCACCCGCTCCTCCCGAGAAAACCGAGGTCTGACTCCAGAGCCCCACACCATGAGCTCGTTTGGACAGAGCCTCTCTGGGGAGGCAGAGGCGGCGGCTACATCCCCCATCACACCTCACTGCACAGCGTCACAAGTGTCCCCTTGAAGTATCTGGGCCGTTTTTAACCAATGTTCTGCCCCAGAAGCGTCACCAGGTTAAGCTCATTTACTATTTCCTGGCAATAACAATAAAATCTGGGTAATAAAATGAAGCCTCACCTTTTTTTTTTCCTTTGTGCTTAGTCGGGTTTCACTTGCTCACAGGGGTCTACCTGCTGAGGCCTCGCACCCGGCTCTTCCGACCGGAGTTCCTAGCGCAGAACGACTGCCGCCGGCACCTCGCCTCCGGCGAGCGTGTGCAGAAGTGAGGCGAACGACACTGCATCCAAGATGGCGACCGGGGCCCGTGTGCGGAGAGGCTGCACGTGACGGTGTCATCCAAGATGGCGGCAGCGGGCGTGTGCAGAGATTGCTGTGCCTGGCACTGTCATCTGCAGTCGTGAGCAGCAGATATATCAACCGCAAATCTGATTTTAAGCTAGTAACTCTTCCTAACGTCCCCATACACTAGTTTATATTTCAAAATATGCCTCTCTCTCGTTTTAGGCTCTACATGTGTTGGACTCCGGGAAGGAGAGAAAGTAGAGAAAAGCCCATTAGGCAACACATGTTTCAAACTATACCAAAACGGATTTCAGTCAACATGTGGAAATACTACATAATGTTTAGAAAAGAAGATATTCAGTCCATTGGAAGTCCAGATGGATACATTTATGTTGAGCTGAAATATATCAAACATTTCTAGAGGATAATTTGGCAGTATGTATCAAAAATCTTCTAAAGGCTATGTCTTTGGGCTCATTACTTCTGCTTCAAGGAATCCATCCTATAATCAGAATGCAGATCAAGATGTAAGTAAAACAGATGTTTTTAACCAGACGCTTTTGACTAGCAAATTTCTGGAATAACCTAATTTCAAAATGGAAAATAATTAAGTATAATTTCAGTAAATGAGTTGAACTGTTATACAGCTATTAAAAGAATATGTTTAAAGAATATTTAATGACATGGTAAAATGTCCAAAATATAAATCATGGCGAAAAGAATACAACATAGAACTGTACACAATACACACGATAATTTCAAGTTTATAAATATCTGAATATACATAAATCTAAGATAGATACCTATATAGATATAGATAAATTAAAATTGATTAGAATGTTAACCACAATTATCTCTAATATTGGGAATGCATATATAGGTGACAAATATTTTTGTTCTCTGATTTTTGGTATTGTCCCAATTTTCTGTAATGAACATGTGGTAGTTTTATAATTATGAAAAATATGTTATTTTAGTATTTTATAAATAAACCAAAATATTGACAAAGCTTTATTCATGTCTAGATTCTATAAAGTTAACATAGCTTTGGTAGTAAACCTGGCAAAGTTAGAACAAGAAAACAAACCCATAGACCAATTTGTCCCCAGTTGGTATTCCACAGTACTCTGTCCCTAGATATCCCAGAAAAAAAGAGTTTCATTTCTAAATAAATATAAATAGCTTAATAAATGTATAACAGCTTAATGAAAACAGAATTTACTATAACCAAGTACATACATTCCTCCAATGTAAGAAGTTAAAATCTAGAAATCTACTGGATCACTAAGAAAGAAAAGAGAAAAAGTTCAATAAGATGCTTCACCCATTCCAGATTTTATATATTTGGGTACACTAAGAAATAAAAAGATATTTCCTTAACCTGATAAATATTATATCAATTTTAAATCAATAACTAATATCATTCTTGATAGTTTCTTTAAAAAAAAAATCAGTAGCATTCCTTCAGACTAGCAATGACCAGTCAGAAAATGTAATGAAAACACACACACACACACACACACACACACACTATTTTAGTTGGGAAAAAAGCAGGATATAAATAGGATTTATACCCTGAAGCCAAACCCTCACATAATCACATTGTTTGCATACCCAGGTTTGGGTTTGACCTCTTCAGCCCTGCTGCACCTGCCATTGGAAGTGCATCAGTCACATTGGTAGGTTGCACCATTTCTAAGGGATGTTTTTTAGTTAATCCACATGGGTATCTAACTTAGTGAGGATGTTAATTTTTCTATCCATAAGCAAATCGAAACATAGAGGTTTGGGGCTTTGTTTTGTTTTGGGCAAGAGCAGAGATTGAGGGCAGAGGATACCTTCTAGATAAAGAGGGTCACTATGAACATGGATTGACCATTACTAGACCAGACATGGAGACCCTAGAGTGTGATGGGTTCGGGGAAGAACTTGCAGTTAACTTAAGGGTTGTGGGTGGGTTGAGAAAACAGGCTTCCCTTACATCCAAGGGTCTGTTTGAGTCTCCTGCCTTTCAGAACACACAAGTCTAGGTCAGCTTCCAGCCCCTCTGGGACTTGCTGACCTAGTATTCAGGCCCTGGTTTAAAGGGATGAGGGTAGAGCAGCTGGCTAGCTCAAGATGAATGGATGGGTTGGGAGGCTTCCCCTGCCCCAAGCTCTGCTGAGGCAGACCCCTAGTGTCTTCAGGATCTGAGAGCTTTCTCCAGTAATGGCCAGCCTAAATCTGACTTGCCCAGGGTCACATGCCTAAAATCAAGGCCCTGAATCTGAGGGAATGGGGGCCTGGGAAGAAGCTAGCTAGAGGAAAATGAGTGGATTTGGAGGCTCCCATGCCCCCAGGCTCTGGTAGTGCCATCATCAGTAACTTCTATAAGCCGAGGAATGTCAGAGAGTGCTTCCCCAAGAGTGTCCCAGCCTGAGCCTGGACCAAAAAAAGTGTCAAGACTTTTTTTGTTGTTTTTGGATCTTGCTTTAAAACAGATTGTTTTTCTTCCCTTAGAAGGATGTTAGGTTATTTTTTTTTCTTTCTTCAAAACACCTTATTTGAATTTCTAAATGAGATTTAAAGAGAGACAGACAGACAGAGAGCAAGAGAAAGAGACTGCAGATTTAGGGTAGAGAGACTATTTATTTGAGAGACTAGGAGAAAAATGACCCATAAAACTTTTTTAAGTTAATGTAAAAAGTGTGATCACTTGAGAATTCTATAAAATAAAATAGATGAAATCTTTCCAGAAACGTGTTGCTTAGCATAAATGCTTACTTCTGTTAGACGGCAGCTGTAGGAATTTCCAAGTAAAGATGGCAGAAGGAGGCCAGATCACAAAATTCCCTTCCATCAATATGTAATGAAATTAATTTAAAGAAAGGTGTAAGAGCTCAAAAGAAATATTTCTTATCATACAGCAAAGAAGGAATGGGGGCACAACCTCATTTCATAAACTTCTGAAAGTGAGTATAATTTAATAATAAATGCATGGGCCTTGCTATATACCAGGCTCTCTTCTAGCCATGTCTTATATAAAAATGGGTATTTGAAGCCAGCTTCCAGATCCTGCCTCTACAAAAAATTAGATTTTGGTTCATCCTAGAATAATGTTTAAACACTACCCTCACTCATGTTGCTAACAGCCCCAGCAGAGGCTGAGAAATTGTACTGAGGGAAGAAGGTGAGCGTATAAAATGCTAAGAATTCTCACTGCTATCATCCAGTCCTGAGACAGTGGAATGACATGGTGAATAGCCCTGGAAAAAGTCAGAGTACAATCTTTCAGGTGTAGAAACTTCTCTCTACCTCCATCATGGTCTTGGCAGAGAACCGGGAAACCTGCAGCACTCATGGTTTCCCAGGGTTCAAAAGTATCATGCCATGAGTAGAGGACACACCCAGCCCAGTGGAGAAAACCCTGGTGCAGAACACTTAACATTATTTCAGATGTTCCTGTTGTAGAGAAACATTTACCTGAGCAATTCTTCATCTTCTTTGTTTAATTCAAGTTAGCTTAAAAGTAATACTGTCATGGAATGAACGTGTCCCCCAGAATTCATATGTTGAAATCTTAAACGCTAATGTGATGGAGGTCATTAGGTCATGAGGTTGAAGCCCTCAAGAATGGGATCAGTGCCCTAGCAAGTGGATGAAGAAATCTGAGCTCTCTTTCTCTGCCATGTGAGAACATCAAGAAGACACCATCTATGAACCAGTAAGAGGGTTCTTGCCCGACACCAAATCTGCTGGCAACTTGATCTTGGATTTCCCAGCCTCCAGTACTGTGAGAAATAAATATTTCTTGTGTAATTCACCCAGTCTATATTTTTGTTGTAACAGCCCAAACTATCTAAGACAGATACCTTTTAAATTAAATAGTATGTACAGTATGATCCTCTTTATGTTTTTCCTTTTCTCCCCATCTATTTATGCATTGTATTGCTTTCATAAAAATGAGGAAGTCATTATCCTAAAAAAAAAGAGATAGCACTTAACCTTTCTTTTTAAAAAAATTCTCCAGCTTAATCAGTCTTCCTCCAGTTTCCTCCTGTCCTCCCACTGTTCCTAATTTGATTATATTTATTTCTCAGTGAAGTTCCTACTTAAGACTGAGCAAACTTGATTTCCAAACACAAAATATTCCAAGCTTGAGCTTTAAAAATTTTCTTCTTTGTGTTGGTGTTTGTAATAATTCCATTTTAAACATCTATTTTAGTCCCTATAAAAGTCCACAGGGAGGGACGTATGAGGAGATGAGGAAAAAACCATAAAGACTCTCCTGTAGCAGATTCCCTTGGGGTTTTATCCCAGACTAGGGTGAAGGGTTAACAATCAGTGTACTGAGATCTCCCCCTTCCACACTGGAAGTCCGTTTGCTGCACAACATAGATCTCTAATGGGTGGTGAGGAGAAAAAAAGCACGAGGAACCACGTGGAGTAAGGCCTGTCCTGAGTTCACCCTTTGCTTCTGTGAATAAAGAGGAGCCCCTGCGAGGGGCTTGTATTCAGGAGTTAACAGGAGTGACCAGCAGCAGAGCCATGTAGAGGCTGGGAGCAGTGCGGGGGGCACGGGGGGTGTACATAGTGCTGGTCAGCAAGTTCCAAGTGAATAACCCAGGAGAAGGTGGGGGCCGTGTTAGAGTTCTCCAGAGAAACAGAACCAACAGAATAGATGGATGAATAGATAGATAGATAGACAGGGAGAGATTTATTGATATTATCAGGAATTGGCTCCCACAATTATGGAGGCTGGCAAGTCTCAAAATCTGCAGGGACTGTCTGCAAGCTGCAGGCCCAGGAAAGCAGATGGTGTAACTCCAGTCTGAAGGTCAACAGGCACAACACTCAGGAAGAACCCATGGTTCAGCTGGAGTTTGCAGGCAGGACAAAAGGCCACGTCCTAGTTTGAAGGCAGGAAGAATTCCCTCTTACTCAGGGGAGGGTCAGCCTTTGTGTTCATAGCACGACCTCTGCTCCCTTCTCCCATACCTCCTTTCCTCGAAACCCCGGCATGTCATGAGTCCCCTCACTTCCCTGCAAAGTCTGATCTCCCTCAGAGCTACCCTACCAGGCCTGACCTGGGATTGGAGGGCAGACAATGGAGTTGACTTCTCAGAGGTTTCCAGAAGTGAGCAACCCGGCAACCCAGGCACAGAGGGGTAGTTTCTGACCACAAAGTCCTTTGAAGGTGAAGGGAAAAGCCAATGTTTGTGCAGTTGAGTGGGGTATCCCTGGGGGACCGGGTGGATGCATATGGGTGTCGAGGGATTGCAGACTGAGTGTTGCTGAAAGACCCGGGTTCCTTGGCCTTGAGCTCTCTCTCTCGTTCTCTCCGCCAAGACAGCTGCGTTTCTCTCTTGCCATATCCCTCCTCCTCTCAAAAACTGACAGTCAGAAGGCAAGCACATGCCTGCCCGCCCACACTCTCTTCCCAGACAGCAGTAGAGCCCACCATTTTCAGCTGGGGTTGTTTTTGCTGTGCAACTGGTCACAGAGTTCCAGAGCTAAAACATCTCCTCCAGTTTCCACCTTTATCAAAAAAGGAATACTGAAACACAGGCAGCAGAAAGGGTGAGCACAGGTGGACATGCAGCATGCCCTCGACATTCAGATGTCTAATTAGGCTCCAGTGGTTTCAGTACAAAATCCCTGAGGCCAAGATCACCGGCCCAGTCCTTTAGGTCCTTTAGGCTTTGCTGTGTGTGTGTGTGTGTGTGTGTGTGAGAGAGAGAGAGAGAGAGAGAGAGTGTGTGTGTGTGTGTGTGTGTGTGTGTGTGTGTGTGTGTGTGTGTGTGTGTGTTGGGGGCTGGCAGGAGACAAGGCCAGTGCAGCCTGTGAACCTCCTCCAGCCTGCAAACACAAGCAGACTACATGGACTTCAGCCAGCAAATTCCCTGCCAGTGGGGACAGCTCCTCTCCTCCCCCTGCTGCCTCCCCCCACCCCCGGGCCCCTCGCCCCTCCTCCTCTGACGTCACCGACATGCTTTTTGCAGACTGGCTCTGGGCCTGGGGAGGAGAGTCTGGCCTTGGGGCGGGCCTGGAGAAGAAAGGAGGGAGAGAGGAGACCACGAAGACTGGGAACTTGCCTGACAGCCCCTGGGAGTTTAGAACGTCCTTCTCACACATGTCACATGTGTGTCAACAACTCTTAGAAGCAGCAGACTTTCAGCAGCAGTAGAACAATGCACGTGCTCTGGTGAGAAGATGTTCTACCCACAACACTTCCTACCTGTAAAAAACTAAATTATCTGGGGGACAAAGATGAACAATGTAAAAGGGACAAGAGGAACAGAAAGACCGAAGGAAATGAGCATAAAAAGGGCAGTAGATTTAGAACTGAGGGAGGCCTGCTGGGTACAGGACACAAAGGAACTAACAGGTCAAACTCACCCAGAAACAAATGAAAGAGGAGAAGCAGAGAATGGGATGTGATGACAGAAACAGAGATCCAAGGGATGAGACTGTTGGCTTTGCAGATGGAACAAGGGGCCCAAGCCAAAGAATTCGGGCAGCCTCTTGAAGCCGGAAAAGGCAAGGAAATGGATTCTCCCCTAGAGCCTCCAGAAGGAACTGGGAGCCCTGCCTACACCCTGATGTACCCCGTGAGATGCTCACTCGCTGGACTTCTGACCCACAGAGCTGCAGGACAGCAAATGTGATGTTTCAAGGCACCAAGTTCGTGGTCCTTTGTTAGGGCACCCACAGAAAGGAATGCACTCCCCAGCTGGTAAGCAGAAGATGTGGCAGTGGCTTCAGGGTCCAGGCTTTCAACAGCTACACCTTTCTGTCTCTCCCTCATGCCCAATATCTGTCACCTATTTGTTGGTCAGCAAAAAATTTTAACACCTTCCTGTTTTATTTGGTTTACAGAACAATACATGTGATATTTTTTAAAAATTCAGTGGTTATGAAGTATCAATAGCCAACTTCTTCATTCTTAGCCCTTCGCCCTATATAAGCACCGTGAGATTGTCTTCTCTTATATAAGCATGTAACCATACCCTCCATTTTAAGGCAACTTCATTCTTTTAATTCAAAATATGTCTAGGACCCATAGACTTAACTCGTCCTTGGAAATAATTGTGCATTATACTATATGAAAATATATTATTATTTTCAACCGTTCACTTGTTCACAGTCTGACGGATTTCGTTTTCGACAAATGGCCCTCCTGCACTCCCAGCGCAGGGGCTGGGGTCTGCATCCTGGATTTAAGGCGGATTTAAGGCTGCATCTTCGTGCAAAAACTGACACAAAGCGGGGCCTCTGCAATTGGGGCGGCCGGCCAGGCTCCGCCCCCACCAGCGCGGCCACCAGTCAGATCCCGGAACCGCCCCCCTCTTAGCCACCCCCAACCCCCGTCCTTTCTACGTCCCAGTCCTCAGTCAGCCGCCCAGTCCCTTTTCGCCTGAGGAGCTCCTGCCCCTTGGGAACGGCCGCCGCCCCCGCCTAGCTGGTGTTCTTTGCCCCCAACCCGCGCTGCAGGGAATAGCGGGGCTAAGGGTGAGTGTGGGCCCGCGATGGGTTCTGGACAGGAGAGGCCTGGCGATGACACAGGCCACGGTCCGCAGCGCGGGTGGCCGGGCGGGGAGACGGGCGACGTGGGCGATGCGGATGCCCGGGACGTGCGTTTGTGTGGGGTCCGGGAGGCGTGAGGGCTGCCGTGGGGCCTCTGCGGTACCCAAGGGGAGGCAGCAGGTGAGTGCCACAGAGGATGGCTTGCTGTTTATTTCTCGGCTCCTTGTCTGGTGTCTCCCTGCAGCTCCATCTCTGTTCCCTTCTTGCTTCGTTGTTACTCACCCTTGCTGGTCTGGAGGCGCGGGACCCCCTGTTTTCTGGTGCTTTTTTGTGCTCCGCTGGGAGCCGTCGAGATTTCAGCTGAAAGCAACCGTGGAGGCGATGTCATTTCACCTCCCAGGGACTTGCTCTTGAATTCTTTGCGGGTGGCTTGCTTCTGCAGAGCGCGCAAGGTGAAAGTGCTTTCCTCCCCAAGTGCTCTACGCGCCCTCAGGCTCTGAGTGTGTCTGCGGTGGGGGAGGGAGGGGCAAGGTGCGGGAGAGTGGGTGCGGGGCGTCGGGCGGACTCTTCAGAATGCAGTGCCTTTGGCCTGAGGCAGTCAGGGTTGGATTGAACGGTTCCCAGGTAAACAGACCCGAGCTGGCCACTGACTTGGCTCAACCTGAAATGGAGGGAGCAGGCCTTATGTATAGGAGAAAAAAATTTACGAATCAGTTAATCATGGAAACTTCTTGGAGGACGTGCAGGTCTAACTAGACATAAAGGACAGAACGTATGGCTAGCTGACCATCCATCCATCCATCCATCCTTCTGTACCCCAAAATATTTATTTGTGAATTGACTTCACTGCAGTACTTTGCTTTCTTTTTTTCTTTGGTTTGATTTTTTTTAATTTATTAATAAAAGTTATATACGCTAACAAAGTGAGTGCCTGACCATCTCCTAGGTCAAGAAATAGGACATAGCAGTACCCTAGAAGCCCATTTGTATCATCCTAGGTCATGCTCATCCTTCTCCCTTCCCTGAGAGATAACATCTATCCTGATTTTTTGTATTAATCATGCCTTTGCTTTCCTTTATAATTTTACCATTTGTGTGTATATTCCAAAAACATATATATGTGTTGGCTTTCCCTATTTTTTACTTTAGTATTAATGGCATTGCACCATACGTATTCTTAAGTTTTTGAAGTTCACGCCAGTTGATGATTCCTTCATTTTCACTGTTTATGGCTTGAGTCTACTATAATTCATTCATTCTACATTTGTTAGTTGTTGCTCCTTTGGGGTTTATATTAGTTATCTATTGCTGTGTAACAAATTACCCCAACACTTAGCAGCTTAAAACAAAACAAACAAACAAAAAGCATATTATCTCACAGTTTCAGTGGGTCAAGAATCCAGAAGGAGCTTTGCTGGGAGCTGACCCAGTGTCTTTCTCAGGCGCTAAGCAAGGTATTGGCTAGGGCTACAATCATTTCAAGGCTGGGTGGAGGGAACCCCTTTCAGGCTCACTCACATGACTGTTGGCAGGCCTCTTGGCCTCACTGGCTTTGGTTGGCCTCACTTCTTTGCCACATGGGCCTCTGTATAAGATCAGCATGGCAGCTTGCTTCCACCAGAGTGAAGGCTTCCAGAGACAGAGAAAGACGAAAGCCAGAGACTTTTTGTAACTTAATCTCAAAAGTGACATCCCATCATTTTTGCCATCTTCTGTTCATTAGAAGTGAGTCACTAGTTCCAGTCCACACTCAAAGGAAGGGGGTTAAACAAGACCATGAATATCTAGAGGCAGCGATTATTGGGGGCCATTTTAAAGGCTGCCTACTACCCGGGATATTAACAAATAATGTCCTCTAACTATCTTGTACATGCCTTCTGGTTCACGTGCACCCATTCACTCTGGTTCCTTGGAGTGTACACCTAGGTGTAGAATACTGGGTTTTAAGATTTGTGTATGTTCAACTTTCTTAGGTTATTGCTAAACTGTTTCCAAAGTGTTGAGCCAGTTTGCACTCTCTCCAGCAACAGATGAGAGTTCCTGTTTTTACATATACCTGTCACAATTTGGTATTATCAAACTTCATTTTTAGCCAGTCGAGCAGGCACGAAATAGCATTCAGTTTTGATTCTGATTAACATTTCTCTGATAACTAATGAAACTGACCATATTTTCATATAACGATGAGCTATTTTCCTTTCTGTCTGAGAAATTCTGCTTCCTCTCTTTCATTCATTTTCAGGTTGGGTTGTTTGTATTTTTCGTATTGTCTATTGGAATGCTTTCTTTACATAACCTGGATGCTAGTCAATCCCTAGTTAACCACATATGCTGCAAATATCTGCTTTCACTTCGGTGCTTAGCTTTTCTTTCTCCATATGTCTGCCTGTCTCTGCCGATGAATTAAGTTCTGAATTTTAATTTCACTTTTACTATACTTTCCTCTAAAAGTTTTTAAAGTTTTGTATTTGGCAATGTCTTAATCCACCTGGAAGTTTCTTGTTATACTATTTACTCCATATGAATAATCAACTGTCCTAGCACCAGTGATCTGCATGAATCAAGTTTTTCATATGTGGATGAATTTGTTTTAAGCTCCCTACTCTCTCTGATTATCTATTTGTCTAACTCTACATCAATACAAAATTGTTTTTAACTACTATAGTTTTATAATAAGTCTTTAAATCTGGTAGGAAAGATTCTCCCACCTCTTCATTCTAATTCAAGAGTTTTTTTAGCAATTCTTGGACCTTTGATCTTCCATATAAATATTTAAATAAACTTGTCAAATTCTTCAAAACAGGAAACAAACAAGCAAAGAAACAAACTTGCTGGAATTTTTATTGATACTGAATTAATTCTATGTATCAATTTTGGGAGAAATGTTCTCTTCAAGGTGAATTTTTCCATCTGTGAACTTGGTATATAATGCCATTTATTTAGCTTACCAGTAATATTTTTTAATGTTTTGTAATGTTTCATAGTATCTTTCATTGTTTTCCTTTTGCTCGTTTCTGTTGACTTTATTTCTAAGTACATTATATTCTTATTGCTAGTAAATGTTTTCTTTTATAAAAATTATATTTTGTAGCTTATTGTTTGTTGCTGGTGTATAGAAATCCAATTGTCTTTTATATATTGATTATATATCAAACTTGATAAGCTCCATTAATAATTCTAAATTACCTATAGAGTCAGATTTGCTAAAAAGCCAGTTATATCATCTGAAAATAATGACAGTGTTGTTTCTCCCTTTCTAATCTTTACACTTTTAATTTCTTTTTCCTGTCTTACTGCATTGGCTAGGAACCCCAGCATAATGTTAAATAAAAGTAGGGAGGGGTGTCTTGTTTTATCCTTAAGATAATAAAGAAAAAGATTTCACTATATCAACTTTAAATATTGCATTCATGATGGTTATTTTGTAAATGCTTTGTCCCATGATAAGAAAATTCAGTTCTTCTTTTGGTAAGCACTTTTATTATGAGTAAATGTTTCATTGAATGCTTCTCCTATAGCTATTGATTTTCTCACATGATTTTTTTCTTTAAGTATGTTAATGTGGTGAAGTTTAGTTTATTCAAAGTAATATTAAATCAACTTTACATTCCTGGAATAAACTCTCTAAAATATCTAATAACTTTTAGATATAGATATAAGGATAAGCATTAAATATTTGTATCTATATATGTGAATTAAGATTGGCCTGTAAATATTCTTTATGGTACTAACCTTATCTGTCGTTAATATCATTTCATAAAATAAGATGAGTAGTATTCTCACGTTGCTATTCTCTGGAAGAATTTGTGCAAGATTGGAATTATCTGGTCAAATATTACTTTAAATCACCAGCACAACACTCAGGGTTTAGAGTTTAGTTTGTCAGAGGATATTAAACCTGTTGGTCCAATTATTTTAAAGATTATAGGACTATTTAGGTTTTCTTAAGGAATCAGTTTTCATAAATTTCATTTTCCAAGATATTTAACCAAAATTAATGGAACAAACTTGTTCACAATATTCTCTCATTATCTGTTTAAATATTTTCTATTATTATGACCCCCTTTTCATTACTAATGTGTGTATATTTTCTTTCTCTTTTTGGCTTGATTAATTTTGCCAGAACTTGGACTACTTTGTTAACTCTTTCACACACACACACACACACACACACACACACACAAACTGTTTGTTTTCTTCATTATTATTTATTTTATTACTTCTTTCTGCTTTCTTAGAGTTTTTCTGTTATTTCTTTTCTAAGCTCTTAAGGTATATGTTTAACTCATTAATTTTGAGCTATCATTCTTACATAAGCTCTTCAGGCTATACATTTGTGTCACTGCTCTTTAGCTTTATCTCACAAGATTTGATATGAATATTTTGCTATCATACTTTAAATATTTATCATTTCTATTATGGTTTCTTGTTTGAGCCATGAAATTTTAAGAAATGTGTATTTGAATTTCCAGTCACTCCATAAAGAATATTTTATTATATTCTAGTAAATGTTGCCTAGCTAATTTATAATTAATTCAGAGAATTATGATACTAATTCCTTTGGATTATTGAATGTAGCTTTACATCCTAGCACATTGTCAGTTTTGTGTGCTTGAAAATAATGTGTAGTCTCTAATTATATAATGTCCTGTATATACCTTTAAAACAAGTGTGTTAATTATGAAATCCAGAGCTGCCATATCTTCACCAATTTTTATCAGCTTAAATTATCAATACAAAAATAGATACATTAAAATCTCTCACTATGATGGTGAATTTTGAAATTTCTCATTGTAGATCTGTTTATTTTTACTTTATATATTTTGAGGCAATGCTATTAGGGAATTGGAATAAATTGAAAATTTTATCATAATGTAGGGATATAAAATATTATGGCTAAAATAAAATATTAATGCTTTTGTTTTGAATTCTTAATGTGTTCATATATCATCAAATCAAGAGTTTCTTGATTGGTGTTTACCTCATTTATCATTCTTTCATCCTTTCACTTTAAATCTTTCTAAATCTGTGTTTTAAATATATATGTTGAATTTTGTCAAAAGCTTTTCTGCATCTATTGAGATGATTATATGGTTTTTATTTTTCAATTAGTTAATGTGGTGTATCACACTGATTGATTTGTGGATATTGAAAAATCATTGCATCCCTGGGATAAATCCCACTTGATCATGGTGTATTATCCTTTTAATGTATTCTTGGATTTGATCTGCTAGTATTTTGTTGAGGATTTTTACATCTATGTTCATCAGTGATATTGGCCTGTAATTTTCTTTTTTTGTGGCACCTTTGTCTGGTTTTGGTATCAGGGTAATGGTGGCCTCATAGAATGAGTTTAGGAGTGTTCCTTCCTCTGCAATTTTTTGGAAGAGTTTCAGAAGCATAGGTGTTAACAATTCTTTAAATGTTTGACAGAATTTGCCAAAAGCTTTTGACAAAATTCAACACCAATTTATGATGAAAACTCTCCAGAAAGTGGGCATAGAGGGAACATACCTCAACATAATAAAGCCCATATATGACAAACCTACAGTCAACATCATACTCAGTGGTGAAAAGCTGAAAGCATTTCCTCTAAGATCAGAAACCAGGCAAGGATGTCCACTCTCACCACTTTTACTCAACATAGTTTAGGAAGTCCTAGCCACAGCAGTCAGAGAAGAAAAAGAAATAAAAAGGAATCCAAATTGGAAAAGAAGAAGTAAAACTGTCACTGTTTGCAGATGACATGATACTGTACCTAGAAAATCCTAAAGAAGTTACCAGAAAACTACTAGAGCTCATCAATGAATTTGGTAATGTTGCAGGATACAAAATTAATATACAGAAATGTGTTGCATTTCTATACACTAACAATGAAAGGCCAGAAAGAGAAATTAAAGAAACAATCCCATTTACCATCTCATCAAAAAGAATAAAATACCTAGGGATAAACCTACCTAAGGATGCAAGAGACCTGTACTCTAAAAACTATAAGACCCTGATGAAAGAAATTGAAGCTAACACAAACAGATGAAAAGATATACCATGTTCTTGGATTGGAAGAATCAATATTGTCAAAATGACTGTACTACCCAAGGCAATCTACAGATTCAATGCAATCCCTATCAAATTACCAATGGCATTTTTCACAGAACTAGAACAAAAATATTTTAATTTGAATGGAAACACAAAAGACCCTACATAGCCAAAGCAATCTTAAGAAAGAAAAACAGAGCTGGAAGAATCAGGCTCCCTGACTTCAGGCTACAATACAAAGCTACAGTCATCAAAACAGTGTGGTACTTTCACAAAAACAGAAATATAGATCAATGGAACAGGATAGAAAGCCCAGAAATAAGCCCATGCATCTATGGTCAATTAATCTATGACAAAGGAAGGAAGACTATACAATGGAAAAAAGACAGTCCCTTCAATAAATGGTGCTGGGAAAACTGGACAGCTAAATGTGAAAGAATGAAATTAGAAAATTCTCTAAGACCATACACAAAAATAAACTCAAAATGGATTAAAGACCTAATTTAAGAGCAGGTACTATAAAACTCTTAGTGGAAAATGTAGGCATAACACTCTCTGACATAAATCACAGATCTTCTTCAATCTGTCTCCTAGAGTAATGGAAATAAAAACAAAAACAAGCAAATGGGACCTAATAAAACTCGAAAGCTTTTACACAGCAAAGGAAACCATAAACAAAATGAAAAGACAGTCCACAGAATGGGAGAAGATATTTGCAAATGCTGCTACCGACAAGAGATTAATCTCCAAAATTTACAAACAGCTCACACAGCTTAATACCAAAAAACAAACAACCCAATCAAAAAGTGGCAGAAGACCTAAATAGACATTTCTCCAAACAAGACATACAGATGGCAAACAGGCACATGAAGATGCTCAACATCACTGATTATTAGAGAAATGCAAATCAAAACTACAATGAGATATCACCTCACACCAGTCAGAATGGCCATCATTAAAAAGTCTACAAACAATAAATGCTGGAGAGGGTGTGGAGAAAAGAGGACCCTTCTACGCTGTTGGTGGGAATGTAAATTGGTATAGGCACTATGGAGAACAATATGGAAATTCCTTAAAAAACTAAAACTAGAGTACCGTATGATCCAGTAATCTCACTCCTGGACATATATCCAGAGAAAACCATGGTTTGAAAGGATACATGCACCTCAGTGTTCATTGCAGCACTGTTCACAATAGCCAAGACATGGAATCAGCCTAAATGTCCATCGACAGATGAATGGATGGAGAAGATGTAGTACACATATACAATTGAATATTACCCAGCCATTAAAAAGAATGAAATAATGCCATTTGGAGCAACATGGATGGACATGGAGATTATCATACTAAGTGAAGTAGGTCAGACAGAAAGACAGATATCTTGTGATATTGCTTATATGTAGAATCTAAAAAAAAAGATACAAATGAAAATATTTACAAAACAGAACAGACTTACAGAAAACAAATTTATGGGGAAAGGTTGTGGGGAGGGATAGATTGGGAGTTTGGGATTGACATATACAGACTACTGTATTTTAAATAGATAAGCAACAAGGACCTACTGTATAGCACAGGGAACTCTGCTCAATATTCTGTAATAACCTAAATGGGAAAATAATTTGAAAAAGAATAGGTATATGTATATGCATAACTGAATCACTTTGCTGTACACCTGAAACTAACACAACACTGTAAATCAACTATAGTCCAATGTAAACTAAAAAATTTAAAAATAAAGAAATAAAAACCACAATGAGATACCAGTACATAAAAAAGCATATATGTCATAAACTTATGTGTATTTCTTTAAATCCTAGGTTTTTAAAATTTTTGTTAGACAATTTATAACATCATTGAATAATTTAATCCAGTTATATTTACTGTGATTAGTAATACAATTGGATTTATTTTTACCATCTTATATTTGCTTTTAATTTTTTCTGCTTTATCTGTCTCTTTCATTCCTAACCACTCTTTCTTTTCTCTCTTTTATTCCCCATTTTACTCCTTCTCTTATTTGGAAGTTACATGTTCTAATGTTTTAGGTCAAATGTTTTAGCAGTAATTCTAGTAGTATAGCACACTTAACTCATAACATTTATTGAAGTATAATTGAGAAATAAAACTTGCATATATCTAAGGTGTACAATGTGATGTTTAGATATATGTATACATTGTGAAATGATTACCACATCAAGCTAATTAACATATTGATCACCTTGCATAGTTTACCGTTTTTTGGTGAGAACAATTGAGATATACTATCTTAGCAAATTTCAAGTATATAATACAATATTGTTAACGACAGTCATTGTGCTATACATTAGCGCTCCAGAACTTATTCAGCCTGCATAGTTGAAACTTTGCAACCTTTGCTCAATATTTCCCCATTTCCAACCTCTCCCCAACTCCTGGTAACGACCATGCTACTCTCTGCTTCTATAGGTTCAACTTTTTTAGATTCCACATATAAGTGAAGTTGTACAGTATTTGTCTTTCTCTTTCCGAATTATTTCAAAACTTAGCATAATGCCTTGAGGTTCATCCATGTTGTCACAATGGCAGGATTTCCTTCTTTTTAATGGCTATATAAATTCCATTGTGTATCTATGCCACAATTTCTTTATTCATTAATCCATTTGTTAGTCACTTAGGTTGTTTCCATATCTTGGCTACTGTGAATAATGCTGCAATGAACATGGCAGTGCAGATATTATTTCCAGTTACTGATTTCATGTCATTTGAATATATACCCAGAACTAGGATTGTTAGATAATATGGTAGTTCTAATTTTAATTTTTTGATGAACCTCTATACTGTTTTCTATAATGACTGTACCAATTACATTCACATCAACAATGTGCAAGGGTTTCCTTTCCTCCACATCCTCACCAACACTTGCCATTTTTTCTCTTTTTGATATTAGCCCTTCCAACAGGTGTGAAGTGATATCTTGTGGTTTAGATTTGCATCTCCATGATGATTAGTGGATTTCAGTACTTTCCCATATACCTGTTGGCCATTTGTATATCTTCTTTTGTGAAATGTCTATTCAGGTCCTTTGCTTATTTTTAATTGGATTATTTGTTTTCTTGCTATTGAGTTGTTTGAGTTCCTCATATATTTTGGATATTATTAACTCCTTATTGGAGATATGGTTTGTAAATATTTTCTCCCATTCTGTGGGTTGTCCCTCTACTCTGTTGTTTCCTTCCCTGTGCAGAAACTTTAGTTTGATATAGCCCCACTTGTTTATTTTTGCTTTTATTGCATGTGTTTTTGGGGTCATATCCAAAAATTTATTTCCCAGCCCAGTGTTAAGCTTTTTTCCAATGTTTTCTTCTAGTAGCTTTACAGTTTCAGATCTTATGTTTAAGTATTTAATGCATTTTGAATTGCTTTTTGTATATGGTATGAGGGAAGAATTCACTTTTGTTATTCTGCATGTGGATATCCAGTTATTCCAAAACCATTTATTGAAGACACTATCCTTTCCCCATTGTGTGTGCTTTGCACATTTGTCAGAGATCAGTTGAATGTATGGTTACAGGATATAAAGTCAACTTACAAAAATCAGTTGTGGGGACATCCCTGGTGGCGTGGTGGTTGAGAGTCTGCCTGCCAATGCAGGGGACGAGGGTTCGGGCCCTGGTCAGGGAGGATCCCACATGCTGCGGAGCTACTGAGCCCACGTGCCACAACTACTGAAGCCCACGTGTCTAGAGCCCGTGCTGTGCAACAAGAGAGGCCACCGCAAGGAGAAGCCCGTGCACTGCCATGAAGACCCAACGCAGCCAAAAATAAATAAATTTAAATAAATAAGTGAGTACCAGTTAGTCAGGACCTAAATTAAAATAAAAAAAAAATCAGTTGTGTTTCTATACACTAACAGCAATTTAGCAATTTCCTGAAAGGGAAATTTAAAACAAGAATCCCATTTACAATAGCATCAAAAACAATAAATACTTAGGAACCAATTTAACCAAGAAGGTAAAAGACCTGTACACTGAAAACTATAAAACATTGATGAAAGTAACTGAAGACACAAATTAAAAGCTATTCTGTTCATGGATTGGAAGAAGTAATAATGTTGAATTGTCTCTGCAAGTTTATATATAGAAAAGCTTAATAAAAGAAGTTAGTCATCTGCAAACAGAGATACCTGCAAACAAAGGCAATTTAACTTCTTTCTTTCCATTTTGGATGGCATTTCTTTTTTCTTGCCTCATTGCTCTGGCTAGAACTTCCAGTACTATGTTGAAAAACAGTGAAAGGGGGACCCCTTGTCTTGTCCCTGATCCTAGAGGAGAAGCTTTCAGCCTTCACTCTTGAGTGTGATGTTAACTGTAGGCTTGCCATATGTGGCCTTTATTTTGTTGAGGTACATTCCTTCTATATCCAATCTGTTGATAATTTTTTGTCATGGAAGGGAGTTGTATTTTGTCAAATGCTTTCTCTGCATCTGCTGAGATGATTTTATCCTTCATTTTGTTAATGTGGTAGCACATTTATTGATTTGCAGATGTTGAACCATCCTTGCATCCCTGGAATAAATCCCACCTGATCATGGTGTATGATTTTTTTAATGTACTGTTGAATTCACTTTGGTAATATTTTGTTGAGGATTTTTGCATCTATATTCATCAGGGATGTTGGTCTGTAATTTCCTTTCTTATAGTCTCCTTGTCTGACTTTGGTGTCAGGGTATGGGTAAGGCTCAAACAATGCAATAAATTTAAAACCATTTATCTTCATTAACCACCATCTTGCAGCTGTGCTCTTGTTATTGTATGTTTATTATGCTTTTATATCCCACAAGACGTATTTGTTTATTTAAATATCAATATTGATATTTGCCCAGGTATTTACTCTTTCCAGTATTCTCAATTCCTCCTATAGTTATGTACTCCCATCTGGGATCATTTTTCTTAATTTTGAAGTACTGCTTTTTATACTGTAATGCTAGCAAATTCTCTCAGCTTTTGTTTATCTAAAATTGTCTGTATTTTGCCTTCATTTTTTCAGGGATATTTTTGTTGTGCATAGAGTTTTAGGTTGGCAGATTGTCTTTTTTTTTTTTTTTAACCAATACCACTATGTTCTGGTTTCTATCATTTTCTTTTGAAAAGCCAGATGTATTATTGTTCCTCTAAATGGAAAGTATCCTTTATTTCTCGCTGACTTTCAGATTTCCTCTCTGAATTTGTTTCTTAGCATTTGACTATAATGTGCCTAGATGTAGTTTTCTTTGTATTTATTCTGCTTAGGGAATGAGGAGGGTTTTTTCGTTTTGTTTTTCTTGTTTTTTTTTTTTTGCGGTACGCGGGCCTCTCACTGCTGTGGCCTCTGCCGTTGTGGAGCACAGGCTCTGGACGCATAGGCTCAGCAGCCATGGCTCACGGGCCCAGCCACTCCGCGGCATGTGGGATCTTCCTGGACCAGGGCACGAACCTGTGTCCCCTGCATAGGCAGGCGGACTCTCAATCACTGTGCCACCAGGGAAGCCCGAGGGTTTTTTTTTTTAATTTGAGTTTTGATGTTTTTCATCTCTTGAGAATTTTCAATCATTAATTATTAGCATATTGCTTCTGTTTCACTGTCTCTCCTCTTCTTCTGGGAGTCTAATTACACATATGTCAAGACTTTTTACTATGTCTCATAATTCCTATTATAGTTTTACTGTATCCTTTCATCTCCTTATGCATCCTTTCTTTCCTCTGTGTGTTATTTTTAGATACTTTCTACTGATTCTTGTTGCAGTTCATCAATTCTTTGGTCATTTGTGTCTAATATGGTATTACAACCAACTATTGAATTCCTGATTTCAATGATTATGTTTTATTTCTAAAATTTCTATTTTAATATTTTACGTTTTAATTCTATACTGGTATTCTCCAGCCTGTTTCTGTTATTTTTGAACACATTAATCACAGTTATTTTAAAATCAGTCCCTGTCTAAGAACTCAAATGTCTGAACCACTTGTCTGTTTCTATTTTTTGTTGTTTCTCTTGAGTTCTTGATAATTCATCCTTATTTTTAGCCTCCTTCTAAATTTTTGATTGGATGCAGGACATCATGAATGAAAAATCAGAAAGTTCTGGTTGATGTTATTGTTTATCAAAGAGGATTTTTCTGGCGTGGGGGACAGATAAAGTACCAGCAGATTACTTTAATACTATCAGAGATTAGCTTTAAGCTTTCTTAGAACTGGTCCCTTTCAGGTTTTTCCTTTATCCAAGAGCATAGACCTTACTTCTCAGGCATTATTTTTATCCATATGCCATGGTTCTTCTCATGTCTCAACTGAAAGCAGATAGTGTTGATAAAAATCAGTTACTTTGGTGGGACTGGACCTCCATATTTCCATAATAGTACAGCTACTGAAATGACTGCTCAATTGATTGGCATTTTAGCCATTATTTTCTGCAGGTTTTTTGGGTCTCTCCCTGTGCATGCATAGCTTAGGAGTCAGCCAGTGACTTAAGGGGAATTTGTACATAGATTTTTAGATTCACTTCTCTGAGGTTTCTTCTTGTCTGAAATTTCACTCCTTTGAGTTTTAACTGGTTTGGTAATCTTGAACCAGTAACGCTGACACTTCCTGCTTGGCCTCAGTTATCCTGCATTGTGAACTGGAAAATGCCCTAAAAGAAGAAGCCACAGTGAATGTGCAGTTCATGTCGTGAGTTTTCCTTCCCTCAGGATTGTAGCTTCTCTCATCCTGCTTATACTGTTCGCTCTTCAAAGTCTTCCCTTGTTTCCTACATTTTATCCAACTTTTATTGCTGTTTTTAGTGGAAGCATTGTTCTAAACAAGGTATTTTCTCAATGACAGAATTGGAAGTCTCTCACCATTTTGTCTTACGTCTCAGATTGTTTATCTAAGATTATTTTATTTCTTCTTGAGATCTATCCTTTAGAGTTTCTGTTAAAGCAGACATTTTGATAATAAATTCTCAATATTTGTGGGTCTGAAAGTAACATTTAAGACTCTTATAATAGAAAGTAGGGGACTTCCCTGGTGGTCCAGTGGTTAAGACTCTGTGCTTCCAATGCAGGGGACGCAGCTTCCATCCCTGGTGGGGGAACTAAGATCCCACATGCCTCAGCACGGCCAAAAAATAAAAAGTAGTTTAAAGAAGGTAGTGCCGGCACTAGGGATGAGAAAGCAGTGAGGGTAGCTTTTGGGTCACTTCCAGACTATTAAGGATGGTGCTGCTTTGAACATTCTAGTACATGTCTTTTGGTGATGTGTGTATGCATTTCTGTTGGATATATACTTAAGAGTGGTATTACTGAAATCTTATTTTTTATTTCAAAATAATTTTTGTAACATTTTAAAAATACAAAATATCTAAAGAAAAAATTACTGGTCAACCCTTCCCACTTCCTGAGGTAGCCAAATATATCCTTATTTTTCCTGTTAGATAAACAGAAACATACAAAAGTAGGATCATTAATTTTTCACTAAAAATATATGTTAAGAGCATTCCTCGAGGTTTGACTTGAGCTCATCTTTTTAAAAACTGCGTAACATTTTGTAGTATGGACTGTTAATAACTTCATTCATTCCTATGTTGCTGAGTATCTACAGAACTTAATATCTCAAAAGTTATTTCAGTGCTTTCAGGATTTCATGGCAGTCTCTATTACTCAGGGCAGAAACTGGAAAGTAAAACAGAACCTCTAGGGGAAGTAGAAATAAGAAAGGAATCAGGGGGCTTCCCTGGTGGCGCAGTGGTTGAGGGTCCGCCTGCCGATGCAGGGGACACGGGTTCGTGACCCGGTCCAGGAAGATCCCACATGCCGCGGAGCGGCTGGGCCCGTGATCCATGGCCGGTGAGCCTGCGCGTCTGGAGCCTGTGCTCCGCCAACGGGAGAGGCCGCGACAGTGAGAGGCCCGCGTACCGCAAAAAAAAAAAAAAAGAAAAAAAAGAAAGGATACAGGATTTATACTTATACTTGAGCTAGTAAGGTAGAGTCTGAAACAGAGAAAGAGAGGATAGAACCAGTTGAAATTTTGGGAGACATAGAAAACAAAAGGCTTAAGGGAGAAAATTAAAAGAGCACGAAGATGAGGAGAAAACTTACAATACAGAAAATTTGCAATGTGGTCAGTTTTCTATGTCACGGTCCTATTTGTTTCATAGAGGCGTGATCCTAGGATTGCTTTCCTCACCCCACAATCATCTGTCTTGTCCATTCAACCATCAGTTGGACATCACGGATCACCTGTTTACGGCCACATGAAGTGGAGAATCTGGAAAAGAATGACAGAGTTCTTGGCTTGGGCTTACTCTGGTTTGGGGAGTTGTAATGAAACCCTGAAGTAGTACAAGGTGTGGTACTCTATCCACTTTACCTTGAATCCACATTCCTGTGGAAGGTCCAGCCTGGACACTGTTTTGTGCTAGGGGAGAAAGCTTTAAAATTGTCTCTTCCTGAGGATAGTTTGGTCTGGGGACATCTTCTCCTTAGCAACCCAGTGTATAGGGACCACGGTGGTGATGGGTGAGGGGTGAGGAAACAGGACAGTATACAGAGGCCCCACAGATCTTGTAGGCCTTTGGGGCCAGCCATAAAAAGGGGCTGTGGTTTTCACCTTGGTTTCTAATGTTGAGCTCACCAAGCTAGATGAGCAGACACCTGATTCAAGACAACACGTGGTCAGGCATAAAGCCAGATCCTGGCTCAAAAGTCAAGTGTTGCATCCCACTCTTCCTTGATTAAAATGAGTCAGGACTAGGAACGAAAGTCAGGAAACCCATACACAGGGAGAAATCATTTTTATAGGAGGGTCACTACCGGCTGCTTGAGCAAGGATATTTTATCTATTTCGTTGATTAAATTTATCTATTTTTATCACAAAATAATATATATTACCATTGAAACGTTAATGAGGTGTATGAAGAAAAAATACAAATAATCTTCGCTTTACTGTCCAATTCTTATAGTTTGATGTATGTCTTCCATAAAATTTGTGTTTATATAAGCATATAAAAATATTTTTAAATTTATTTGTACAAAATTGCAAAATCTCCGTTTTACTACCACGTTAAATGTTTATTAAAAATATAAATATAGTAAGACAGGAATAAAGGCACAGACCTACTAGAGAATGGACTTGAGGATATGGGGAGGGGGAAGGGTAAGCTGTGACAAAGTGAAAGAGTGGCATGGACATATATACACTACCAAACGTAAAATAGATAGCTAGTGGGAAGCAGCCGCATAGCACAGGGAGATCAGCTCGGTGCTTTGTGACCACCTAGAGGGGTGGGATAGGGAGGGTGGGAGGGAGGGAGACGCAAGAGGGAAGAGATACGGGAACATATGTATATGTATAACTGATTCACTTTGTTATAAAGCAGAAACTAACACACCATTGTAGAGCAATTACACTCCAATAAAGATGTAAAAAAAAATTTAAAAAAACCTTTATTAGCTGTGATAAAAATAAATAAATAAATAAATATAGCCAAACTCCTGGCAAATATATATAGATTTAACACATCCTTGGAAATAGTTGTATTATTTTATATAAAGAACTATCACTATCCACCAACTCGTTTGCTGGTAAATAGTATCACGGATTTCTTTTTCCGCAAACCGCCCTGCAGCACTGCCAAGGCGGGGGCGGGGGTTCTCCGTCCTGCATTTGCTGGGGGCATCTGCGCTCAGAAACTGACACAAAGCGGGGCCTCTGCGGTTTGTGGGCTGCCGGCCAGGCTCCGCCCCCACCGCTGCGTCAGCCAATCAGCTCCCGGGACGGCCGCCTTCTCCCTCCCCCACCCCCGCCGCTGCTCACCTCTACCCGCAGCGTCCACCACCACCTCCACGAATTTTTCAAATCCCGGGCTGTGTGCCCCTTCTCCTTGTCACGTCTCTGGAGAGGAGTCCCTTCCCCCTTTGAAGTAGCGGGTGTGGATATTGCTGGACGACGGGTGAGTCTTGTACAAAGATGGTTTCTGGGACCAGAGCAGGCCACGGAGCACCAACCGAGTTCCCTGCGGCCGGGCTTCGACAGGGAGGGACGCGGCCAGGGTCCCAGGGGAGTGGGCCCAGCGGGACTGAGAAAGTGGTCGGGTTTTTGGTCTGAGACCAGTTGGGCCTAAGGAGGCAGATGTCTCTCAAAGAGGATTCCCTGCGGTTTCTCCACGTCTGTTTCTGGCTCTGCTTTTTTTTCCACCACTCTGGCTTTTATTTCTTTAGTTCTGTTATTTCTTCTCCTCCGGGAAGGTAACCGTCAAAAGTCTAATGCATTCTTTCCCTTTCTAAACATTTTTCATAATAAAATCTGTCAAAGCTACAGATAAGTACAGAAAATAATATAACAGATTTATCAGGTGTTGACATTTTATCACCTTTCCTTCAGCTCCCTCTTTCTCTCTCAACGTCACTCCCCCTCTCTCCCTCTGTGTGTGCCTCTCCTCCTTTTTAAGAAACAAAATCTGACATTTAAAATCTTTTCCCCACCAAGTCTCATGCCACCATCCTGAGAGGTAAGTTAGGTTGTATCCCTCCCGTGTATATTTTTGTCCTATTATTTATTTTTATGTATGCAGTATATGCATTTTTGTTTTGAAGTTTAAATTTTTCATGAAACAATGTTTCAGGTTTTACCTTGGTGCTACTAGTCTTGGCATTTCAGACCCAAAAGGGTCTTAGCAAGCAAGTCACCAGCCCTCTTTGTTTAGAAGAGGACCCTGACCCCTGGAGAAGATAAAAGACAGCCTCACCATCACTCCTTCACCGAGCAGGATCCTGAATTCAGGTCCTCTTGATTTCTGTTCCTGGCATTTTCTCTATGTAAACCCTGCCAGTGAGCTCACCTGCCCACATGCTCCTATTGAATTATTGTTCATATGATTCAATTTGGGGAAAGAGGATTGAAGGGAGATGGAGAAAGGAAATATGACTTGGATTTGGACCAAAAGCCTAGTCAAGATGAAAAAGTATGCATTTTCTTGAAACATATTTATTAAATCTTAGGATGACCGGAATATTTATTTTATTTAACAAGCAGTCATTACAGTCTTACTGTACATGCCAGACATTGATCTAAGAACTTTGTATTCACTCACCAGGCTTAAGCCGAGGAACAGAGGAATTAAGTAACTTGTGCAAAGTCACTCAGCCCCTAAAGTATAGCACTAAGATCTGAATCCAGGTTATCTGGTGACAGTCTGAGTTCCTAACCATTATCCTACATTATACTACCGTAGCACCTGAGCTAGGTGTAGTCACCACACAAAGTAGGAACTTGGAATTCAGAGAAGGGAGGAGCAACTGTCAACTGGTCATCAGAAAGGACTTTAGGAAAGAAAGAGGATTTGAAAAGTACACAGACGAATCAATTTTAGCCACCTATTGTTTGCTTGAGATATAATATATTCTTATTTTTAATTTACCAAACAACACAGTAACAGTGCAAATAATGCAGCGCTATATAAAAGTTGCCCTGCACTATTTCTCAAATTAAACAAATATTAGCAGGTAGAGATGTAGCTATCCTTTCACCCACCATAATACAAATATATGGAGGGATGCTTCTTATTATAAAAATGAAAGCATATTCAACAATTTCTGCAATTTTTATTTTCCCCTAGGCAATATGTCAAGTACATTCCTCCAACGAAATGGAGATCTAACCTCTTCATGAGAATTGAATAATACTCTGTAGACTGTGTCTATGGTTTGTTCAGCCATTTCCTTTACTAATGACTAGTCAGAGAAGTTTTGTCTTTAATTAGAGGGCCGTCCCCACTGCCAGAATGGGGGCCACCGGAATGCCGAGCCGACAGGGCCGGCGACACAAAGAAGTGCTGTCCCCTGCCAAGCGCCGCCCCTCGGGGTCGCGGTCCCGCCCAGGAGGAAGCGGGGAGGAGGAGACTAGTCCGGAACCCCACCCCCGCTTCGTCTCCGCCCAGCTCGCTCGCCCAGCGCCGCTTGCTAGGACGCCCCTTCCCCGCAAAACCCTGCGTCTCCCTCTGCCCCCAGCCCTCCTTCTCCCACCTGCCGCCTTGGAAGTTGCAGGGCGACCTGGTGAGTGGCCCTCTCCGAATGCCCCGCAGGCTGGATCAGGGGCGGGTGGCCGTGGACTGAGCTCGGGTAGGGAGAGGGCGGTGCCGGAGGCCGAGGGGGCGCGAGGGGGGCGCGGGCGGACCTGTGGGCCCCAGCGAGCGGCAGGGTTGCCGGTTCCCAGATAGGGGCACAATCCCTCGCTGTTGTGTCCGCCTTCCTGTGAGAGATTGTTCTGTGTTCTCCGGCTCTGCATCCCTCCTGCCGCATTGCTCCTCCTCTTGGGGTTCTAACATCTGATGTTTGTTTAATTGCTTTGTGTTGTCGAGTTGCGCACAAACATGGCCTAGAGAAACAGCATCTAATTCGCAGCTTTATCGGGTGAGACTACCGTAGCCCAGGGAGGTGGCAGGGCTTGCTCAGGGTCACACGGGGAGCTGGTGGTAGAGCATCACTTCTGTCCTAGTGCTCTTTGATCTTTGCAAACACTCTCTGGGACTGAGATCCCTCGCCCACTTGCATTGCCCCCACCGAGACTAGGCAATGTGTGTGTGTGTCTAAGAGGAGCCGATGGTCTGTGTACCTCCAACCAACACAGACCTCCGTGCCAGCGGGCCTGGAGAATTCCCTGCCAACGCACGCGAGCTTTTCCGCTGTCTTCCCTCCTCTCACCCCTCCTTCTGCTGCTTCCCCCCACCTCAGCCCCCTCTCCACTCCTCTGACGTCACCGACATGCTCTTTGCAGACTGGCTCTGGGCCTGGGGAGGAAAGTCTGGCCTGGTGAAGGCCTGGAGAGGAAAGGAGGGAGGAGGATCCCACACCAGAACTTAGTCCTGACAGCCCCTCGGAGTCAAGGCCGGCCCTCTCCCATATTGTCCATTTGATAGGACACCCTCTGAAGCCAGATGATCAGCAGCTAGGAAGAGGCAACACCTGGATTTTTTTTTTTTAACTCAGGTCTCACTTATGCGCTCATACTCCTACATTATGCTATTTTCCTGGGATTCACCTAGTGAGAAAAGTGAGCAAATATGAGTGAGAGAAAGACAGAGAGCCCAGGGGGAACTTAGGAATTAAGAAGGGAGCGCATTAAGATTAAACTAGAGGAATAGAAAAAGCAGAGTTCTGCATCCTGCCTGTTTTTATGGGGATGGGGGGGAACTGATTCTGGAGGGCAGCAAGAGGGCCTTCAAAGATGTTAGTAACGGCCTGTTGTTTAATCTGGGTGAGTGGTGTATGGAAGTCTGTTTAATTTTTAAATCGTTTTATTATTTTACCATCCAAATTCTTCCACGTGCATTACATATTCTTTTAAATGTATGAATTAAACCATTTTAAGTGAAAAATAAGTAAGATTGGGCTGGTATGAACCCACCCCAATTCTGGCTACTATTAACAGAAGATGGTGGACACTGGAAAAGATACTGGACATAGAAGGAAAACTAAACAAAGCGTTCGTGGAAAAAAAGGCATGAGGACGAGAAGACCTATAGGATTGAGTGTCTGTGATATGGATCATTTTGCAAGGCCCGAGTGGCTATATGCTGAAGAATTGATCCCAGGTTTGCCCTTACATTCACATCCATGATTCAGTCGTCCATCCGTGGAGCACCTCTTCATTCTTGTGGGGAATCCAGATATATAAATCACGTCCCCTGACCTCAGGTACTTACTCTACTTTGGGGATTTCAGATCAAGCTACAGTGCAGGATATGGTGCCATATCCAAGGCAGGCCCACTACCCTTCTTGCCTTCTAGATACGTCTCTTAAAGGGAGACCCCGTTTAGGTGCCATGGGGCCTCTTTGTGGAAGGGGTAAGGGATCTGTAAAGCTCTCTCCTTGAGTTACAGGTCGTGCCTGAGGTGCCTTCTACTCCCGAAGTGCCTTGGGTTCCATTAGTTAGCAGGCCTGGGGAGAGAAAGCAGGATCCACAGAAGGAGAACCAAGGATGAAGAACTTCAGGGGAGAAATAAGAGATTACCCCAGGCTATGTCCATCTGCGCTCACCAAGCTAGGAGGGCAGACAGGGATTCAGGCACAAAGAAGAAGCATTTGGTTGAAAAATTGAGTGTGGGAGTCATTGATAGCTGGTTAAAGTGGGGACAGAACCAGCTACAAAGTTCAGGGAACCTCCACAGAGGAGGAATTCACATTTATTGGTGGACAAATGCACAACTTGGGAGATGAAGGAAGACATTTTAGAATGAGTGAGATAAGTTCAGTTGATGAATCCAATCATTTATATATTCAATCATTTAATGTGTTTACTTGATTGAATTTATATTACCTGTGCTATTTTTTTAACATCTTTATTGGGGTATAATTGCTTTACAATGGTGTGTTAGTTTCTGCTTTATAATAAAGTGAATCAGTTATACATATACATATGTTCCCATATGTCTTCCCTATTGCGTCTCCCTTCCTCCCACCCTCCCTATCCCACCCCCCCAGGCTGTCACAAAGCACCAAGCTGATCTCCCTGTGCTATGCGGCTGCTTCCCACTAGCTATCTATTTTACGTTTGTTAGTGTATATATGTCCATGACTCTCTCTCGCCCTGTCACAGCTCACCCTTCCCCTTCCCCATATCCTCAAGTCCGTTCTCCAGTAGGTCTGCGTCTTTATTCCTGTCTTACCCCTAGGTTCTTCATGACACCTGTGCTATTTTTAATTGTAATTCAAAGGATTGTTGTGCAGACTTACATAAAGAGAAAAAATACTGTTCACCTCTTCCTTTCCTATGCAGTCAGTGTTAGCTTGTTGAAATGTGGCCTCCATAGTTTTCTGTTTATATAAAATCCTAGTAACAGGCTTATGTATTTCTGGTACTTAAGAACATGGACTCCAGTGCTAGATTTCCTGGGTTTGAATGAAGGATCCACTTACCACCTATGTGACTTAAGCAAGTAACAAATTCTCTGGCCATCAGGTTTTTTGTTTTGTTTTTTGGTCTTGTGCATTTTTAAAATTGGGATAGTGATAGTACATACCTCATAGGTCTATTGTCAGGATTAAATAATGTATGTAAAGCGCTTATAATGATGCCTGCAACCTGGTAAGCACTATATTGTCGTCACTACTACTAAAATTGCTAGTACTACTATTGTTAGTAACTTCATCCATACAAAGGTGGGTTTTTGTCCTACATATTATAGCAATTTGAAATTTTCACTTCAGATATATCTAGGACATTCTTCTAGGTAGAAGAAAAATAGGTTTAACGCTGTTCTTTATGAAAGCCTCGTGGTATTCTATAATACAGACTATCATGCTTTTCTCAAGCATTCTCCTTCTCAAAGCTTGTCTTGCCACACTCAGAGCCTTGCTATCAGACTAAGGAACAAGGAAAACCGGCAGAGAGAAGGGCGCTCAGGTGGTTCCACCCAAACCCCACTCACCTCAGGCCACCCGTCAAGCCCAGGAACCAGGTGGGAGACTCAGCAGGAAAAGCACCCCTCTTCTCCCTTGTCCCCTACTTTTCAAATCTCCAGGCCACCTGTCCATCCCTTTGTCACTTCTCTACAGATACTTCTTCTCCCATGAACTAGCTCGGAGTACAACTAGTGAGGCAGAACTGCGAGTTCCCTGCTCTGGATGTGTCTGGAGTATCAGCGCTGGGGGCAGCATGGCAGTCGTTCACAGCGTGTGTACGGGTGGCCGCCTGGGGGCTGTGCCCCAGGGTCTCGGGTGGCCGCCTGGGGGCTGTGCCCCAGGGTCTCAGGTTCAGTGCCATGGCCTATCCGGGGGTTACATGGAAGTTGGGTAGCTGTGACTTTGGGTTAGAGATCCTGTACCCACGGGAGTCAAAAATGGTTCTAGGGAATATTGTTTGTCATCTGTCTATCTCCCTGTCTAGATTTTCACTTATCTATCTCCATTTGCAGTTTTGTTGGGCAGTGACCATCCTTGTGCGTATATCTTTAATATTGCTGTTCTTATTTTGTAAGAAAGGTTATCAGTAGGCCTGCTCATCTTAAGATGGGCACACCTTTGAAACTGAGTTGCCACTGTCAGATTGCTTTCAGATTCTCAGTCCTTCTAACAGATCGTGCTAGTGTTTCCACAGCTTTGGGGCATTGGACATTATTATCTTTACCTTCCTCTCCTCCTCTTCCTCTTTCTTTTTTGCCCCCTTCTTTCTGGACAATCTTATGGGCAACGTACATTGTATTTAAATTGCCTGATTCGTGATATTGAGCCTATTTGCATAGATTTATTAAGTTTCCTTTTCTGTGAATATTTTCTCTCAGAAAGGTAGGATTTCAGTGGCCTGAAAGATGTGGGAGAGGGAACAGGAATAAAGAGAACGGAAAGAGAATCTGAAATGAAAGCAGGGCATGTCCAGGAAGGCCAAGTATCCTGGAAGCTGCAAGAGATATGCTGGAAAGTAAGAAGCAGGCAGCCCTGGGGGCCTTAAACCCCAAGAGGAAGCTCAGATTTTCCCCTGTGGGCAAAGGCAAAGCTCTGGGGGGTTCTTTTCTGGGAAATAATACAATCAGTGGCTGTAGAAGAATAAAGGCGAGAACAGATGCTGGTGACTTAGAAGCCGGGTCCATTTAGTCCAGGAATGAATCGCTGAGGACCCAAACTAGGTTAACGGCAGTGTGATCGGAAACCGTGAAGGACGAACGACACTGTGACCAGCTGGACATGGATCAGAAGAGAGAAGGGGCACAACTGTGACTCCTTGCCGTTTGCTGTCCTGGCTGTTTGTGGACCCCAGGAGGAGCCAGGGACGTGACAGATTCTTATTAACCAACTGTTGGCTGATTGTATCTTCTCAGTAGTTCTCTGGGGTGGAGGTTACCCTCTTTAACAACTAGGGACCTCGAGCTTATGTTTTTACCCAAGAGGAGCTAACTTGGAGGGAAAAGAATAAATTTAAGACTTTTCAGTTTCAGAGACAGTTATAAATGGCAGAGTGTGCTTTTAATAGGGGTCTTGAGTTTATGGCTTATGTCAGGACCAGGGCCTTTGCATCTGTGGCCTGGGGAAGGCACAGAGAAGGCCTCTGCCAAGGGCCCGTAGAAATCCTTGAGAACTAAACAATCATCAGTATTAGTACTGGCTCCAAAATACGAAACCTGTAAAATCAAGGGTCGATAAATGCTTAATCCAGTGTTGGTAAAATCTAACCTTAGGTTCGATTTGTTTTAACTTTACAAGAATTCCCTATTTTGCACATACTTAAATAGCTTATTCGTAACCAAGTAACTTTAAGCAAAGATATATATGTAATAATTGAACACGTATATGTGTCTACATATCTATAGATCCATATATAATACGTAATGGTAAGGCACTTAACCTATGCTATTCCTTTAATCTTCAGAACAGTCCTATGTGGTAGATAGTATTATCCCTACTTAATGAACGAGGAAGCTAAGTTCAGCCTAACTCCAGAGCCTGAGCTCGTAATTGCTGTGCCATAGTACCTTGAGTGGGCATATTCTTTCACAGGGAAAAAAGCAGTAAGGGCCAGAGATAAACACCTAAAGAATATCTGCATGTTCGGAAGAGGGAAGAGAAGGATAGGAATGAAGCGGTTTGAGAGGTTACACATGATGAGGTTGGCTCAGGCCCTAAGGTTGGAGGTGGTAATAGCCTCAAGGACCAGGAGAGCAGCACTGTCCAGACCCACCGAGTGGTCAGTGAGGCCTGGATGTCCTGACTATTCAACACGTCTGTCCTTGAGGGAAGTGCTTCAGTGAAGTGCATATGGAGGAGTTCAGACTGCAGAGAGACCTTGAGCGGGGAGCTTGTGGTGAAGAAGCAGAGGGGTTTTGTGAGTACGCATCCACAGACATACACACCTTTCTCTGCTATGTCCAGGTGCAAGTAAGAATCTGCCATAAGTTCATAAATTGTTACCTCCGCTTCTGATTGTCTGGGACCTGGACTCAAGCCAGAGGACTTCTGCTTTCCTCTTACCCAGCCTATGACTGTGACCAGAGAACCCTCTATGAGGACCCAGACTTTTCAGACTGAAATTCTGGCCCCAAGCCGAGATTAATACGATCAGCGTGGAAGCCAAATGGGGAGCAGTGGGGGTGGGGAGATAGCATGCTACACCACTGCGTTGGTTTCCACTGGTTACCGCAGCAAAGTACCACAAACTGGGTAGCTTACAACAACAGAAATGTATTCTCTAACACAACGGTCCCCAGCCTTTTTGGCACCAGGGACCAGTTTCGTGGAAGACAATTTTTCCACGGACGGGCGGCGGCGGGGTGGGGGGGCGGGGATGGTTCAGGCGGTAACGCAAGAGATGGGGAGTGATGGGGAGCGGCAGATGCAGCTTCACCCGCCGCTCACCTCTGCTGTGCGGCTCAGTTCCTTACAGGTTGCAGACCAGTAGCGATCCGCGGCCCAGGGGTTGGGGACCCCTGCTCTAACAGTTCTGGAGGCTTAGAAGTTTGAAATCCAAGTGTTGACAGGGTTGGTTCTTTCTGGAAGTTCTGAAGAAGAGTCTGTTCCATGCCTCTCTCCTACCTTCTGGTGTGTACCAGCAATCTTTGGCATTCCTTGGCTCATAGAGACATCACCCCAGTCTCTGCCCACATGTTCTCGTAGCCTGTGTGTCTCTCCCCTGTGTACCTGTGTCTGTGTCCAAATATCCTCTTCTTATAAGGACACTAGTCATTAGATTAGAGCCCACTCAAATCCAGTATGACCACACCTTAGCTTGATTACATCTGCAAAGACCCTATTTCCAAATAAGATCACACTCACAGGCGCTGGGAATTTGGAGACTCAGTTCTGCCCGAATTCTTCACTTCTGTTTGCTTCCTATGTGATGCAAATGTCGAGCTTGTTTAGTCTGACCATGAGAATGTTAGCTGACAGCGCACAACAGGGTCTCCTGGATTGGAGACACTGAGGGCCCTGATGAGTGCTTGAGTCAGTTCACAGTGTCGGTCTCATCTGCTTAATGGGAAGAATTGCCCCAGCTAGTGGCTTGTTTGTTTGTTTATCCATTCTTCACCAGGCTGAGTCTTTGCTTTCCTCTCTGCAGAAGCCGATCCAGCCATGGCGACTCCGTCTGCTGCCTTTGAGGCCCTTATGAATGGAGTGACAAGCTGGGATGTCCCCGAAGATGCCATCCCATGTGAACTGCTTCTAATTGGAGAGGGCTCCTTCCCAGTGATGGTGAATGACATGGGCCAGGTCCTCATTGCCGCCTCTTCCTATGGCCGAGGCCGCCTGGTGGTGGTGTCCCACGAGGACTACTTGGTGGAGGCCCAGCTCACTCCTTTCCTCCTCAATGCAGTGGGTTGGCTTTGCTCTTCCCCTGGGGCTCCTGTTGGTGTACACCCATCCCTGGCACCTCTGGCCAAAATCCTTGAGGGCTCTGGTGTAGAGGCCAAGGTTGAACCAGAAGTGAAAGACTCCCTGGGGGTTTACTGTATTGATGCCTACAACGAAACCATGACTGAAAAGTTGGTCAAGTTCATGAAACGTGGAGGGGGCTTGCTAATCGGAGGCCAAGCCTGGGATTGGGCCAACCAGGGCGACGATGAAAGGGTTCTGTTCACGTTCCCTGGGAACCTTGTGACCAGTGTGGCCGGCGTGTACTTCACCGACAATAAAGGGGACACGAGTTTCTTTAAAGTCTCTAAGAAGATGCCCAAGATCCCAGTCTTAGTTAGGTGAGTGCATTACCCCAGTGGGGAGCTGGTCCCAGGTTAAAAAGCAGAAGGTGGTTCTTGTCTTCAGGCTACTCCCAGGCTAACAGAAGAGAATTTGGCACTCAACATGGACTCGCCATACATCAACCAGAGTATTAAAATACCCTGAGGCGCTGGAGGGGCAGGATCCCTGTTGCCTCCTCAGACCAGATCACTTAGCTCTTTGAGGGGAGAAACATCTTAGTGACCATTATGTCCCCCGGCATCTTGTTTAGTAAAATATATTGCTGAATCCCAGGGTTCACATGACTAATCCAGGAAGGTGACAGGTGAAGGTTGCCTGCAACTGAAGTGTAAGGAAAAGGAAGACGGACACGAGGGGTCCAGTAAGACAAAGTCTAGAGAGCTGTGCGAAAGGTTTTGCAATGTCCAGCCAGATAGGGTTAGGATGGAAGTAAAAACCAGAGGATTTAGAAGTTGAGATACCAGAAAGATGGCGTAAGTTCTACGTGCTAGACCTTAAATCTGGGAGTCAGAGACGATTTTTATCTCTGGAAGCAAAAGACCTGCTGATGGAGGATGAAGGAGGCAGCTGATAGGTTCCAAGACAGGCTACACAGAAAGTTCTTTGAGGGCCTTGCCCAGCCTGTTCCCTTCACATTGTGCTCCAGCACCTCATACGGTGCTGAACACGGAGCAGGTTAGTAGGTGCTCAGTAAACGTGTTGGATGGATGAAGAGAGAGATGAGAAGCTGGAGTAGTCCCAGAAGTAGAACAATCACACGAGGCCACGCCCTATATTGTGCATGAAAACTCTCAGCATCCTTGGAGCAAAGAACATTGGTATTTCTATCCGGTGGGAGCAGAACGAGGTAGAACTGAGTGAGGATGGTACACCAGGGTCGTACAGAGACTTAGGGAATGAGCTGTGGCCTCTCCTTGGCATGGAACTCCTGGAACACCCCACAGCTCCATTCTCATATGTGCAGTGAGGAGAGAGTTGTTCAGAGGCACAGGGATTGATCAGATTGCTCAAACTTCAGCTTACTAGTGATCTTCATTCTGAGGAACAGGAAGGTAAAACTTGGGCGTAATTCTATTTCTTAACAACGTAATCCCCTTTAGTTGCCTTAAAAGATGTTTTTCTCTATCAAAATCATACCTCTTTTTTCTTTGGCTATGCCTATATCATCTCTCATCATCACTGAATCTGAATTTTTTGCCTTTGGGTTAAATCGTGTGTGTGTGTATGTGCATGCGTGCACGTGGGAAATCAACTTGAAGGCTGACGCAGGAGGAAAAATCAGACTTAATAAGGGAAGTGCACAGAATCTCCTGTGGAGATTATTTATGGGTTATTAGCGTCGGTTATTCACTAGGTAAGACTTCACTGCAACGCTTGACTCTGTGCTTGTGCAGGTAGGTATATCATAGAATTACTTATATGTTATGAGGGTCATTTTTTGACTTGTGGATGGATTCAAGATGGCAGCAATGATTTCCTAAGTTAACTGGCTGAGATGAAATGAAGAGGTACAAGAGAATATATGTCTGTGTGTGTGTGTCACATGTATACATTTCTTAACTTATCTACATTAAGAAATACCTATGGGGCTTCCCTGGTGGCGCAGTGGTTGGGAGTCCGCCTGCCGATGCAGGGGACGCGGGTTCGTGCCCCAGTCCGGGAAGATCCCACATGCCGCGGAGCGGCTAGGCCCGTGAGCCATGGCCGCTGAGCCTGCGCGTCCAGAGCCTGTGCTCCGCAGCGGGAGAGGCCACGACAGTGAGAGGCCCGCGGACCGCAAAAAAAAAAAAAAAAAGGAAATACCTATGCATAGGTTGAGATGAGTAGGGAAAAAACCTCTCCTCCTCACCCCAGTTTCCTTAATATTAGCTCTCAAGCACCCAGTATGTGTGTTCCATCCAACCCTCCTTCCCTGCCTCCTTCCCTCTCCCTTGCTCATCCCTTATTTCCTTCCTTCTACAAAGTAATATATTCACAGAGTTCAAAAAATCAAAACAATGCTGAAAGGTCAGCATCAACCTATCTTTCTCCCACCTCCTGTTGTGGTCGTTACCAAACTATACATTTATCCAAATTCATTAATTATAAACCTAAATTGTGTGAATTTTACTTTATGTAAATTAAATCTCAACCTTTGAAAATATATTTGTTAAAATAGGACTTTAAAAAATAATCTGAGATATAATCAGATTCATGTATAAGGAGTGCAATTCAGCATTATTTGTTATTGGGAAGAGTAGAAATTATAGAACACTATACAATGGATTATTAACTAACCATTAAACATATTATGTTTCCAAGAATATTTAAGGACAAGGGAAAGCTCTTTGGGGATACTATTAAGTGAAATAAAATAGGATACTAATGGTGGTTCAATATGTTCCCAGTTTTGTTAAAAAAATATAGCTATATGTAGAAAATATTACATAAGAAGAAAGCCCCGAATGTCAGTAATAGGTAGATCTCTTGATTGTGGGATACTGAGAGATGATTTTCAGTTATAAACTTTAATTTTCAAACGTCCTATCAAATTTTTTAAGAAGGCATATATTTCATTACCTTGCTTCACATGCAATTCAGAAATCACATTTAAAATCTTCCACATCTTTATGACACACAAATGCTTTTTTATTTAATAAGCAGAAAATATTTTTAAAATTCTAACTCGTTAATAGATCACTTTTTTTTTCACTTTCCTTTCTAATATTTCTGAAACATGCACACACACATGCATGTGCAGTGTTGCCAATACAGCTGACCCCTGAACAACTTGAGGGTTTGGGTCATCCCTCTACACAGTTGAAAATCTACGTATAAAAAAAAAAAAAAAATCTACGTATAACTTACAGTCGGCCGCCTGTATCTTCGGTTCCACATATCCTTAGATTCAACCAACTGCGAAACGTGCAGTACTATGGTATTTAGTATTGGAAAAAAAAACCTGTGTAGAAGTGGACCTGCACAGTTCAAACCTATGTTGTTCTAGGGTCAACTGTACTTTTGAATTATGATTCTTCTTCATTGGATACTCTTTTAGATTACTTTTTCAACATTGCTGGATCTCTTATTTTTTTATTTTCATTTTAAAATTATTAAATCATAAACCCACAATACAACTCTCTTTTCACCTTTGCACATTATTTTCCCCACTCATTCATAATTTTGCTCCCTTGTCATCTTAGTATACATGCTATTTTGAATTCTGCTCATAAACTTCTTCATTCTATGTAATCTTTAAAATTATACTTGATTCATTTTATGTAAATGCCAGTGTATATACCTCATTTATTTAATCATTTGCCTACTGTTGAAGATTTGGATCTTTCTTTAGTGTTCTTGTAATTATGTAATACTGTATAACATTATCATCAACGCATTTTCAGCAATACTAGACACCAACATGCTTCTATTAGAATTCAAGAAGGAAGATTATTTCCATCACAGGCTCACATTGAAAGTCCCTGTGGGTTTAGTTACTCTGCCCAAATATCTTATTTATTTTTAAACCCACATTTGAACATGCGAGAGTGAATTAAGATAGCTTTAACCTTGCTACTTGTGCATTTCTTACTAAATTAAATTCTAAAGAAGATATTAGGATGAACCTTCTAAGAATAAACTGTCCACAGGTCTTATCAAGATGAATCAGATTTTTATCAGAAGTTTTTTATCAGAAGAAGTTTTTTATCAGAAGAAGTTACTAATTTTATGATGGAAAAATAAAACCCTAAATAATAAAACCAGATGATCTACTTTTAGCCTGGTGAGAATACCTGCAGATATCAGGACACAAGTCTCATAGTCACTGCCCTCACTTCCTGCCTGGAAAGCACCATGATCTGCACTCAGAGCGCTGGCCACCATGTTGTCTCTGTGGCCACACTGCCTGTACTCTGTTCCCTGAACAACTTCTAATCTTCCATCCGCTTATCCTCGGAGGTCTCCACTCTATCTCCAGATCTGAGGGCAATGGCTATTGTACTTTAAATGCAGAACCAGTCCCACCTGCTTTCTATTAAGTATTTCATTTGAACAAACACTGGATCCATTGTCATAAACACAGCCTCATTTCAAGACTCAGATTCTAGTAAGAGAGTTCCTATCTACTGGGAAAAGCAGATTTTAGTGGAGGCCGAATTTAGTAAGCTCCCAAGCTCTGTCTGGTGCTTTGCTCTAAAACCTTGAGCCGTAAGTAAGCCTCATCTCTAAAGCAGGATTAATAATGACTACCTTTAAGGGTGGTTGTGAGGATTAAATGAATTAAGAAGCAGGTTCAAAGTACCTAAAACACTTTAATTATTTTGACATCAGCCTTCAGGCTGTGGTAGTGTAAGCGTATGAGGTCATGAATATCATTTCCAAACATTGAAAATTACTTGGCAGCCACCATTATGCTGCTTTGCCCCAAGTCGTACGTTTCTCCAGTTGTATAAGCTATTGATGTTTTTTTTTTTTTGGCTGTATGCGGGCCTCTCACTGTTGTGGCCTCTCCTGTTGCGGAGCACAGGCTCCCGACGCGCAGGCTCAGCGGCCATGGCTCACGGGCCCAGCCGCTCCGCAGCACGTGGGATCTTCCCAGACCGGGGCACGAACCCGTGTCCCCCGCATCGGCAGGTGGACTCTCGACCACTGCGCCACCAGGAAAGCCCAGCTATTGATATTTTAACTGGTATTTTTCCTACTTCATCCACCAAACTGAGGCAGCAGCATCATGATGGATTGCCATGTTTTACCCTCTTTCTACATTTAACAAAACAGGGACTAGACACTGAATTGGCTTTACCGATAAAGGGACTTGATGCTGATTAAACATATCATTAGATAACCGATCTGAGGGAGGTTTGGGGAGAATCAACCACAATAGTTTAATCTGTTTTATGGCTAAGGCGGCCCTTGTCTCATTTTAACACAAATCTCAGGCTTCTGTTAGAGTTCTAGTTCTATGTGTGTTCATTCATCCATTCATTTAGCCAGCAATTTATTCAGTATATGCTATGTCTCAGGCTTTATTTCTTATTTCAAAAAAATGATTTCCAAAGATCTGAGAATTAGAAGAGCAGAAACGTCGCCAATAACCAGGCCTGGAGGAAGTCACAAATACCAAGTAACTGTTGTAGGAAGAGGGCTTGTGATATCAAGGTTCGGTAGAACCTGGAAACCTGGGCTTGCTGCCAGCAACTGCACGCCGTGACCTTAGCGTGTGCTTTCAACTCTCTTTCTCCCTCTAAATGGGAAGTGCTGGAGTAGAAGGTCCTTGCCCTCATGTCAGCCATTACTCCACTGAGACTGGTTTTCAGTCTTCAGTAATCCCTGTATATTCACGGTCATCAGAGATGCAGAGAAAAGCATGTCGAACAGTGGTCATGCTCTGAAATGTCCACATGCTCCAAATTCCTTTGGAGGAATTCCTCCAAATTCCTTCACCCCTGTGAAACCTGAATTGGCAAACGTTATCTAAATTGATGCCGTATGTATATATATACACACACATATATAAATGTATATAGACATTTCTACTTCATTTTGAAAGATGGCCAAGGGATATTATATAGAAAAGTCTTTGAATTTCAGATTATGAAGATTTCAGGATTTTGAAAATTGACTACTTCAAATGAGCTGAAATGCAACAAGAGAACTGCCAAATTCCTGAAGATAATCAACGTGTATGTGACTCCCCAAGTTTGGAGAACAAAAATACCTCAACAGATATTAATAAGCTTATTTGTAACAAGGATCCACAAGTCTTTGGAGGTCATTGCTAGGATAGATAGAATGCTAACTGCAGATGCTGGTCAGGGTCATGGCCCTGCGAGATGGGGTGGGCATACCTACCTAACTCTGAGCATCTTACTACAGTCCTAGCCATGTATAGAAGAATTGTATTAACTGGTTCTCACAAAATAAACTAGAAGTTTTTAGAGAGTGAATTCAAGTGGGAAGATATGCCACTTTAGAAGAGAAATTGCTAAGTCACAATTCAGTTTTCCTTTTTATGCACATTTTCCTTTTTTCAATTTCAAAATAATATGCTTACTGGAAAAAAGAGAAATAGTCCCAAAGTATACAAAGTAAAAAGTGAAAGATCTTCGTCCTCCACCTCTGCCTCTTACTAATTCTTCCCAGAGGTAATCACTGCTTACAGTTTGGACTGTATCTTTTTTGATGCTAACGCTACATGAACTCTTTCAGAAAATAAGAGGAGAGGAAAGTTTTTGTAACTTATTAAAACATTATTTCTCTGATGCTAAAACCAGAAAAAGACATTGCAAGACAAGAAAACTACAGAACAATGTCCCTCATGAACATAGATACAAAAATTCTTAATAAAATAAGTAGACTGCAATATATAAAAAGGATACTACATCATGACCAAGTAAGGCTTATTCTAGGAATGCTTGGCTGGTTTAACATTCAAATATCAAATTAATTATTCTGTTAATACAGAAAAAATGAGAAAAACCATATATATTCAATAGATGTACACAGACCAAAAAAAACCTTTGACAAAATTCAGTGTCAAATCATGACAAAATTTCAGCTAACTAGAAATAAAAGGGAACTTCTTCAGTGTGATGAGTCCTCTTTGAAAAACCTATAGCTAAGAACATACTTAATGGTGAAATACCCTGAGATTGAGAACAAGGCAAGGAAGGATAGCTGTTTTCACAAATGATGATTAATCCCTGTTCTTTTGTTTTCTTGATCTTCTCTTTCACACATGTGCAGTTACAGACTCTTCTGTTCTCTTGGGTTTCTGATCAATCTGATTTCATTTGATTTATATTTCCTATAAATTCCTCCTGTCCCAGCTTGCTGATTGCACCCTTCTTGAAATATAGTGAATCTAGTGCTATCATGATTTTATTGTCTTTTTTTAAATAACTTTTGTTTCATTTCAGAACAGAGAGGGAAAAGAAAAGTAAAAATCCAATTCAAGTTTTTTTATGAAACATTTATCTCCCCCTGCATATAAGCCATGGCTGTCAGAAATAACAGACACGTCTCTGACAATGCTTCCGACTCAGCAGGGAGCATCTAGGGTCCTGCTAGTGACGCAGTGTCTGGGTCTCAACTTTGCACATTCAGTATTGCTCATCTTGTCGTAACAGGCTAATGTACAAACCTTGATACCAATGTAAATCACCTCTTCACTGACTACACTTGTAAAACAATTAATTGCATGAAATTTATGAACAGAACTCGTGATAAGAACTAAAACACAAAGCACCGAGCTAATCTCCCCGTGCTATGCTGCTGCTTCCCACCAGCCAACTATTTTACATTCAGTAGTATATATATGTCGATGCTACTCTCACTTCACCCCAGCTTCCCCGCCCCACTCCAAGCCCTCAAGTCCATTCTCTACATCTGTGTCATTATTCCTGTCCTGCCCCTAGGTTTTTCATAACCTTTTTTTCTTTTTTAGATTCCATATATATGCGTTAGCATACGGTATTTGTTTTTCTCTTTCTGACTTACTTCAGTCTGTATGACAGACTCTAGGTCCATCCACCTCACTACAAGTAACTCAGTTTCGTTTCTTTTTATGGCTGAGTAATATTACATTGTATATATGTGCCACACCTTCAATAAAGATCTATTTAAAAAAAAGAACTAAAACATTTTCTATTTAATTTTGTATGCATAAAGTACTTAAATTTAAAAATGAATGTTTTTGCTTTAGAATCAGCAAATTAAAGATATACTAGGATGTTGCTAGAGAAATATAAATGTCACAAAAAAATAGAAGATTTTGGTTTTCCTGGCCAGTGACTTCTTTCTTTAGGCAGATGATCCTGGGAAGTACTATTATTATCACAAGGTTGTTTGGTAAATTTGGAATCAGGGCACGAACAGCTAGTTGAATGATTTTAATGGCTAGTGCTTCAAGGAGGTGGAGAGTCATCTTGTAGGGTGATACCTTTATCTTCAGGAAAGGTATGTAGCTGCTAAGAGGACTATAGTTTCCCCATCAGTTAATTACAGCTCTGCCAACCACAGAGAGTACAACACAAATACTGTAAATTTTTCAGTGTTTCCTTACAACTGCCTCTGACCATACGGTTGCCAGAGATTTACCTAACGAGAGTGACTTAACCAGCTCTGGGACCTCAAGCTTAGAGATCACTCTACCTCTTACCCCCTCATAATCCCACTACCTGGGGCTGCTTCCCCCATTTGGGGAAAGTCTTATAGGAGTTTGTTACCCTTAGATAGGAACAGGTGGTGATGAGAAAAACCTTATAGCACAGATGTGTATCACCCCTGTTGGGCCGGCAACGAATGTGTGGGATTCTGGGTGTAGGCGTTGGGTTCACGTAACAGGAGGGTCCCACTAGAGCTGAGGCCGGTCAGCTCCCTGCCCCACCTTTTGAGATAATAGTGATTCTTCACTAACGCCACTGACTGACTCAGCTCTCTGTTGACTTTATTTGTAGAAAATTCGATGCATGAAATTATAAACAAGCCTCCTTATAAGAATGAAACCATGATTTTCCATTCAGTTCTTTGTATAGTGTTTAAAAGGCTGAAACAAACACTTAAACCCAGTATATTTAAGATACGGTATTGGGTACGCCCAGCAGGACTTCTTTCGAGATATCCTTTGGAGGGTTTGCACACAGAGAAAGAGCAGAATTAATGCTGAGTGTCTCTGTCTTCCCTCCAACAAGTCTCCGTACCCAGTGAGGCCAGGTCTGCCCACTTTGTTCTCCCAGTTCCCGTGTAAGAGCTAAAAATGGTATTAGTAAGTCTGACACTTGCTATGTGCTGGGTGCTGTTCTGAGCGCTTTGTAATAGAGAACACGTGTGTCTTTTGCAGTTGTGAAGACGATCTCTCCGAGGACAGAGATGAACTCCTGCACGGGATTTCTGAGCTGGACATCAGCAACTCGGACTGTTTCCCGTCCCAGCTGCTAGTGCACGGGGCTTTAGCCTTTCCCCTGGGGCTAGATTCCTACCATGGCTGTGTCATAGCGGCTGCCCGCTACGGCCGGGGCCGGGTGGTCGTGACTGGCCACAAGGTCCTTTTCACCGTTGGTAAACTGGGCCCCTTTCTGCTCAATGCTGTGCGCTGGCTGGACGCGGGCCGCAGAGGCAAGGTCGTGGTGCAGACAGAACTGAGGACTCTGAGTGGGCTGCTTGCAGTGGGGGGCATAGACAGCAGCATTGAGCCCAATCTGACCAGCGATGCCAGTGTCTATTGCTTTGAGCCCGTGAGTGATGTGGGAGTCAAGGAGCTGCAGGAGTTTGTAGCAGAGGGCGGGGGCCTGTTTGTTGGAGCCCAAGCCTGGTGGTGGGCCTTCAAGAACCCAGGAGTGTCGCCTTTGGCTCGGTTCCCAGGAAACCTCCTCCTCAACCCCTTTGGCATTAGCATCACCAGCCAAAGCCTCAACCCTGGGCCCTTTCGTACTCCTAAGGCAGGGATAAGGACCTATCACTTTCGTTCCACCCTGGCCGAGTTCCAGGTTATAATGGGCAGGAAGAGAGGGAACGTGGAGAAGGGCTGGTTGGCAAAGCTGGGACCGGATGGCGCAGCCTTCCTGCAGATCCCCGCAGAGGAGATCCCTGCCTACATGTCGGTGCATCGGCTCCTGAGGAAGCTGCTGAGTCGCTATCGGCTCCCAGTAGCGACCCGAGAGAACCCTGTCATCAACGACTGCTGCAGGGGTGCTATGCTCTCCCTGGCCACTGGGCTGGCCCACTCTGGAAGCGACCTCTCTCTGTTAGTCCCAGAAATTGAGGATATGTACAGCAGCCCCTACCTGCGCCCCTCGGAATCTCCTATCACTGTTGAGGTCAACTGCAACAATCCAGGTAAGGAATGAGGGGTGGGAGCCTGGCGGGTGGGAACTGGAGGGCAATGGGTCGTGATGACTTCAGCAGCTCAGCTCCAGATCTGATCACCCCCAGGAGGTCATCTCCGTCCTCTGCCGTGCACTCTCAAGGAGATGGGGGTTGAGGTTTTAGGTGATGTTTGGAAGAGTAGAGCCAGGGCAGCACGGAGGCAGGAAGATGTGCAGAGCTCGTGAAGGGACTCTGGAAGCTGGGTGGCGATGGAATCACGGAGGAAGGGTAACGTCTACTCTTCCTTTGCTTTCGGCAGGCACCAGGTATTGCTGGATGAGCACCGGGCTCTACATACCCGGGAGGCAAATTATAGAGGTCTCGCTGCCTGAAGCCGCTGCCTCTGCTGACCTGAAGGTAAGGCATGCCCCATCTCACCACAGAACGTGGAACGCAAATACGGAAGCCAGATGCTCTTGCTTTCATAGTGGGCATCTCACCTGACCTTCCTACAAAACCAGCTGGCACTAAGGGCATGTACTTCTACCCCCTTAGTTGCCTAGGATGGAGCAGCTAAGGTGCAGAACAGCTAACTGATTGATTGAAATGTATGGATTTGATACATTTCAGCGCCCAGGACTCAAACCTAACCAGCTTCTGGCTCAAGTTTTGTGCTTTTAACTTACGTCATAGAGTGGGGAATAAGAAAGGTACCAGATGGCTGGTGCCCTAGCACACGGTCCAATAAATCTTACTCCACGTTCCATCCCGTGTACATTTCACATCAAAGCATGAGGTCCTTCTGACTCCGGCTTCTTCCCTGTGACACCATACACTGCTCCTAGCTTGCCCGGTCCACGTCAGCTCTGTCACTTTCACATGCACACACCGTATTCACAACGTTAAGCTGCCGTCCTGCTCTATCCCCCTTGTGGGTCATCGTGATGGTTAGCGTCTGTTTTGTGCCTGTATCTGTCCCGGAACTTGTTTAGCATAAACCTGGGAGAGCAGTCCCAGGATGCCTCTGAGGACAGGGGTGGCTCCACTGGCGCAGGGATAGGGGCCTGGGAGAACAGGTGGAACTGAGTCAATCTTCCACTCAGCCGGTCACGTTTTCTCCCACTGGGCCTCTCAGGTCAAAAGGCAGGATCCCCTCTGCCCCTTCCCAAAGCCAGAATCACCACGGGGGAATAGGCAGCCTAGGATTCTGGCTGTTACAGAGACAGCAAGGGACTCTGTGTGGGAGTCGCCCACCTCAGAATTAGCATCTGGGCCACACCCGGTGCCCCGACATTAGCGTCTCAGCGTGACCCTTTGTGGAGCTGTTTGACCCGCCCCGAGAGTGAATTTACACGATCTGGTCCATACGACCTTGAGGGATGATACAATTTCGTGGGTTTAGCGCACAGGGCTTATAAATGGTGGGATGCCTGGACTTGCCTAGGGTCATGGCCCCGTGACCCTTCCTGTCCCCATGTCCTGGGCGCTCTCCCCTTTGGCTCGTGCATGCCCCAGGGTCACTACGTGGGGGTCTCTCTGCTCCAGGTGCAGATTGGCTGCCACACCGATGACCTGACCAGGGCCAGCAAGCTGTTCCGAGGCCCCCTTGTGATTAACCGCTGCTGCCTGGACAAGCCCACGAAGTCGATAACCTGCCTCTGGGGGGGCCTCCTGTACATCATTGTGCCGCAGGGCAGCAAGCTGGGCTCCGTGCCTGTCACGGTTAAAGGGGCTGTGCATGCTCCCTACTACAGGCTAGGTGAGTGGACGCCCTGGAGCGAGCCCGAGGGACAGGGAGAGCTGGGGGTGAGGAGGTCACCTGGGGCTGCCTGGTATGGGAAGAGGGAGATTCGGATTGGTGGAGGGAAGGGAGGGAAGCTTCCTTACAGTCAGCTTTGAGGCTGAGGGGATAAAGACCAAACCGTATCCCATCCATGGGACCTTTGTAGACGAAGGATAGACCAGGTATGTGGTTGTTCATGGCATTGGTGTTCTCCTGCTGGGGTGCAAGTTGAACGTGTTAATGTCAGGGATTTGGGAAAACAAGTTTCAAGCGCTGTGGCCTGTCTTCCAGGGGAGACATCCCAGGAGGAATGGAAGAGGCGTATCCAGGAGAATCCAGGTCCCTGGGGAGAGCTGGCTACAGACAACATCATCTTGACGGTGCCAACCGCAAACCTTCGCACTCTGGAGAACCCTGAGCCGCTGCTACGCCTCTGGGACGAGGTGATGCAGGCCGTGGCCCGGCTAGGGGCTGAGCCTTTCCCCCTGCGTCTGCCTCAGAGGATCGTTGCCGACGTGCAGATCTCAGTCGGTGGGTGCCTGGGGCGAACCTCTGTGCATGCTGCCCCCCCTTAGGGCCTTCCTTCTTGCAACAGCCATGCAGTGGGCAGCCAGCAGGGTAGAAATGTTCTTATGGCAAGGCATATAAAATGTAATCCTTGCTATTTAAATGGAAAGGGAAAAAAATGCGTCAAAAAAAAAAAAAAAAGACTCGCTGTGTCCCCCAACAAAACATTGGAAACTACCTAAGTGCCCAACAGTTATGGAATGGTTCAGTAATGTATTGTGTATACCTTCAGTGGACATTAAGGAAGACATTTAAAGTGATCTTTTGATGGCATAAGGAAATATGATGAGGTTATATGACACATAAAAAGCAGGCCGTAGAACTATATGTACACAGTATGTTAAAATATGTAACAGTTTTAGTCAAGAGATGTTATCAAACAGTGGGAATGGTGCAGAAAATACATGCTGGGTTTTCAGACTTCCATCAGGGGACTTCAAGGAGTGGATAAAACCGACCGAGGGCCTCTTCCTAGGTCACAGGTGTTGGGAGAAAGCACTGAATAAAGAGATCTTTGCCAGCAGGTCAAGAGGCCTGAAAAATGAAGGGTGTATAGAAATTAAAGAACCAAGGAAATCTCTCTGGAGATTTGGCTTATGTAGATGATCACTATAAGGTAGTGTCGACGTGGGCAATTCCATGTCTAAAGAATGAGAACCGCAAGTTCTTAATTTTGAGAAGAGAGTATAATGATGGGTTCACACAGACAGAGCACTCTCAGAGAAACAGAAAAATTGAATAGTAACATGAACGGCGATCTGTAACCTGCCTCGGCTCCCATAGCCAGTCAGAGCGGCGATGAAAGCATTATTACAGAATGAGAGCGTAAGGAGGAAGGCCCGGGAGGCTCTGGGTTTTGCCTTTCTGAGCATTACAGGGTTCTGGAAGTCATGGGGTCAGCGGGGACTGGGTGTTTTGGGAGATACAATAGAGAGAATAATTTTGTTAGATGGGTGGGGAGCACTCTAACCTTCTTTTCCCCCTCCTGCATTCCCCAGGCTGGATGCACGCAGGCTACCCCATCATGTGTCACCTGGAGTCGGTGCAGGAGCTTATCAGTGAGAAACTCATCAGAACCAAGGGGCTGTGGGGCCCTGTGCACGAGCTGGGCCGCAACCAGCAGCGGCAGGAGTGGGAGTTCCCCCCGCACACCACCGAGGCCACCTGCAACCTGTGGTGTGTCTATGTGCACGAGACGGTCCTGGGCATCCCTCGAGGACGAGCCAATATCGCTCTGTGGCCCCCAGTTCGGGAGAAGAGAGTCAGAATCTACCTGGGCAAGGGTCCCAATGTGAAAAACTGGAACGCGTGGACGGCCCTGGAAACATACTTACAGGTGCTGGGCCAGTGTGGGCGGTGGTGGGAGCCCCGCAGTGGGGACCCTGAGCAGATGGTAGCGTGGTGCCCGGGGGACCTCCCGCTGACCCGCCTCCCACACCAGGTTGGGGAGGTCCTGACAGCGCCCAGGTGTGAAGGTGCTGGTTGAGGATGCTTCTCAGGGCATCACTTTGCATGGCCCTAAGGTGGACTTAATTGCCTCAGCCCCACCCTTCACCCCAGGACTCTGAAGAGATTTTTGAGAGTATACAGAAAGCACTGAGAAAGGTTAAAAATTGGTAGAGGCAAATGTGATGCTACAAATATAGTTGCTGTCACTGGCTTTAAACCTAGACATACCTGAGACTGAAGCCAAACTGCGCTGTTTAAATAGCTCCCTAAGGCTGAACACATCCCGAACTGCGCGCGCACGCGCGCGCGTGCACACACACACACACACACACACACACACATACACACACAATATGTGGGAAAGGAGCTGTTTTTTCCCTAGGTGAGTAAACCGTCTTCTTATTATGACCTGGCTGTGCCTCGGTTTCCACCTTATAAGCAAGCCAGGTCTCCTCACTGAACTGGACATGGGGGTGGCCTTTGCCTTTTAGTTATCACACAACACCCCAGTTCCAGCCCCCCGGTCCCTGGATCAGTTCCCAGCTCACTGTGGAGAGTTTCATCACCTTGGATTCTGGAACTCAGTCTCAGGCCAGCCACACTCTATTCTGGCCCTTCCACCTGCTGGAGTTCTCACTGCAGATCCCCTCCACCACAAGAATGACGATGACACTGCTAGGAGACTGCTTTAACCTTGTCATCGGGACAGAAGTTCCTCCTCTGTGAAATCAAGTTGAGGTTGGAACTGCTTCCCTGGTGGCGCAGTGGTTAAGAATCCACGTGCCAGTGCAGGGGACACGGGTTCGAGCCGTGGTCCGGGAAGATCCCACATGCCACAGAGCGACTAAGCCCGTGCACCGCAGCTACGGAGCCCGCGCTCCACAACAAGAGAAGCCACCGCAATGAGAAGCCCTCACACCACAGCAAAGAGTAGCCCCCGCTTGCCGCAACTAGAGAAAGCCTGTGCACAGCAACAGAGACCCAGCACAGCCAAAAATAAACAAATTAACATGGGCTGTTTCCAACAGCCTCGGGATGGCTGCCTTTTCCCAAAATTATGCCTTACTCTTAATTCTAGCTACCTAGACTATACATTGTCTTCTGCTTCTACTGGACTCACCTTTTCTCCCAAAGGCCGTTTTTGGTCGCCTTGCAAATTGACATAGACCTACAGTTAGTGTGGATTATGTCAGGATACGGCTGGGAGTTCCCTAATTGTTGGGGTTTAACTTTGCAACTATGAAAAACAGTGGATTTTTTCACTTCAACCAATTTTAAATCCTCGTGTAATATCCTGTGACTACTTTCATGGTCTAGTGAGATAGGTGAGTAATGACATTGGTAGTAAATCCTACAGTTTTCACCACAGCTGTCTCGAGTGTCTGCTTTGTGTTGAGCCCTGTGCCGGCTCAGAGGCCCTTCTCGTCGTCAGAACATGAGAGTAGCACGTGAGGCTGGCAGGTGAAACAGCAGAGGGCCAGTGATAGACATGAAACTGGTGTTTAAGGGGTGAAACGCGTTAACTCATTTAGAGTATTTGTTGGGTCTCTTGTAGATCAGATGTCTCATCCTCCTCCTTCCTTCTCTTTCCAGCTCCAGGAGGCCTTTGGGTGGGAGCCGTTCATCCGTCTCTTCACTGAGTATAGGAACCAGACCAACTTGCCCACAGACAATGTCGACAAAATGAATCTGTGGGTGAAGATGTTCTCCCACCAAGTGCAGAAGAACCTGGCTCCGTTCTTTGAGGCCTGGGCCTGGCCGATCCAGAAGGAAGTGGCAACCAGCCTGGCCTATCTGCCTGAGTGGAAGGAAAATATTATGAAATTGTACCTCCTCACACAGATGTAAGGAGTGCCCAGCGAGGTGGCAGGTAGAGAGGTTTGGGGAGTTAGGCAGAGATGGGGATTCACTCCTCGACCTCTGTCTCTTAGGTTCTAGCCTTGCCCGCCCAAGCTCACTGCCCCTAGATCTTAGTCATATCTCTGGGGAGTGGGTTCAGAACACAGAAAAAAGTGGAATCATAATTCCTCAGGAGCAAAGCCTTCTGTTTATGAGCTCGTTCCTCTGCTCTCAGCCATCAGATGCCCTCCTGACCCTGTGCTGGGCCAGTGCTGAGAGCTTTGGCCCCTGCTCCTATGCCAGCCCTTGGTTCTCCATCGTGGGCCATAGCCCGTAGAGGGTGGCTCTCACCCTGGGGACTCCCTGGGCTTTTATTTTGATCATTTCCCCAAAAACCTGACCATAAAACCCAACTGAAATACTAATTTACCATGATATTCAGACAGCTCCCTGATGACTCATATTTTTATGTCTTGGGTAGTTTTCCAAAAGCTGTCTGGTGTATTGCGAAGAGCCCATAACTAGGGTTAGCTCTTGGGAAAGTCGTTTTATCTCTGAACTCCCATTTCTTTGTGTGTAAGGTGAGGGTAAAGATCCCTGCCTCACAGGGTTGTGGGTGAAGACAGACCGATTATTCTGAGGAGTGTGGATACTGGGCATGCACTCTAAGGGGTGGTTTTATTTCATGATGGTCCACAGAGTAGTGAGTTTCCTACTCCCCATTCTCCTCCCACAGCCCAGGGGTTAAGGTCATCATCTCTCACAGTTGACTTATCACATCCAAGTTCTGGTTCTTTCACCAGTCAGTTATACGACTCTGGGCAAGCTCCTGAACTTCTCTGTGACTCAATTTCCTCATCTATAAAATGGGATCTATTTCATAGGACTATTGTGAGGATTAAATTTTAGTGCCTCTAAAAGTGACAGTACCTGGCATTTAGTAGGTACTGAGAAACTGTCAGCTGCCACTGTCACTGTCAAATGAACTCAGTATCATTTTAGATCAGGACTGCACTTTCAGATGGCATTTACAGATGCAGTGAATTAACCCTATCCCATCCTACACTTTTATACACTGACTCTGAAAGGATTCTGGTATATTGCCCTATGATCTAAAGGAAGGTCTCTGTATTTATAGTGGGGTTTTAAAAGCTGCTTGGGGTTTGGTCTCCTTCTTCAATTCCATCTTTCAGGTAAAATCCCTTCTTTGATTAAGAGTGGAAGTCGCTTGTAAACCAGAACAATTCCATGAGGATGTTCATCCTTAGCAAACAAGGAGCATCCGGCTGAGTGATGGTGTTTGTATTTCCGCAGTGACACAGATTCCTGTCGCTGTTTGGCAGATAAAGTCCATGCACAAATAGAACCTTTACACTGGAACAAGATAACTGGATGCAACTGACCCAAATTTCATTTAATTACAGTACATTCAGAGATTTTTAACTTTTCTTCCAATCTTATTCAGAACCTCCCAATTCTTCGTAGTTTCAGCTAGAGTTGGGGCTCCAGGATTAATGCTGTGTACATCCAGCCAGTTTTCCTTTAGCTCACGTCTTTTGATTTAGTTGCTTTAATGCACTGTTTTATTTGCTTAATTGGGAATTGGATGGATGCACAGACAATAAGATTTGACCTAGACAATGTTTTTCTTTCGATTCTTTTATTGTGTCATTTCTTAATACTAGAATTATTTTCCCTTATTTCATGAGTATCCATCATCCAGGTACTTCAAACATAGATGTTAAATATTCATTCAGCATTGAAAATAATTGCTATCAATTAGTGGGTTGTTGAGTATGTGCCAAGTATATAGACTGTTTCATTTAATCTTCACAGTAACCTATGGAATGGAAACTGAACAGCTCCCATTTTTCAAATGAGTGAACTGAATTTTATGGAGATTGGGTAAATTGCCTGAGCCTTTATTGGTAATAAGTGATAGATCTGGGATCTGAACCCAGGCGTTCTGAATACAAATGAGTTTTAGTAACTACAGTGCTTTGAACAAGCAAATAAATGAGGAAATGAAGAAATGCACCAGCAAACAGAAGGAACTTTATGTCCCTCCTCGCCAGCACTTTGGCTGTTTTTACTTAGCTCTCATCTAATTTTATCAGAACAGAAAGTCCTTTTGTTTACCCCAAATGCCAGTTCAAAGGAAGACTTTGAGGTAGGCTCCTGAGGTGCTCCCGATGGACAGTGCTGGGATGGTCCCTTTAGTACGGTCCCAGTCATCTGGGTTCCGGGATCTTCGGGTTTCAGTCCTTATCTCCAGGGCACTGATTGGATTTTGAACGATGGGCTATTTTGGTAAAGTGTCTGACTCCCAAAAGTCTCAGACACTGTATGTTTTCAGAAAGGAAATTAGATCCTCAGTCATTTAGAACAATTTTTAGACCCACTCTTGCCCTCCTTAGTCCATTTTCAGCAGTACAGCCCCGGGGACCTTTTAAAAATATCGAGTTATCCATGTCACTCCCCTGTCTAAAAGCTTCCAATGGGACTTTGAATTTAAGATGATGAACTGAACATGTAAGTTTACTTCCCTCCCTCCCCAGGCCCCACTGAAACCGAAGTCAAGAAATGTAAAAGAGAATTGACACATCTCAGCAAAGAAAACTGAAGGAATTTGGTTATAAGTGAAGAAGATCTCAACACATTTCTGGAAGAGAGAAAGTGGAAGAAGTGATAATGAAAGAGTGCAGCTCCTTTCAGACGGAATATAAGCTGATCTGAACATGTAACCCCAAAGAGATTTGGGCACCTGAAAAGTCTGTCTGCTGAAGAATTATGTCAGTTGTGAAATTGAACCCCATCTCATTCTACCCCAACCTTTGCACAGAATACAGGCAACCTACCACTGGTTTCTGTTAAGTCTGTTGTTGTTGTTGTTGTTGTTTATTGTTGTTGTTTGTGTAAAGGAATCGAATAAACTGCTTGAGGAAAGGTAGGAGTTGGTGCTCCAAAATAAATTTCTCTTCTGGGGAGAAAAGTGAGCCCCTAGCAGTTAGTTCTCTACAGATGGCTGAGATCCCTACTCAAGTAACCAAGTGCTTTTAGTCACAGAAAGGCTTACTGGAGAAGCAGACAGACCACACAATGGCAGAGGGAACCCACAGCAACTCCTATAAAAAGTTATACTGATTCTTCAATGCAAATGGTCAGCTGGGAATTCCCAGACATTGAGCCTTAGGGGTAGGGGTTGGGGGAGGGACCAGGGGAGCAGCATGTGAGAAAAATAAACAATCAGGAGATTTGAAAAATATAACAGACTCTAGGGGCAACAGTTAACATGGAAGAAAATGACTTAAATATCTTCGGAAACATCTAAGGTGCATTTGTAAGATAAAAAACAGGATGCTACAAAGAAAGGGAAAACCCTGAAAATAAGAGGAGCCCTTAAATTGAAATAGGACTGCCAAAAATATTTAGTAGACAGGCTGTAAAATAAGGTTGAGGGAATCTCCCTAGATATAGAGCAAAAAGAAATAGAAAATATAAAGAGAGGAAAGAGACACAGACAATATCTAACTGTTACGAGTTTCTGGAAGAGAGAACACAGGAAATATTGTGAAGAAAAGAAAATTGAACAGAAATAAGTCTCCAAATTGAGAGGACCCTATACAACCTACATCTAGACATAATCTTGTGAAATTTTGGATATATATTAAGGATAGAGCGAAGATACTGAAAGTGCCAAGAGAAAAAAATAAAATTAGGTCATCATAATTAGCTCAACTAAAAAGGGATGAGAACTAGACTGGGAGCCGATTTTTCATCATCAACACAATGCTAGAAGCCAATAGAGAAGTGTCGTCACACATGGAAAATCTTTGTACCCAGAACTCCATAGCAAGCCAAACTGTCAAGAGTCAAGTCGAAAGGAATTTTCCGACATGCGAGTTTTCAGAAAGTCTACCCTCTTAGCACCTGGAAAGGAAGTTCTCTCTCACCTACTGAGGAAGTTCTCCAGCAAAATGAGAATGAAAATCGGGAAAGAGAAAGAAATGGAATCCAGAAAACAGTGGACCTCATCCAGGATGGCTGACTCCAGAGTGACCATTATCCAATAGGATAGCTCACTCCAGAGTGACCATTATCCAATAGGATAGCTCACTCCAGAGTGACAGTTATCCAATAGGATGGCACACTCCAGAGTGACCATTATCCAACAGGAAGGCTCACTTCAGAGTGACAGTTATCCAATAGGAAGGCTCACTCCAGAGTGACAGTTATCCAATAGGATGGCTCACTCTAGAGTGACAGTTATCCAAGAGACCCATTTCAGATGAGAGTACACAGTCTCAGGCTCTCTGGGGAGAACATGCATTCTGTGCCATAGATATCCTTGAGAAGCTGGAGTGTTTGAGAATATGGAGGAGATACATTCTTTAGTAAACAAGAGAACAAAACAAAAATGTCAAATTCAGGTTCAATTATGAGACAATAATAAAAAAAATCATGGAATGTAAGAAGAGACTCATTTTGATATTGGCAGTAGGTACATTTCATTTCAAGTGACACAGGAAACATGACATTGGTTATGTTTGGAAGAAAATATCCTAGCTTCTACTTAGCTCCCAGTAAACAGTATTTACAAAGCCAAAATAATGTAGATACTATTGATTGGTATTCAGTGTTCTGATCAGCCTATAGGTAAAACACGAGAGGCTTAATCTTTTATTCAGAAATAAAAGGGAAAGTAATCCTGAAAAGGAAAAAGAAAGCAGAAAGAGGTTGAGAATTAGTTGGGGGAAGAGAGGTGGAGGGAAGAGTAGAATTACTTACCTATTCCAAATGGGGATGAAAAGATAAAGTCTACAGTTAATGGAACAAGGACTAAAGGATTGTTACTGTTCAAAACTATAAACCAATAGAAGTATTAAAAATGACATCTATCAAAAATTTGGAAAAGGATAGGCAAATGAAAGGTGGGAATAGTGTAAGTTAAATCCTTATCTTTTGTAATGGGGGATTATTAAAGATTGTCTAAAGTTAATAAGTCAAGAAATTATTGTTCAAACGTTATTTAATGTTAGGAAGTTAGTTAACAGAATATCTAAAAATAGAAATTGTTAAATGCATTGCCTCTAGGGTATGGGACTAGGGTTAAAAGGGTGGGGTGGGAAACTGTGTTTTTCATTTTAAGTCCTTCTGTACTATTTAATTTTTTACCTTGTGCATGTATTACTTTGAAAATTTTTTAATAAACTTAAATAAAAACCCTTCAATGGCTTCATATTAACTAAGATACAGTCCAATCAAAACACTTAAAATGGCTTATAAGGCCCTCATCACATTTGGATCCACCCGGTGTGTCCAAGGCTCATCACATCTCCCCATCACTCTCTAGTTCTAACCACACTAAATACCCTCCAGCTATTCAGACACACTTCCCCTTCTCGTCTCTACAGGTGTTCCACAGAAAACAAATCCTGTCCCGATCTCACCATGTGTCTGCTGATTAAGCTTACTGTCTAGCAGGTTTTCAATATCTGTTGAGTGAATGAATGTGCAACAGGGTGTTCATGAAAATCACCAACTAGTGTTCTTTCCCAAGAAGACACATGATGTTTGTCTCTATTCCAGGAGCATTTCAAGACCATGATGTACGCTTTCCTGAACTATTCATTTCACAGTTTTGATAAGTTTTAGTCATATACGAGACCAGGTGATGTCAGAGGATTTCTATCCATCTGTTAGTCTCTTTGGTATGTTCTTTGCCAAACTGCCTCAATATCATCATCGATTTTCCGCTATTTTTTCCCTGTAGTTGGGAGAAACAGCCAGCTGTCTAGTGGACATCTTCAGGCTCCCAAGTTTCATGTGTCCTGCTATGCCTAGTTTCTTGGTGGCTCTTCCTTCTTCATTAATTTACTCTCTTCTGTTGTCTACCTTCCAAGGCCAACTGGAGCTCTCTAATGAGTATTGACTGACCTTACTGCCAATCTTCAACAACTGCATTTATTGGAAATCTTTCCTATCTCCTCTTAAGATCACTCTCTGATTTACCTAGTCCCTAAACCAATGTCCCCACCCAATGTCACAACCTCACCTAATATATGTACTTAACAGGCCAGTAAGTAATCAAATACTGCCCTAGATATTGACTATTCTTGCTGACAAAAGTAACACACCCTTCTTTCAAGACTAATTCACGCCTATGTTCTTTACTCCTTCAAAGATTTTGGACCCCTACTTGGCTTCCATTTTGAAACAGATTTCTTTCATTGATCCACATAATTGGAGTCAGTCTTCCAAGTGTGGTAGAGAAGGGGTGGAGGTTATCCTTAACTTTTCAGACACCTAGCTACAGATACACAAAAACAATTCCACATCTAATTCGAGAGAGTTACAGAAATGTTACTTATTTGGATTCTTGTGATTTAAATGCTGTAAAGAGAAGCGTTTCTTTGATAGGAAAGCTTGAGCAGTTTATTTCCAATGTTCTAGTGTCATGTTAGGTGGTTGGTTTCATAGGTGCTCATTATATTAGAAATAAATAGAATAAATAAATGAGTAAATTAAAAACAAGGTATGCATTGACCAGTGATGACAGTGTCAGAAGCCAAGGATTATGTTAATGCAAATATGTGCACCGAGGGCCATCAGAGAGTTAGTCCTGTTCATCTGCACTATATAGGGACTCATATATAATTAGTTAAGAAATACGTACGTGGAGGTACTAAAAATTTCTTTGCATGAGCTGCCTAAATTTGGACATCATAGGCACTTTCACAGATTGCCAAAATTATTTAGTATAATTTGAGAACGGAGATAGAGCTGAAAGGGTAGGAGGGAGGGCAAAATGATCAAATGTACAGTATAAGAACAAGTCAAGTGGTTGGGAAGAGGCCCCAGAGACATAGAGAGAACACCCCGCTCCGCTTCTCAACAATACAGCAGGCTCTGCCTGTGCCTAGTCCTCTCATCTGGGAAGTGTCTGATGTAAACAGAATCCAAGAACCTGGAAAGATGATAAGCTCATTCCTCACCCTTTGTCAAGGTTAACAGAGACAGGAGAGGAAACTCCAACTTTTTTTTTAAATAGTTTCTCCTTTTCTTGCTATCTGTGTAGCCTTGGAACCAAACTGTTACAAAGCAAACAATAACAACCCTTAGTTAAGGCTTTTGACATTTAATCGCAGGATGATTGGCACTATAAGCTTATTTATTGATGACGAACTTAATCAAAACTTAGAGCAGACTTAAATCTCAGGTCCTCATAGGGAAACTTTCAGATAAACGATAAAAGGGCAAAGATCTGACTTATCAGAAGTGTTTGAGTGACCTTTGGATAAAACCCAGTGGATCTCTGGTACTGGATAAAGAAGGGCCTTTGGGGCTTCCCTGGTGGCGCAGTGGTTGAGAGTCTGCCTGCCGATGCAGGGGACACGGGTTCGTGCCCTGGTCCGGGAAGATCCCACATGCCGCGGAGCAGCTGGGCCCGTGAGCCATGGCTGCTGAGCCTGCGCATCCGGAGCCTGTGCTCCGCAACGGGAAAGGCCACAACAGTGAGAGGCCCGTGTACTGCAAAAAAAAAAGGGCCTTTGATGGGGTGGGGAGGAGAGAATATGCTCAGGTATAGCCGGTGATGGTGTTAATGCCCTCCAGCCAAAGACCATCAGGAACACACCTGTAGTTGAACAAGTTGGACGTATTACTTATCGCAGCTGGGGGAAATGCACACCACAGGGAACTGTGGGAGTCTCAGTAAAAGAGCGTTAGAAAGAACCTGTTATAGGATTTGGGCTTGGGTAGGTAGTTTAAGGGAGGGTCTAAGGAAGCAAGGCTTTGTTCTGGATCGGATGCTCTCAGGAAGCAGTGGCACTTCTGAGCGAGTTTCTCAATAAATCTCATCTCTAAGGAGGGCTGACTAAAGTGAGCTTAAAGCTGGAATTGGCTTTTTTAAAAAAAGCAGCAGTTACTCACTTTGGACAAGAGAGAGATGTGTCTGGTATTTTGTGGTTGCCCAGAGATCTTGTTTCCATCTAACTTTATTTAGCATAGTCTCAGAGTGACCTTGTCTGATGTCAACGTTCTGTGAAATTTTTATGTCCGACAGGGCAAACATGGCCATGTTCTAGCTGTGAGTGTCAGACAACTTCCTGGGTGTCAGGGGCTGCTTTTTTTTTTTCTTTCCTAATGCAAAAGAATAGAGAAAGAGCCTTTGTTTCTCTTACAGAAAATTCAAAACTGTACTTCTCTTGACTGAGCATAAGGGATAAGTTAGAAAAAAATTAATATCACAATTAATATCACAAGAGATATCCTGGGAAAGGACGGTTCCCTAATGATCCCCTAGACTTGGTGGAAGTCTTGGTTGTAAACCAAAATGAAGCTGGGACCGTGCTCAATACTCAAGGGGCACTCACTTATTGTCTGAAACACGCCCACTCCTTAAATGTAGGTTCTGGGCCATGCCTAGGAGGAATAGGAAGCAGTCATGAGAGTAGCAGTTTGCTTTTACATAGGAGGGATAACAACAAACCTTTACAATTCACGTAATTTCATTTGCTAACTGCTATAATTGGTGCACACAGAAGGAATTGAAATTTAAAACGGAAACTGGAAGATGCATTTCCCCAGTGCTCAGACTTCCCTTGCTAAACTTAGAATCTCTGTTGGGATAGGAGATTAAGGTAGTAAAGGTCCATGGCCTCACCCGGATTTTCAACATTTTTTTAGCACTAAACTAGATGAAGCCACTAGAGAAACACTTCTCCAAGTTAAATTAAAAACCTTCTTTTTTTTTTTTTTTGCGGTACGCGGGCCTCTCACTGTTGTGGCCTCTCCTGTTGCTGAGCACAGGCTCTGACACGCAGGCTCAGCGGCCACGGCTCATGGGCCCAGCCGCTCCGCGGCATGTGGGATCTTCCCGGACCGGGGCACGAACCCGTGTCCCCTGCATCGGCAGGCGGACTCTCAACCACTGCACCACCAGGGAAGCCCAACCTTCTTGTTTTATCTGCCCTCTTTTAAGAAACATTCGTAACATGTTTCTTAAACATTCATAAAACCAGTATAAAATTTTGCTTTCTGAAAGATACATTTCCCACATTTGGGCACCCTCTTCTAGTCTAGCCATCAAGTCACCTAAAAATTCATTAAATAAACATGTATTGAACACAGACTGCAATGCTAGTTACTGTTACAGGGTCTGGAAATACAAGGTAAACATAATAAAGCCCCTTCCCGTGTTCCAGTTAGAACATAAAAATGAACAAATAAACATATATCAGGTATGTTAAGTCCTGTGAAGTATCATAAAACAAAGGATGGGGAAGAGAGTGTTCTGGGATAGAGGAGTAGACAATGGGTAGTGAGGTCCAGGAAAGCCTCTCTGATAAGGCGACATTTGAGCAAATTCTTAAAGGAAATGATGGAGCAAAGCCTGCAGATAATTCACGGCAAAGAGAGGTAAAATTATATTTGGCATATTGAGAGCAGCAAGACAGACATGAGTTTCATCCCTAGAATAGTCAATAGCTACTTTCTCAGATGTAAGTCTTGACCACAGATTTCTGACCTTAACATTCTATTAGAGGCCATTAACCTAATGCACACTTGTAACTTTTGAATGTCTGTCCTCAAAGTCAAGTCACATTTCACAATAAATTTTGCAGCTGCTCCCCTCTGAAATTTCTCTGACTAAAAAGAAAGAGGGGCTCATCTCAGTAGTTGTTATGGCCTCTACCAAAGGGACTGAATGGAGACATGACTCTATACTTTTCTATACTAATTTCTGGGCCCCTGTCAATGACCCGATGGATCCAGCAAGTAGAATTTGGAACCAAATTCATACGGAGAAAATTGATCTGGAAACAATTGACAAAATTTGCATAGCAATGAAAATTTTAGTCGTATATGTTGATGCCCATCACGACAAATGTGTAGAGAGTAGCGGGAACCTTAGACTCAGTTACTCCTGGCTTGTCATTCTATATCCACCCTTCCCCCTTTCCCCCACCTGCCCAAGAAGCTGAACGATGTCCATTCGACCTCAGTTTAAATTAAAAGACACTTTGGATCACAAGTCTCAATATATAACGGGAAGACTTAAGAAGGAAGGCCTTCATGTCACAGGAACTTCAGAATAAATTCTGAAATAACATTTGCAGGAAAAAGAATTATGTTGCTGGTCTTTATAAGAGTAGGAACTTTGACACACTCTTCCTCTGTAGGAATTTTGTTATGGAGATATTTGGCCTTCCATGATTCCCAATCCCCATACAACAGCCCCTCTGGCATCTTGATAGTTGCAACCCTTGTGGGATTGTGTATGAAGATGTATAAACCACACTGGTGTAGGTGCAATTATAGGAACTTGGATCTGTTGTGTGCCTACCCGTTGGGTCTGATATTTCAGAGCTGGAGGAAGAATATCCACGCAGCCTTGGGCTAAGTCAGCTCCACTGGTTCCCAGATGGCTGAAATCTTCGGTACAAAACCAAAGTTTATGTCTGACCTGGAAATGGGAGGAGTTTAGAAATGTAAGAAGCCCCCTCCCTCAATCATCAATGGAGGGAGAGAGTTTCAGCCTGGATATCTCTGGAGTGGCAGTGATTTTCTCCAAGACATCTTCTGTGGTTGGAATATTACTGGCTCCTACCATATATATTCCATATACTTATAACCCAAAAAAAACCCCACATTAATTTCACAAATGCACCAAAGGAGAAGATGAAAACTTTTATAACTCTGAATTAGGGCTGGCCACCTGTCAAGATGGCCAGCAAACTCCAGCTTATTGCTTTAAATAAATATGCAGGCAGGAACTTGCCCCTGGAAACAGACCATGCTATAATTTGAATAAAGGTTATCATACATGTACTACAGAATGAAAAATGTGGATGAGTCTTCCCTAAATACTCGCAAGTTGATGACTTTGCTCTTTACTCCCACTACAACACAATTTTAATGAATACACTTGAGCATTTTAATGTTAGGAGATATAATTATAACAGTACTTACATTAGCCTGGGTCCTCCAAGAGGCAGAAGCCTGATGAGGTCAGGTGTACAAGAGGTTTATTAAGGGAAACACTTGTGAGAGGAGATGGAGAGAGACCCAGAGGAGGCTGGAAGAGCCATCAGACTGCGATGTAGTTTTAACCTTCGTGAGGAGAGAGTGAAAGAGGGAATGGTTTGCATTGTGGGTCTCAGAAGGTTTTGACAAGGCCTCTGGAGAGTCCGCGAGCCAAAGTCACAAACCAAAAAAGTCCCATGTCTCCTTAGTGCCCCCACCATACTTAATCACTGGCCAGCAGACGCTCCTGGGCCACGTGGCTTTGGCGCCAAGGATTCTAGAGCACAGCAGCTGGGTCCGTCCGTCAGCTGCATACCCACTCCCTGCAGTTGGGAGACCTGAGCCGAGAATTTTCATAGCCACAAAAACACTCCTTCTTGAAACAGCTGTAGACACCTGTTCTGGATCATCTTAGTGACTTAATTAACCTCGCCAGTGACTCATACCAGTACAGGCACATAGGTGGATTCATCCATCTCCATTCCTAAATTAGAGTGTGGCTAATCCTTTCCAGATTCCTGAGGCCCTTTAGGGAAAGACTATATGGGACCACATTAAGTTTAACTCGTAACTAAAAATAATTGAAGAAGGAGGCCAGTGACTATTAATGCTAGCCCACAGTTGGAAAGCATGCGTATAAAGTAACCCCTGCATTTGGCGTAGTGAGAAACCGGAATTACTGCAGAGATTTTCCTCTATTTGACAAAACTGGACTGATGTAACACTAGTAACAATGAAAACTCTGATCTGTGTACGATAGACAATTATTACATTGTTTATAACCCAAAAGGAGCCCATCGTTGCAGTGCAAAGGGCGTGGATTAGCACGCTTGGCTTGAGCTAATTCGTATCTACCCTTGGAACTGGAAATGGCTTCATTGCCCCCTGAATCTTGTAGGGGAGAGGTAGATTATCTGAACAGAACTGCGATTTGGTTAGAAAGAACAAGAGAGGTGAGGTAGAAAATAAGATGTTGAGGAGGTAACCTCAGTGTTTCTTACATGGCATTTCTTAAAAACCTTCCTACAAATTGGAGACTACAATCCAAGCTCCTTAGTATACCAGCCAAAGTCCCTTAAAATCTGGCCCAAATGCCTCGTAGAGCTAGCACTATATATACAAGTCCTGTTAACAAGCTTCACTCACAATGAACATTTTTTCTCAAACCAAGCTTTTCACACACATATCTTCATGCTGCAGACTATGACATAGCCTCACTTTGTAATGTCTGCCACCCTCATCTGCCCACAAAGATCATACATATTTCTCCAAGGCTAAGTTTTAGTGTTACCTCTGTAAGTTCTTCTCTGATATCTTGATTAGAAATCATTGCTTCTTCCTTTCTGTTCCCTTGCACTTAATTTGCAGCCAATTCAGCTTCTACATAAATCCATCTGATACTATAGTTGTTTCGTGTCTCCTCTCCTCTCTCGACTTACTGACCACAGTATCACCGTCATCTCCCAGAGTGCCTCACAGAATATGTGCCCCGTGAGAATATGCTGACTTTCATGGACTAGTTTCTGTGTTCTCCTGGGTGGGAGGAAAGGCCTGGGGGTTCACACCTTCACATGAGCAATGATCCTTAGTCACATCCATGCTGGTCACCATCTTTCATTTCCCAATTTTTTTAAATGGACCCTTATGCTGTGCCTTATGTTGCTTTGTCTCCACTCTTCAGCCAACCCTTGCTCCCAAATGGCAGGTGCGTTACTGATGGTGGGTCTGCTTCTGCTCTCTGACCCTGGAAAAATCACCTTTGTTTGAAATCCCTTCTTCTGTTAGATCAACACTGAAATAGGCTCAGGAGTCCTTTTAGAACAATATGGTAAAGTAAATATGGTATTTTACCGTGAAGACTGAGATTGATGCAGGTAGAAACCGGTTAAAACCTAAGAGCACAAACTCTCAGAAGAGATCTTGAGCTCAGCGCTGACACGGGACTCGCTTGACCCTCCCTCAGGGCTCGTTTCCCACTTTGCTTCTCAAAGGTCAGTTGTTTGCTGGTATGAGACCAAGAACTCAACTAACTTCGCCTCACACTGGGCTTCCATCCTGAAGTATTCGGAAATTCTGATCTGTTGTATCCAAACTGTCCTCCTTGTATAGGTTTCGCCATGCTCCTTCCTCCTGCAACATGACTGCATTTGGTTCTCTGCCAATCAGGTTTGCACTAATCCTCCAAAGACTTATTTACTCACCAATTCAATAGACATTTCTTGAACATTCACTATATACTTATTTATTCAACATACATTTATATATTTATTAAGATACTACATTCCAGAAATGAACCAAAATCAATGGTGGGCAAAAAGGAGACAGACTCCACACTCATACCATGAGAGCCTATGAGAGAGAACAACATTAATCAGATGAGCATACAAATAACTGTAAAATTACAACCTGGGTAAGAACAGAGGTTTATCAGAAGGACGATTTAGTACAGTTCTGGAGGTTAGGACAGTCTTTCCTAAGGAAGTGATGACTGAGCTAAGATATGAAAAAAGAGTCATTTTCTAGGAGAAGGAAATTGCACTTTGGTAGGAGGGAGTTTTGTACATCGAGCAACCTTAAAGAAAACCCCTGGAGGGGAGTTTGGCCAAGACGGTGGAGTAGGAAGACCCTGAGCTCACCTCCTCTCACGGCCACACCAAAATTACACTATTTACAAGGATAGTAGAGCAAGGACTGATGAGAAAAACCAGAATCTACCAGAAAAGATCGTCTACAGCTAAAGATGTAAAGAAGGAACCACAACAAAAGGGGTAGTCGGGACAGAATCATGGTACAATCAAGACCCATACTCCCCTGTAGGTGACCCACAAACAGGAGAATGAGGAAAATTGCAGGGGTTCTCCCCAAGGAGCGAGGGGTCTGGGCCTCACATTGGGACTCCCCAGCCTTAGGGGTTCTGCACTGGGAAGACAAGCCCCAGAATGTTTGGCTTTGAAGGCTAGCACGGCTTACTTTCGCAATAGTCAAAGGGCTGTAAGAAATATAGACTTCACTCTTAAAGGGCACACACAAAATCTTACCCACTCCGGGACCCAAGGCAAAAGCAGTAATAGGAAACGAGCCAGGGTCAGACCTGCTTACTCATCTTGGAGAGCCTCCAAAAGAGGCAGACGGCAGCTGGGACCCATTCTGGGGACACAGATGCTGGCAGCAGCCATTTTGGGGTGCTCATCCCATGGTGAAGCACTGGTGTTGGCAAGTGTGATTTGGGGATCTGTCCTCTAGCTTATTAGAACTGGGACCTGACCCCACCGACCAGCCAGCCAGGCCCAGTCCTGAGACACCCCAGACCAAGTAGCTAGCTGGGTAGAAACACAGCCCCAGCAGACAGCAGGCCAGCTACCATAGGACCCCTTGAACCCCCAGTCACCCCAGGACACGCCACTGCCCACCAGAGGGGCCAGAACCCAGCCCCACCTGCCAGTAGGCCAGCACTAGCCCTGGTACCACCAAGGTCCTGCAGCCCCACACAATGGAGTATTACTCAGCCACAGAAAAGAATAAAATCTTGTCACTTTCGACAACATGGACGGACCTAGAGGGTATTATGCTAACTGAAATAAATCAGACAAGGCAAATACTTTATGATTTCACTTATATGTGGAATCTAAAAAACAAAACAAATGAACACACAAAACTAAACAGAGGGCTTCCCTGGTGGCGCAGTAGTTGAGAGTCTGCCTGCCCATGCAGGGGACACGGGTTCGTGCCCCGGTCCGGGAAGATCCCATATGACGCGGAGCGGCTGGGCCCGTGAGCCATGGCCGCTGAGCCTGCATGCTCCGCAGGCTGTGCTCCGCAACGGGAGAGGCCACAACAGTGAGAGGCCCACACGCCGCAAAAAAAAAACAAACAAACAAAAAACCTAAACAGAAACAGAGTCATAGGCACAGAGAACGAACAGGCGGCGGTTGCCGAGGGGGTGGGGGTGGGGGTGAAGAGGTGAGGGAGATTAAGAGGTACAAACTTTTAGTTACAAACTAAATCAGTCACAGGTATGAAATGTGCAGTGTGAGGAATATAGTCAATAACTATGTAGTATCTTTGTACGGTGGTAGACAACAACTAGACTTATCAAGGGGATCATTTTTAAACGTACAGAAATATCAACTCACTGTGTTATGTAACAGAAAACTAATACAGTGTTGTAGCTCAATGATACTTCAAAACCAAACTCCTAGGAAAAGAGATTATATTTGTGGTTACCAGAGGCTGGGTATGGGAGGAGGGTGAATTGGAGGAAGGTCGTCAAAAGGTACAAACTTCCAGTTATAAGACAAATAAGTTCTAGAGATGTAAGGTACAACGTGATAAAGATAATTTACATGCTGTACCTGATATACAAAAGCTGTTCAGAGAGTAAATCCTAACTGTTCTCATCACAAAGAAAACTTTTTTCTATTTCTTTAACCTTGCATCTATATGAGATGATGGACGTTCACTAAACTTATTGTGATAATCATTTCCTTATGTATGTTAAGTCAGATCATTATGCTGTACACCCTAAACTTATATAGTGCTGTACATCAATTATAACTCAATAAAACCAAAAGAAAAAATAAAGAAAGAAAAAGAAAAGTTATATTTAAAAAAAGAAGGACTTCCCTGGTAGCTCAGTGGTTAAGAATCCACCTGCCAATGCAGGGGACACGGGTTTGAGCCCTGGTCCGGGAAGATCCCATATGCCACGGAGCAACTAAGCCTGTGCGCCACAACTACTGAGCCTACACTGTAGACCCTGCGAGCCACAACTACTGAGCCCGCATGCCACAACTACTGAAGCCCGTGTGCCTAGAGCCTGTGCTCTGCAATAAGAGAAGCCAACGCAATGAGAAGCCCACACACCGCAATGAGGAGTAGCTCCTGCTCGCCACAACTAGAGAAAGCCTGCACACAGCAACAAAGACCCAACACAGCCAAAAATAAATAAATAAAATAATTAATATTTATTTTAAAAAAAGAACTACAGTAGATGAAAAGTATTCTCCATTCCCAAACACCCTGGAATCACTTATCAGAGGTAACTATGGTTATCAAGTTCTTCTCACACACACACACACACACACACACACACACACAGAAGCTGTGTGTCTCTATAAAATCTTTTTCTATATTAAACAAGATAATATTACACACACTAACCAACACATTTTAAACATTAAACTTTTAAACATTTCCATACTAGTACCTGCAGAGTTACTTCATTCCTTTTAACAGTTGAAAAGTGTTCCACTGTATGATGTAGCTTAATTTAACCACTAACTTACTGTTAAAATTTACTGATTAGGTAATTTTGAGTTGTCTTTGGCTTAAAGAACAGAAATTTACTTTCTCATGTTCTGGAGACTGGAAGTTCAAGATCTAGGTGCCAGCAGGGGTCAGTTTCCCTGAGGCCTCTCTCAGTGGCTTAGGGATGTCTCCTTCTCACTGTGTCCTCATATGGCTTGTCCTCTCTGTGAGGGCATCCCTAGTGTCTCTTCCTCTTCTCACAGGGACACCAGTCTTATTAGATTAGGGCCCCACCTCACTGGCCTCATTTTAACTCAATCACAATTCAGCCCGTAACAAAAAGCATTTCACAACATATTAAAATAAGTATCAGCACTTCATTCCTGATTGCCCCCACTCTCAAACAAACAAAAAAAAAACTGCTTTAAAATCCTGAAAGTATATTTTCGTAAAGATCCAAAGAAAAATAGAATAATAATTAGCATTATGTTAGTTTAACACCAAAGAGGGAAAATGAAGAGTCAGTCAACACTACCCAGTGTACACTTAAGGGGAGGCAGGGGTGGAGCCTGGACTTGGGAAGGGAATGAAGTGGAAGAAGCAGAAGCTGGATTGCAACTTCATTCTTGGCAAAGGTGAGGGTGAGCTGCAGGAAATAAATGACATGTTCTATACAGATACGCAAGAAATGAAGTTTACCAAAGTATATTTTTACCCAGAAGTCAAAAAGAGATTTAAAAAATGAAAATACATAAAAGGGAACTCGACAGCAAGATCCTGGAGGAGGTGCTACCTATTTTACAAAGAGAACGGGCTCGAGATCTGGTGAAGGCACTGGCCTTGATAAGCCCCGAGACAGAAGAGAATATGAGTGAAGTGTCCACAGCATGTTAAAATCAACGAGGATGTAAGATTAACTGCTACTTTTAATTCATGCTTATAAAAAGACTGTCATGAACCTTTAAAAAAATAGATACATCCGGTAACTTTATGAACAGTACGATGATTTACATGTATAACCAGCGTTAGCCCCAAACGGGGGTGGGGGGATTATAAAATAGGGATCTAAAGCCCCCTTCTCCATAATCACTCTCAAGTACGCACGCGTGTCCCCACCCCTACCTGTTACTCTCTCCCCCTAAAACAAAACAAAACAAAAACTCCATAAAAGTTAAAACAACGCATCTGCACACAGCTGTGCAAAATCAGATTCGCGGCAAATTTAGAACTCTTTAACCTTGATTTTGACCTTCCCACCAATTTTAGGTAGAAATCGAAGCAGCAGCCACTCTATAGCTTTAGCTGGAATGGACGTGTCTGGTGTTGTAACGGGCACATTTCCTTCCCAGCAAGCACATCACTGGGCGGCATTTCTGCCTACACTCCTAGACTCAGTTCTCTTGCGGGAGCTCCGTGGACCGCCGAGAATCCCGCCTGGCACGGGGTGCAAGGCCGGTCGCTGGCCACCAGGGGGCAGCCCCTCAACTCAGGAGCCGCCCTGAGGCGGCGACACGACAGCCTGGATTCTCCGGCGCCGCACCCCCGGACCGGGGGGGAGGGGACCCAGTTCCACGCGGGGCCCAAGCAGAGCCTCGGCCGTGGGTTACGTTGCTGTTGGGGGATTCTTCGCCCCGAGTCTGCCTTACTGGAGACTTGGCGTGTGCTTTCCTCACCAACTGTGACAGCAACTTTGCGGAGCTCCCTCTCGCTCCGACGCGACCCTCGGATAGCCCGGGGTGGTAGCCGGTTTCGGCCCGGACAACCGAGGGCCCAGAGGCCCCACCTCCCGGGGGAGCGGGGCGGGCTGCGAACCCCGCAGGAGCCCGGCCCCGCCCCTGGCACGGCGGGGAGGAGCCTCCCGGGCACCGCCCCGCAGCTCCTGCCGCGCCGGGACCGCCTGCCGAACCTCGGCTCCGGCCTCCACGCTCTGGCCTGCACCGCGCACCCGGGCCGCCCCAGCGTGAGTTTGCCGATCCGAGCGGGTCCGTAGGGTGGGCCGGGGGCCGAGCACCTGGGGACACGGGTACGCCCCAAGGTGTCAGTTACAGATCCGAGAAGGTTCCCGGCAATCGGGGTGTCTGTCTTCTTAGGTTCACGTTCTTGTTTCGTTTCGCCCTTCTTTCCCTATTTGCTGTTTGTTTCAAGACACTTTTCTCTCGCCTCTTTGAATTTGTGAGTCAAGAATTTGACAAAAGATGTGTGATTGTGTGTGGGTGTGATTCTGGGTGCGCGCGCGCGGGCATGTAGTTATGGAGAGCTGTGGTCAAAGTTCTGAGAACATATCTCCTGGGTTTTTTGGTGCTTTTCCTGTAAAACTAGGGAGGCCCGGATTCGTGAAAGACCTCCCTTGTCCTGTCAGAGGTGGTTGGCTCGACCTCAGGCTTCCTGATCTCTCGCTGCCTTTTCCTACCCCAAATCCGCAAGCTGAGCTCACTCACCCACGGGCTCCATACTCCAGCTGGGAACTGGTGCTTTTTTGTGAATTCACTTTACTGGGGGCAATATTAAGAGGTGGTAGATGGGAACGGCAGTTTAAAACCAAAAAAAAAAAGGAGCTGGAACTTTACAAGGAATACAGGGCATGCTCAGGGAGCCAAGCGTACCAGAGATTTGGTGGAGAAAGTGAAGGGAAGAAGTCTAAGAAACTGTGGAGAGCCCGTACCCTGGAGGCTTAAAATCCAGGGGGAGCCACTCAGTTTTTACCTGGGGGAGTGGATGAACCTGAGGGATCTGATTAGGAAGACGTGTGAGTAGGATGGCTTGAGGGAGATTGTTGGTGGGAATGTATCCTGGAGACAGAAACCAGATTGGCTTCATCTAAATATGAATGTAAACTGAAGGGACTGATATTTGAGAGATACGTGAAAGAAGATGAACAAAATGAGGTGGCTGACGGTGTACGGAAGCAGGAGGGAGGAAGGACAGAGGCAGATGTAGTGGAAGGGAAGGGTTTGGTGTCTGTCAGTTTAGATTGTTCCCCAAAGCAAAACCTGATAGAAGGACCTGAGTGCAGGTGGTTTATCTGGGAAGGGAGCCCAGTACTGCACAGTGAAGACATGGGGAGGAAGAGACCAGGAAGGAGGGGAAGCCAGCCAAGGAAGGGCTGTCGCTGAGCTCTTTACCGCTGTGGGCAGCTGGAACTCAGTTCCTTGGGTGACCTCGTGAGGGGCTCCAGAATGCACCTAGGACAGCCCTGTGGCATTGATCCGTGACGCCCTCCCCCGGGTGAAGCTTACCCTGTATCAGCTCGCCGCCACTTCAGGGCACCTGCCAGGTGAGAAAGGTTTCCCAGTGCCCAGGGAAGTCCTCCAGGGCAGTTGCTGGAGTCACAGGCGGTCCGGGGCCCCCAGAGCACCTACTACATGGCTCTTGTCACTTAGGAAGCTAGAAAAGACAGCAGAGGGACAGACACTAGTGTTTTCTCAGTGCTCATTGTACACCTGACACTGGACAAGGCATTTTTATTCGCATTCTCTTCATCTTCAAAAACAATCCTCCAAGGGCTGTACTATTCTCCTTATGTAAATGGAGAGACTAAAGTGTAAGTAATTTATCGAAGAGGAGCTGCTCTGAAGGGAATAATTAACTCAGTTCTAGGCACACCAAATTTTAAAAGACCTGGTAAACCTCAGGATGCTCCCCAAGTAGAGGAGGGGAGCTCCCTAGTTAGGGCAGATATGATAAATTGGGAGGCGTTTCCAATTCATTTGGTCAAAGCTACCAGAAGAAATTTAGTTTCTGAAAGGTCAACTGACCTTTTCTTCCAGAGAGGAAAATGCTAAGTCAGTTCAGGTCGACTCTCACCTTGATCTACCTGCTCCGTGGGATCCAGCCCCGCCCTCACTCCATTCAGGTCCTGCTCCTCCCAGTGTGTTCCTCCAGCCACCCTGGGGCTTCTCACTGCTAAAATGCTCTCCTGCAGCATTTCAGGCCTCAACTTAAATGTCAGGTTTCAGCTTCAAGGTCACTTTTTCCTGTAGGCCTTTCCTGTCACCCAATCTAAAGCAATTTTCCGGTTGCTCGATATCACATCACTATGTTTTATTTTCCTCTAACACTTATTAATTGCTGCATTTTATCTGTTTATCTACCTACCTAATTATTGTCCTTCCCCTTCTCAAATATTAGATTCCTGAAAGCAGGGACCCTGTCTGTTGTGTTCCTTGCTGCACCCCCAGGCCGTGGCACACAGTGGGGGCCTGACAAGTAGTTTTCATCTGAATGCATTCAGTTGTTTTTGTTTTCACTCATTCCTTCATTTGTTCTGACCAAGCTCAGTCTTTGCTTTCTTCTCCTGCAGCTGACTGAACCATGGCGACAACTCCTGCTGCTGCCTTTGAGGCCCTCATGGATGGAGTGACAAGCTGGGATGTCCCTAAAGGCCCCATCCCCAGCGAACTCCTTCTAACTGGAGAGGCTGCCTTCCCGGTGATGGTGAATGATCAGGGCCAGGTCCTCATCGCTGCGTCCTCCTATGGCCGAGGCCACCTTGTGGTTGTGTCCCATGAGGGCTACCTGCTGGACGCCGGCTTGGCCCCATTTCTTCTCAATGCAGTGGGCTGGCTCTGTCCCTCTCCTGGGGCTCCCGTTGGAGTGCACCCATCCCTGGCATCACTAGCAAACATCCTGCAGGGCTCTGGGGTTGAGGCACAGATTCAGCCAGAACCGAGAGAACCCCCGGGGGTTTATTGCATCAATGCCTACAATGACACCATGACTGCAGAGCTGATCCAGTTTGTGAAACGTGGAGGGGGCCTGCTCATGGGGGGCCAAGCCTGGTATTGGGCCAGTCAGCATGGTCATGACAAGGTGCTGTCCAAGTTCCCAGGGAACCAGGTGACCAGTGTGGCTGGTGTGTACTTCACTGATACCTGTGGGGACAGAAGCCGGTTCAAGGTCTCTACAAAGGTGCCCAAGATCCCTCTCCAGGTCAGGTGAGTGGTGTTTCCCTATGGGGAGTCTGACGTATGTTCACAACAGATTTGAGCCCCCTCTTCGGTGAGCTTCCAAATACACCTGATTTTCCACTGCTTTTCAGAACCACTACAAATAGAAAATAGGACAATTAAAATGCACTGAAGCCCAAGAGCGGCTGGATTCTCACTGCCACTCCCACCTGTGGCCAAAGCGACAGTCTAAAACTTGTCTTATTCATCGATCTGTCTGGTGCCTGAGACTTGGAGAGTGTGTGTCAATATCTCTTAAAGGAATAGAAAAGCATTTGTTTCTTTGTGTGAGGCACATACCATGTGCCAGGCCCCATGCAGAAGACCCTTGCTGTCTTGACACTTATATTCCAGTGGAAAATTAGGCAACTAAGGAAACAAATAGATACATACTCTAGCATGTATTGATAAGAGCTACAAGGAAAGTAAAGCAGGATAAGTGATAAAGTGACAGCGAGGGGAGTGGAGAATGTTTTAGTTAGGGTCATCAGGGAAGGCTTATCAATCAGGCCTGGTCAGCATTAACTGGTGTTTCAAACAGAAGGGATTTAATATGGGTAGCTGACTAAGCAGGCGACACGTAGCTGAAAGCTGCACAGGAGGCAGCGAGGTAGCCAGGAGATGAGCAGCAGCAGGACTGGCAGAGGCAGTGGTGGTCCAGCAGCCCAGGGGCTGCAGCCACCTGGTGGAGGCCTGTCCAGCAGGAGCCGGGACCCCAGATGCGGGGGCTGTCTGATGGGACCTGGAGCCTAAGAGAAGACACAGTGATGGCCAGAGACACAGCCTGAGAGAGACACATACCTCCGCTCCTTCCTCCTTCCTGCTTTCGGGCTTGGCTGATGGACTGAATGTGGAGTGAGGGGGGGAAAAGAGGAGTCAAGCATTTTGGTGGTCGAATGCCTTAAAGGTGAGTGTTGGGGCTTCCCTGGTGGCGCAGTGTTTGAGAGTCCGCCTGCCGATGCAGGGGACGCGGGTTCGTGCCCCGGTCCGGGAAGATCCCACATGCCGCGGAGTGGCTGGGCCCGTGAGCCATGGCCGCTGAGCCTGCGCGTCCGGAGCCTGTGCTCCGCAACGGGAGAGGCCACAACAGTGAGAGGCCCGCGTACCGCAAAAAAAAAGGTGAGTGTGTTGCCACGTAAGGAGCTGTGAAAGTCTATGAGAAGACAGATTAGAGGAGGTCAGGAGTTTAGTTTTGGATATCTGGGGTTCTAGGTAACTTGTTGTCAGTAACTCACTGTGCTTGGCCACATGTAACAGAAGCCTTATCATAGTGGATTGACCACGTAGGAGTTTATTTTTCTCATGTAACAAAATCCGGGCAAGATAATCAGGCCTGGGGCACTGAGTCCCTGCTTCATGATGACCAGGTTCGTTCATGCAAATCCATTCTCTCCCTCTCTCGCTCCCTTCCTCCCTCACCCTCCATCTCTCTCTTGCTCTCTCCCCACCCCCGTGGCCCCCACCCCTCCCATCACATGTTTCACTTTTATCTTTATGGTTACAAGATTGGTACTACTGCTTCAGGCACTATGATTACACCTCCGCAAGAATAAGCTAGAATGAATACACCTGCTGAATATGTCTCTTCTAATGCAGAAAATAATATATTTTCTGGGAGCCCTGACCATTAGGCTTCTATTATATTTCAGTGGCCAAAATTAGCTCACCTGGCCAACTCTAGCTGCCAGAGGGTCTGAAGGGCCGAACATTTTTAAATGCGCCCTGGCACCTCTGAAGAAATGAAGGCTCTGCTACAAGGAAGGGCGTACACATATTTAGTATGCATTGAGCAGTGTCCTCAGCCCCAAGTCCTGGCTCCCTTGGTCTTCCTTCCCTCGGAGAGGGTTGGGAGGTGATGAGTTACTCAGAGAGGCAGGGTGGATCTGATTCACTCCGACTTCTCTTTAATTCTAAGGGACAAACAAGGTTAAATCCCATCAACCTAACTGCTCTTAATTGTTCCAAAGGACTCCTGTCCATCAAACTAAACCTGTTTTTCTTCATCCACGCCTACAGTTGTCATCTCTGCCACTGAATCTGAAGTATGTTTTATGTTTGTTTTAATTATGGAAAAGTTCAGATATGCAAAAGTAGAGAGAACAGTACAAAGAGCCCCCATGCAGCCATTACCCAAAGCTCAGTAACAGCCAACTCAGTCAATCTAATTTTATCTGTAGCCACACCCCCGCTTCACCCCAGATTATTTTGAAGCAAATCACAGACATCATATCATTCCATCTGTTTTTTCATATGTATCCCTAACGATGTAAATCGTTTTGAAAACATAACCACAAGGCACCATTATCATACCCAAAAGAAGTAATACTCTCTTAATGTCATTATTCGTTTCCATAACTGTCTTATTTTTTCACTGTTTGTTGGAATTGGTCTTTTATTAAAACCCAAATATTTTGATTGCTTGATATCAATTTTATGTCTCATATAATGTTGAGTTTCTTTTCCAATTCTTTTTATCTCTTGCTGCTTTTTTGCTGAAGAAACTAGGTACTTTGTCCTGAAGTTTCCCCACAGTACAGAATATGTTTCCTTCAAAACAATCTGAGTTTTGCTGATTGAATCCCTGTGGTGTCATTAAATGTATTCCTCTGTTCTCTATATTTCTTGTAAATTGGAAGTTCAATCTGGATTCTACAGCAGGGATTGGCAAACTATGGCCTGTGGGCCAGCGCCCTGTTTACATAAATAAAGTTTTATTGGAACACAGCGGTGTCCATTTGTGTCCAAATTGTCTGTGGTTGTTTGCACAGGCTCCGGATGCGCAGGCTCAGCGGCCATGGCTCACGGGCCCAGCCGCTCCGCGGCATGTGGGATCTTCCCGGACCGGGGCACGAACCCGTGTCCCCTGCGTCGGCAGGCGGACTCCCAACCACTGCGCCACCAGGGAAGCCCTGTGGTTGTTTTTGAGTTACAGTGGCAGAGTTGAGTTGTGTCAGTGGAAAGCATGTGGCCCACAAGCCTAAAATAGTTATTACTGGGCTGCTCAGAAAAAGTTTCCCACCACCTGGTTGAGAGGCTTGATCAGATTCGTGTTCGAATTTTATATAATTCAGTGCGTGACCGCACTGGCCAATGGCTTGATCCTCGTAGAACTGGGATGGCAGGCAACATTTTTTCCTTACAGTTTGTCTTACAAAATATCAGATATTTGGAAATTCAGTTAATCGAAAAAATTACACTGGTAGCTCCGGCAAAGCTGAATGTAAGACTTGGTTTTCAAATTTCTCTTCCTATTCTGGATCTTCCTTCAGCTCCTGAAAAGCCAATTTATTTTCCTTATTCAGTTTCAGCTCAAACACCCTCCTCAGGGGAGTCTTCCTCAATGACTCTTGAAACTAAGACTAAACTTCCAGTTTCACTTTTCTTCATCTCTTGCCTGAACATCAGTGATCACAATCTGTAAATACCCAACATGTGTGCTTGCTGGTACCTGTCTAGCCAACCAAAGACTAAAGTTCCAGGGATGCACTGATCTTGCCTGTCACGTGTGCTGCGTTATTCTCAGTGCCTGATGTGTGAAACATGGTAGAGAGAAACAGGTATTTGTAGACTGTGTAAATTAATGAATAAATATATGAACGAATACACATCCTAAACCACGAGAAAGGAAAGGGTGGCCTGGGTACCAGGGTTGAGCCTACAGACAGCTTCAAGTTATAGAATGTGCTGTGTCTCAGGCTTCCAGCCTCAGCCCAAAACTGAGCTGGAGTTGACTGACCCCATCAACTCTAAAGTCTTAAAAGGCGTGTACGGTGCCCAGGCCCTCAGCTCAGATTCCTGCCGCCTTCATGCATGTCTCCTTTGAGGTTTTCAGTGAACTTTCCTGCCAACAAATCTTGGTCAATGGCTCCTGGGCTGACCGAACAGGTTTGCTGACTTTAAATTGCTGCAGGAGGCTCTGGAGCTCCTTAAGGGAACTGCCCTGTCTGCCCAGGGGAGGAGCAGTCTCATGAAACCAACAAAAGATCCTCTCAAAGGTCCTGTCCCCAAGGGCAAAAGCTGCCTGCACACCTAGTTTTACACACCTGAGGAGGTCCTGCCTGTACTTTAACGTGCAAAGCCAGACCCAAAGGCATTTGCTGCTTTTATACCAAGACACAGGAGAGTCCGGGGAAAAATTAATCTCAGATCAGCAGCTCATTACTCTTACACATGGCATAACCTACAAGGCCTAGAGTGTATTAGGAGCTGCTCATATAAAAGTAAATACAAACTAGTAGCTTAGGTTTATGCCTCTCTTAAAGATTATGTGTTCTCTCTCTTGATCATCACCACATTCCCATAGAGTGCAAAGGTCTTTGTCTGAGGACTCTCAGCTTGTAAGCAGCACTGTTCTGTTTTCATATTCAAGACCCATAAATGTATAGAGTTTCCAGGTAAAGGTAGTGTGAAATGAGCCTAGAGCCCAGAATTGCCCTCTCCACCAAATCTGACCAAGTGAATGAAAAGTAGTAAGCAAACAACTAAATGTGGAGGTTCTGATGCTGATCCCACGTACTGCAAAAGCACAGTCGGTGGGAGTGCCAGGTGACTGATGTGTGGCACGGTGTGCAGCATCTCCTGAGACTGTACCTACCCACAATGCACAACCACAGGAAAAAGTTGAAACAAATCCAAGAAGTATCACTGATGCCTTCTCATGCTGTAGAAGAATGAACAAATTGGGTGAGTAGACACTTAAGGGAAAAAACCCTCAAACGTAAAAGCAGCAAAGCTCCTTCAGAATTTGGTGGAGGCAGAAAGGGATGCTGGAGTTCGCCATCTTCCAAAGACAATGGTGGGCTGAACACCTCCAGTGCATTCCATGCCTGGCTGGGTGGAGTAGGCCTTGCTTTAGGTCCCTAAAGAGGGGAGGGACACGCCCCCAGTAAGGACAGCAATAGGCCCCAGCCGATCTTTGGCTTCAGTTAGAGATACAGACGTTAAGCAATAAGAAAGTGGAAGGAAGCATTCTACAGACCCCAATGTAATTTGAGAAGGTGGTGGATGTGGCACGTGTCTACAAACAAACTGGTCTGGGGTAACTTAGAACATCAGAGGACCTCACCCACACGATATCAGAACATGCAAAAGATCTGCTCATGCCCATGGTGAAAAAAAAAAACTATGTAATAACTATATAAAAAGGCTATATTAAATTTAAAAGGGAAATATTAGACAGAAATTTAGTGTGGAAAGACAACAGAATCAATCATGGCTGGAAGAAAAATATGACCCAATGAACAGAACAGAATATTTGCAGACTATATAATTAGTGAATAAATACATGAATGAGGACACATTCACTCCTTGAGAATGCTTCACGCTCTAACAGAACTTTCTAAAAATGTATGTTATATAAAACAAGAGACAGAATGAGATGAAAAGGGGGAATTTCAGAGTGAAGAAAACAAATTAAGCAGCAAACACCCCACGTGAAATAGGTCTAGTAGCCAGCACATGGGAGAGAAGAGACAAGGCCAATGCATGGTGACAATGACAGCAGCTCGCCTCACACTGAACTCTCTGATCATTGCTGTCGTTACTATGACAGGTTTTAAATCTCCATCAGAAAGCCATCTCCTGTATCACCTGTTTGCTCAGGTGTGATTTGGTACCTGAGCACTGCCACCTCTCCCTTCCTTTCCTCAGTGCCCTCTCTTGCACTTCCAGCTCTGAAGGAGCACATGCTTTTCCTTTTCCATAAATGCAGTATATTCACACTTTCATGTCTACTTAAAGCCTCTTTTGCACAAAATATACCTGTTGATTGCCGCATACCCAACTGTAGTCTTCATTCAAAACTCAGTAGTTGAGAGATTATTGGTGTGTGGACAACATCATTGGCTTTATAGAGACAAACCACCCTGGATTTGTTTCCTGTCCTTTCCAGTTATTAGCTAAGAAACATGGGGCAAATAGCCTAACTTTTCTGTCTCATCTATAAAGCAAGAATAATAACTTTCAGGTTTATTATAATGATTAAACGAGATGATCTGTATGTGTAAATGCCTAGAATATATTAAACCTCATTAAATAATAGCTACTTTCATTGTTATTATACAAACTTAAATACTGTAAATAGATATTATACAAGACTCAAATATTGGTAAATAGAAACATCTGTTGAGAATTCCTTGACATCCCATCTTCTATGCTTGCTTGTCCAGCCTTCCTCCCTTCCTTTCTTCCTTCTCTCCTCCCTCCCTCCCTCTCTCGCTCCTTTCTTTTCTTTTGAGAAACATTTCACCTTTTTAAAAAATTTTTTTAAAGGTTTTTTTTTTTTTGATGTAGACCAATTTTTAAGTCTTTATTGAATTCGTTACAATATTGCGTCTGTTTTCCGTTTTGGTTTTTTGGCCGCGAGGCATGCGGGATCTTAGCTCACTGACCAGGGACTGAACCCGTAACCCCTGCGCTGGAAGGCAAAGTCTTAACCACTGGAACGCCAGCGAAGTCCCGAAACATTTCACCGTTTTACAAAAAATATTTCAAAATGAATTCAAGCTTATAATGAAAAATACAAGGGCAGGAATACAGACGCAATGTAGAGAATGGATGTGTGGACACGGGTCGGGGGGCGGGAGGGGACGGGTGGGATGAACTGGGAGCTTAGGTTTGACATAAATAAGATACATAGATACCATGTGTAAAATAGATAGCTAGTGGGAACCTGCTGTACAGCACAGGGAGCTCAGTTCGGTGCTCTGTGATGACCTAGATGAGTGGGACGGGGGCGGTGAGGGAGGTCCAAGCGGGAGGGGATACAGGTATACATAGAGCTGATTCACCTCATTGTACAGCAGAAACTAACACAACATTGTAAAGCGATTATACTCCAATTAAAAAATGTATAGAGGAGAGTGGCAAAGTGTCTTTCATCCCACACCACCGTTCCCAGTCTCACACCTCTGGACTAAGGCAGACGCTCTTAGAAGTTTGATATGGATCCTGTCAATTGCTTGTCTATGCCTGTGTGTGTGTTCTAAAATATTATATTTTTAATGTATCACGTTTGAGGATGCCTTCATTTCTGTTATATTTACACAACGAACTGACAGAGCACAGCATTCTAGGCTCTCACTTTCTCACCCTCAGATTCCAGGCGATATTGCACCATTGTGTTCTGGTTCTAATCAAGTTTGTCAGTCATTCTGCTCAAATCATCTCTATCCTTTTTTTCTTTTTTTTTTTTAATTGATCCATTGGATGCTGAGAGATCTGTGACTATTTTCAAATGTGATTATGAATTCATCAAATTTTAATTTTCTTTGTAGCAGTTTTTGCTTTCAGCACTTTGTTTTTAGGCCCATAAAAATTAATGAAAATTATATCTTTGGAAGGCTTAACTTCTATTCATAGAAAATATTCATCTTTTGTTTAATTCTTTCCTCTTTGAAATCAATTACCTCTCATATTAGTACCGGCACTTCTGCTTTCTTTTTGTTGTATCTTCCAGATATACCTTTGTTGATTTCCTCATTTCAATCTTTGTGTACCATTTATTGATAGTTTCGATTGTGTCTTTTGTAAGCAGCTTATACCTAGATGTTTTTAGCCCAGTCTGAGAGCATCTGTCTCTTCGTATACAAATTTAATCCAGTCCTAGATAGTGATAAGTCAAGTGTATTTCTTACTCTTGCCTTGTTTCCCGGTTTTGTTTTTATACTTTGTTTCTTTTTACATTTTTTCTTCCTTACAGTATTTGACCTAGTTTTCTCTACTCCTTAAATTCTCCCAGCATATTTGTAGATTACGCTTCTCAGTTCTATTTTTCCATCAGTTACCTTAACATTTAAAATTTAATTCTTAATTACCTGAGAAATATATTCATACTTTCTCCGTATCTGAAAAACAAATACTGATGAGACAAGTCCCCTTTGAGCAGCTCTTTCAATACCAGCCCCTTGTCTCCATCACACAATTCAGAATACTTCTTACACTCTTGTGATTTTTTTCCTGACTTTTTTGACATATATATTGACATATATTTATTTTGTTTTGTTTTTGCCTTATATAAATTGTATCACCAAATTGTTAGTTTTTATTTTTAAAATTTTTACTCAAAATACTGTTTCGGAACATCTGACCACGTTAGTTCTCAGAGGTCTCCCTGTTGCTTGTAACTGATAAATAGTAAGCTGTCGTATGATTAAACGCCAGGCTTTTATTTGCTCCTCCTTCACGGTACTCTGCACACCATCTTCCCACCCCTTCCCCGGAACCATGTTGACAACCCAGGATGTCATCTTCCATAGTTTTCCTCAGGCCCATATAATCATTTCATATATAGTATATGTATACATACATGGGTGTGCACACATGTCTCTGTGTATATATGCATGCCTATGTGTATATATAAACACATATAAATACATATACACACATGTACTCCTGTATAAGTGAGAGGGTGAGTCCTTTTTCAGAAGAAAGGTGAGAGGCATTGCAGCTCAGAGGGCTGCTCTCAGCCCACTGCATGTTAATTTTACATGATTGCCCCCTCATTTCTGTGGCATGTCTTACTACCGCTAGGTAGTACTTCCCACCGGACACCACACTAGGTGCTGTTGGAACTAGAGACACACAAGATATGGTCCTACCCCTGGGTAACTTTCTGATTCAGTTATCAGTGTTTTTAAAGTAAGTCCAAGGGGCTTCCCTGGTGGCGCAGTGGTTGAGAATCCACCCACCAATGCAGGGGACACAGGTTCAAGCCCTGGTCCGGGAAGATCCCACATGCCGCGGAGCAACTAAGCCGTGCACCACAACTACTGAGCCTGCGCTCCAGAGCCCGCGAGCCACAACTACTGAAGCCCACACGCCTAGAGCCCGTGCTCCGCAACAAGAGAAGCCACTGCAATGAGAAGCCCACGCACCACAACAAAAGAGTAGCCCCCGCTCGCTGCAACTAGAGAAAAGCCCGCGCGCAGCAACCAAGACCCAACGCAGCCAAAAATTAATTAATTAAAAACAAAAAAAGTAAGTCCAAGAATGTTAGGATACATCCAGACCAATTTTACAGATCTCCTACCCCCAGAGTGTCCTGTGTGGATCAGTTTTCAGAATTGTGACTGTGTTAACGTCCTAGGGCTGCCATAACCAAGTACCACAGATTGGCTGGCTTAAACAGCAGAATTTTGTCATCACACCACTGAAGGCTAAAAATCTGGGATCAAGGGGTTGGCAGGGTTGGTTCCTTCTGAGGTTGTGGGGAGAATAAGCTCCAGGCTGCTCTCCTGCTTCCGGTGGTTTCCTGGCAATCTTTAGCCTTCCCTGGCTTGCAGAAGCATCACCCTGATCTCCACCTTCATTTCTTCATGGCGTTCTCCCTATGTGTGTGCGTGTCTGTGGCCAAATTTCCTCTTGTTATAAGGACACCAGTCATGGTGGATTAGGCCCATCATATCCTAACTTAGCTAATTATATCTGCAATGATCCTATTTCCAAATAAGGTCACATTCTGAGGTCCTGGGGGTTAGGACTTCAACAAATGAATTTGGAGGAGACACAACTCAACCCATAACCCTGTATACCCTTAGTACTTTTAGGTATTAAGGTCCCTGTCTATCAGATATGAAGTCTTTCATTATCAGATAAATATTCTGTGTGTATTTGTGTGTTTTATATACCCACTAACATGTGTTGAAGACTTACTATATATCAGGTACTATGTTAGCCAACTCAGGGACGTCATCTTTATTGAATACTCCCAGACGCAAGTGGTGGCTTGGAGAGGGGATGTAAATTTCACAGGCTCTTCCAGCTCCTCTGCCAAGGGAGGAAGCAGGATCATCCTGACCAGTCAGAGCCAGAGTCCACCAATGACCTGCTAAGCTGGACAGCGGCGGTTAGACATTTTTATAAGCACATGAGTGTAAACCTTCAGGTTCCCAGTCTCATTATCACATCTCTCCATAGTGAAGGTGCTTTATCAGTAGCTGGACTTCACAAGGTGCCCGTCAGAAGATTCTGGCAGAACACTTAGTGTGGAAGCTAAGTGTTGTGGCTCAACGTCATTGCCCCACAAAATAAGTCTTTAAGCCTCTACAGGTGGAAAAAAGGTACAAGCTAAACTGATGCCAGAACCCTCTTGACATTTGGCCATGTTAGTTGAAAACGGAATGACAAAATTAAAACGTGTGTCTCCATTTTCATGCTAAAGAGAAATTAAGGAGAAACTGTACTGGAGGAATTTTCTTCAGTAATGTTTTGCTACTTGAGTGACTAAACCTTTTTATTAACATTTGATTTTTATTATGAGACAAAGTTTTATAAAGGTAATTAAAATCATCTAAATCCCACTAGCCAAGATGATCACTGAGGACATTTTGATAAACATACTCTGGATAATGTTTCTCTGGTCTTGTGGATTTTGTTTTTTGTTTGTTTGTTTGTTCCTGGCAGTTTGTTGTGCAAAATGTGGCTTATTTAGAGCATAGTATATTAGAATCTGACTTAAAATTTTTTCTATGAAGCATTTTCCAGTAATTAGTTTAATGGCCATATGATATGCTATCTACAGTTAACCATAACTTCTTTAACCAGTCTCCTGTTGCTTGACAAAGTATCTACAAATGGGTTTTAAAAATTCTTGAAATACAAAATCTTTCCTCAATTCATTACATTTTGACCATTTCTCAATAAGAAGTAGTAAATATGCTCATCAGATTTAAGTGACAATATTTTAACATCTTTATTGGAGTATAATTGCTTTACATTGTTGTGTTAGTTGCTGCTATATAACAAAGTGAATCACCTATACGTATACATATATCCCCATATCCCCTCCCTCTTGCGTTACCCTCCCACCCTCCCTATCCCACCCCTCTAGGTGGTCACAAAACATCTAGCTGATCTCCATGAAATGCAGCTGCTTCCCACTAGCTAACTATTTTACATTTGGTAGTGTATGTATGTCATTGCCACTCTCTCACTTCGTTTCAGCTTTCCCTTCCCACTCCCCGTGTCCTCAAGTGCATTCTCTACATCTGCGACTTTATTCCTGTCCTACCCCTAGGTTCTTCAGAACCACTTTTTTTTTTAAGATTCTATATATATGTATTAGCATATGGTATTTGTTTTTCTTTTTCTGACTTACTTCACTCTGTGTGACAGACTCTAGGTCCGTCCGCCTGACTACAAATAACTCAATTTCGTTTCTTTTTATGGTTGAGTAATATTCCATTGTATATATGTGCCACATCTTCTTTATCCGTTCATCTGTCAATAGACACTTAGGTTGCTTCCATGTCTTGGCTATTGTAAATAGTGCTGCAATGAATATTGTGGTACACGACTCTTTTTGAATTATGGTTTTCTCAGGGTATATGCCCAGTAGTGGGACTGCTGGGTCATATGGTAGTTCTATTTATAGTTTTTTAAGGAACCTCCGTACTGTTCTCCATAGTGGCTGTATCAATTTACATTCCCACCAACAGTGCAAGAGGGTTCCCTTTTCTCCACACCCTCTCCAGCATTTATTGTTTGTAGATTTTTTGATGATGGCCATTCTGACTGGTGTGAGGTGATACCTCATTGTAGTTTTGATTTGCATTTCTCTCATGATTAGTGATGTTGAACATCCTTTCATGTGTTTGTTGGCAATCTGTGTATCTTCTTTGAAGAAATATCTGTTTATGTCATCTGCCCATTTTGGGGTTGGGTTGTTTGTTTTTTTGATACTGAGCTGCATGAGCTGCTTGTATATTTTGGAGATAAATCATTTGTCAGTTGCTTCTTTTGCAAATATTTTCTCCCATTCTGAGGGTTGTCTTTTCATCTTGCTTATAATTTCCTTTGCTGTGCAAAAGCTTTTAAGTTTCATTAGGTCCCATCTGTTTTTGTTTTTATTTCCATTTCTCTATGAGGTGGGTCAAAAAGGATCTTGCTGTGATTTATGTCACAGAGTGTCTGCCTATGTTTTCCTCTAAGAGTTTCATAGTGTATGGTCTTATATTTAAGTCTTTAATCCATTCTGAGTATATTTTTGTGTATGGTGTTAGGAAGTGTTCTAATTTCATTCTTTTACATGTAGCTGTCCAGTTTTCCCAGCACCACTTATTGAAGAGGCTGCCTTTTCTCAACTGTATATTCTTGCCTCCTTTATCAAAGATAAGGTGACCATATGTGTGTGGGTTTACCTCTGGGCTTTCTATCCTATTCCATTGATCTATTTTTCTGTTTTTGTGCCAGTACCATACTGTCTTGATTACTGTAGCTTTGTAGTATAGTCTGAAGTAAGGGAGCCTGATTCCCTCAGCTCTGTTTTTCTTTCTCAAGATTGCTTTGGCTACCTGGGGTCGTCTGTGTTTCCATACAAACTGTGAAATTGTTTGTTCTAGTTCTGTGAAAAATGCCAGTGGTAGTTTGGTAGGGATTGCACTGAATCTGTAGATTGCTTTGGGAAGTAGAGTCATTTTCACACTGTTGATTCTACCAATCCAAGAACATGGTATATCTCTCCATCTATTTGTATCATCTTTAATTTCTTTCATCAGTGTCTTATCGTTTTCTGCATACAGGTTTTCTGCCTCCTTAGGTAGGTTTATTGCTAGATATTTTATTCTTTTTGTTGCAATGATAAATGGGGGTGCTTCCTTAATTTCTCTTTCAGATTTTTCATCATTAGTGTATAGGAATGCAAGAGATTTCTGTGCATTACCTTTGTATCCTGCTACTTTACCAAAGTCATTGATTAGTTCTAGTAGTTTTCTGGTAGCATCTTTAGGATTCTTATGTACAGTATCATGTCATCTGCAAACAGTGACAGTTTTACTTCTTCTTTTCTGATTTGGATTCCTTTTATTTCTTTTTCCACTCTGATTACTGTGGATAAAACTTCCAAAACTATGTTGAATAATAGCGGTAGGAGTGGGCACACTTGTCTTGTTCCTGATCTTGGTGGAAATGGTTTCAGTTTTTCACCATTGAGGACGATGCTGGCTGTGGGTTTGTCATATATGGCCTTTATTATGTTGAGGTAAGTTCCCTCTATGCCTACTTTCTGCAGGGTTTTTATCATAAATGGGTGTTGAATTTTGTCAAAAGCTTTTTCTGCATCTATTGAGATGATCATATGGTTTTTATCCTGCAATTTGTTAATATGGTGTATCACATTGATTGATTTGCATATATTGAAGAATCTTTGTATTCCTGGGATAAACCCCACTTGATCATGGTGTATGATCCTTTTAATGTGCTGCTGGGTTCTGTTTGCTAGTATTTTGTTGAGGATTTTTGCATCTATGTTCATCAGTGATACTGGCCTGTAGTTTTCTTTTTTTTGTAACATCTTTGTCTGGTTTTGGTATTAGGGTGATGGTGGTCTCGTAGAATGAGGTTGGGAGTGTTCCTCCCTCTGCTATATTTTGGAAGAGTTTGAGAAGGACAGGTGTTAGGTCTTCTCTAAATGTTTGGTAGAATTCGCCTGTGAAGCCATCTGGTCCTGGGCTTTTGTTCATTGGAAGGTTTTTAATCACAGTTTCAATTTCAGTGCTTGTGATTGGTCTGTTCATATTTTCTATTTCTTCCTGGTTCAGTCTCGGAAGGTTGTGCTTTTCTAAGAAATTGTCCATTTCTTCCAGGTTGTCCATTTTATTGGCATATAGTTGCTTGTAGTAATCTCTCACGATCCTTTGTATTTCTGCAGTGTCAGTTGTTACTTCTCCTTTTTCGTTTCTAATTCTGTTGATTTGAGTCTTCTTCCTTTTTTTCTTGATGACTCTGACTAATGGTTTATCAATTTTGTTTATTTTCTCAAAGAACCAGCTTTTAGTTTTATTTGTCTCTGCTATCGTTTCCTTCATTTCTTTTTCATTTATTTCTGATCTGATCTTTATGATTTCTTTCCTTCTGCTAACTTTGGGTTTTCTTCTTATTGTTGTTGTTCTTTGTCTAATTGCTTTCGGTTGATTTTTTGAGATTTTTCTTGTTTCTTGAGGTAGGATTGTATTGCTATAAACTTCCCTGTTAGAACTGCTTTTGCTGCATCCCATAGGTTTTGTGCCATCGTGTTTTGTCATTTGTTTCTAGGTATTTTTAAATTTCCTCTTTGATTTCTTCAGTGATCTCTTGGTTATTTAGTAGCGTATTGTTTAGCCTCCATGTGTTTGTATTTTTAACAGTTTTTTTCCTGTAACTGGTATCTAGTCTCATAGCGTTGTGGTCAGAAAAGATATTTGATACAATTACAATTTTCTTAAATTTACCAAGGCTTGATTTGTGACCCAAAATATGATCTCTCCTGGGGAATGTTCCATGAGCACTTGAGAAAAATGTGTATTCTGTTGTTTTTGGATGGAATGTCCTACAAATATCAATTAAGTCCATCTTGTTTAATGTACCATTTAAAACTTGTGTTTCCTTATTTATTTTCATTTTGGTTGATCTGTCCATTGGTGAAAGTGGGGTGTTAAAGTCCCCCACTGTGATTGTGTTACTGTCGATTTTCCCTTTTATGGCTGTTAACATTTGCCTTATGTATTAAGATGCTCCTATGTTGGGTGCATAAATATTTACAATTGTTATATCTTCTTCTTGGATCGATCCCTTGATCATTATGTAGTGTCCTCCTTTGTCTCTTGTAATAGTCTTTAAAGTCTGTTTTGTCTGATATGAGAATTGCTACTCCAGTTTTCTTTTGATTTCCATTTGCATGGAATATCTTTTTACATCCCCTCAGTTTCAGTCTGTATGTGTCCCTAGTTCTGAAGTGGGTCTCTTGTAGACAACATATATATGGGTCTTGTTTTTGTATCCATTCAGCCAGTCTAGGTCTTTTGGTTGGAGCATTTAGTCCATTTACATTTAAGGTAATTATCGATATGTATGTTCCTACTACCATTTTCTTAATTGTTTTGGGTTTGTTATTGTAGGTCTTTTCCTTGTCTTGTGTTTCCTGCCTAGAGAAGTTCCTTTAGCATTTGTTGTAAAACTGGTTTGTTGGTGCAGAATTCTCTTAGCTTTTGCTTGTCTGTAAAGGTTTTAATTTCTCCATCAAATCTGAGTGAGATCCTTGCTGGGTAGAGTAATCTTGGTTGTAGGTTTTTCTCCTTCATCACTTTACATATGTCCTACCACTCCGTCCTGGCTTGCAGAGTTTCTGCTGAAAGATCAGCTGTTAACCTTATGGAGATTCATTTGTATGTTATTTGTTGCTTTTCCCTTGCTGCTTTTAATATTTGTTCTTTGTATTTAATTTTTGATAGTTTGATTAATATGTGTCTTGGCATGTTTCTCCTTGGATTTATCCTGTATGGGACTCTCTGTGTTTCCTGGACTTGATTGACTATTTACTTTCCCATGTTTGAGAAGTTTTCAACTATAATCTTTTCAAATATTTTCTCAGTCCCTTTCTTTTTGTCTTCTTTTCTGGGACCCCTGTAATTCAAATGTTGGTACATTTAATGTTGTCCCCGAGGTCTCTGAGACAATCCTCAATTCTTTTCATTCTTTTTTCTTTATTCTGCTCTGCTGTAGTTATTTCCACTATTTTATCTTCCAGGTCACTTATCCGTTCTTCTGCCTCAGTTATTCTGCTATTGATTCCTTCTACAGAATTTTTCATTTCATTTATTGTGTTGTTCATCATTGTTTGTTTGCTCTTTAGTTCTTCTAGGTCCTTGTTAAATATTTCTTGTATTATCTCCATTCTATTACCAAGACTTTGGATCATCTTTACTATCATTATTCTGAATTCGTTTTCAAGTAGGCTGCCTGTTTCCTCCTCATTTGTTTGGTCTGGTGGGTTTTTACCCTGCTCCTTCATCTGCTACATATGTCTCTGTCTTCTCATTTTGCTTAACTTACTGTGTTTGGGGTCTCCTTTTCACAGGCTGCATGTTCGTAATCCCATTTTTTTTGGTGTCTGCCCCCTGTGGGTAAGTTTGGTTCAGTGGCTTGTGTAGGCTTCCTGGTGGTGGGAACTGGTGCCTGTCTTCTGGTGCATGCAGCTGGATCCTGACTTTCTGGTGGGCAGAACCGCATCCGGTGGTGTGTTTTGGGGTGTCTGTGAACTTAGTATGATTTTAGGCAGCCTCTCTGCTAATGGGTGGGGTTGTGTTCTTTTTTGCTAGGTGTTTGGCATGGGGTGTCCAGCAGTGGAGCTTGCTGGTCATTGAGTGGAGTTGGGTCTTAGCACTGAGACGGAGATCTCTGGGAGAGCTCTCACTGATTGATATTATGTGAGGCCAGAAGGTCTCTGGTGGACCAGTCCTGAATTCAGCTCTCCCACCTCAGAGGCTCAGGCCTGACACCCGGCCGGAGCACCAAGACCCTGTCAGCCACATGGCTGGAGTGCCTTCAGAGTTGGAGAAGGTGGCCTGCAGTGGCTGTCCTTCTGCGCTGCACATTAGAATCACCTAAGTGACAATTTTTAAAAAGAGTGTGTTTGTATAAATCTTCAAGTGTAGTATTAAATAGTTTACTTGTAACATGTTCCTAGATCAGTGCTAGCACGTGGAGAGGGGGATTTGATTTTTACTGCCTTCTTTTACAGAAATGTTACTCTGAAAAATGTCTAAGTAGGACTACTTTCTCTAAGAATAACAGATCCATTTTTCTAACAATTCATTTATACGTTTAGTAACAGGCAGACTTCAGAGATACTGCGAGTTCAGTTCCAGACCACTGCAATAAAGCGAGTCACACGAGTGATTCAAATCTCAAATCTTAGCGAGAAGAAGATGATTGGCATGAACTGTGTATCTCTGTACCCACACAGATTGCTCTATTCAGTGAGCTCATTTCAGTGGTTCACTCACTGACTGTAGCCCCTTTGTTCCTTTTCCTTTGTCTCTTTTCCAGGTTTGGGGAGGATCTCGGGCAGGATCAGCAGGAGCTCCTGGAAGGGATCTCAGAGCTGGACATCAAAACAGGGGGAATCCCGTCGCAGCTGCTGGTGCATGGGGCCCTGGCCTTCCCCCTGGGCTTAGATGCCTCTCTCGGCTGCTTCCTGGCAGCGGCCCGCTATGGCCGGGGCCGCGTGGTTCTGGCTGCCCACGAGGGCATGCTCTGTACGCCCAAGATGGGGCCCTTTTTGCTCAATGCTGTGCGCTGGCTGGCGAGAGGCCAGACGAGCAAAGTTGGGGTGAACACATGTCTAAAGAATCTGTGTGCCCTGCTGTCAGAACATGGCCTGGAGTGCAGTCTGGAGCCCCGTCTGACTGCTGACTTGAGTGTCTACTGCTGCGTGGCTTACAGTGACAAGGAGGCTCAGCAGCTGCAGGAGTTTGTGGCTGAGGGGGGGGGCTTGCTGATTGGGGGCCAGGCCTGGTGGTGGGCCTCCCAGAACCCCGGCCGCTCCACTTTGGCTAGTTTCCCTGGTAACGTCATACTCAACTGCTTTGGCCTCAGTATCCTAGCTCGGACTCTGGAGCCAGGCTGTTTCCCTGTCCCTACCCCTGAGAAGCAGAGCTACCACTTCCGCAAGGCACTGTCCGAATTCCAGCTTATCGTGAACCGCGGGGGTGGGAACCTGGAAAAGAGCTGGCTGGCCAAACTGGGAGCAGATGCAGCAGGCTTCCTGCAGATCCCCGCAGAGGGGGTCCCTGCTTATGCTTCCTTGCACCGGCTCCTGAGGAAGATGCTGCATCTGTCGGGCCTCCCAGCTGTGAGCAGGGAAAAGCCAGTTGCCAGTGACTCCTATGAGGCTGCACTGCTCTGCCTGGCCACGGAGCTGGCACGCTCCGGCACAGACTGCTCTCAGCTGGCACAGGGGCTTGGAACCTGGTCTTGCAGCTCCAGTTCGTACCCCTCAGAACACGCCATCACAGTGGAGATTGATGGAAGCAACCCAGGTACAGAATGAGGGACCTGGGGGAAGGTGGGGCTAGCGAGATTTGCAGGACATTGCAGGTGCTGAAGCTCAGGTAGGCCAGCTCCATTCTCTAACAGGTACTTCTTCCCAGGAGACGGGGGTTGGGGTTCTGCTCAGGGATTAGGTGGGATGGATGCAAGCAGCATGGATGAGATGAGGTGCGCAGGGCAGGGCTGCACCTCTGGGAGGGGCTGTGAGGTTCCAGGTTGGGTGGAGTCAGGTGGGGGAATAACTCAGCCTTTCCTATGGCTTTTGTCAGGCAGCGGTGATTCCTGGGTGAGTACAGGGCTCTACCTCCCAAATGGACAAAATGCAGAAGTCTCCTTGTCTGAAGCTGCAGTTTTTGCTGGCCTGAAGGTAAGGCCAGAACGCCACTGCCACATCTCAGAGCCACAGAGCCTCATTCTCATCCAGCTCGCGACACTTCTTCCAGGAGTGCAGGAAGGCATTGTTCTGCCCACGTTACAGATTTCACAGACGAAACAGCTAAGTTTCACGGAGCCTAAGGGAGTGACTGAAGATGCCAGAGCTCCTAACATCAGATCCAGTCCTCAAACACAAGCTCTCAGGTTTCCACCTCCCGACAGGGCTATGAGGCGAAGGAGCGTCTGTTACGTATTCGGAACCTCACTCATTTCTCCAACGCGGCCTTTCTGGGTTTCACCTCTTCACCCTGATCACTGAAGGGTGTACTTAACCCCGTCACTCACAAAAATAGGCCGTCATGCAGAAGTAAAATTCTTCCTGCCTCAATTTTGAGGGTCACTTCTTACCATAGTAAGGGTCTCTTTTGGGTTAGTCTCCTTTCTCGAGCTCGCTTACATTAAACCTAAGAAAAGCAGTCACAGGACTCCAGACAAAATGCACTCCATCTACCTGACCAGGAGGGGAGGCTGAGACAAAGGGGGAAGACAGAACCAGTTCTCCCCCATCACCCCATATCCCACTGCCTCTGGATAGGCCTCCTGTCTGTGCACAAAGGGCAGATGAAGATTCCCTCTGCCTCATTCCCAGCATCGGAATCACGTCAGGGGCTTGAACCCTGGAGCGAGAGCCCAGGTTCTGCCTGGTACAGAGGCACCACGGGACCCTAGTCAATGTCAGTCTCGGGGTTATGCCTGGTCTGCCTGATCGTGGTCCATTGTGGAGCTGCTTAAATCCCTAGAAAAATGATTCTGCGTACCTTTCAGTCCATATGGTTTTTGGAGTGCTAAAAGCTCACAGGTCTGCATGCACTGCTCATAGAAAGGGGAAGCTAGAGTTTTTTAATACCCTCCATCCACACAGTACCACACACCCACAGCACACATGGTGGAATCGCCTCTCCAGGTACAGATTGGCTGCCACACCGATGACTTGACGAGTGCCAGCAAGCTGTCTCGAGCCCCTGTGGTAACTCACCAGTGCTGCATGGATAGGACCAAACTGTCAGTCTCCTGCCTCTGGGGTGGCCTTCTCTATGTCATCGTGCCCAAGGGCAGTAAACTGGGCCCCGTGTCCGTCACCATCAAGAGGGCTGTGCCTGCCCCATATTACAGGCTGGGTGAGTGGACTGAACGTGGAGGGGAGTGGGAGAGCCGGGGGTGCTGTGGTGTTGATGGGCTGGTTGAAGGAGGGGAGGGAAGAGGATTGGTGGACAGAAGGAGGAGGGACTGTCTGAGGTGCCAGTGGAGGTAGGAGATGAGGGACTCCCTGTGGCCATGGAGACTTCCGGGCAGAACAGAGGGAAGGGTCTGGGGGCCTGTCCTTCACTTCACAGCACATAGACCCACATGATAGTAGTTCATCATTTCACTGTCCTCCTCCTGGAGTTCCAGTTGTGTTTTTCAGCTCAAGGAAAGTTGAGGAAGTGGGTGACAGGTTCCATGCCCTTTATTCCCAGGTAAGACATCCCTGGAGGAGTGGAAGAGGCGTATCCAAGAGAGCACAGCTCCCTGGGGAGAGCTGGCAACAGACAACATCATCTTGACGGTGCCAACTGCAGACCTCCAGGCCCTGGAGGACCCCGAATCTTTACTCCACCTCTGGGATGAGATGATGCGGGCTATAGCCAGGCTGGCAGCCCAGCCCTTTCCTTTCCTCCGTCCAGAGAGGATTGTTGCTGATGTGCAGATCTCAGCCGGTGGGTGCTCTAGACGGATGCTCCTAGTCTGTGGACACCATTTATTAATTATTTTGCCTTTTTTTGGCCCGTAGTTTTTTATTTTTATTTTTTGTAGTGTCTTTGTCTGGTTCTGGTATCAGGGTGATGGCGGCTTCATAGAATGGCTTTGGGAGTGTTCTATCCTCTTCCATCTTTTGGAAGAGTTTGAGAAGGATTGGTTAAGTTCTGCTTTGTATGTTTGGTAGAATTTCCCTGTGAAGCCGTCCAGTCCTGGACTTTTGTTTGTAGGGAGTTTTTTAAATTACAGGTTCTATTTCACTTCTAGCAATTGGTCTGTTCAAATTATCTGTTTTTTCTTGACTCAATTTGGGCAGGCTGTGTGTTTCTAGAAACTCATCCATTTCCTCTAGGTTGTCCAATTTGTTGGCATATAACTGTTCATAGTATCCTCTTGTGATTTTCTGTGTCTCTGTGGTGTCAGTTGTTGCTTCTCCTCCTTCATTTATTATTTTGTTTATTGGAGTCCCCTCTCTTTTCTTCTTGTGAGCCTGGCCAGGGTTTGTTGATTTTGTTTACCCTCTCAAAAAACCAGCTGTTGGTTTTATTGATCTTTTCTATTGTTTTTCTAATCTCTATTTATTCCCTGTCTGATCTTTATTTCCTTCCTTCTGCTGACATCTATTTTGCCTTTTTTAAACGTCCAATATGTGTAAGGCATAATTTTACCAGTAAAGTAAGGGAAAAAAAAGATGTTCAAGACATGGACTTTGATGGAGATGAAAAGATGTTTACATGTGAAAAGGTAAATCATGTTCATCTAAAGCGTAAGATTTCACAGGAGGGAGAACAGTCTCAGAAAAATTGGTACCAGGAGTACAAGATGGCAGTGAGTGTTGTTTCAAGGAGAGTTTAAAACAGAAATATCTCCTTCAAACGTGTTGGCAATGAAAAGAGAGAGTAAAGAGGTTTATGTTAAGTATTCAGTGGTTTAGAGGAAAGAAGGCCATCTTTTAAAAAAAAAAACAAAAAAAAAACACACGGAAATCTGGTTCCAACATGTGGAAAATTCCTCTGGACCTGTTTTCTAATCTTCAAAAAACTACAAGATTTTCACTGTTAAAAAGTATAACTCTGGCCAACAGTAGCGTACACAGGAGAAGGAACGGCACTGCCCTAGCCTCAGGGATCTCAAATTCAGACACAGGACCTAATGTTGCAGACTCACATGCAAAGAAAACTCACACAAAAGAAAGCACTGAATTATAGTGAGAATGAGTATATAAAGTGTTAATATTTGGGGGGCCAGAGAGAAGGCGAGGCATAACTCCAGTGTGGAGGCCGGGAAGAAGGGTCGGGACTCTTCAGACCAAGTCAAAGAAAGCATCTGCTTTCCAATCAGCATGGAGATTCTGGAATTATGGTGGCAGCCAGGATGGCGAGAAAAAGATACACCATGGAGAGGAATGGAGGGAGATGGGTTTGGGTGGACCACGCCCACCATGCCTCACTCTTCCTTTTGCGTTCCCAGGCTGGATGCACTCAGGATACCCTATCATGTGCCACCTGCCGTCGGTGCAGGAGCTCATCAGTGAGATGGGCATGAGAAGCAGAGGTCTGTGGGGAGCCATCCACGAGCTGGGCCACAACCAGCAGCAGCACGGGTGGGAGTTCCCCCCACACACCACCGAGGCCACCTGTAACCTCTGGTCAGTCTATGTGCACGAGACGGTCCTGCACATCCCCAGGGCTCAGGCCCACCCAGCTCTGAGCCCTCCAGAACGAGAGAAAAGGATCAAAACACACCTGGGAAAGGGAGCGCCCCTGAACGACTGGAATGTGTGGACAGCTCTGGAAACGTATCTAAAGGTACTGAACAGAAATTCAGGGAGATGCGGGCCACTAGACCCTCAGTCGTGTAGCATCCTGGATCCCAGGAGCTCTCCAACTCCTTCACCACCCCCATCAGCCTGGGCCCACCACCTCCCCTGGCTGCATGGCGGTGCTTCTCAGGTCATACATCTCTAAGATGGAGATAATGATGCCTGTCCCACTCACGTACTGTGGTTTTGTGATGATATGTAAGAGGAAATGAAAAATACTGTGAAAAGAAAAGAAGTAGAGAGTGTAGTCTCTGGGTATATCGGTCAAGAGCAGAAGCTCTGAGTCCCAGCGCTCCCACTCACTCGTCCGTCCCTTGTCCCCGAGTAGGTGCCCTGGAAATGGCGATCGTTTTGCTTTGCTTCGTTTTCCCTCACCTTAGTTTTATGCGTCAAGTGAGTGTTGCATCCCTTCATAATTACAGTGATGTGTTAGGGGCAACTCCATTACAAGAAGGCCTCTTAGGAGGTAAATCTGTCAACGAGATTCTCATATTTCCATCACCCATTTGAACCCAAAATGTCTTTAGAATGAATAAGTAAATAACCAACCCAACAGAAGAACACCGAAGTCCCAAAGTGAGTCGATTTCCTATGAAATAAGCATAAATCCCTTTCCCCTCCCCCATCCTGCTTTGAATTTTTATATTTTCAAGTTGTCAAAGCCACTCCCCATATCAGATCTCCTATACTGTCTACCATGACTCTTTAGATGGTGGGTATTGCCCACTTTTTACAGGCGCATACTGAGTTAGAGAGTTTAAGCATCCTGCCCAATGTCACACATTTAAATGATGGACCCAGAACCTAAAATCAGGAGCTAACGACAAGCCCAGGCTTTTGCACTTCTGAACCCTCCCTTTGAGTTTTTTTTCTTTTTTCACTCATTTTCTGAAGAGTGAGTGTGAGACAGCCCCAGTCAATGAGATAACTGTGTAGCATCAGCTCAGGATTCTTCTAGAGCCAGTCTGAGGGTCTACAGGGAAAGGGACCTTACATGGCAGTTGCCACTGAAGTGTAAGGCAAAGCCCTAACTCCACCCTACCTACTGACCCACTCACCATGAATATCATTTTGCAAAAGCTTTGGGGAGACCCCTCACCCTGGAGCCTGAGACTTGGTCCCAGGACAGAGAGATACCTTCTGTTTTCTTCACCTGGGGGAGGTCTGCTCGCCATCATTCCTCCTGCTGTTGCCTTAGCATAGATCCTCAGGACCCTCTTCTGTTTTAAAAGCCGCCTCAGTCTTTCCAGCATCTTGCTTCAACCACCTATAATCCATCTTCCACACCACTTCCAAAATAATCTGAATATTCCATGTTTAAGCTCGTCAAGTGTTCTCCTTCACACACAGAATACAATGGAAGCTGCTTAGCTGGGTGCAGAAGGCCCTTTCTCATCAGGCTTTGGCCAACACCTCCATCTCCATCTCCCAATTTCCTGTCTCCATAATTATCCTGCAGTTTACCGAGCTGCTTCCCGCTATGAACACATCTTGCTGTTTTCGTTCCTATACCTCCTCACGTTTCCTTCCTGCAGCTGCAACATGCTTGAACACCTTGTCTGTTACCTGTCAAGTCACCTGTCAAAATTCAGCTCTCCTGTCCTCTTCTCCCGACATCATCTCCTTGACAAGCCAACATTTTTTGTAATTTGTTTACTTACACGTCTGTCTCTCCCACTGACCAGTGACCTCCAGATGAACAAGAGCCTTAATCATTTTGCCTAGTGAAATACCCGGCACATTGTAGACATTTTTTAACGTTATGTGTGTGATAAATGTTTCATTTGTTGAGTACTAATTAAGAGAGATGAGCAGGACGATCGTCAAAGGCCAAGCAGTGAGAGCAGATGAGCAGTGAGAGCACAACAGTGAGAGCAGAGGGAGGCCGGTCCAAATGCCATCTGGCCTCGGGCTTTTGCCCCTCAGAGTCAGAGGGTTCTCCTCCACAAAAGGGCGTGGTCTCGGAAACCTCAAGATCCCGGCTAATTCTAAATCTCTATAATCTTGAAAAGAGTCTCCTGCCCATGGCTTTCAGGTGGGCTGTTCCCTGTAAAGTATGAGTCACTCTCATTTTGAGCCCCTTGTGACATACCTGCTTCTTCCTTGTTTTGTCCCAAAGGCAGTGTTCCACAGAGAAAAACAGTAGCCTTGAAAATAGTCACAGCTCTGAGACGGCTGAAAAAGAGAAAAAAACAAGGGTTTTATTCTGTCTGGAAGGTTTTATTCTGTCTGGAAGGTTTTATTCTGTCTGGAAGGAAGGTTTTATTCTGTCTGGAAGGTTTTATTCTGTCTGGAAGGTTTTATTCTGTCTGGAAGGAAGGTTTTATTCTGTCTGGAAGGTTTTATTCTGTCTGGAAGGTTTTATTCTGTCTGGAAGGAAGGTTTTATTCTGTCTGGAAGAAGGTTTTATTCTGTCTGGAAGGTTTTATTCTGTCTGGAAGGAAGGTTTTATTCTGTCTGGAAGGAAGGTTTTATTCTGTCTGGAAGGAAGGTTTTATTCTGTCTGGAAGGTTTTATTCTGTCTGGAAGGTTTTATTCTGTCTGGAAGGAAGGTTTTATTCTGTCTGGAAGGAAGGTTTTATTCTGTCTGGAAGGAAGGTTTTATTCTGTCTGGAAGGTTTTATTCTGTCTGGAAGGTTTTATTCTGTCTGGAAGGTGTCGGAAGTGCCCAGATTTTGGCTCCCAAAATCCCCATCTCAGTCAGGCTCAAACCTGTCTGATGCCTGGGAAACACTTAGGAACTGGGGATATTATTTTTTAAAATAGGGATAATAATGATAACTGTCATTTATTGAGTATTTACCTCTTTTCAGCCATTAGGGTCTTCATGTAGTCCCCTACTACATTCAGGGGGTACAGAGTTTGTGGCCAAGAAGTGGAATGAGCCAATAAGATTGTGTTTATGTGCAGGGTTGAGATGGGGAGATAAGGGTAAGCAGAGAAGTGAAGCTAGTGAATGATTAAGGGGAAGAAATCACCAGAAATGAGATGCACTCATGAACACGCATGTTGCAGGTATTTTCACAAACTTGTACCTCATCCTGCCCCTTCCTTCTCTTGCAGCTCCAGGAGGCCTTTGGATGGGAGCCATTCACCCAGCTCTTTGCTGAGTACCAGACCCTCTCTGGCATCCCCAAAGACAACACTGGCAAGATGAATCTGTGGGTGAAGAAGTTCTCTGAAAGGGTACAGAAGAACCTGGCTCCTTTCTTTGAGGCCTGGGGCTGGCCTGTCCAGAAGGAAGTGGCTGCGAGCCTGGCCTGTCTGCCTGAGTGGCAGGAAAACCCCATGCAGATGTACATCCAGACTGAGGACTAAAAGATGTGCACAAAGGGGTGTGTGTGCGGGACGGGGGGTGATCACTCACCAACTCTGCCACCCTCTTTCTTGCCTAGTGTACCCTGAGCCTGAATCCTACTTCCTACTTCCTTCCTACCTCCTACTTCCTACTTCCTTCCTCAGGAAGGCCTTTAAGGTCCTAAGACACAATGGGACCAACCTTCTCAGGCTGCTGTGCTTCTTTTATTGTTTCTCTGCTGGTGCTCTTGCTCTCATCAAGAGCCTTGCTTCACCATCCTCATCCTCCAGAAGAGGATGTTTCGTCTTGGCATCTTGAGTTTCTGCAGGCTCTTTGCTTCTATTTATGACCGGTAGTTCTAAAGACCATGGATTCCATTATAATCTGGTATCACTCCCTCACCCCAGCCAGCCCTGAACAAAGCTCTTAACTTCTGCTTTGAGAAGCTTTCTAACAGCAAGCGAGACAGCCTGGTATGATGGAGAGAGCCCTGAACCAGCTTTGGTTCTACGGAAAATCACTGAACTCCGTCTGCATCTGGATTCTTATCCATGACATGGGATAAAAATCTATTGTTTGATGATGGTGAACGTCTTTGAACACAACCTGCAGACGCATATAAGGGAGCTCTTCAGCTTTCACCAGGCCCCACAGTAGCCTGTCTGCCCACTTTCATGTGGACAACCTGAAAACTGAATCTCCCTTCAGAGTCAACCTCCCTGAGGTCAGCATTCAGTCTTGTGTGAGAGTATTCAGTGAACACCAGTGCTGTTCCCAGACATGGTATCAGTGATAGTCCTCACGATCCTAGCCCATCCTATGTGTCCTTTCTTCTGCCTCTGGAAAGATTCTTGGGTATAACCTAAGCCCAAGAATGTGGTATGAACTCAAACTGGAGGTTACAAAGCTATTGGGGTTTGGTCTTCTTGGTTAGTTTCATCTTCGAGTACATTTGCTTCGACCAAAGGAAAAAATCATTCCAGCAGCCCTACCAACTCCATAAGCCCATTGGGTCTTAGTACAAAACAGGTGTCTGACTCCTCTGGTCACCTTGGAATCAAGGCACTGTCAGTTATCGACAGCTACTGTGCTGAGAGGGCCATGGCCAGGACAGGCTCCAATGGAACAGGATTCCTGAGTGCAGTAGACCGAATTAACCCACACTCACTTACTACCCCACAAACCAGCATCCCCAAGCTTTCTCATAATCTCATTCCAACCCATCCCGGCTCTTTGGCTGGGTGGCATTCCAATTAGAGATGCATCCTCAGGATTAATGGGTGTACATCTACCCATTTTCCTCTAGCTTGCTTTTAAACCATATTTTTGTTGTTTTCAATACCATTCCATTAGCTTTGTTGAAAACAGAGAGACTCCTCAGGTGGAGAACTAACCTAGGGAATGTCTTTTTCTGAAACCCATCAGCACATCCTTCTCCCAATTCTAGGATAATTTCCTTTTATTTCACTAGTGTCCTTCGTCAGGTGCTTTTCACATGAAAAGTACTCAGTAAATATTTGTTAATTGAAAGAAAAGTAAAGACACCTAACACATAATGAACAGTCTTTATGTCCCAGACATCGTGTGAGGTATTTCCTATGAGTTATCTTACGGATATTATTATCCCATTTCATAGACGAGAAAGTGAACACTTAAGGATATTAAATAGCTTCTGAAGTCACAAAGCTAACAAGAGAAAGAGTCGGGGCTTGACTGAAGCCCACAGCAATGAAAAAACTGTAGAGCTTGTCTCCAAGGATGATTTTCAATTTAGAAACAAATTCACTGAGAAAATGGAAGTTCAACAAAGTTCTGACTTATGCCATGTTCATTATTGAATTTTTATTAAATACAAAATTTAACCTCTAAGAAAATATTGGTACCTGATTTTCTGGTTGTCTCAGCATGTGATTAGCTTCCCTATAGGTAGAGAAAGGATTTGAACGCAGGCAACTCAACTCCAGAACTGGTGTTCTTACCCGTGATGCTAGGGATGAGTAAATGAATGGATAATGCTGGGTTTAAGAGGTTGCCATAGAGACAAAGACAAAACCTGACTTTTCCCCACATTCTCTGTAGTGGAAGTTGGAGCCCTTCTCCCTCTTACAGAGAGACTGTGGCTCTGCCGCTTGTTTCTAAGTTCAGAATTAATTGCGTGTACCTGTGACACTCTCAGAGTATTCTGTATTCCAGAGCAAACTTGCTCCGAAGGATGTCTGTGCAGGTCCGGTGAATGCCATTTGCCAGGGAACTGTTATAAGTGCTTTTGATTTGTTTATCCTCACAACAGTCCTATGGAATAAGTACTATGACTGTCTCCATTTTTCAGAGAAAGAAGCAGAGATACAGAGGTAGCAAGTGGTGAAACCACATTTCTGTCCCTGGAAGTTGGACTCAGGACCCACACTTTAGCCAGCACACTATATACTACCGTACACTATATTACTGGGTCTGCCACAACCTGTAGCTCTACTTGCATGGAACTATGGGTATGGCTACTGCGTCACAAATGACCACATAAAAACTACTAAAAACCAAACAGACTACTTCTAGTTACTCAAACAGGAATTATTTAACCATTAGGGTCATGCATCCAAGGCACACATCCCTCAATACCAAGACCCTGCCCTACCAAGTCTGAAAGGTTTTAAAGATCCTATGCTTCAAATAACAACTTCGTGGAGTCCTGGAGGAAGCTTGTCTTAACCTCAGGGCTTGTATCCAAGTGTCCTTTGCTCTTTCTTAAGGATACCCAAACTTCCATCCTCATGTCTAAGACTTATTAGACAAAGGAGCCCATGCATTCTTATAGGTTACTAGATCGAATATCTGAAATACCGAAATTTCTAGCAAATTGGATAATTTTCTAAGGAAAGAAATCACCATAGGATACTTCAGGGAAGTAATAATGGCTACTTTAAAGTTTTAAAGGAAATTAAAAAGGACTATACCTCTATCTTATCTCCCCTGAGCACGAGATAGCCAGCGACTTATTAGAAGAATGGACAATTAATTTCAAAAAATTAAAGCATTAGTGGTTGGTCACACTAAATGGAACCACAACACCTCATACTTGTGGCAAATACTGTTGAAATAAAATAACAAGCACTTCTAAAGGGAATTAAAGTGATCTTCTATCTTGACTAAATCTCTGGCATTGTACATTCCCTGGTCGCCTATGTTGCTCTTTGTCTCCCCCTTATGGCCACCTAGAAAACCTTACAGCTCCTGACCATCAATTGTAACAGTGTAATTATTCCCATGGAGGCAAACTCTGTTTCTGTCTTAGTTTTAGTTTAAAAGACATATTCATGTGACTCTTCCCATGAAGAAACAGATTGGTCAATATGCTCTTCACTTTTAACATCCATAAAAAAAACCACCCAAATCAATTTGCTTCAACTGGAATGGAAACAAATTCATCTACTCTTTAGCTCATAACGTTGTTAAAATGGATTTAGATTCTTGGCATACAAAAGAGTTACTGCCGTTATCAATTACACATATAAAGTTTTAGTTAACACTTTTTACTAAATTTATGACTTTCATAAAACAAATGATTATTAGAACAAGCCCAAGAGGCTTCCCAAAATATACCTCTGGGGCCATCCAGACCACAGAGAAATATTCTCCCAAAATAAACATTACCTTTCTCTCATTTACACTAGCTCTTGTAAGAAAGAGGTACAAAGATTAGTAGCCTTATAACTAGTGGTAGCCCATTCAAGATTTGGTTAGGCTTCTCCAGCCTAATGCTTTGGGACATGTGTAAATTAGTGACCTCCCACTGGGGAAAAGAAGTAGTAAGATGTTTACAAGTTTTTCAGGTCACAGTACAGGCTGCCTTTCCATTTGTCTCATTGCCACAGAGAAAAGGAAACTTGGCCGCTTGGTGCCTCTAAGGTCCAATTTTGGGGGGAAAAAAGCTACTCAAAGAAGGACGTCAAGTGCTACAAACTACTTATTAAAAATTGAGTAATGGGGCTTCCCTGGTGGCGCAGTGGTTAAGAATCCACCTGCCAATGCAGGGGACACGGGTTTGAACCCTGGTCCGGGAAGATCCCACATGCTGTGGAGCAACTAAGCCTGTGCACCACAACTACTGAGCCTGTGCTCTACAGCCCGCGAGCCACAACTACTGAGCCCACGCACCTAGAGCCCGTGCTCCACAACAAGAGAAGCCACCGTAATGAGAAGCCCACGCACTGCAACGAAGAGTAGCCCCTGCTCACCGCAACTAGAGAAAGCCCGCGCGCAGCAACAAAGACCCAACGCAGCCAAAAATAAATAAATAAAATAAATAAATATATATTTTTAAAAATTGAGTAACGAAAATATCTCCAGCCACAGGACAATTAAGGCTAATAAGACCTCTGCCAAAAAAATGTCCAAGTACATTTGGAAATAAATTCATGAGGAGTTTCATCCATATCTTGGTCATTCATCACCTCATCAAAATAGGATCCATGACCAGGGAGTTCTAACACTACTCTTAAGAGCAGAGTTCTGACCTCATGGGTCTTTAGTTTTGATTCTCTGTTCTCAAACTTTTTGTCAAGAACTTTGTGGCCCTGCTTAAGACAGCACTGAAAGCAACATCTATGTCCTGCCCAAAGATCCTGAAAGGCTGCAGAATCAAATGTTTAGGTACAAAGAAAATTCCTGCACCACCTCCGATGATCTGGAACCTGGGATCAAGCGCTAGTGTGCGGGACAATTAGTATACTGGATCCAAACTAATATAGAACAAGTAAATCTGAAAAGCGCTGGTCAAATATACAGATTAAGTACAATTTTAGTCTCATATATTGATACCAACCAAATATACATAAAAGTGTGTGTGTGTATATATATATGAAAAGATTCTAAGCAGAATTATGCAGTGGATATCTTAATCAGAACTCATGTTCTAGGGAGCTCTAGCTATTCCTCTAGTGGCAAGAAATTGTTGTATGAATGTGAACAGCTGGTTGCCCTTAGAAGGATCTGAGTCAATGTATTCCTTTAATTGTTACCAAAATCCTACACTCAAGTGGAAAAGGACAAAGAAGAACAGATAGTACTGAGGGAGATTCTACTCTATTTTTCTTTGTCTTTACTTGAAGCAAGACTCCTTGATGTACACAGTTCTCAGTTTAAGGCAATAGTGATTTAAATTAATTTGACTAGGCTATTATGATTTCCTAGCAAAAATACTCAAACCTCTTGGGAACCCCTCCAGAGATAATGAGACCTTGGAGTAGGGGTTGGGAGTTGGGATATAGTCTTAAGACATTTAAAGATCAAATTTAGAGGAAACATGGAAATTCTTTGAATCTGTGCTAGGGACAGACAATTTGAATGAAGAAGCAATAAGATACAACTGAGAAGCAAGTAGGACTTTCATCTTTACTTGCCATAATCCTGTTGTTATAACACAGACTTTAACAATGGGGGGAAAAGTATTTTTATGAACATTGTCATGATTTCTACACAAGTTAGAATGTGCTCTAATAACTAAATTTGGAGTTTTTAGAGTCACAATAAGCAACCCAACAATATTCTTATTATTATGAAATGCATCATGCTCACAAAAAAATTGTGTAAAACATATGCACAATTCAAATAATAATTGTAGGAGGTGTGGCCAAGATGGCAGAGTAGGAAGACCCTGAGCTCACCTCCTCCCATGAGCGCACCAAAATTACACTATTTACAGAGCAACTATCAATGAGAATGACCTTAAGTATGGCAGAAAAGATTTTCCACAACTAAAGCTGTAAAGAGGAACCACAGGCTGGGTAGGCGGAGTGGAAATGCAGTGCAGTCAACACCCACACCCCGGGGAGAAGACCCTTGAATGAAAGAATAATCACAACTGCAGAGGCTCTCGCAAAAGAGCCAGGGGTTCAAGCGCCACATGGAGCTTCCCAGCCCAGGGGTCCTGCACTGGGAAGATAAGCCCCAAAACAGCTGGCTTTTAGGCCTGTGGGGCCTGTGTACAGGAGAGCCAGAGAGCTGTAGGAAACAGAGACTGCTTTTAAACGGCTCATGCAAAATCTCACATGTTCAGAGATCCAGCACAGAGGTCACTAATGAGGTCGAACAGTTTCCATATATTAATTAGACATTTAGATTTTTTTTTGGTTTTGTTTTTGAAGTGCCCATTTAAGTCTCTCATGCATTTTTCTGTTGGATTTTCTGTGTCATGATATTTTGTGTATATAACTGTGGTCAGTTCTTTGTGTAGCTGATAACTTCTCCCACTCTGGGTTGCCCTTCTTCTTAGGGTATCTTTTGATAAACATTGTTTCTTAAGTTTATGTAGTCAAAGTTAGTAATCTTTTCCTTATGGTTAGTGCTGTCTGTATCTTAATTTTTTTGTTTACCCATACTTCATGTAGATATTTTTTCTACAGTATCCTTCTAACGTTTTATAAATTTTCTTTCAATTTTAGATCTTTGAATGAGTTTTGTGTGTAGTGTGAAGTAGAAACACAATTTCAGTTTTTAAAAACATGGATTCCCAGTTATCATAGCATTGTTCATTAAAAAGCTCCCCCCCCCCTCATCTACAGGGTCAAGTGTCTGTATATGGGTGGGCCTTCCTGGATGCTCTCTCTTCCTTTCTGTTGATTAATTTTTCTATCTCTATGACAATGCTATGCTTTTGCAATATTTTTACAAAAAATCTTGATATTTGTTCTACCTTTTTTTTCCTTCAGGAACATTCAACTATTCTTGGTTCTTTGTTGCTTTCATTTAAATTTTAGAATCAGCTCATTGCGTTTCACCGAAACAAATAAGCGAACAACTACAACAATAAACTCTGCTGGGACTTGATTCTAAGTAACTTCTTAAAAATACAGGAGGAGCTTCAACATGGCGGAAGAGTAAGACGTGGAGATCACCTTCCTCCCCACAGATACATCAGAAATACATCTACATGTGGAACAGCTCCTACAGAACACCTACTGAACGCTGGCAGAAGACCTCAGACCTCCCAAAGGGCAAGAAGCTCCCCACGTACCTGGGTAGGGCAAAAGAAAACAGAAAAAACAGAGACAAAAGAAAAAGGACAGGACCTGCACCAGTGGGAGGGAGCCGTGAAGGAGGAAAGGTTTCCACACACTAGGAAGCCCCTTCGCAGGCGGAGACTGTGGGTGGCGGAAGGGGTGCGTCGGAACCGTGGAGGAGATAACAGCCACAGAGGTGCGGAGGGCAAAGCTGAGAGATTCCCGCACAGAGGATCGGTGCCGACCGGCACTCACCAGCCCGAGAGGCTTGTCTGCTCACACGCCGGGGCGGGCGGGGCTGGGAGCTGAGGCTCAGGCTTCGGTGGGAGCGCAGGGAGAGGACTGGGGTTGGCGGCGTGAACACAGCCTGCAGGGCATTAGTGCGCCACGGCTAGCCGGGAGGGAGTCCGAGGAAAGGTCTGGACCTGCCAGGGAGGCAAGAGACTTTGTCTTCCCTCTTTGTTTCCTGGTGCGCGAGGAGAGGGGATTCAGAGCGCTGCTTAAAGGAGCTCCAGAGACGGGCGCGAGCCGCGGCTAACAGCGCGGACCCCAGAGACGGGCATGAGACGCTAAGGCTGCTGCTGCCGCCACCAAGAAGCCTGTGTGCGAGCACAGGTCACTCTCCACACCCCCCTTCCGGGGAGCCTGTGCAGCCCGCCACTGCCAGGGTCCCGGGATCCAGGGTCAACTCCTCCGGGAGAACGCACGGCGCGCCTCAGGCTGGTGCCACATCACGCTGGCCTCTGCCGCCGCAGGCCCGCCCCACATCCGCACCCCTCCCTCCCCCCGGCCTGAGTGAGCCAGAGCCCCCGAATCAGCTGCTCCTTTAACCCCGTCCTGTCTGGGCGAAGAACAGATGCCCTCAGGCGACCTACACGCAGAGGCAGGGCCAAATCCAAAGCTGAACCCCGAGAGCTGTGCGAACAAAGAAGAGAAAGGGAAATCTCTCCCAGCAGCCTCAGGGGCAGCGGATTAAATCTCCACAATCAACTTGATGTACCTGCATCTGTGGAATACATGAATAGACAACGAATCATCCCAAATTGAGGAGGTGGACTTTGGGAGAAAACATGTATTTTTTTTCCCCTTTTTCTCTTTTTGTGAGTGTGTATGTGTATGCTTCTGTGTGAGATCTTGTCTGTACAGCTTTGCTTTTACCATTTGTCCTAGGGTTCTGTCCGTCCATTTTTTTTGTTTGTTTGTTTTTAATTTTTTTCTTAATTATTTTTTAATAACTTTATTTTATATATTTTACTTTATCTCCTTCCTTCCTTCCTTTCTTCCTTTCTTTCTCTCTTTCTTTCTTCTTTTCTGCCTTTTATTCTGACCCGTGTGGATGAAAGGCTCTTGGTGCTCCAGCCAGGCATCAGGACTGTGCCTCTGAGAGAAGAGAGCCAACTTCAGGACACTGGTGCACAAGAGACCTCCCAGCTCCACGTAATATCAACGGCGAAAATCTCCCAGAGATCTCCATCTCAACGCCAAGACCCAGCTTCACTCAACGACCAGCAAGTTACAGTGCTGGACACCCCATGCCAAACAACTAGCAAGACAGGAACACAACCCCATCCATTAGCAGGGAGGCTGCCTAAAATCATAATAATGCCACAGATACCCCAAAACACACCACTGGACATGGACCTGCCCACCAGAAAGACAAGATCCAGCCTCATCCACCAGAACACGGGCACTAGTCCCCTCCACCAGGAAGCCTACACAACCCACTGAACCAATCTTAGCCACTGCGGATAGACACCAAAAACAACAGGAACGACAAACCTGTAGCCTGCGAAAAGGAGACTCCAAACACACTAAGTTAAGCAAAATGAGAAGACAGAAAAACACACAGCAGGTGCAGGAGCAAGATAAAACCCACCAGACCTAACAAATGAAGAGGAAATAGGCAGTCTACCTGAAAAAGAATAGGAATAATGACAGTAAAGAGGATCCAAAATCTTGGAAATAGAATAGCCAAAATGCAAGAAACGTTTAACAAGGACCTAGAAGAATTGATGAGCAAACAAACAATGATGAACAACACAATAAATGAAACTAAAAATTCTCTACAAGGGATCAACAGCAGAATAACTGAGGCAGAAGAACGGAGAAGTGACCTGGAAGATAAAATAGTGGAAATAACTACAGCAGAGCAGAATAAAGAAAAAAGAATGAAAAGAACTGAGGACAGTCTCAGAGACATCTAGGACAACATTAACTGCACCAACATTCGAATTATAGGGGTTCCAGAAGAAGAGAAAAAGATAGGGACTGAGAAAATATTTGAAGAGATTATACTTGAAAACTTCCCTAATATGGGAAAGGAAATAGTTAATCAAGTGCAGGAAGCAAGAGAGTCCCATACAGGATAAATCCAAGGAGAAACACATCAAGACACATATTAATCAAACTATCAAAAATTAAATACAAATAACAAATATTAAAAGCAGCAAGGGAAAAGCAACAAATAACATACAAATGAATCTCCATAAGGTTAACAGCTGATCTTTCAGCAGAAACTCTGCAAGCCAGGACGGAGTGGCAGGACATATTTAAAGTGATGAAGGAGAAAAACCTACAGCCAAGATTACTCTACCCAGCAAGGATCTCATTCAGATTTGATGGAGAAATTAAAACCTTTACAGACAAGCAAAAGCTGAGAGAGTTCAGCACCACCAAACCAGCTTTACAACAAATGCTAAAGGAACTTCTCTAGGCAGGAAACACAAGACAAGGAAAAGACCTACAATACCAAACCCAAAACAATTAAGAAAGTGGAAATAGCAACATACATATCGATAATTACCTTAAATGTAAATGGATTAAATGCTCCAACCAAAAGACCTAGACTGGCTGAATGGATACAAAAACAAGACCCATATATATGCTGTCTACAAGAGACCCACTTCAGACCTAGGGACACATACAGACTGAAAGTGAGGGGATTGAAAAAGATATTCCATGCAAATGAAAGCTGGAGTAGCAGTTCTCGTATCAGACAAAATGGACTTTAAAATCATATCTTGGGTCAAAAATCAAGCCTTGGTAAATTTAATAAAATTGAAATCGTATCAAGTATCTTTTCTGACCACAACGCTATGAGACTAGATATCAATTACAGAAAAAAATCTGTAAAAAATACAAGCATATGGAGGTTAAACAATACACTACTTAATAACTAAGAGACCACTGAAGAAATCAAAGAGGAAATCAAAAAATACCTAAAAACAAATGACAATGAAAACACGATGACCCAAAACCTATGGGACGCAGCAAGCAGTTTTAAGAGGGAAGTTTATAGCAATACAATCCTACCTTAAGAAACAAGAAACAGGGCTTCCCTGGTGGTGCAGTGGTTAAGAGTCCGCCTGCCGATGCAGGGGATGTGGGTTCATGCCCCCGTCAGGGAAGATCCCACATGCCGCAGAGCGGCTGGGCCCGAGAGCCATAGCCACTGAGTCTGCACGTCTGGAGCCTGTGCTCTGCAACGGGAGAGGCCACAACCGTGAGAGGCCCATGTACCACACCCATGTACCGCAAAAAAAAAAAAAAAAAAAAAAAAGAAAAATTAATTTTAAAAAAAGAAACATCTCAAATAAACAACCTAACCTTACACCCAAAGCAATTAGAAAGAACAAAAAAACTCCAAAGTTAGCAGAAGGAAAGAAATCATAAAGATCAGATAAGAAATAAATGAAAAAGAAATGAAGGAAATGATAGCAAAGATCAATAAAACTAAAAGCTGGTTCTTTGAGAAGATAAACAAAATTGATAAACCATTAGCCAGAGTCATCAAGAAAAAAGGGGAGAAGACTCAAATCAACAGAATTAGAAACAAAAAAGGAGAAGTAACAACTGACACTGCAGAAATACAAAGGATCGTGAGAGATTACTACAAGCAACTATATGCCAATAAAATGGACAACCTGGAAGAAATGGACACATTCAGAAAACTACAGCCTTCCGAGACTGAACCAGGAAGAAACAGAAAATATGAACACACAAATCACAAGCACTGAAATTGAAACTGATTAAAAATCTCCCAACAAACAAAAGCCCAGGACCAGATGGCTTCACAGGTGAATTCTATCAAACATTTAGAGAAGAGCTAACACCTATCCTTCTCAAACTCTTCCAAAATATAGCAGAGGAAGGAACACTCGTAAACTCATTCTACAAGGCCACCATCACCCTGATACCAAAACCAAAGATGTCACAAAAAAAGAAAACTATAGGCCAATATCACTGATGAACATAGATGCAAAAATCCTCAACAAAATACTAGCAAACAGAATCCAACAGCACATTAAATGGATCATACACCATGATCAAGTGGGGTTTATCCAAGGAATACAAGGATCCTTCAATATACGCAAATCAATCAATGTGATACACCTTATTAAGAAATTGAAGGAGAAAAACCATATGATCATCTCAATAGATGCAGAGAAAGCTTTTGACAAAATTCAACACCCATTTATGATAAAAACCCTCCAGAAAGTAGGCATAGAGGGAACTTTCCTCAACATAATAAAGGCCATATATGACAAACCCACAGCCAACATTGTCCTCAATGGTGAAAAACTGAAACCATTTCCACTAAGATCAGGAACAAGACAAGGTTTCCCACTCTCACCACTATTATTCAACGTAGTTTTGGAAGTTTTAACCACAGCAATCTGAGAAGAAAAAGAAATTAAAGGAATCCAAATTGGAAAAGAAGAAGTAAAGCTGTCACTGTTTGCAGATGACATGATACTATACATAGGGAATCCTAAAGACGCTACCAGTAAACTACTAGAGCTAATCAATGAATCTGGTAAAGTAGCAGGATACAAAATTAATGCACAGAAGTCTCTAGCATTACTGTACACTAATGATGAAAAATCTGAAAGTTAAATTAAGAAAACACTCCCATTTACCACTGCAACAAAAAGAATAAGATATCTAGGAATAACCTAGGTAAGGAGACAAAAGACCTATGTGCAGAAAATTATAAGACACTGATGAAAGAAATTAAAGATGATACAAATAGATGGAGAGATATACCATGTTCTTGGATTGGAAGAATCAACATTGTGAAAATGACTATACTACCCAAAGCAATCTACAGATTCAATGCAATCCCTATCAAACTACCAATGGCATTTTTCACAGAACTAGAACAAAAATTTTCACAATTTGTATGGAAACACAAAAGACCCCAAATAGCCAAAGCAATCTTGAGAAAGAAAAACAAAGGTAGAGGAATCAGGCTCCTGTACTTCAGACTATACTACAAAGCTACAGTAATCAAGACATTATGGTACTGGCAAAAAAACAGAACTATAGATCAATGGAACAGGATAGAAAGCCCAGAGATAAACCCACACACATATGGTCACCTTATCTTTGATAAAGGAGGCAAGAATATACAGTGGAGAAAAGACAGCCTCTTCAATAAGTGGTGCTGGGAAAACTGGACAGTTACATGTTAAAGAATGAAATTAGAACACTCCCTAACACCATACCCAAAACTAAACTCAAAATAGATTAAAGACCTAAATGTAAGGCCAGACACCGTCAAACTCTGAGGGAAAACATAGGCAGAACACTCTATGACATAAATCACAGCAAGATCCTTTTTGACCCACCTCATAGAGAAATGGAAATAAAAACAAAAATAAACAAATGAGACCTAATGAAACTTAAAAGCTTTTGCACAGCAAAGGAAACCATAAACAAGACCAAAAGACAACCCTCAGAATGGGAGAAAATATCTGCTAATGAAGCAACTGACAAAGGATTAATCTGCAAAACATACAAGCAACTCATGCAGCTCAATATCAAAAAAACAAACACCCAATCCAAAAATGGGCTGAAGACCTAAACAGACATTTCTCCAAAGAAGATATACAGATTGCCAACTAACACCTGAAAGAATGCTCAACATCATTAATCATTAGAGGAATGCAAATCAAAACTACAATGCGATATCATCTCACACCGGTCAGAATGGCCATCATCAAAAACTCTACAAACAATAAATGCTGGAGAGGGTGTGGAGAAAAGGGAACCCTCTTGCACTGTTGGTAGGAATGTAAATTGATACAGCCACTATGGAGAACAGTATGGAGGTTCCTTAAAAAACTAAAAATAGAACTTCCTTATGACTCAGCAATCCCACTACTGGGCACATACCCTGAGAAAACCATAATTCAAAAAGAGTCATGTACCAAAATGTTCATTGCAGCTCTATTTACAATAGCCAGGACATGGAAGCAACCTAAGTGTCCATCATCAGACGAATGGATAAAGAAGATGTGGCACATATATACAATGGAATATTACTCAGCCATAAAAAGGAACGGAACTGAGTTATTTGTAGTGAGGTGGATGGACCTTACAGACTGTCATACAGAGTGAAGTAAGTCAGAAAGAGAAAAACAAATACTGTATGCTAACGCATATATATGGAATCTAGAAAAGAAAAAGAAAAAAAAATGGTCAGATGAACCTAGGGGCAAGACGGGAATAAAGATGCAGACCTACTAGAGAATGGACTTGAGGATACGGGGAGGGGGAAGGGTAAGCTGGGACAAAGTGAGAGTGGCATGGACATATATACACTACCAAACGTAAAATAAACAGCTAGTGGGAAGCAGCCGCATAGCACAGGGAGATCAGCTTGGTGCTTTGTGACCACCTAGCGGGGTGTGATAGGGAGGGTTGGGAGGGTGGGAAATGCAAGAGGGAAGAGATATGGGGACATATGTATATGTATAACTGATTCACTTTGTTATAAAGCAGAAACTAACACACCATTGTAAAACTATTATACTCCAATAAAGATGTTTTAAAAAATAAACCCTGGAGTAAAGGTAGGTATTTAGAGAAAAATGAGGAAGTCTGATTGCCGTCCTCAGGCTCTCAAAATGATTCCATAAAACGGATTAAGACTAAATTAGAGAAGGGAGAAATTATAGTGTTTTCCCTCATAGTCCCAAATGCAGACACAGGACATCATGGCACTGAAACACATCACCCACATAGCAATTCACGGGAATAGTCACCCATGCAAAAATGGAAAAAAAAAAAAAAAGGAATGATGACACTAATAGTCACATTACATGTATGTATACCCCTGGGGTCAAGTAGGGATGAAAATGAAGAAGTCCAAGAAACTGGGAAGGAGACCAGCTAGATTACAAATAAGCTTGGACAAGAGGGTAAAGTTGGATGCTTTTCTGATTAATCTGGGACTACTTAAAATGTTCTGGGCTTCCTGGGATGGTGGGAGAGAGATAATCTACAAAGAACATCGTTCATCACCTCAGTTCTTCTTCCTCATTGCTTCCTTCAGGTTGGGTGCAGTCTGGATACCCCATCATGTGCCACGTGCAGTCAGTGCCTGTGTTCCTTGATGAGACGATCATAAGATCCAAAGGCACTGGGGTCTCTTCCACGAGATGGGCCGCAACTTGAAGCATTCTGGATGGATTATCCATCCTCATACCAGTGAGGCCCTGTGCAACCTCTGGTCAGTCTATGTGAGAGAGACAGTGCTGGACATCCCTGGGAATCAGGCCCATTCTCGTCTGAGTCCTCAAAATCGGGAGCAGAGGATCAAAATGCACATGGACAAGGGAACCCCCCTGACTGGCTCTGGAAACATATCTTCAGGTACAGAGCAGAAATGGAGGGAAACGGGGACCACACTACAAGTCCTTCAACACCGCCACCAGCCATGGGCACACCGCCTCCCCTGGACATGGGAGACGGCTGCATGGTGGTGTCTCTCTGTGGCTCAGGTTTCACATGTCTAAAATGGATAATGATGTGTGTCCTACTCCTCCCCTCCACCTCAGAACTTTGTGGAAATAAATGAAAGTGGGTAGAATCACTGTGAAAAGTATAGCACGATAACACAGTTCTGGCCATGAAAACTGAGGTAGACTCGCAGCTTTGCCAAATACAAAATTGAGTGGTTTCTCCTGAGTTATCTTTATAGTTCAGAAGACAAGAACATCACCTCACTACAACAATGCATTACAAGGACACAGGCTGGGGAAAGTGACCTGGTAGCAAGTTTCTCAAAATGGTATCTTCTTACTCAAACCCCAAGTGTGGATAAGTCCTAGTTCCATTATAAAAGAAGTAACATGTGTAGTGTTTTTCAGCTTTTCAAAGCCTTCCCTTCCATTTCCCCCATCTAATCCTTGCCAGCCTCGTGAAACACATTAAGGACGTATTATCACAATCCTCATTTGGCAAGTGCAGAAGCTGAAGGTTAAAGGGCATAAGCAGTCTGTCATCGACCTTAAAACTGAGAGAAAGGGGAAGACCTAGAACTCAGGTGTGGTGTTCTGACTCCAGACCCCCGCGCCTTTGGCACTACCGCACGCCGTCTGGATGTTCACGATTCCAAAGATTCCGAGATTACTTCAGGCCGCACAATAAATTTGGACTGTTCCATTTTCCTTAGCAATAACTAATCTGTCTGAGCACATGCATGAAAGAGTCAGTGTCCCAGAAGCTTGACCTACAAGTTCAATTCAAAGCCCTTGGGGGCAGACTCCCTTCACTGCTCTCTACCTGGACTTCCATAGCTCTGGGGCTGGATTCAGGCCAGGCGGCCACCTCCCTGACCCCTCACCTTCCATTCCCACCACATGGTCAAAATTCAAGTCCCGGGCGTCTGTCATCCAAGCTATTCCAATAGCCTCTTCACTAGTCTCCCTGCTTCTATCCATGACCCCAACTGACCTGTCTTCTAAAGGTGCTGACAAAAAAAACATACATTTCAGCTGATAAAACTTCAGTAACTCCCTGGTGCCTCCAGTAGAATGCCACACTCTTTAGTAACTGGCTCTGCCTTCTCCTCCTGCCTCGAGATCCAGATTCTTGCCTTCTTACTCATTCGCCAGCAAATCCAAACTGTTTACGGTTTTCAGAACACACTGCCATGGTCCATGTTTCTGTACATTTGCAAATATTGCTCTTTCTCACCAAAATAGTTTTGCCTTCTTTATATACCAAGAAAACTGTCCGTCTTTCAAAATCAGACCATTGTCACCTTCTCCAAGAAGCCTTCCCTGAATATGTTCCTTTGAGATGTTAGTTACTTGCTCCCCCATGTTACAATTGTGTTGAAATGACCCCAGGTTGTCAGTTATTTAATTCAATTCAATTAATTAAAATTTAATGTAACTTAATAAGTTGATTATAATTAGTATTAGATATCTCCTAATGGCTCAGTCTGTGATCTCAGCTGAGCAATAATGAAAGAATGATAGTGGTGTTGGCTGAGACATTCTACTTTAACTTGTCTTCAAGGCAGTGCTTCTCCAGGGTCATAGATTCCTAAATGATGGACCAGGATTGTGTCCTTTCTAGCTCTCAAGTTCTATAATCCCAACTATCCTTTTCAGAGGGCCTTCCAGGAACTGACTCTAAGTACACATCTCTCCCTATGTCTGAGTTCATCCTAGCTCTACCCACACAAAAAAATGCATTCTTTTTACACATCTGCCTGTCTCCATAAGACAATGTGGCAGTCTTACTAAGAGTCGAGTCTTCAACAAAGAACAAAAATATCTTTACATCTGGGTGGTATCTGTGTTTTCAAGTGGAAGGATTCCACTTTTCAGCTCCACAAGATGATCCTCATCTATGTCAGATTAAAATCTTTATTTACCACTAAGCTTAGGAGAAAAATACTAAAAGTAACTACCATTTATTAGAGACCAAGTAAGGTGCAAGCACAGACTCCATCTCTGAGACTGGAGTGAGGCAGAATAAGATATGACACCAGTCACTGGAATGAGCATATGAGAGAATGGAGAAGGAGAGAGCCACTGTTGAGAATTAAATCAGTGTTAAAAGATAGCTTACAACTAAGCATTACCATGTAATTTTATGTGAGTATGTGTCGGGGGGGGGCGTGGCTTTTGTAGACCAGACATCTCATTCTGCCCCTTCCTTCTCTTCCCAGCTCCAGGAGGCCTTTGGGTGGGAGGCATTTGTCCAGCTCTTTCCTGAGTACCAGACCCTCTCTGGCATCCCCAAAGACAACACTGGCAACATGAATCTGTGGTGAAGAAGTTCTCTGAAAAGGTGCAGAAGAATCTGGCTCCTTCCTTTGAGGCCTGGGGCTGGCCTGTCCAGAAGGAAGTGGCTGATAGCCTGCCCTGTCTGCCTGAGTGGCAAGAAAATCCCATGAAATCATATGCACACTACAGAAAGGAGTGAAGAATTGTAGAAATGTTCACTTTAAAACAGATCATTGGATATAACAGATCTAATCCTCACATAATCAACCCAAATTTCAGCTTTTTTTTTCAGTCTTGTTCAGAATATCCTAATTCATTTGCAACATAGAGATTAAATTAGACACTGATTTTTCAAAATTAGTAATTTGCATAACTCAACCATGTTTTCTCTAGTTTTATTTTTTAATCTTAAGAGATTTCTTTCTTGATTTGTTTAGTGTTTTACATTTGCTTTATTGGGTGACAGGAACTGCTCAGACCCAAAGACTTAACCCCAGGAATGTCTTTCCTTGGATCCCTTTAGAGCATCTTTCTCTTTATCCTAAAATTATTTCATACGTTTCACAAATATCTTTTGTCTGCATGGTTTGAACACAGTAGTTGGTCAACAGATACTTGATGAAAATGAATAATAGGGGCTTTCCCGGTGGCGCAGTGGTTGAGAGTCCACCTGCCAATGCAGGGGACATGGGTTCGAGCCCTGGTCCAGGAGGATCCCACATGCCGTGGAGCAACTAAGCCCGTGCGCCACAACTACTGAGCCTGCGCTCTAGAGCCCGTGAGCCACAACTACTGAAGCCCGCGCGCCTGGAGCCCGTGCTCCGCAACGAGAGAGGCCACCACAGTAAGAAGCCTGCGCACCGCAACTAGAGAAAGCCAGCGTGCAGCAGCGAAGACCCAATGCAGCCAAAAATAAGTAACTAAATTTTAAAAATAAATATAAATAAATAATAAGAAGAAAAAGAAAATGAATAATAACAACTACATGATAGAGAACTCACTGTGTGCCAGCCAGCAAGTGCTTTAACTGGACCAAGTCATTTCCTGATTGCAGCGACCCTGAGTTAGGAACTATTACAGGTCCTGTTCCAAGTAGGAAAACGTGTTCCTGGAAATTAAAGCTCTAACGTTATAATAGGTTAAACTTCATGAAGATATATTTCATATGCATAGGGGAGGGGGTGCTGATTTACTACTTCACAAAATTCTTTAGAATTATTCCTGCAGCATAGAGGACCACGCACATCCATTTCACCTCTACAGATGGGAGCTGCCACACGGCCTACCAAACACCCCATGTGGTTCCTTTGGGAAATGATCAAACAATTTGCTGACAATTCAAAGCCTGTTATCTGAGTAAATTTGATGTTAGTGTCAGAAAGACTGACCAAGGCAAGCAAACGAAAGAAATACTGGCTTGATAAAAAGAAACGAAACTGAGTTATCTGTAGTGACATGGATGGACCTAGAGTCTGTCATACTGAGTGAAGTAAGTCAGAAAGAGAAAAACAAATACCGTATGCTAACACATATATATGGAATCTAAAAAAAAAGAAAAAAAAATAGTTCTGATGAACCTAGGAGCAGGACAGGAATAAAGACGCAGATGTAGAGAATGGATTTGAGGACAGGGAGGGGGAAGGGTAAGCTGGGACTAAGTGAGAGAGTAGCGTTGACACACATACACTACCAAATGTAAAATAGATAGCTAGTGGGAAGCAGCTGCATCGCACAGGGAGATCAGCTCGGTGCTTTGTGTCCACCTAGAGGGGTGCGATAGGGAGACGCAAGAGGGAGGAGATATGGGGATATATGTATACATAAAGCTGATTCACTTTGTCATACAGCAGAAACTAACACACCACTGTAAAGCAATTATACTCCAATAAAGATGTTAAAAATATATATATATTGGCTTGTTCCATGCATATCAATGAAACCTTTGCAAGGCACGTGGTTGCGTTTTGGTCAGTATCTTCTGTGCTGGAGGATTAATGCTGCTGCAAATCCATGCTGAATGGAGTACTGCTAAGCCATGGATGCATATATAATCTTCACTGGCACACAAGGATGCTTAAATTTCAAAGTGACAAACTAACAAGTGGCAGAGCAAGGATTAACTGTAAGAACAGTTGATTTGGATTAACTGTAAGAACAGATGATCATAGCTACTCTTCCTCTAGTTACAGGAGCCAAATGTAAGCTCAAAGGAGAAGAATACATAAATGCGCCTTTCTTTAGTGGACTTAACTCACTTTTTCATCTGTTCTATGACGCTTCCTCTTGAGAGCTGCCTCTACCTTCTCCATGATTGGAATGGGGTTGTCAATCAAGGGACCACAGCATTCCCATCATAAGAGCTGGCACGAGACCATGGACAACCAGAGTACTCCATCCTCTGGACCTAGTGACTGGATTGCGGATGTTCACATGACTTAAGTAGAACCAGGCAGTGTCCTTTTTTGATAAGTAATAAAGTCACTGGTAAGGAAGAACAATTTTTTTTCTGAGATCACAGGTTCCATGAGCCATTTAAGCCAGGAGCTGCCTTGTAATATCATCTTTGCATAAAGAGAGGCTGATGGACAATGAAACCCACACAAAGAAAAACAATGACAAAGACGAAGATCTATATCCTTAAGGACATTGTTCAAGAATCTAGATCTAGTAGCGCTGCAAGCCCCATGGCAACACCCAGACTCTTCTGTTCCTTGAATCAATAAATTGCTTCCTTTTGCTTCTACCAGTTTGAGCTGAGTTCCTGTTACCTGTCATCAGAAATGTCCAAATAAAATTTTTCCCCTTTTTAAGTCCTCTCCAGTTTGCTATTGGAGCAATGTGACTCCTGCCTTTTCTCAGGAAGGATTTACCTGGAATAGACCCTCCTGCTTTCACATCCCTCTCCTCTACTCACAGTGGGCAGCTGCAGTATAACATGATTTGAGACAGTGGTAACACAAGCCAGTTTTCCACTGATGGTAAAGATAACCGACAGTCCCCAAAGCCTTCGCCTCTAGAATTCCATGATTCTGAAACCATACACTCTTGTTTTTAAAGGTACCTCTGGACAGAGAGGCTAGACACAGAATTTGGGTTTTATTTTCCAGCTTTGGAAAGACAGGAATCTGGTCGGAAAGGCTGACAATGGTTCTTTGTCTTCTCTTTTGGGTCTCAATCTAAAAGTCATTTTTTAGAGGAAACGCCATGCCCAGCTGTGTCCTGACCATGCACGCTGCTTACCAGCAGCCACGCCACCCATGCTTCACTCAATACTTCTTATCACATTCACATTTAATGTGTGTTTAATGTTCTCTTCCCTCACCAGACTGCACACTTCATGAAGGCAAGGCTGCCGTCTATATTTCTCAGACTTTATCCCCAATAAATAGCACAGTTCCTGATGCATCGGAAGTTTTTTATGGATAGGTATTTGTTGGCTGACAAGACTGATTAAGGACTCCCAACGCCTGTCCACAATGAGTATCTTATAGAGCCCTATGATATTTGCTGAAATTCAAAGAAATTCTTCCATTATTCTAGAAGGAAGCAGTAATATGACCTTAGCCTTTCCTCTATTTTTTTACACCTCATACCCGGCTACAAAAATTTTGGTCATATTTGTGGTCAGACTGGATGAGTGGGAACTTTCCATTGGTCTCCTCCCAACCACTCGTATATTCAAGATTCAGTACTTATGAGAATGTTTGTTTTTAGCAAAATTTTTGTGGGGAATGAAGATGGAAACTTTCAAGGGATGTAATCATTTTTAAAATAAATTTCTTAGGTCTTGACATTTTATGGTCTCTGTCTTCACTTCTTCGCATACCTGTTTCTTTTCTCGCTTCACTTGAACTTCAGCCAACATTAATTTTGGAGAGGTTTTCCTTTTCTCTGAATCATCACTCCCCCTAGTCCCCGCTATATGCTGTTAAACTGTGGATCAAGGGCATTCCTCTAAGTCCGGATGATCCCCAAATCTTTCTATATCATCAACCAAAGTAACCCAGTGCTTTCCTGTCTGTCCTCAAGATGGCACACTGAGCACAGGCTCCAGCCTCTTTCGACTCCTGGCCCTAGATTACTAGGAAGACCAGATCTTTTCTAAAATTCTAACACAGCATCCCCTAAAAGATCCAGGGAGATGGTATCACATGGTAAAAGAAAACCAAGAACCTGCTCAGTGCAAAGTGCTTTACAGAGAGGAGTGACCACAGGAATTCTCCAAATCCAGAGAAGGTCGCTTGGGGGAACAGATCCATCTCAAGAATGCAAGGATGATGCATTTATAGTATACCTAATACGTTCGCTGAATTTACAGATCGTAAGAGAAAAACTTTACAATCGTGACAAAAAATAGTTTGAAAAATTCAAGACACAGTCATGATTAAACATTTTGTAAGACAGTGAAGTAGAAACTTCCTATAACAAGTAGTGTATGCACCAGAAACCTTTAGCAAGCATTATACTCAGTAGTTAAAAAGCAGAAGCACTCACATTACACTCAAGAATGTGAAAAGAATGTTCACTCTTAGTGCTACCTTCAGCATATCCTTGGAGGTCTTTATTAATGCATTTGGACAAGAAAAAACAGACTGCAAAGGAAGGGGGAAACAGTCATTATTTTCAGAAAATATGACCCTCTATATTTTGGGATTGTATATAATAGACAGCTGATGAAGTGGATGTGATGGGGACAGGTAAAGAGAGATCGAGGATGACACCTAGGGTCTTGGCTTGAGCCCTCAGTGGGTTTTGTTTTGTTTTGTTTTAATTTTTTGTTGAAATATAGTTGATTTACAATATCGTGTTAGTTTCAAGTTTACTGCACACCAATTTAGAGATAGGTGATAGGTAGGTAGGTAGATAGGTAGATGATAGATTGATAGATAGATTCTTTTTCAGGTCCTTTTCCCCTGTAGGTCATTACAAAATATTGAGTATAGTTCCCTGTGCAATAGAGTAGGTCCTTGTTGGTTATCTATTTTATATATAGTAGTGTGTATATATATATTAATCCCAACCTCCTAATCTATCCCTCCCCCCAGCCCCCTTTCTGCTTTGGTAACCATAAGTTTGCTTTTTACGTCTGTTTTGGAAAGAAGTTCATTTGTATCTTTTTTTTAAGATTCCATATAGAAGTGATATCATATATTTGTCTTTCTCCATCTGGTTTACTTCACTGAGTATGGAAATCTCTAGGTCCATCCATGTTGCTGCAAATGAGCCCTCAGTGTTTTTTATACCTTTAACTGAGATGATGGGAAATGAGAGTATGGGATTAAGAGAAAACATGAAATAGTTTGATATATGAGTCTAGACTTTAGAGGTTTGGAGTACAAAATTAAGAGGAGTTATTAGATAGGCAGTTTGATAGATGAGTCTAGACTTCAGAGCAGAGGTCCAGTCTGAAGATATAAATTTAGAACTCATTAGAATATAGACGGTATTCAAAGCTTTAGGCCACACTGAATTCCTTAAGAAAAAGAACACTAGTATGCTGCAAGCCACTATTTTAGTGAAAGCAAATGAGATTGGGAAAGACTAGCTTGGTGAGATAAGAAGAAAGCCCAAATTTATTACAGTGTCACAGAACTGTGGAGAAGAAAATAGTTTTTTATAGCAAAGAAGGGGGGAGATGTCAACAGTTCATGTTGCTGAATGCTCGTGAAAAAGTCACGTAAAACGAGTGTGGAGACAATTTTGGGGTCGGTCCTTGTGGGTGGTGGCTGAGTCAGAAAACAGGTCGAGGAGAATGGGAGGTGAGGGATTTGAGACAACCCATATTCGAAACACTTTTGACACATTTTTCTTGGTATGGAAGCAAAGAAAAAGGGTGATAACTAGAGGGATAAAGGACTAAGAAAAATTTGTTTTTGAAGATAATGAAATACAAGAGAATATTTCTACAATGAAGATGTGAATAATCCAGTATGGAGCGAGAAATTTTGACACGTGCTTGAAAGGGGGGGGAAGTAAATTAAATTTAGTTTTATAGGAAATTATGAAGTAGTTCTCAAGTAAAAGGAAAGAGATTAGATAGAACATGATCCGTAAGTCAGCCTAAGTGATTCTCTATTAATTCAACTGGATTTGAATTTTGTTATATGCTTGACGTTTAAGAGACTAATGTGTAAAAGACAGTTTTTCTTTTACAGATATCTAATTAGCTCAGAGATTATTTTCATTATAGTAAAATATCTGGGAGCTTTCCCCCTAATCATAGCACCTGACTTCCCAATATATCTTTGGGTATCTAGGATAAACCTATGTTAACAAAATACTTATTAATTCATACCTAGAAACCTTCTATGGATGGAAAAGTGGAAATCTGACTAAATTTATACAGATTGCCTATTTGGTCTCAACTCAATTATATTCAATTTTAAACAGACTTTTTTAGAGTTTTGGGTTTTTTTCTTGTTTGGCTGCTCTGCATTTGGACCCTCATTTTGTTTGGGGTCTTCTCAAATAGTCCAAGTCACCGTGTAAGACAAGGTTCTTCTTCACAACACACGTGCTAAAAATGCCAGATACATATATATTTCCCCTCAACCCTGTAGCTAGTAGTTGACACACGGGGAGGGTAAAGTATGGAATTAATTCTGTTGGTGGCATCCAGTGACCAGTGACCACAGCAGCCACATGTCAACCAAACTCTTCTTGTGGCATCATTTTTGCTGCTCTTCCAAACATCTAGATTTTGGTGCCTAGGGTATTCAGGCCCAGTTCTCCATATATAACATTAGTTATGAGAAGTACCCAAATTACTTCTAGTAAATTTCCTTCCTGCAAAATTTAGCCAAGGCTTTCTTTTCTGTTGCTATCCAGCCAAGATCCCCAAGTGCTATACTAGATATACCCACAACTGTAGAATCCCCAGGCCAACTTCACAGCCTCTTCCTCCAAGAATTCCACCCAAATCTTAGAGTCTCTGGAAGCCCAAATAGTAACTACATTTTCCCCTTTGCATTAGGTCCTGCATTTGGCTCCCAATGATCAAAGTCTTGGGCACCTAAAGTTGGTTTTCGAGTTAGGCAGAGGGAAGAGAGAAAGAATGAGTACAAGAACATGTACACGCAGAGTACACATCCCTGGAAAATACAATTCATTTCCTTTTTATCTTTCCCCAATGGCTAACCAGTGCATTGCACATAAATTTTCAGTAAATGTTTGTTGAATAAGTAAATACATTAAAAAATGAGTAAACCGTACAGAATCATGGAGAGAGAGCTGAAATAAGGGTCAGAAAACAAAGCATTCTCTTCTTTTCTCTACTACCTTGAGGTACTCTCTGGACATCATTTTCCTTACTTGTAAAATACAGAGGCAAAATAGCTCAGATTGCCTTTCAGCTCAGAAATTCTTTGATTTGGGAATAAATATACTGAAGATTGGATACTAGAACTCTGTTGTGTGCAAGTTTTTTTTAAAGAGGATTCTTTCTTTGGTGAGGAAAAAATGGGGTTATAGATCTCATTCATTTTCCCCAGCACTCAGCACTCAGAATAAGTGTAGGTTTCAGTAATTAGTAAAATGGTACATGCCAGTGTGTCAAGTTTGAGCACAGCAGCATGAGCTCCCACAGGAAGATGCCGAGTTCCTGCCATGAGCTATACTGCAATGTCTATGGGAAGTGTTACCTTTGAGGGGCCAAGCAAACCCATAGTCCCACAGCATTTCCTAAGACTACCTTTTCCTTCTCAGAGTTAGACTCACTGATGCAACTTGCCCAGCTGGGTTTTAACTGAAGCTCTGCACTCACTTTCCCTCGTGTTTTTCTATATGTACACTTCTCCCCTAGTTACTGCTCTCCTTCCCCCTAAGTCCCTCCACACAGGCCCATGGTGAGGCCCCACGAACTGGCTCAAAGCCTGCTGTAAAACTTTTAAAATTAAACCCTCGAGCTTTTAAGAGTTGTGATTAGAATGCATGGTTTGAAGTGAACTAACATCACCCTGCCATCCAGCTGGCATGGTCCTCTGTCCATGGGTCTGCTGGGCTCTGGTGCTAAAGCCCTGGCAGAGACAGCTGTTTCCTGCCATCCACTGTCCTGCCCTGAAAGTGGTCAAAGTCTTCCTTAAACCTTTGGGAAGTGCCCCAGATTTTCTTCTTGCTGAACAACTAGGATGTGTTTGATTTTCCACTATTAGCAGCAGTTGGTCTGATGAGTGTCTATGGGGATAAGTCTCTGTATTTGTGAAGATTTCCTCAAAATAGATTCCTAGAAGTGAAGTTAGAGGTGAAAAGGCCAAAATATATTTAGGACTCAATATGGATGTCAAATTCCCTTCCTTTCACTCATTCATACAAGCAAATATGTAAGAAGCATCTTTAGTGCCAGGCACTCTTCTAGGCGCTCGAATATGGCTGTGAACAGATAGACAAGGCTTCTAGTCTCATGCAATACCTAATCTACGGGTTAAGGAAGACAATAAACAAGAAATAAAAAATACATAGTGTAACTATAAATGGTACCTAATGTTATAAAAATACATAAAATGGAACGATAGGGACTGGGGGTTGGCTTTTTCCCTTCTTTTGAACCCCCATACAATTTATCAGCAGGTATGGTCAGCCTTACCTACTAGATAGAAGCAGAATTCATCACTTCTCACCATCTTTGTTGTTATCTTCCTAACGCAAGTCACCACCCCCTTTTGCCTGGACCTTTGCAATACCTTCCTTTGCCCCATCTTACTTCCCTGTGTTCTACTCTCCCCACAGCAGTCTGAGTCTTTTAGCATGTAAGTGTATAAGATCATGTAACTCAGCTGCAAAAGCACTTCAGTAGCTTCCCCTTTCTCTGAGTAAAATCCAGTAATTGCCAAGGCCTGTAAAGCAGTCCATGGCCTGGACTCTACGACCTCTCTGCTCCCATCTCTACCACTCTCCTCCCGCAATATTCTCCTCTCTAGCTCCTTGATCCTGCCTCAGGGCCTTTGCACTTGCTCTTTCCCCTGTTTAGAATACTTATTCCCCAGCTATTTCTCATTTCTTCATTTCTCTTTTAAGAGAAATAGTCACTAATTCTGCCAAATAAAATAGCATGGCATCCCATGTCTTTCTCGTTTATCCTGCTTTACTTTTCGTCACTGCATTTATTATCACTTGACATACTTATTTATACATTCTGTTTATTAACTACTTTACCCACTAAGATAGAAATATCATAGGTAAACGACTGCTTTATTCACTGCTGTATTCACATTACCTAAATTGATACCTGGGTTCAGTGTTTGTCAAATGGATATAAACCACCACATGCAAAGTATCAATATATTCATTAATGGCTCTGTTTCAACCTCTCAATAGATTTCTAGGGATATGCTGTTGCACTAGATAATGTATCTTATCTTGTTTTTATATTTTTATCAATGACATGGATCAAGAAATAGTAACCAGTTTCACAAAGTGTGGTATATATGACCTGTTAACAGAATAATCTTCAGCAAAGTTTCTCAAATTGTAGATCACTAACCATTAGCGGTCAGTGAATATAGTCAGCAGGTTGTGAACACATTTTTCTTAACAAAAGAGAATATAGCCAGGTTGGAACCGAAGGGAATTAAATTAGGGAAAAATGAAATTTATCACACGTAATACAAGAAAGTTTGTTGTAATTATATGTATGTAGGCTTTTTGTACACATATCAAGATATGATGTAAAGAGTATTTCTTATAAGTCACAATTTATTTTAAGTTTTAAACACAGTGACCTAGAGTGTTGATTCATGGAAATTGTTCCAGAATTCCCAGGAAATAATATAAATAGCAACAGATAAAAAATGGAAAAACACTGAAAGAATCAATGAACCAAAGAGCTGGTTCCATTGGAAAAAAATTAAAAATTATTAAATGACTAGCTATATCGACAAAGATAAAAAAAGAGAAAAGATATAAATTACCAATTAGAGGAACAAAGGAGGGGACATCATTGCAGATCCTACAGACATTTATAACTATAAAGATGAAATGGATATGAAGAAATATATAGATTCAATAATCTGATATGTATTTTAGAAATAGAATATGTGGTTAAAAAACCTTCCAAGAAGAGCTCTTCAGGCCAGACTGCTGTACCATCAAGTTTTCTCAAACATTTCAAAAAATGATACCAATTCCACACAAATTTTTTCCAGAAAATAAAAAGGAGGGAATGCTATCCAACTCATTTTATGAGGCTGGCATTACTTGATATTAAAAACAGATATTACTAGAAAACTACAGACCAAATATCCCTCACAACAAAAGATCCAAAACTCTTCAATAAAATACTAGCAATTGCAAACCAACAACATGTAAAAAAAGACATTATGATGAAGCGAGGTTTGTCTCAGCATGCAAGGATAGCTGAACATTCCAAAGTTAACTGAATTAATTCACCACATCAGTACACAAAAGAAGGAAAAAATCATATGCTCATTCCAAGAGATGCAGAAAATCATCTGACAGAATTCAGCATCTATTCACAAAAAAAAACCTCTCAGGGAGTTAATAACAGAATGGAAATTCTTAAAACTAAGGAAGAACATCTACAAAAGACCTGTTAACATCATAGTTAATGGTGAAAGATCGAATGTTTTACCCCTAAGATCAGGAACAAGGCTAGGAGGTCCACTCTCACCACTCTCATTTGACATCATACTGGAAGTTCTACTCATTGCAATAAGTAGATATAAATAAGAGACTTGAAGACATGAAGACATACAGTTTGCAATGGAAGAAATAAAAATGTTTCTCTTCACAGATGACGTGGTTGTATACTGAGAAAATCCCAAAGAATTTACAAGGAAGCTAACAGAGCTAAAAGATAAGTTTAGCAAGGTCAATGGATATTAGGCCAATATAAGTTCAATTTACTTATACTATAAAATCAATCATGTTTCTGTATATATTCTATATATTACCCATGGAAACTGGAAAATTACAAACAGTAACATTGTAATAACACCAAAAAATACAAAATAATTTGGTGCACTATAACACAAAAATTTTAGCAAAATGTGTTTATGATCTCTGTACTGAAAACTCCAAAAAAGTGGTGAAAGAAATCAAAGACCTAAACAAATAGGAGATTTACCTTGTTCATGAGTTAAAAGTCTTGATGTTGCTATGATGTCAATTCCCCATCAACTGTTTTATAGATTCTATGCAATCCTAATGTTACAGTGGGATATTTTTTGTACAAATTGAGAAGCTGGTTCTAAAATTTACATTGAAAAAAAATCAAAAGAACTGTAAGAGCTGAAACAATTTTGAAAAAGACAAATCTGGAGGACTACCTCAGATCAAGGCATACTATAAAACTGCATTAATCAAGACAGTGTAGTGTTGGTGGAAGGACAGACACATAAATCAATGTAAAAGCGTAGAATTCAGATACAGACTCACACATAAATGATCAACTTATTTTTCACAAGGATGTAAAGGGAACTTGATGAAGACTGCATAATCTTGTCATATAACATTGAGATTTGTGGTTGTTTGTTACATAGCAATAGCTGACTGAAACACAAATTGAAACACAGATGTGAGGTACTGCCATAACAAAAACTTGGAATATGTGGCATTAGCTTTAGGCTATAAGGAGACTGTTGGTGGAAGCTGGAAAAAATGCTGGTGTGTATTATATAGAGGCAAGACATTTGACATAAATTGTGACTGTGATAATTTGTAAGACAGAAACTGTCATTAACAAAATTATAACATTGGGCTTCCCTGGTGGCGCAGTGGTTGAGAGTCTGCCAGCCAGTGCAGGGGACACGGGTTCGTGCCCCTGTCCGGGAAGATCCCACATGCCGCGGGGCGGCTGGGCCCGTGAGCCATGGCCGCTGAACCTGCACGTCTGGAGCCTGTGCTCCGCGGCGGGAGAGGCCCCAACAGTGAGAGGCCCGCGTACCGGGAAAAAAAAAAAAAAATTCCTTACCAAAATTATAACATGAAGCAAAGGTGTTTTGTAGAAGCATGTTGAAAGATGAGCTGACTGCTACTAGCTACATTATTGAGGTGCTACCTAAAAGAGCTGAACTGAGGAAAGAACTGGTCAGTTTGCAAGAATTTAGAGAAAATTTAGTGAGTTGGAAATGTGCAGGGCTGGGTAATGAAGCAGCTTCTCACCAAATCAAAGTTATGGCAACTTTTACACAGCCTTAGAGTAATGACAAAATCTAGTGTGAAATTACTGAAACATTATCAGAAGCTAATAAAATTGACTGGAAGCCCACAGAATCAGATTTGAAACCAACAGTAATAAAAGTCGTGTCAACTACAAATGGGCACTTGCCATCTACCTCTACAAGGATTAAATCATGTGCTGCTGCAGCTGCTGATTTTCAACACCCCTGAAAGGAGTTCAGGGTGGAGAGCAGAAGTGAGGCGCCTCTGGGAAAAACTGGCAGAACAGGTCTTCAGAGTGATATTTTCTGGGGCCCATTTTATGATCCCAATTCTTGCATCCCCTCGTATCTAGAAAAGCGCTAAAATCTTTCATGGTGATGACTGCTCCTCATGACCAGCAAACACCTTCTGCAAAAAATATGTGCTTGCTTGCGTGCATTCCCCCTTCACCAAAATCACAAATACATACTGACCTTCCCCCCACCTCTTTGGAGCAGTTGTTCAGAGCTATCTGAAATGCTGTCTCCCAGGCTATATTACTCATTTTGCCCCAAATAAAACTTAACTAGAAACTCTCACATTGTGCATTTTTTAAAGTCAGCAGTCATTTCTGAAATCTAGAAGGCAAGAAAACCAGAAATTGTCTAATAGAAGAAGAAATCTAGTTAGGATGCCATGGATGGGACGGAGGAATGGCAAATATCTTCAGACTTGTCTTACATCTTCTGAAGATTGAAATCTTAAGGGAGAGAATCAGTCTGGCTCAGTATGGGCCACATGCCCAGCCCCTGACTGGAGAGAGCAGGACCAGTGGTTATTGTTTCATCTGACTATGAAGGAGTTAAATCCTAAAACCAAATCTGGCTGCTGTCAGGAAGGAAAATAAATGAAAAAAACAAAAACAAAACTATCTTCCATGCTTGGTAACCACACATGCCCTGCAGAAGATGGTGAAAGTGCTTCTCAAGAAACTTCCATTTATGCATGAGATTTACCTCTTCTTCCTCTCATACCTCACTAAAATGACAATTAAGGAATTACAAAAGGTGTAAATCTTCAAGGGGATCAAGAAAACAGGAGCGGTGATGAGAGCAACACAATTTTAGTCTTTGCAAAACAAATTGATGGGTAACCAACTTAGCGGTTCAAGGGAAACAGAAACCAAGCTGGAAATATAGTAGCTCTTAAAGGCTAGATTTATGCTGCAGATTACTAGAAAGTCTCTGGAATGGGGAAGAGTCTGGATTTGAAAGCTGAAGAAATAAGGTCTGGTTAAAAAGTCTGCACAAAAGCAGTGAGATCCATACAGTCAGTGAGCTGCCCCTACTCTACCCCAGGTGAAGATGAAGAGGTTGAACTAGAGGAACTCTGTACTCAGGGACTCCATACACATCCGAGAACAGGGGTAGTTTACAGACACTGAGTGAGGCTTCTTCCCCATTTCACCCTCAAACCCCTTTCACCCGAGATGTTGGCAGCCAGACTTATACCCTACCAGCTAGAGATATGTGAATTGCTTTCTGAGTATACTGACAAGTCAGTAGAAGAAATTTATGATCGTGACATTGAGAGGTCCCCTGTCGAAGTAGCGGAGGCACCACTCAATTGCTGAAGCCTACCAATCAGCAAGAATTGTCTGTACATATTGTGCTTCTAAACAGCTTTATTGACTCATAAATATGACAGAAAGCTAGGAAGCACCAGTCATTTTAAAAACCTCTAACATTAGAGAAAATATGCACACAAAAAATTCTCAGGAGAAAGAAAAGTATTACAAAATATATATAATGCATCTCCCCAGAGAAATTACAAAAGATATTCCATCTATCAAGTGAAAACAAATAGAACATCATATCACACAAGAAAAAGAAACAACAGAGAATAAAATGCTCTTTAAAATCAGAACTTTGACAGTAGAAATGAAAAATTCAATGAGAGTTTAGGAAGATATTCAAGAAAATCTCCCTTATACAAGTAAAGAGAAAGACATACAGGAAAAACTAGAGAAAAATCATACCTGAAAAAAAAGAAAGAGGAGTGGTCCAGAGGGTCCTGAACAGAAGTTCCAAAAAGAAAGAACAAAGAAAGTGAAGAATATTATCTAACACATAATAAATGAGTATTCCTAGAAGCGAAAGCCTTGAGTTTCAAGACTGAACCCACTGAAGTACTCATGATTCAATTTTAAAATGACCCACCCACAGGCACAGTGCCATGATATGTCAGGTTATTCTGGACAAACAGAGGACACAAAATGTTTTCAGAGAGAAAGACGGAAATAGGTTATATGAAAAGGGTTGAGATTCAGAATGGGACTGGACTTCTCAAAAGCAACACTGGAGGCCAGAAACAACAGAATGATCCTTCACAATTCTGAGGAATAATGATTTTCAGCACAAAATCTTATACCCATCCGAAGTATGAATCCATTGTGTAGACAGATAGACATTAACAGATGTTAAAGAGAACAACAACTTTATTTTCTCATATTCCTTTTATTAAGGAAGTTTCTAGGGGGATATTTTCCAACAAATAAGGGCATAAATGAGAGCGAGAAAAATCGGGCATCCAGGAAACAGGGACCCCAGAGAAAGTGAAGGTAATCTCCAGGATGTGCATAAAGGGCCATCAATGCGAGGAAGACAGATGTACATACAGTGAGCAAAGACCAACCAGCCACGCTGGAGCAGTAGTTTTCCACTCCAGGGGGGACGTCTCCATGACAATGGTGAACCTGACATATTGCTGATATGTTTAAATGTACTCAGAGCTTTACACTATTGGCTCAGTGCTCTGGGGTGAAGTACTAATAGCTACATAGAAAGCTAAGCAAACAAACAAAAATGAGGTAATTATTAACGCTAGGGGAAATGAAAGTTTTACAAGAAAGGAAATTTAACAATTGGTGATAATAGTGTCATCTACGGCTCATCCATGAATACTCTACACATAAGTACAATAATGGATACAGTGAATATTGTTCTATACCAAGATAATGATGTAATTATTCTATGGGGAAAGGAAGTATGTGTGTTTGTCTTGTGTGTGTTTGTGTTGGGGAGGAGTGTAAGAAAGCCAAATTCCCATCTTCCACAATAGAAAGTTGAGAAATACGTAAAACTAAAAAAAAAAAGAAAAAAAATATCAACCAATAATAGACTAAGATACTGAGGAGCAGAAGTCAGAGGCAGACAGGGGCAGAGTAGAGGAAATACTGTTTTCAGTCTTACATAATTATTTTTTAACTTTGATAAAAATAAAACTCCAGCTAAAACAGAAGTGCTTTTTCCTGCCAGGAGCTTGAGGGTGAGGTAGGGTATGTGGTAAGATTCATGAAGCAAGCTTACAAGGGGTCATCTAGCCAAAAGCAAGTGGAGGTAGCAGACTTGCCAGCCATCACTCCTGAAGCCACAGAGCCACGCCTTGTGAGGGCTCTTCTGGAGGGCTAAGGGCCCTGCTGCAAAGCCTTCAGAGAGCGACAAAGGGCAGGAGAGCGCTCCAGGTGAGACCACAGAAAGGAGCTGGGAAGATGTTGCCCTGCGGCCAGCAGTCAAAGACAAAAATATCTCTCTGTATTCTGGAATCAGTAACAAGACTGAATTTTAGATTCAATCCTACCTACAGGCCGTCTACATTCAAGAGATACATCCCCTGAGAACACGCAGAGGTGCAGTCCTCAAGGAAAAGAATGAGGGCCGTGCACTGCTGTTGTTCTGTGGTAAAAGCATTAGGATAAACAAGGAGATAATAACATATGAGGTCTAGTGAGGACTCACTCTGTGCCATGTACTGTACTCACCACTGCACAGAATGAGCACTTTGCACCCTCTCCATAACCCTATAAATTGGCATATAGAGAACACTGACTGAGCCTCAGGTATCGGGGCTAATATTCTATTAAATCCTCAGAACAGCTCTCTGGCACAGGTATGATTGCTATTATCCCAATATTATACGTGGGGAAACAGAGAAACAGAAAAGTCCATCATTTTCCCAACAGCACACAGCTAATAAGAGGCCAAGTCAGGATTCAAAGTGTGTGATTCCAAAGCCTGTACATGGACTCCTCACACACAATACTAGTCTAAAGCAACAGATGAAAAAACTGGGGCTTGGAGAATTTAAGTAACAGCCAAAGGCACACAGAGTGGGGTCAGCCTCAAACCCAGCCTTCTCAGAGCCCTGGGCCCACCCCGCATTGCTCTGCCTCCATAACAGAGAATCCAGTAGACTAAGAAAAGCCACCACCCTTTGTCACAGGACTAATACAGTGACTGTGAATACACTAATTAATGGCGGCGATGGAGAGTACAGCGGTGTAAAGAACAGGGATTAGCAGTAAAAAGCTCCAGACCCTGGGAATGTGGGTTGTTGAATGGATTCTCCACCCTCTAGGAAACCTCCTCTCCCTTCTAACACTAGAACTGTGGCCCAAGGAAGAAGGCAGACTCTGAAGCCAGCCCGCTCCCTGCGAATCCTGACCCTGCTACTAACCAGCAGTGTGAACCTGGGCAAGTCACTTCACTGCTTTGGGTTTCAGTTTCCTCATCTGCAAAAGACTGATATAAGCCTAGGGTTGTCTCTAAGGACCAAATGATTCAGTCAGTATGAGGAGAGCTTATAATAAGAGCCTGGCACACAGTAAGCGCTGGAGAGTTAATTATTATTGTTGTATTTTTATTATCGAAGGACCCCCGTAAGTATTCTCTGCTCCAAACTCTGAGACCAGTCCTGACTGTTGCCAGCCTTGCTCTTGCCAGCCTTGCTCTTGCTAATGCTGAGCTCTTGGTATTCCCAGGGAGTGGGTGTCCTCATCTTCCACCCCAGGCCTGCTGCTTAGATTTCTTCCCTCATATAGTGCACCCAGGGGCTGGCCCCCACCTGTCCCAGATTCCCAATGCGTAGATCTCTAATAATTGCTAACAGAATTCCTTGTTACAAACTATTTGCCCACTCTTACCCTACGTTACCTCCCCCATACCAGTTCAGTTCCTCAGATCCTGGCACTTTTTTTGTGTGTGTGGCTGTGTTGGGTCTTTGTTGCTGCGCACAGGCTTTCTCTAGTTGCGGCGAGCGGGGACTACTCCTCATTGCGGCGTGCGGGATTCTCATTGCGGTGGCTTCTCTTGTTGCGGAGCACGGGCTCTAGGCACGCGGGCTTTAGTAGTTGTGGCGCACGGGCTTAGCTGCTCCGTGGCATGTGGGATCTTCCCGGACCAGGGCTCGAACCCGTGTCCCCTGCATTGGCAGGCGGATATTTTTTTTTAACATCTTTATTGGAGTATAACTGCTTTACAATGGGGTGTGTTAGTTTCTGCTTTACAACAAACTGAATCAGTTATACATATGTTCCCATATCTCTTCCCTGTTGCGTCTCCCTCCCTCCCACCCTCCCTATCGCACCCCTCCAGGCGGTCACAAAGCACCAAGCTGATCTCCCTGTGCTATGCGGCTGCTTCCCACTAGCTATCTACCTTACGTTTGGTAGTGCATATATGTCCATGCCTCTCTCTCACTTTATCACAGCTTACCCTTCCCGCTCCCCATATCCTCAAGTCCATTCTCTAGTAGGTCTGTGTCTTTATTCCTGTCTTACCCCTAGGTTCTTCATGACATTTTTTTTTCTTAAATTCCATATATATGTGTTAGCATACGGTATTTGTCTTTTTCTTTCTGACTTACTTCACTCTGTATGACAGACTCTAGGTCTATCCACCTCATTACAAATAGCTCAATTTCGTTTCTTTTTATGGCTGAGTAATATTCCATTGTATATATGTGCCACATCATCTTTATCCATTCATCCGATGATGGACACTTAGGTTGTTTCCCTCCGGGCTATTGTAAATAGAGCTGCAATGAACATTTTGGTACATAACTCTTTTTGAATTATGGTTTTCTCAGGGTATGTGCCCAGTAGTGGGATTGCTGGGTCATATGGTAGTTCTATTTGTAGTTTTTTAAGGAACCTCCGTACTGTTCTCCATAGTGGCTGTACCAATTCACATTCCCACCAGCAGTGCAAGAGTGTTCCCTTTTCTCCACACCCTCTCCAGCATTTATTGTTTCTAGATTTTTTGATGATGGCCATTCTGACTGGTGTGAGATGATATCTCATTGTAGGTTTGATTTGCATTCCTCTAATGATTAATGATGTTGAGCATCCTTTCATGTGTTTGTTGACAATCTGTATATCTTCTTTGGAGAATTGTCTATTTAGGTCTTCTGCCCATTTTTGGATTGGGTTGTTTGTTTTTTTGATATTGAGCTGCATGAGCTGCTTGTAAATTTTGGAGATTAATCCTTTGTCAGTTGCTTCACTTGCAAATATTTTCTCCCATTCTGAGGGTTGTCTTTTGGTCTTGTTTATGGTTTCCTTTGCTGTGCAAAAGTTCTGAAGTTTCATTAGGTCCCATTTGTTTATTTTTGTTTTTATTTCCATTTCTCTAGGAGGTGGGTCAAAAAGGATCTTGCTGTGATTTATGTCATAGAGTGTTCTGCCTATGTTTTCCTCTAAGAGTTTGATAGTTTCTGGCCTTACATTTAGGTCTTTAATCCATTTTGAGCTTATTTTTGTGTATGGTGTTAGGGAGTGATCTAATCTCATACTTTTACATGTACGTGTCCAGTTTTCCCAGCACCACTTATTGAAGAGGCTGTCCTTTCTCCACTGTACATTCCTGCCTCCTTTATCAAAGATAAGGTGACCATATGTGCGTGGGTTTATCTCTGGGCTTTCTATCCTGTTCCATTGATCTATCTTTCTGTTTTTGTGCCAGTACCATACTGTCTTGATTACTGTAACTTTGTAGTATAGTCTGAAGTCAGGGAGTGGCAGGCGGATTCTTAACCACTGCGCCACCAGGGAAGCCCCTGGCACTTGTGTAGACATGAACTATAATGGTCTTTACTCACTGCCCACTTATTCTGGGACTGATCTCTGAATCTGGAGTTTACATTTTAGTTTGCTAACTCTAACACTCATAGCAGTAACTAATATTGGTACCGCCCTTTACAGTTTATACTGTGCAAACATTATCTAAGTCAACCTTCACAACAATCCTTCGAGACAAACATTTTTATTGTATATCTATCTATCACCTATCTATCATCTATCTATCTATCTGTCTATCTATCCAGGTTCAGGAAAGATAAATAATTTGTCCAAAGTTGCAATGTGCCAGAGATAGAACTAGAAACCAGATTTTCTAACTCCAGACAGAGTCTATTCTTTCTGGGGTACCACACTGCCTATAAAATCTGCATGGACTCTTACTACCAGCCTTCCGCCACTCAAAATCCAGCCACAAAAATTTCCAAGCTTCCATGTCCTGCCCTGCCCTCCCTCTCCTGAACTTTACACCCACATCAGTAGCTGTTGTGCATCATCACCTGAATGGCCACGTGCAGCTCAGTGAGTCCCGTTCTGACCTCAGCATCCTTTCCAGCTCACTAGCTCTCTCTCTGCATATGCCTCCATTTCTGTCAACGGTCACAAATTTTGCCTACACTCAAAAACTCTGAATAACACTTGACTTATCCCTTACCCTCACCTTTCTCATTCAGTTATCTATTGAACCTAAAGGTTCTCCCGTATGTGAACTTTCTCTTTTATTCACACACCCACTGCTCAAATCCAGGCCCTCATGACTTCACCTTTCAACTATTACTATAGTGTTCTCTTTGTCTCCATTTTCTCCCTTTTCATTCCATCTTAAAACCACACCAGATTAATCCTGGTGACATGTCACTTCGTCTCCTGCAGAAAAACTTTCCATGACTCTTCATATCCTTTAAGATAAGATCAATTCCTTACCTTGGTGTTTCCCAAACCATGTGTTGAGAAACACATGCTCTTTGGATAATAGACACTTCATTTAAAATAAGGAAAGAAAGAAATGCTACCTACCGTCATCTCTTCTCCATTTACATGAACATTAGCTAACAGCCTGAATATGTGATCAAGACCGGAAACTTTTTTTAAATTTGCATTTCAAAATGCACTTGAGAAGAACACTTTTTTCAATGAAAACTTAAGAACGTCTGCTTGGCACTAATGTTCCACAAAACACAGTTTATGACATCTACCTCCTCAGGTCCACATCCTTTTCTGAACTTACCTTCCACTAGTACCCTGTACAAATCCCTCCTGGCCTTTAAATTGGCTCTTGACCAAGTAAGATCAAGCCCACCTTTGAACTCAACACTACCCTTCTCTAACTACCTTAGGCCTGTTGAGTGCTCAGCTCACTCGTCCCAGATTGTCCACATGGCCCTGGGCTTATATGATTTATTCTTCTAAATGAAGATGATTCAAACATAGCATGAAATGTGATTTTTTTGAAGGGATCTCTAAGGTAAGTAAATTCACATGTTAGGAAAAAAATCCTTTATTAAATTATATGTTCTGATTGCTGACTTATAGTTAGTTCACTATAATTATTCAGCACACCTATTTTTGTACTGCTTATTGGAGGCACTGTATGCAGCACTGTGTTGTTAATTATGCTTTATATTCCTTCATATCTCTCCTGATAGTTTGGCTCATTTATCTCTAGTACTTATTTATCTCCCAGAGTTAGTTGCTCTATAACTCAGGTTGATTATAATGATGATTCTGATGTTGCTTATCAGACTAGCTCAGAGACTTTCAAATAACAAAATCCTTTTTACCCAAAATACAAATTTCAACTTTAAAGACTGCTTAAGAAAGGAATAACCTGCTTTAATTTATGGAATAAGGTCTAGTCCTTAGTGGAGCCTCTTAAAGCCACAAAATTTAAAGGGGACAGAAGATACTAGTTCCAGAGTCCTTATTACATCCATTTGCAGAACCCACTGGCCTTTTAGGCTACTACTCCTTCTTAAGACTCATCTGGTACTCAAATATCGCAACTGAAGAGCTACATGAATAATGGTTCCAGAGCAGAAAATGCACCAGCGTGTGCAGGTGCTTAGATACAAAACAAATGAGTGCACTCAATTATCTGTGTGTGAAATAACAGGATGCTCTGGATTTGCTTTAAAACACTGCAGCAAAAGCAAATATCCAAAGGGTGTGGGGCAAAGACAGACTAAACAGGATTGGCAAAATGTTGATAACTGCTGAACTGGATAATAAATACATGACGGCTTATTGTACTATTCTCTCTATTTTTAAGTATATATGAAACTTTCTGCAATAAAAAGCTATAAAATGTGTGGATGGCTGATGTTTACTAAAGAGGAAGGATGATGATGGTCCAAGTGCCTTGCTTATTGTATCTGTACCTCTGCCAGGTTCTACTCTTTCCACTGCCAATAATCAGACCAACCCAGGTCTTCACCTTGCTCTCACGATCACCCAGTCTGCTGCTTCGTGCTATAATTACCCCCAGGCCTCTGAGCAAGGTCAAGCCAAGATTAACTTCACTAGGAGGAGGTAAGTAAATGGTGCCAAAACTTCTTCTCTTTATCCCTTTTTTTTTGCTTTCCATCTGTTCTTCTGCCCACCAACCAACCTACTTCCCTGTCACCCTGCACACCTGCAACCAACTGCTCCCTGCACACCTTCTGCCCTTCATTCCTCCAGCTCCATCAGTTTTTGTAAACCCTTTGACAAACTATGCCCAGACATTCATAATATTTCACCTACAACTGCAGCTATCTCAGCTCTCAATTGGTGCCAGGAATATGAACCTTCTGGCTTTCTCTACCTTCTTGTGTCCTCTTGGTTTCTCTGCAACAATGTGAATAATGACTCTGCTGCTGCCTCAACCCTGACCTTCTGTGCATGCTCTGTTTCCAACATCCCTCAGGTGGTACCCTCATATGATGCTCACCATCTGGCCTTTAAGAGGCAAGGAGAGCCAGGAAATGTGCACAGAAAGGTATGCAAGAATCAAGAATCTGTCCTGTAATACAAATGAAAGAAGAGTTTTAAGGATACGGTAGTCAAAGGGGCAAATGCACTAGAAAAATCTATGAGACTAAAAATTTAGAAGAGGATTTGGTAACTAGGAAATCATTACCAACTATGATTAGTTCAGAAATAATAGAGGTGGGTTCTAGGAACATAGAATTCAGGCAAGAAGAAGTGTTAAGATAGTGAAAACTGAAGGAGAAATATATAATAGAATCTTATACAGCAATCAGTTCAAACTCGGGGATTTTCAAGACAAGTTAGGCAGACCTGAGCATATTTGAGGTCTGAGAAAGGAGCCAGTGGAAAGAGAGGGACTAAAGAATCTAGAGTCAGAAAACAAGAACACATGGTCTTGGGAGTGAGAGACAAGGACTGAGAATGAAATGCACATTGAAGTGTTGGCCCTGGAGAGGAGGAACACACCTCTTTTTCTGAGATAAAAAGGATAAGAGGAGGGCTCAAATTTTGAGGAGATCAATTTTGAACAGCCTAAAGATTTTTCTTGAACGGTTCCAGTGTTCTCAGTAAAAACGTATTAAATTAAGTGAGATGACATACGTAAAATCCTTGGCACTAGGCTTAATGTATCATAATCGTCTGGCATACGGTGGCCCTAGGAGACTGAATAGCAGTAGATGGCAGGAGTGGTGGCAGTAAGAACAGCAGGACACATTTACTGAGCATTTACTGTATTCCAGGAACTTTTCTAAGCTATTATATAGTGGGGATGGTGGAATCAGACAGAGCAACAGTGGCAATAATCAATAAGAAATATGTTTCAGAATAAAGGGAGCAGAGGTAAGCTTAAGAAAAATAGAAGAAGGTTGCTGGACAGGGAAACTGTGGAGATTTCGTCAGCAAATGAGCAAACTATTATTAAGCATCCGTAGGAACCCACTTGAAGTTTAGCCAGGCATTGGTATTGGGAAAGGTTGGGAGGTGTCTGGTCAGAAAGTAGGCTAGTATAATGGGTGAAATTTCAGTAAGTAGGCAGTCACACTACACAAGGGTGCAACTAGTTAAAAGGTTTAGTAGATGTTATCTTAGAGGAGTGTTGGTGATAGTAATGAAGTTTAAATCATCTCCTCACTACTAGTTAAGCAAAAAGGTGGAAATAGTCAAGGATGGGAAGTATGGTTAGTATATTACAACTTAAGTGCCGAAGTCACTGAAAATGCAGCAGAAGGTGAATGGATAGGAAAATCAGGGACAAGGTTCGACAGTACTGCTTCATTAACGAATGAATTATGTGACTGCAAGGAGGTTGAAAATATTGCCCTCATCCCCACATTTCGAAGTCATTATTATGAGAAATCATCAAAGATGGTAAAAGTAATCTTAGAAATTTGTAAACAATGGTGACAATAATTTCTGATATGAATTGGTGATACCATAGACCTCAAATGAGAAGACTCGGTAATAAGGGAAAGATCAATCATTATTTGATATTAATTAGCTATAACAATTATATCCTTTCCCATTCCCACTCATTTCAGGGGATAAAGGGAAAAACTAAGCCTCAGGGAGTGACACAAAATGCTAACTTGGCTATAATCACCTTCCGGCACAATTACATTATCAGTCATGCAAGGTTCTTCTTTTCTTATTCTATTCAGGTACTCACTCATGTGTTTAATTAAGATACCTGGCATTATGCTACATTTCTTTTTCTTACTGTTTTTACTCATCATTATATTTGGAGAGTTATTAATGTAGACATACTTAATTCTAGCTCATTACTTCTAACCCCCTGCATGGTATTCCATTATTTGCATGTGGCACATTTTCCTACCTATTTCTCTACTATTGGGCACTCATGTTATTTCCAGCTCTTTGCTGGTTCAAACTGTGCTGCAGTAAACTTCTGAGAATTTATCTTTCCTGTCTCTCCAGAAGAGTAAGTGTGAGATATATTCTCAGAGGTGAAACTGCACAGACACAGACTATTAACATGATGCAATTTCACTAATATTAAGTTGTTCTCCATAAAAACTGCACTAATTATACCTCCACTCACAGTGCAGGAGGATTCCTATTTCTCCACAACCTCACCAGGACCTTATATCATCTGGCATTCTAATTTTTGCCAATTTGATGATTATAAAATGGGCGTCTCATTTATTCTTGGTTGATTTTTGTTTTTGCTTGCTTGTTTCATTTAATAGTTTGTTTAGCATCTTGTAAATGTCAGTTGTGATATTCAATGTATTAAACCATCTGAGTGAGGTTGGGGTGTAGCCTCAAACTCACATTTGGTAAATATGTTATTTCACAAACTAAGGGATAAAAATAGTTCAAAAGTTATCAAATGTATTTATTACTAAACTTCAAAAAAACAGGGGAAAAAACAACAAGTTATGTTTTCCACCAAGTTGCAACTAGTTACCATGAAAGGTCCTTGGCTCAGAGCTGTCTAGTAAGAATGTGGAATCAATGAAGATAAACATGTGGGCTGCTGTCCTCATGTAAACCCAGCTTCCTTATTCTCCATGGCTAGTGTTGGTATCATACCTGCTCTGATTAGTAATTTTTATACAAATCCCTTGAGAAATAGGGCAATTTTGCTTTTGTTTCTTGACAAAAGATATCTGGATTCTGAGAAGCTAATGTGAAGATATAAAATGAAGGCCAAGGAGAGGAGCTTCAAGATGGCGGAAGAGTAAGACATGGAGATCACCTTCCTCCCCACAGATACATCAGAAATACATCTACACGTGGAACAGCTCCTACAGAACACCTACTGAATGCTGGCAGAAGACCTCAGACCTCCCAAAGGGCAAGAAGCTCCCCACGTACCTGGGTAGGGCAAAAGAAAAAAAGAATAAACAGAGACAAAAGAATAGGAACGGCACCTGCACCAGTGGGAGGGAGCTGTGAAGGAGGAAAAGTTTCCACACACTAGGAAGCCCCTTCGCGGGCAGAGACTGCGGGTGGCGGAGGGGGGAAGCTTCGGAGCCGCGGAGGAGAGCACAGCAACAGGGGTGCGGAGGGCAAAGCGGAGCGATTCCTGCACAGAGGATCAGGGCCGACCGGCACTCACCAGCCCAAGAGGTTTGTCTGCTCACCCGCCGGGGCGGGCGGGGCTGGGAGCTGAGGCTCGGGCTTCGGTCGGAGCGCAGGGAAGAGACTGGCGGCGTGAACACAGCCTGCAGGGGGTTAGTGCGCCACGGCTGGCCGGGAGGGAGTCCAGGAAAAGGTCTGGACCTGCAGAAGAGGCAAGAGACTTTGTCTTCCCTCTTTGTTTCCTGGTGCGCGAGGAGAGGGGATTCAGAGCGCTGCTTAAAGGAGCTCCAGAGACGGGCGCGAGCCGCGGCTAAAAGCGCGGACCCCAGACACGGGCCTGAGACGCTAAGGCTGCTGCTGCCGCCACCAAGAAGCCTGTGTGCGAGCACAGGTCACTCTCCACACCACTCCTCCGGGAGCCTGTGCAGCCCGCCACTGCCAGGGTCCCGGGATCCAGGGAACACCCCCCTGGGAGAACACACGGCGCGCCTCAGGCTGGTGCAAAGTCACGCCGGCCTCAGCCGCCGCAGGCTCGCCGCGCATCCGTGCCCCTCCCTCCCCCAGGCCTGAGTGAGCCAGAGCCCCCGAATCAGCGGCTCCTTTAACCCCGTCCTGTCTGAGCGAAGAACAGACGCCCTCAGGCGACCTACACGCAGAGGCGGGGCCAAATCCAAAGCTGAGCCCCTGGGAGCTGTGCGAACAAAGAAGAGAAAGGGAAATCTCTCCCAGCAGCCTCAGGGGCAGCGGATTAAATCTCCACAGTTAACATGATGTACCTGATGCAGTTAACCCTGCATCTGTGGAATACCTGAATAGACTACAAACCACCCCAAATTGAGGAGGTGGACTTTGGTAGCAACGATATATATATATTTTGCCTTTTTCCTCTTTTTCTGAGTGTGTATGCGTATGCTTCTCTGTGTGATTCTGTCTGTATAGCTTTGCTTTTACCATTTGTCCTAGGGTTCTGTCTGTCCATTTTTTTGGTTTGTTTTTGATTTTTTAGTATAGTTTTCAGTGCTTGTAATCATTGGTGGATTTCATTTTTGGTTTGGTTGTTCTCTTTCTTCCTTCTTTAATTACTTTAAAATTTTTTCCTTAATTATTTTTTGTTTTTTATTTTAATAACTTTTATTTTATTTTATCTTTTCTTTTCTTTCTTTTTTTCTCCCTTTCATTCTGAGCCGTGTGGATGACAGGCTGTTAGTGTTCCGCCAGGCGTCAGGGCTGTGCCTCTGACGTGGGAGAGCGAAGTTCGGGACATTAGTCCACCACAGACCTCCAGCTCCACGTAATATCAAACGGCAAAAATCTCCCAGAGATCTCCATCTCAACAACAAGACCCAGCTCCACTCAACGACCGGCAAGCTACAGTGCAGGACACCCTATGCCAAAACAACTAGCAAGACAGGAACACAGCCCCACCCGTTAGCAGAGAGGCTGCCTAAAATCATTAAAAGGTAACAGACCCACCAAAACACACCACCAGACGTGGACCTGCCCACCAGAAAGACAAGATCCAGCCTCATCCACCAGAACACAGGCACTAGTCCCCTACACCAGGAAGCCTACACAACCCACTGAACCAAACTTAGCCACCGGGGGCAGACACAAAAAACAACGGGAAGTACGAACCTGCAGCCAGCAAAAAGGAGACCCCAAACACAGTAAGTTAAGCAAAATGAGAAGGCAAAGAAACACACAGCAGACGAAGAAGCAAGGTAAAAACCCACAAGACCTAACAAATGAAGAGGAAATAGGCAGTCTACCTGGAAAAGAATTCAGAATGATAGTAAAGATGATCCAAAATCTTGGAAATAGAATGGAGAAAATACAAGAAACGTTTAACAAAGACCTACAAGAACTAAAGAGCAAACAAACAATGATGAACAACACAATAAATGAAATTTAAAATTCTCTAGAAGGGATCAATAGCAGAATAACTGAGGCAGAAGAACGGATAAGTGACCTGGAAGATAAAATAGTGGAAATGACTACTGCAGAGCACAATAAAGAAATAGAATGAAAAGAACTGAGGACAGTCTCAGAGACCTCTGGGACAATATTAAATGCACCAACATTCGAATTATAGGAGTTCCAGAAGAAGAAGAGAAAAAGAACTGGCCTGAGAAAATATTTGAAGAGATTATAGTTGAAAACTTCCCTAATATGGGAAAGGAAATAGTTAATCATGCCCAGGAAGCGCAGAGTCCCATACAAGGAGAAACACGCCAAGACACATATTAATCAAACTATCAAAAATTAAATACAAAGAAAAAAATATTAAAAGCAGCAAGTGAAGAACAACAAATAACATACAAGGGAATCCCCATAAGGTAACCAGCTAATATTTCAGCAGAAACTCTGCAAGCCAGAAGGGAGTGGCAGGACATATTTAAAGTGATGAAAAGGAAAAATCTACAAACAAGATTTCTCTACCCAGCAAGGATCTCATTCAGATTTAATGGAGAAATTAAAACCTTTACAGACAAGCAAAAGCTAAGAGAATTCAGCACGACCAAACCAGCTTTACAACAAATGCTAACGGAACTTCTCTAGGCAGGAAACACAAGACAAGGAAAAGACCTACAATACCAAACCCAAAACAATTAAGAAAGTGGAAATAGCAACATACATATTGATAATTACCTTATATGTAAATGGACTAAATGCTCAAACCAAAAGACCTAGACTGGCTGAATAGATACAAAACCAGACCCATATATATGCTGTCTACAAGAGACCCACTTCAGACCTAGGGACACATACAGACTGAAAGTGAGGGGATGTAAAAGATATTCCATGCAAATGGAAATTAAAAGAAAGCTGGAGTACCAATTCTCACATCAGACAAAATAGACTTTTAAACAAAGACTATTACAAGAGACATAGAAGGACACTACATAATGATCAAGGGATCCATCCAAGAAGAAGATATAACAATTGTAAATATTTATGCACCCAACATAAGAGCACCTCAATACACAAGGCAAATACTAACAGCCATAAAAGGGGAAATCAAGAGTAACACAATCATAGTAGGGGACTTTAACACCCCACTTTCACCAATGGACAGATAAACAAAATGAAAATAAATAAGGAAACAGAAGCTTTAAATGATACATTAAACAAGATGGACTTAATTGATATTTATAGGACATTCCATCCAAAAGCAACAGAATACACTTTCTTCTCAAGTGCTCATGGCACATTCTCCAGGATAGATCATATCTTGGGTCACAAATCAAGCCTTGGTAAATTTAAGAAAATTGAAATCGTATCAAGTATCTTTTCCGACCACAACGCTATGAGACGTTATATCAATTACAGGAAAAAATCTGTAAAACATACAAACACATGGAGGCTAAACAATACACTACTTAATAACCAAGATATCGCTGAAGAAATCAAAGAGGAAATCAAAAAATATCTAGAAACAAATGACAACGAAAACACGATGACCCAAAACCTATGGGATGCAGCAAAAGCAGTTCTAAGAGGGAAGTTTATAGCAATACAATCCTACTTTAGAAACAAGAAACATCTCAAATAAACAACCTAACCTTATACCTAAAGCAATTAGAGAAAGAAAAACAAAAATAACCCAGTTAGCAGAAGGAAGGAAATCATAAAGATCAGATCAGAAATAAATGAAAAAGAAATGAAGGAAACGATAACAAAGATCAATAAAACTGAAAGCTGGTTCTTTGAGAAGATAAACAAGAGTGATAAACCATTAACCAGACTCATCAAGAAAAAAAGGGAGAAGACTCAAATCAACAGAATTAGAAATGAAAAAGGAGAAGTAACAACTGACACTGCAGAAATACAAAGGATCATGAGAGATTACTACAAGCAACTATATACCAATAAAATGGACAACCTGGAAGAAATGGACACACTCTTAGAAATGCACAACATTCCGAGACTGAACCAGGAAGAAACAGAAAATATGAACACGCCAATCACAAGCACTGAAATTGATATTCTGATTAAAAATCTCCCAACAAACAAACGCCCAGGACCAGATGGCTTCACAGGCGAATTCTACCAAACATTTAGAGAAGACCTAACACCTATTCCAAAATATAGTAGAGGGAGGAACACTTCCAAACTCATTCTACGAGACCACCATCACCCTGATACCAAAACCAGACAAAGATGTCACACAAAAAAACTACAGACCAATATCACTGATGAACATAGATGCAAAAATCCTCAACAAAATACTAGCAAACAGAATCCAACAGCACATTAAAAGGATCATACACTGTGATCAAGTGGGGTTTATCCCAGGAATGCAAGGATGCTTCAATACATGCAAATCAATGTGATACACCATATTAAAAAATTAAAGGATAAAAACCATATGATCATCTCAATAGACACAGAGAAAGCTTTTGACAAAATTCAACACACATTTATGATAAAAAGCCCTGCAGAAAGTAGGCATAGAGGGAACTTACCTCAACATAATAAAGGCCATATATGACAAATCCACAGCCAACATCATCCTCAATGGTGAAAAACTGAAACCATTTCCACTAAGATCAAGAACAAGACAAAGTTGCCCACTCTCACCACTCTTATTCAACATAGTTTTGGAAGTTTTAGCCACAGCAATCAGAGAAGAAAAGGAAATAAAAGGAATCCAAATCGGAGAAGAAGTAAAGCTGTCACTGTCTGCAGATGACATGATACTATACATAGGGAATCCTAAAGATGATACCAGGAAACTACTAGTGCTAATCAATGAATTTAGTAAAGTAGCAGGATACAAAGTTAATGCACAGAAATCTCTTGCATTCCTATACACTAATGATGAAAAATCTGAAAGTGAAATTAAGAAAATACTCCCATTTACCACTGCAACAAAAAGAATAAAATACCTAGGAATAAACCTACCTAAGGAGACAAAAGACCTGTATGCAGAAAATTATAAGACACTGATGAAAGAAATTAAAGATGATACAAATAGATGGAGAGATATACCATGTTCTTGGAAGAATCAACATTGTGAAAATGACTCTACTACCCAAAGCAATCTACAGATTCAATGCAATCCCTATCAAACTACCAATGGCATTTTTCACAGAACTAGAACAAAATATTTCACAATTTGTATGGAAACACAAAAGACCTCTAATAGCCAAAGCAATCTTGAGAATGAAAATTGGAGCTGGAGGAATCAGGCTCCTGTACTTCAGACTATACTACAAAGCTATAGTAATCAAGACAGTATGGTACTGGCACAAAAACAGAAATATAGATCAATGGAACAGGATAGAAAGCCCAGAGATAAACCCATGCACATATGGTCACCTTATCTTTGATAAAGGAGGCAAGAATAAACAATGGAGAAAAGACAGCCTCTTCAATAAGTGGTGCTGGGAAAACTGGACAGCTACATGTAAAAGAATGAAATTAGAACACTCCCTAACACCACACACAAAAACTCAAAACGGATTAAAGACCTAAATATAAGGCCAGAAACTATCAAACTCTTAGAGGAAAACATAGGCAGAACACTCTATGACATAAATCACAGCAAGATCCTTTTTGACCCACCTCCTAGAGAAATGGAAATAAAAACAAAAATAAACAAAGGGGACCTAATGAAACTTAAAAGCTTTTGCACAGCAAAGGAAACCATAAACAAGACCAAAAGACAACCCTCAGAATGGGAGAAAATATTTTTTAATTAAGCAACTGACAAAGGATTAATCTCCAAAATTTGCAAGCAGCTCATGCAGCTCAATGTCAAAAAGACAACCTAATCCAAAAATGGGCAGAAGACCTAAATAGACATTTCTCCAAAGAAGATATACAGATTGCCAACAAACACATGAAAGAATGCTCAACATCATTCATCATTAGAGAAATGCAAATCAAAACTACAATGCGGGGCTTCCCTGGTGGTGCAGTGGTTGAGAGTCCGCCTGCCAATACAGGGGACACGGGTTCGTGCCCCGGTCCGGGAAGATCCCACATGCCGCGGAGTGGCTAGGCCCGTGAGCCACGGCCGCTGAGCCTGTGCGTCCGGAGCCTGTGCTCCACAATGGGAGAGGCCACAACAGTGAGAGGCCCACGTACCGCAAAAAACAAACAAACAAAAAAAACCACTACAATGTGGTATCATCTCACACCGGTCAAAATGGCCATCATCAAAAAATCTAGAAACAATAAATGCTGGAGCGGGTGTGGAGAAAAGGTAACCCTCATACACTGTTCGTGGGAATGTAAATTGATACAGCCACTACGGAGAACAGTAGGGACGTTCCTTAAAAAACTAAAAATAGAACTACCATATGACCCAGCAATCCCACTAGTGGGCATATATCCTGAGAAAACCATAATTCAAAGAGTCATGTACCACAATGTTCACTGCAGCTCTATTTACAATAGCCAGGACATGGAAGCAACCTAAGTGTCCATCGACAGATGAATGGATAAAGAAGAAGTGGTACATATATACAATGGAACATTACTCAGCCATAAAAAGAAAGGAAATTGAGTTATTTGTAGTGAGGTGGATGGACCTAGAGTCTGTCATACAGAGTGAAGTAGGTCAGAAAGAGAAAAACAAATACCACATGCTAACACATATATATGGAATCTAAAAAAATTTTAAAAAAAGATCATGAAGAACCTAGGGGCAAGACAGGAATAAACATGCAGACCTACTAAAGAATGGACTTGAGGACACAGGGAGGGGAAAAGGTAAGCTGGGAGAAAGTGAGAGAGTGGTAGTGTATATATGGACATATATACACTACCAAATATAAAATACATAGCTAGTGGGAAGCAGTCGCATAGCACAGGAAGATCAGCTCGGTGCTTTGTGACCAGCTAAGAAGGGTGGGAGGAAAGAGATATGGGGGTATATGTATATGAACAACTGATTCACTTTGTTATAAAGCAGAAACTAACACACCATTATAAGGCAATTATACTCCAATAAAAATGTTAAAAAAAGAAAAAAAAATGAAGGCCAAGTATCCAAGTCATAGCAGTGATGACGGAGAAAGAAAAAAGAGGGATTGCATGGCTATTTTAATGCTATTCTCCCTGGCTGAAAACAATGCTGACAATCTCTTCAATGACTTCTTGTTCATTCAAATTCCTCTTCTTGAACAGCTTGATCACATCCTTTGTCCACTTTTGTTTCCTTAAAATTAATTAGTGATATTTCCTTAAATAACTCAGTACATTTTTTATTATTGATGATACAAGTATCACTTCCTGGACTATTATTTCTACTTATGTTGGTTGTCCTTTGTTAACCAAAATAGTTATATTTAATGTACTCAAATCCATCAATTTTTTTTACCAAGTTCACCTGAATTTATGGGTCTGTTTCTGAGGTGTCAATCTTTTACCAAATGCCCATTTTTTTTCTTATACAAATGTATATCAACGTGTTTTACTAATTGATGCTTTGCAGTATGTCAATATCTGGAGGGTTACTCATCCTCTTTACTCTTTCCTCTTTGAAAAAATGTTTAAAATTTTACATTTTTATTAGTTATTTTAGGGTCTTTATTTTTCTATATGTATATTTAAACCAATATACTAATTTACCTGTTTCTTATCATAATTATTATTGGAAATGCATTTAATATATCTCAAACTTGGAAAAGGTGACATTTTTACAAGGAAAAAAGGCATTTTTAATGACCCATTCATGAATATGGTTTCTACCTTTATTTAGATTTCCTTTCTTGTCCTTTACTAGAGTCTTATATATTTTTCTTTACAAAGCTCTTGTGCATTTTGTTAAATTAATTCCTATATATTTTATAATGTGTTGCTACTGTAATGGTATCTTATTTTTTATGATATTTTCTAATTGATTACTGCTGGTTTAGAAAAAATTTATTTACTTTTATATGTAAATCTTATATTAGGAAATCTTGCTGAACTTTCTTATGGGTGTGACTCATTTGCCTATTAATTTTCTCGGATTTTAAATGTAACTGATCATATCGTCAGCAAATAATTATATTCTCCTCCATATCAATTATTATTTTCATTCCTTTTGTATTGGCTAGAATTGTAAGTACTGTGCTGTTAAGTATCATTTATACTTATAGTATGTATCTTGCTCCTGATTTTAGAAGAAGTGCCTCAGATTCCATTAAATACCACATTTGTTGTAGAATTTTTAATATGTAGTTTTTATTAGGTTATGAAGTTCCTCTCTAGTTCTAGCTTTCTAAGAATTCTCATGGTTTTTTTCATGTATATTGAGATAACTCTGTTTTCCTTTAGTCAACCAACATCAGAGTGAATTTATAGATTTTTCTGAGGTTGAATCATCTGTGTATTCCTGGGAAAATTGTCCCTTGGTAAAAATATGTTGTTTTTTAAAAAAATGTTAAATTTCCTTGGATAATATTTTTAAATGTTTTCATCTGTAAAATTAGTGTATATGTTTTATATAATATACTAATAAGAATTATTTTAAATCTAGGTTATGCAAATGTCATAAAATGAGTTGGGCAATTTTTCTTGCTTTTTTTCATTTTCTGGAAAAACATGTGGATTATATACTTTATAGTATATTTATATTCTATTTTATTTATATTAATTATTATATTTATATTCATCTTGAAAGTTTGGTAAAGTCCATCAGTAAAAGTATTTTCCATCGGAGTAGTGAGAAGGGCAGAGGGGTTATATTTTCAGTAGCAGCTCTAGGTCATTAATGATCATAATTCTATACAAATTTTCTATTTCTTCTTGGGCCAATTAGGCTTTTATTTTCAGATATGTGTCACCTGCATCCAGAAATACTAATTAATAATATTATTTTTAATCTCTACTATATCTATTTTAACTTCTACCTTTTCATTTTTTAATTCATTTGTATCTTTTCTCACTTTTCCATGGTGAAAATTCCAGAAATTTGTCTGTCTTCCTAGAATCGCCAGAGAATCAACTTAAGGTTTTGTTTATGATGTTTTGTTTCTTTTCTGTGCTCTTGATTTCTTTATGTAGCATTATAATTGCATTTATTTTTGATACTTTAAGTTTATTGCTCTTTTCCTATCACCTGTATTTCTATAAATTTACAAAAAAAATTATGCAAAACCCGTAAAGAAATTAACTTTTCCTCCTTAGGGCCATAGATATTCATCAAACTCAATAACCTGACTGACCTCTTCGCTGCTGAAGTCAGAGAGCAGCAGTATCTTTTCTCGCTAGAAGCAGGGATTTGCAATCTGGTGACAAATGGCTGAGGAATGTAGAGATGATGTAAGTATTTCCAGTCTTTGTTCAAACACAGATCCCACATAATTCTGAGTCTGAGAAAACTCATCCCAACCTTCCAAGAGGCGACAGAGGCACCAACACTCTGAGGAATCCCTGGGCCCAAGCAGACAATCCCTGTGTTGACACAACTCTTTAAATAAAGCCAGACTCCAGCCAAAGAAAATGTTATGTATAAAACTCTAAACTCCTGTCACTGGTAAATTTTGCTTTAGGTCAGGGCTTATACATCCTGTAAATTATGTCCAAGATCCTCTTGGCACCATTCCCAAAATTCTGAACCATGATACACTGCTGTTTGTGAACGGTATCGTCACATCCGTGAGTCCTGACCACTAAGGAGGCCTGTCCAGACTGAGTCCCTTCCCAACTGCTTCTCACTTTACAGGGAAACTATGGGCATAAAAAGAATGAGAATGGGAGGGTACTCTACATGCTGAAACTCAGTGCCAGGGAAAGGCAGGATGGAGTTCTGTTTGGAAAATATGTTGATCAAGGCTCTTCAACATAATAATAATTATAAGTGACATTTATGGAGTACTTTAGGTTTTATAAAAGTTTTCATAAGTAAGATCTCATTTAAAATCTCCAAACAGCATTTTACATGTCAATCATACCTCAATAAGCTGTTATTTTGTTGTTGCTTTTTCAATGAAGTGCTATTTTTAAAAAGAATAAGAGGAGAGGAAGTATAGAGAGCAACTGCACACAACTCTCCTAAGTGCACAAAAATGGTAATTAGATGAAAAAATAGTACCAAGAAAGATTTTCTATAAGATGGGAGAAATATCAGTTTGTTTAATTCCACATATATGAAAAATCTAAAGTAGTCTAACTCATAGAAGAAGGGAATACAATAGTGGTTGCCATGGACTGAGGGATGGGGAAAATGGGGAGTTGTTATTCAAAGGGTAAAAATTTCAGTTATGCTTGGTGAGTAAATACTAGAGATCTGTTGTACAACACCATGCCTATAGATAACAACACTGTATTCAAAATCTGTTAAGAGGTTAGGAGGGTAGACCTCATGTTAAATGTCCTTGCCACCAAAAATAAAAAGAGGGAGAGAGAAAGAGAGCAAGAGAGACCCAAAGAAACTTCTGGGAGGTGTTGTGTTATGTCTATTCCCTTAATTATGGTGATGGTATCATAGGTGTTTGCATACGTCCAAACACATCACATTGAACAAATTAAATGTGTACAGTTTTCTTTGTATTTCAATTATACTTCAATAAAACTGTTAAAAATAAAATGTCAAAACAAAATCTGCTAATTAGACACAGGTTGTATTATCATTCTTATATTTAATCATGTGAACTAAGGCTCAAAGTAAATTACTTCCTAAAGTATACAGAGAAAAAAAAATTGGGGAAAGAAATCTACAATTTTAGAACCCAGAAGTTTTTGTTTCCAACTCTTTCCTTCACCATGGGGTTTGGGTTCTGCCCTCACTTCCAGCCTCTGGTATAACTCCTTACACTTTATGAAGAAGGGGAAAAGGGAAGAGGAAGGTCCACTGCTCCCTGTAAGAACACCATTCAACCCTCCACATTACCTTTAACAGAAGAATTATGTAGGGATTGAAATAATCGTTTGTTATCAATGGGGGAAGTCATCCTACTATATCATGGAATCATTCTCCATGTAAATATTCCATGATGGAGATGTGCAAATTTGGTGATAGGCAGACACAATTATATGGTTTACCGAGCTGAAAAATGGAGGCTATAGACTCCCCGCATGTTCTCCCTTTCTGGTTTCTTTTCATCTTCCTAAAGCCCTAATTTTGGAGAACCCCTGCAATCAAGTTTTGGGACCCTTTCTTTTCTCTAACTATACTCATTCCTATAACGATCTCACCCAGTTTCATAACTTAAAGTATCAGCTATAATTGATGACTTCAAATTTACACCTCTAACTTGAACTTCTGTGAACTGCAGATTGTATGTCAATTAAACAGATCCACTTGGACATCCAACAGACATCTCAAACTTAATATGCCCCACATTGAACTTCTGACCACTCTTTCTTCCCAAACTTGCTCCATCTGAGGCCTTCCTCATCTCAGGTAATGATACCTCTATTCTTCCTGTTGCTCAGGTAAAAAATCATTCTGGCCTCTCTCTTTCTTTCACATCCCATATCCAACCCATCAGGAAATTCTGCTGGCTCTACATTTAAAATGTATTTTTAAAAAAGAAATAATAAATCAAATGCATTCAAAACCCAACCATGTCTTCCCACTTCTATTGCTATTCTCATCTAGATCATATATTCCCTCACCTGGATTACTGCATTGCTGATTTCTGCTTCCACCCTGCCCCGCTAAAGTCTATTCTCAACACAGCAACCAGACTGACCTTTTTTACATCATTTCAGTCTTTCAGCCAGTCTCTCCAATCCCCTGCAAGGCACCTCTTACTGGCTGTCCACAGCCTTCTTGACCTCATCTGCCACTAGTCTGTCCTCACTTCACCGCAGCCACACTGCGCTCCCTCCCTGTGCCTCAGGCACACCTGCCCTGCTCTCCATTCAGGATCTCTGACTAATTCTGCTTTGAATGTTCTTCCCCCAGATAGCCACACGACTCACTTCTTTACCTCCTTCAAATTTTGCATCAAATGTCTCCTTTCCACTAAAGCCTTCCTCAAACATCCTATTTAAAATTGCATGTCACCCCCTCACATTTCCTATCCTCCTTTATTTTTCTCCATTGGACTTACTTTCAAATATGCCATGTAATTTACCTAATTTGGCTATTGTCTATCTCTTCTCCCTGGAATGTAAGCTTCATGAAGACAGACATTTTTGTCTGTTTTGCTCCTTGATCTATACCCCAGTACTTAGATCAAAGGCTGGCACATAGTAGGTACTCAATAAGCATCATGTGTTGAATAATTAAATCAAAGTATGAGTGAACGAGTAAATGAACTGGAGCAAATGACCTCTACAGTCCTGGGATTCTGGTGCATATACACAGGTGGACAGGCAGGATAATAACCGGGAAATCAAGAGCAAGTCTTCAGCTCTCAAACTTAGAGGGACCTGCCAGAGTTGTCAGGAGTATCCCGTGGTGGAAGCTTCCTAGTGCAGTTTCTGGGGTCCTTGGACACATGTGAGAGTTAAAGACCATTCATGCATCACAACATCCAGCTAGCTTCCTGCTCTAGACATGGGACAAACTAACACAGCTTAGACCTATCGGGTACCTGATCCTTCTCCACAGCTAGAACTACCACATGCACAGATGAGAATTGCTGTGATGACAGAGGAGTATGGAACACTCTAGGGAAAGACTGTGGCACCAGTGGGGCAGAGAGAACTTGGCAGGTGGTCAGTATGAAATAGGGAGTTGTTTCTCTCTGGACGGCTGCAAAGTCACTGCACGTGTGCCAAGCCCTCCTAAGTCTCCAACCTTGAGGAGGGATTTTATGATGAGAGAATTAATCACAGGATGCTTTTTCTCTTGCCCTCCCTCTGGAAGGGACTAGTATAACCTTCTCCTCCCCATCCTCCCAACTCTCCAGGGATATAAAGCAGGCTAAGGTTATAGTACCGACCAGACACAGCGAATCAGAAACTGCTGTGGGAAATCCCCTCCAGGCGCTCGCCCCTCTCCAGCGTCTCCATCCCTCATTCTTCTCCTTTCAAGCCCTTCTCCTCTACCCCTGCCCGCTGCAGCTCTAGAGTCTGCTGTTTTTCATTTTGCCTGTGATCTCTCTAATCTCCAGTCACCATGATCTGAACCTCCTCTCCACCCATCTCCAAGTCACCCTTGTCTCTGAGCCCAGGCTGTGGGGTAGGAGGGCAGAGGAAGAGAGGGAAACATCGAGAGCAGAGTATGAAAATAAGGAAATAAAAATACTTCCCGAGTAGGTTTACCCAAAAGAGATAACTGCTGGTGAGAGAAAGACCACCCTCCTTAGATCAGATCTGGTGCCTCACAGCAAGAAACCATGGAGCACCCAGTGTTCAAGGTGCTGTAACCCGTGGAACCCTTCAATCTTGGGTGCACTGAGGTAGGGCTGGGCTTGAGAAACACGAGGCAGCTACAAATGCCAGGACTGTTAGGTTCTGCTTCTATTTTTATTGAATGACTTTGCCCCAATGCATCTCTTCTGCCTCAGCTTTCTCATCTAAAAATGGGAGAGTTCTGTCTTCTCAAATGAACAGAAGTTTTCATGGCGAGAGGCATCCAATGATATCTTGTTTCTTTAGAATAATATGTAAGAACAGAATTGAAGAAAATATGAATTCTTCAACTCTCAGAGGCAGAAAATAAAGTATTCAAAAAGGTGTTACCTATGATTATCATCCTACCTCATGGGACACAAAAATTTGACCACTGATGATACCATGACAGGAAAAGCTCCTTGTATGCCTCCCATCCTGGACAAAGCACTAAATCCCTAGGCCCCAGACACCGGCCACAGGGCTTCCCTTGAAGAAGACCCAGTCCCCCATCAGAGCCCACACTTGGGCAGGCTGAATCCTGTGCATTCTATCTTATTTCATCTAGTAATCTGTTCCTCTTTCTCAGCAACCGCAGGAGTCTCTTCTAGAAACTCAGGGGTAAGCAGTAGGATGGTAGGGGGAGTGTCCTATTGGAAAAGGTCCTGAAGCCAAAATTATGCACATGACTCTTGCAGATGATAGGTTTTCTGAGGCGCCCATGGCTTTCTGAGACAATATTCCAAAGATATCAGAAGCGCTCTCTCCTGGAAGGTGGCTGGCCGAGGAAATCAACATTTTTTCCTTAACCATGTTTTTTTTTTCCCATTTTAATGAATCATGAAAATACCCTGACAGAACTGAGGTAGCCTTGATTTCCTCATCCATGCAGCTGCTTTGCCCCATTACTTAGTTCCAACTCTCAGTCTGTGGCCAATAAGAAACAGAGGCTTCTGGGTTTTTGAGGGAATTCTCTATTTTGTAGCACAAGACGAAGTTAGAAATTAAAAGTATTCTCAAACCTACTAAAACCAAATTCATGGAAAACGACAGCTGATTTTTTAAATAAATTTTGAAAACAAATTAGATTTTTTTTTTGTCTGTGTTGGGTCTTCGCTGCTGTGTGCCAGCTTTCTCTAGTTGCAGCGAGCGGGGGCTACTCTTGGGGTGTGCAGCCGCCTCACTGCGGTGGCTTCTCTTGTTGTGGAGCACGGGCTCTAGATGCACGGCCTTCGGTAGTTGCAGCACAAGGGCTCAGTAGTTGTGGCACACAGGCTCTAGAGCTCAGGCTCAGTAGTTGTGGTGCACGGGTCTAGCTGCCCCATGGCATGTGGGATCTTCTGGACCAGGGATCGAACCCATGTCCCCTGCACCAGCAGGCGAACTCTTAACCTCTGCACCACCAGGGAAGTCCCAAATTAGATTTTTTATAGAGCAAAACTGTGAATATTTATTCAAGTAGACAAAGTAACTGACCCTCAGGCCTAGAATACTTTAAAAAATATGTAACAGCACAATGATCATGCATTTATGTGTGATAAAGTTGACCTTCACAATTCCAGAATTGAGACAGTCTCTTTGCCGGACAATTTTGATGTTGAAGATTAAAGGGCTCATGTTTGAAGCATATCCTTCTTCCTCTGGCGGAAGCCTGGGTCACAGATATTAGTTTAAATGGGTGCTGCTTTGTTCAAGCAGAGAGTTTCTTTAAAAGCATTAAAGGCAGAGAGCCAGCTCTAAAATCAGCAGGACTCCTAGATTTGTATGGTTCAAATGTCCTCTCCAGATGAAAATAAAAGAGACCAGCGCACCTGAAATGACACTTTACTCAAAGTTTTAATCCCACAATTGATTTCTGGAGAAAAGAGAACTAACAGCGGCAACTATTCAGGGATCTCTTAACACAAGTGCACATATTGTCATGTAACTCTGAATCGTCAGGAAACTGAGGAGAAAATGTTGGCCAAAATGCAAAACCCAAGGTAACATATCGACCCAGAGCTAGAGAACTAAGAGATTCAGAATTGTAACCATCATTTTAAGAAGGGCTCCAGAGCAGACACAGAAACATCAAGGGCATCTCATTTTTATAACATGTAGGATCAACAAATACTTCAGAAAATGCTGTAAAAGGAGAAAAGCAAGAATGTTTGTGTAAGGAAAACATTCCCTATTAAATCTACTTAAATGCTTTTAGGGGATAAAGATGCCAACAAGAAACTAGCAAGGACTTCTTTTATTTAGACTTTCAAAAGCTTTGACAAGCTATCTTACCAAATTTAGTCAAGGGGACTCAGTAGACTGCTTTATCATGTAAGAGAAACTGGTTCACAAGACGGAAACATCATGCCAGAAAAGAGGCTCATGTCCCAGGGTTGTCTCAGGGTTGAGGCTGAGATTATAAACGGCTGGAAGAAGGAGCACAGTGAAATCTTTACAACCAAAGATGATATTTAGCTCCTTGGAGTAAAGAAATTACCAAACTGATGAGAAAAAAAAAAAAAAACACTAAAAGATGTAATTTTGCATGACAAAGCAAGAAAAAGGTAAATGAGTTTTTTAATTCAAGGGATTTTATTTCAGAACACACATCTAAATTTGAAATATATAATAATGCAAATATATGTTAATTGAGTTTCAAGTTATCTGTCATAAACCAAGGAAAAGGCTCATGACATAGGAAAAGGAGTCATTATAGTAATTACAGTTGTCAGCTGCTCTGCAGGTGGAGCCCAAAGGCTGACATCATACTGCAGAAGTTGGGTTATAACATGATGTGATTAATAACCATCTCTTCATGTCCGCTTTGTGCCCAGCACTGTGCTGTGAGCTTCCTTTGTAGAGTGCCTATGAATTAGATACCGTTATCTCCATTTCGATGTAAAGAGACTGAGGATCAGGGGAACTGAGTACATTACCCACAGGTAATGTGGCTAGAAGTGGTTGAGCCAGGATTTGAATTCATAGATGTCTTCTTCCATAGTCTGTACAGTCTTATAAAGATGATAGGAAACCAAAGAGAAAAAAAAAGTTGAAAGATAGAAAGAGAGGTGGGGGGAGAAAGATGATGGTAATGATAATGATCATAGATAGAGATAGACTTATTTATGTCTATCTCTACTTTTCTCCCCATGAGAAAAGTATTCTTCCCTAAATCCAGAGTACTATGTATACCTTTGTTTCCTGGATCCCAGAAAGACGGAAAAGGCACCTGAAGAGACACCATCAAGGGGTGAGGAGATTTTCACGGTGGAAAGATGAATATTCAGAAGAAATACAATCTAAGCCTGTCAAGGCATGAAGGACAGAGATGAGAATATTTTTTAGTCTTGTTGCGCACCTGCTCTGTGTGGGGTTTTGTGCTAGTTTTTGCATGCTGTCTCACGGAACACTCACACGTCCCTCCTTTGTTACCACCCCCATTCAACAGTGAGGAGGCAAGGTTTCCGAAGTGTTAATTAGCTTGTCCCCAACCCAAATCAAGCACCCATCAAATAACAAAGCAAAAATTTAGGCTGTGGGGAGACTTTCTACCTCACTGAGGATTAAGGAAAAGAAAAAGGAAAAATCTTTTGAATGCATGGGGTGTGTTTTCCCTTAAAAAAAAGCACTGGACAAAAATAGATTTCAGAACAATTTGTATAAATTCATAGACCAGATGCTCATGACAGGTTATTAAGTCAAATTATGGAAATTCAGGCATATGTACAACTTTAAATTTAACCTCCTATGGGACAATGATCTGATTTTTCTGTGACCTCTCCTCTGGTGTTTTTGTAAACAATTTTAATACTAGATCAGGGGACTCAGGTCTACTCTGGAAGACAATTCTGGCAGAAATAGAACCATCAAACAGGAGTTGAGAGTCCAGTTCTGCTGCCAACAGACAGTGGTGAGGTCCCAGGCTGGTTCTATGTCCTCTATGGGGCATCCCTTGCTATAGCATGAGGATCTGGACCATTCGACCTTCAAGCTAGTTCAGCATTTTATGGAATCTTCAAGACCCAGAGGAGCCTGACCTGTCTGCCTTTCAAATCTCCCCACAACCTCTCCTTAGAAGTGTTTCGATTGGCTATTAAATGACTGATTAAAAAACATCATTATTACATATAATTTTAATTATTCTACACAGTGAAAATCAAATCCCAGATCTATGGCCCCAGCCCAGCAAGGCTTCCAGCCGCATCCAGATGTCCCGGGCCACCAGCCAGCCATTAATCTGTGGGTGCTCCACGAAGCCTTACACAATTAGGAAAGCAGATCTGTCAGAACAGTAACAACAGGAATGAAGAATGTCAAGGCTAAGGAGAAATTATTTTTAGATTTGCTATCTTAGATGATCTGTATTACTGCTCACATCCACATGTCCTCAGAAGAAATGTCAGCAAAGGGAAATCTGAGAATAGAAATGCCTAGGAGAGTACAGGTAAGTTCTGGACAGGGGAAGGTAGGAGATGTGGGAAGAGGTTGTGTCTTATGTGAGAAGAATTTTTAGGAGAGTGATAAGTAAGGAAGACAGTATAGTGGATAAGACCATGGACTAGCAGGGACTAAACTGCTTGAGTGAAAACCTGGCTTTACTGCTAACTAGCTTCATGACATTTAACTCTTTTAGGCCTCAATTTCCTCACCGGTAAGATAGGTACAATAAGAGTTCACATACCTCATCAGATTGTTGCTAGGATTAAGTGAGTTAAATGTATTAAGTCCTTATGAGCATTTGCCTGACACTCTCTTAGCTATTACTGTTGAAGAGTGAGAATATAGACCTTCTGGCCCTGGAGGAGGAAGGGGGTGTTTTCTTTTCCCCCTGTAGCTTCTCCTACTGGGCTGGAGCCTGGTTTTGAACAGACCAAATTGTTGAAGTTGTGAAAGTGTCTGTTTCCCTTCTCCCTCCCAGGGAAAAGACATTTCTAACATACATTCCTAGAGTTTGTGACAAATCCTCCTAAAAACTCTAGACAAAGCAGAAATACTCCTCAGTCTCCTTTTGATTGAACTAAACTGTCTGGCTTGCATTCCATGGCCTTGTTTGTAAACGTGGTATACCTTGAGCTTAGAGTTACTGGAGCCACTGCCCGGCCTTCCACGTCATCTCCGTTTCTGTGAAGCACGAGCATGAAGGCGAAAGAACTGGACTGTCTGTGTTTCTCTACCCCCAACACCCTGCTTCTCTAAGGAGATGAAAAGGAAGAAGTAAAAGACCGAGGAGTAAGCAGAGGCAGAGCGAAGAGAGCCGGTTACTTCAACAGCTTCGTCCTGTCTGAACCTCCAGGACAGTCAGCCTTCTCTCTCTTGGTCACACCCACAGCTACGACACCTGGCAGGGAAGAGGCACTCAACGCAGGTTTGTTAAATTTGTCCAGGTGGCTGAATACTGGGGGGAAAATGATGGGAAGTGATTCCACATCCCTCAGACCCACCCACAACCCCACCCTATTCCTCCTCCATTGCAATGCAAACATCTGTTTGAAGGCATTCCCCTCGGATGACAAAAAAGAGAGCACAGGTTGACGCTGCTAAATAGAAACCCCCAGAACTATCTCAGAAAGGAGCATTAATAGCAAAAACCAAGCTCTTTGCATTCTTTCTGGTTCTTGCATCCAATTTACCTGTCGCCCGTGGCCCAGCTTTATTGCCGTTGCACTCTGTAGTGTAACAACGGGCACAAACTCCACTTCCAACACTGATTATAGACAGTGACTCAGAGTCACTAAGAGGAAATAATGGTTGAACTTACAATTAAAATTAAAAAGAGATAGCATTAATAACTACTGGAAAAATCAAACGTCCTTCTCTAGTTGGCATGGCCTTGAATTTCTTACCACCTCATGTTCCCTGACTCCAGAGGTTTATAACAATTGCAGCCAACCTACATGCTATCAAATGTTCTCCAAATGTTGCCTGCATGAGTCACTGGATAAGGCTTAGAAAGAGACTGTGTTCCGACAGCGTATCTGGAATGTACTGCTCCCTCTGAAGGGCGAGTTAAAACAGATACACATCACTTTTTCTCATGCTGGCAGAGTATTAATAAGACTGTTAGGACATATTGTTCCTGATGTGCCTGGTTAGGCCTCTCTGCTAACCATCCCCTGCTGCCTAAGTGTCTGCCTCAGTGCCAGGCACAGACTCAGGTCTCTATTTAAGGCTAAATCAATATGGACTGACTGACTGATGCCAGTGACCTTTTTTACCAACCTCAGATGGGGTCGTGAGAATTTCTGGATTCAGCCTCAGGAATGCAGATTCTGGTCCTAACCTTCTGTGAGCAGTTAAGCCCTTCATCCTGCTCCTCCCCAGCTTTTTTTTTTTTTTCTCTTTAAAATTTTGAGGCTGAATGAGATGATGGCTAAGATCCTCATCTGCATTACGTCTTTGTGATTCTGAGACACTAGATAAGCAACTCAGAAGTGGCAGAGTAGAGCAGGGAGGAGGAAATAGAGCCTAAAGACACAGCTCCTGCCTCGGGGAGCTGAGGCTGAGGTGGACTAATACCAGGGGCTGTATAGGACCCATGACATACGTGGAGTCTGAAGAGAGGGGATTCTTCATAGGCGGAGGTCAGGAGAGATGCACTGTAAAGGAAGGGCCTAAAATCAAAGTTTCTTTGGAAGCAGCATGTTGAGAAAGCACCTGTAAGAATTCTAGCCCAGAGGCAGGAAAAACTGGACCATTGTTTAGAACAAGTTAATAAGACTCCCTCATGGGGAGGGGGGATGGGAATGGACCCATCACCCACCTCCCTCTCTGCAGCCCTACTCCCTCCTACCCTCTAAATTCCACCCAGTCCTTTCTTCACCAGCAGCGCCCGAGGAGCGTAGCCCACAACCTCTCCCTTCCCACATTTCTTTCCCACAGGTACCCCTGGGCAGCCAGTGCGCGGACAGCGCCCGCAATGCCACCATGCCCTGCGGCTTTCTCCCGCAGGGCTTCGCGGAGTCTCCCCACCTGGGGCCCATGCTCTTCCTGCTGCTGCTGGCCGTGCACCTGGCTACCCCGAGCAGGAACCTGCTCATCCTGGTGGCCGTGGCCTTAGTGCCCAGCCGGCCGCCCATGCTACTCTTCCTGTGCCAGCTGTCAGCCATCGAGCTCTGCTACATGCTGGCAGTGGTGCCCCGCTCCCTGGCCCACCTGGCGTCCCAGGCTGCGGCCGAGGCAGCCCCATCTCCTTCCTGGGCTGCACTGTTCAGATGCAGATGTTTGTGGCTCTGGGCGGGGCCGAGTGCTTCCTGCTGGCCGCTATGGCCTATGACCGCTACGTGGCCATCTGCCACCCGCTGCGCTACGCGGCTGTGGTGGCACCTGGGCTGTGCACGCAGCTGGCCCTGGCCTGCGGCTGCCTCGGGGGACTGGCGGTGTCCGTGGGGCTCACGGTGGCCGTCTTCAACCTGCCTTTCTGCGGCTCCCACCTGCTAGTGCCTTTCTTCGGCGACATCACAGCGCTGCTGCACCTGGCCTGCACGCAGAGCTACGCGGAGGAGCTGCGTCTGCTGGGCACCTGCCTGGTGTTGCTGCTGCAGCCCTCGCTGCTCCTCCTGGCCTTCCATGGTGCCATCGCCGCCGCCCTGAGCCACCTGCGCTCCCCATGCGGCAGGCTGCCTCCACCTGTGCCTCGCACCTGGCCGTCACCTTCCTCCACTATGGCTGCTCCACCTTCACGTACATGCAGCCCAAGGCCAGCTACTCCCCACGGCAGGATCGCACGCTGGCGCTGGCCTACACCAACGTCATGCCGCTGCTCTACCTGCTCATCTACAGCCTGCGCAACGGCAAAATCATGGCCGCCACCCGCTGGGTGCTGAACCCCAGGGCAGGATCTGTGTGAGCCATGATAGCCGGCAGGGACCCGGCCAGGGGGGGCGGCTCTGCTCCCTAAACTTCCCCCTATCAGCAGGTGCCTGCACTGAGGACGCCACCGGGAGAGCTCAAGAACCGGATTCAGAAAAGAAAATCTGGACAAGTGTCTCCCTAAGGAGAGTCTCCCAACAGTTTCCCCATCCTCCGCCAGTTCTGTGTGGAATAGAACCCTAGACCTGATTTGAGTGGATCCATCAGTACCTGTACAGTTCTTCCCATGTGCTGGGCTTGGGCAAGATAGCAGGCTTGTAGTGACAAAGAAGGCACAACTCATGCCCCAGGGAGCTCACGGGGAGAGAGGACAGATGTGAGGAGAAAACAGGAAATGGATGGAGGGGCTCATGCTAGACTTTTCCAGGGGAGAGGGGAGTCAGGGAAAACTTCTTGGGGGGCAAAGATGGCTCAATGGAGAACTGTAGGATGGGTAGAGGTCAGCCAGGTGAAGAGGAGAGTGAAGAATGCTCTAGATGGAACTGGTTAAACAGGGGCTGGGGCATTTCGGGAAGGTCCTTGTAAAGGGCTGAAGGATTTGAGTTCACAGAGTGATACGATAGCTTGCCCCTCCTTGGGTGGTCACTCTGGCCACAGTGTGGCGAATGGACTGGAGGCATGGAGACCCATGGAAGCTGTTGCCATATTACAGGAGAGAGGTGATGGAGTCTGGACCAGAGTGTTGACACAGCTGATTAAGGGACATGGAAAGAATAAAGAGATATGCAGGAGGAGGAAACCACAGAATCTTGATTGGATATGAGGGCGAGGAAGAAAGAGAAGCTAAGGATCACTTCTAACCTAGGTCACCAGGTGGATGGTGGTACAATCGCTGAAAAGGACACAGGAGCAGGTGCAAGTGAGGAGGGAGGAGGATGGGGACTTCTGCTTAGAATGTGTGGACTTGAGATGCTGCCAGGACAAGCCAGCGAAGATGGCAACTGAGGAAGCAAATACACCAGTCTAGAGCTCAGGGGAGAGACTGAAGAGGGGGTACAGATTTGAGACTACAGACAGCTACTGAGACAAGGAAGTGATGCCACCCACCAGAAAGCTAATAATTCCTCTTTATGTGATAAGATTACAGGTGATTTATATTTTATTGATTATATATTTTCCAAATTTCTCATAATCATTTTCAGTGGATATTACTCTTATATATAAAAATTACTATTTAAGACAAATAATACTGGCGTGCCTCAGTGAATCAGAGAGACTTCTTCCCCTCTACCCCCAGGATGAATACCTGAAGGATGTCTCCTGAAGGCTCTGGGGTGAAGTGGAAGGGAATTCTACCACGTAGCACAAGAGCAGGGGCGCACTGACGTGCTCTCATCTACCTCGGTAGCTGGGTGGAGATATTACCATCAAAGATAAAGTGAGGAGACGTTAAAAGGGAAGAGTTACTAAACACTCTGCCTTGTAAAACTGACTAGAGAAATTCCCTCAATGTGACTATTTCTATGCAGTGTTACTACATCAATATATCCTATAGTAAAGCGAACAAATTGGCAGAAAACTTAGGCTACATTAGGAAAATTCTAAAATTTATTCCTTCATCCATACGTGCAACAAATAACTGTTTATTGAGTGATGGTTCCATGCCAGCGACTGGAGAGTTAAGGATTCAACTCTGATCAAATGCCACTGTATACCTAACATGGCATTCCAAATTACTGGAGTGATGAAGGTGAGGCCCATGTGGAGCTTGAAATCTGCTAGGGGATTCAGGCAAATAAACAGGCACTGCATTACTAAGTGATGAGTACTATGGTGTGACAAGATCCTGTTGGAAGCATTGTGCCTCGTCTTGGGGTGGTGGGAGCATCAGGAGGTTATGGAAGAAGTAATGTGTAAGATCTAAGGGCACGTTGTGATAGCTAGAGCCAGACAAAGATAGCTGAGAAAGGAGAGTCCAGGCAAAGGGAACAGCATGTGCAAATGCCCCAAGGCACGAGGCCATGATACATTCCAAGGACTTGTCAAGAGGACTGATTCTTATTGATGGTGATGTTGGGAAGTGGGATGCTGTGTGCTGAGAGGTATTAAGAGGTTACGCTAGAGGTACAAATGCAGGCCAGATCATGTCAGCCTTGCATGCCATGTTAAAGAGTTTGGATTTTACCCTAAAGAAGAATGAGAATAAAGAGGAGGGAAAGGAGAAAAAAGCAGGAGGACGAGAAGGAGAAGGAGAAGAAGAAAAAAGAGAAGCCATTGAAGATATTTAAGCAGGGGAGTGATATGATCCAGTCTGAACATTCTGACTACTGTGTAGAGAAAGAATTGAAGAAGGACATGACAGAAAGTATATTTATTAGGAAGCTAGTGTAGAAACACAGGTTAGAGATGATGTTGGCCCATTTTAGGTAAGTGGTAATGGAAATGGAGAGAAATGGACAGATTTGAGAAATATTTAGAAGGTAGATATAATAGAATTTAGTGCAGATTGAATGCTTAGGGATAAAAGGAAAAAAGGATTCACTGATGACATAGATTATTTGATCTGGAAAAGATGACACATTGGGCTCACTGAGATGGAGTACACAAGAAGAGTGACCAGTCTGAATATAAGACAAAGTTGAAATGATGAGTTCAGTATTGATTATGTTGACCTGGGCTGTGCAGATGTACACTTGGCAGTTGGGTATGTGTCAGGAGAAACATATTTAGAAATCATCCACACATCAATGGCAACTGACACGGCTGAGAAGATCCAGGGAGAGTGAGCAGAGGAAGAACAGAGCAGTTCCAAGATAGGACTCTGAGGAAGACCAACAATGAAGGATGGATGACTGTCTAAGTATGACACAAATGCATAATTTATTAACTATATTAATAAAGTAAAAACTTCATTCCTGGGACACTACCCTAAACAAAATGAAAAGAGAAAAGAGAAACTGGGAAGATCATACCTAATGTATGAAAGAGGTTCATTTCATTAATACATAAGAAACTTTTGCCAATCAATGAGAAGACTAACAATCACAAAGAAAAATGGGCAAAGGATATGAATAGAGAGTTCACAGAAAAGGAAATGCAAATGGATTTTAAACAGGAAAAGAGTTTCAACCTCACTCATAAGAGGAATGCAAAATAAAATTAGAAAATGCTATTTAGAGCACTTCCTGCTCAAAAATGTGAACACAGAGTTCGGAGGATATTTACAACAGACTCCCTCATACGTAGTTGGTGGTAAAATATATTTGTTCAATTCTATGGAGGCCAATTGTGTACATCAATTAAAATGAGAATTAAAGAACATATCATTTGTTCCAATAACTCTACTTTGGGAGTTTGACCTTACCAATGTATTTGCCTTGTGGACAAACATGTATGTTCAAAAATATTTATCTCAGCATTACTTGCATCAGCAAAAGATTAAAGATTTTTTAAACAGCAGTATGTGACTGATGAAATAAATTATGGTTTTATCCCTATAATGGAATCTTATGCAATTGCTAAAGAGAATGAAGCAGTTCTATCTGTTATAGACCTGAAACCATCTCTCATACATGCTATTAAATGAAGAAGCAAGGTACATGAAAGTACGTACTAAGGAGTCATCCTTGATTCTGGCCCATCTTTGATTCTGGCCTTTTCCTTATTATGTCCACTCCTGAAATGCTGCTCTTCATCATGCAGATGCCGTCTTGGCTCAGACACTGGCTTCTCAGAGAGGCCCTCGCTGGGCACCCTACCTGTCACCTGTCTGTCCTCTCTCACATTAGCACACTTTAAATTCTAATCATCTCTCATTACTGAAAATTCTCTGACTTTCTTTTAAATGACTTTCTTTTAAATTGTCTCTTCCTCCCAACAGAATATAAACTCTACGAAAATTGTCTACTCTACTCACATGGTCTTCCCGGGGTCTAAACAGTGCCCGGCATGTAGTAGCTGCTAATTAGTAAACAGCAGTAAATTGTTAAAGAATGAGTGAATAAATAAATGTTACGGTATGATAGCATTTACATATAAAAACACACAGAATATCATGTGTATGAGAGCATATGTGTGTGCTTGTGTATGTCCTATAGTTTTACACCCTCACACACACACACATTTGTAATCAAATTAAGAGTCTGTGGAACTGGGTGACAGAGGTGGAGCAAACTTTTACTTTTTTAAATACTTTCCTTAAACACATATATGCATTATTTATTCAATAAATGTTTTCAAAAAAAATAAAGGCTAGGCAGAGGAAAAGGAATGCACGGGGGAGTTTTTTAAAAAGAGCAAATCAAAAAAGCAGAAGAAAATCCAGGAGAACATGATGTCATGGAAACCAAGGAAAGACAATTTCAAGGATGGAGTGACCAACAGTGCCAAATGATACTGCTATTTCTAAATAATATGATGCTGGAGCCAGAGGTGACTTCAGAGATGTCTAATTTGGCCCAAAGAGCACCAAGCTCACTCGTACAAACCTCAGCAAAGCATGTGTAAAGGCCTGGCAGCCAAACTACACAGCCCACTTCCAGAAAGGCTGTCTAGCCAGAGATCATGCAAGGACTGCCTGACTCCAGCCAATACTGAAGAAACATGTAGAACCAACTCAAATTGTGCTTAATCACCTGCCGGAGTAGAAAGTAACACTGGCTTTCATTTTAAATGCTGAAATCATTAACACCGTTCTAAGACCTGTACCTGGGATTTGTTTTACTCTGGTATGGTAAGGTGGCAGACACAGAGACAACTGCCTTTGAAAGAAGAGCTTATAGCAAGGGAAGGGGGCAGGCCACACCACGCAGGGCCCGTGGGGAAGCACCAGGTCAGTCAGGAGGCAGAAGGAGAGAGGAGAGAGCATGACCCTCAGACACTCCTGTGGTTTCTGAGGAAGGAATGGATTAGGCAGTTAGGAAAGCTGGAGGAAACTTAGGCTTGGATAGTTTGAGTGATTTTGGCAGGCTCTGGGCCATAGGACTGGCCTCTAGCTGTCCAGTCTAGCTGACTTGGCCCTGAGGTGATAACAGCAGGGAAGATGGTGGCTTGGTGCCTGAGAGTTAAATGAAGGTGACCGGGATGTGGGCTTTGGATTGGTTGATTTGCATAGGGAAATTGTAATCAAAAGGAAGTTGGTTTGCAATGTCTAGAAATTAGTCAGCTCTGAGAGGGGCAGCCTATCCCCTACCAGCAAGACCCCTAAGATGTCAAAACATCATAAAGTATGAAAAATATAAAAACATGATTAATACAAACACAAACTCTACAAATGATACCTGAGCCAGTGTGTGTGGAATAAATATAATCCTTCTCCTTGGGCTCCAGATTCCATCTTTACCCACCTCCTTGGAGAGCTCATACATTACTTACTGCTACATCTCCCATGCCTCGAACTCGAGCATATAAACATCTTTCTGATACGAAAATTCCAATTACTCTGATTACAAGGTCCTTTTCCTTGAAGGGGCAAGTTCCAACTGGGGAGGTGATGGCTAGATTGCTAAGAGTTAGCAGTTCCCAGTCAGTGAATACTTCCCCACCTGAGGTAGGTCAAGGGACAAGCTGGTTAGAAGAGGGCAGGGGGAGGGAACTAGAATACGGTCATCCAGAAGAGATGAAGAAAGGTGAAGTGAGAATGGAAGATGCTTATGAAATCTTCAATGAAATTTCCCTATGTATGAGATAGTTGCCCACATCTAAACTAAGGCCCACTTAACAGGCACATGAAAAAATTCCTTTAAAGACATTCCACTGATTTTAATGCTATTCAAACTAGTAGAGTAGGATTTTAAATATATGTTTGATGGTGGTGATATTAATCATGATTACAGTATTCTCCCACTAGAATTCTTAAAAGAGCCAACCTAATATAAGCTTTGGAGTCAGACTTAGGAAATACTTGATAATGGACAAACTTTGTGTAGCCTAATGGCCTCAACTTTCTCCTTCCTCAGATGAGATTGTGTCTATGAAATTGCTTGAAAGTAATTAAGCATGATATAAATATAAGGTTTTTTTCCTTTTTCAGGATAAGGAGAAGAGGAACTCCCATCTAGCAAGATCAGAGCTGGAGAGTTGTTTTTCTTTTGGGAGCCAAAGGAATTTCTTTGAATCTTTTTCGCACTGGGCCTGGAGACAGGAGAGGATGGAAGTCTGTAAGGCAGTTTCTGGGGCAGCACTCCTCACCCTCTCACCCTTTCTTCAGGACATTGGCAGTAAGTTCACTATTAAACCTGAACAGAGGCAAGACGGAAAGGGCTCTTGTCGCCTCTGTGAATAGCTTCTGGACCCATATCTGCTCTTGGATAATCATTCCCAGCCCCTACACTCACTTTCCTCTTTGACTTCCCTTCAGGCTTCATTTTCCCCGTGCCCACCCCTCTTGGTCAGAAGAAGGCTTCTTGGGCTGGAATCTATCCTCTCCTTTGGATCGCCTCCAGCTGCCCTCTCCAGGTCCACAGGACAGGAGCTCGGAAGTTTTCTACACTTATAGCAAAGCTTGAGCATCAGTTCCAACCAGTGTAGTTTCTTAAAAGGTACTTCCAAAACATCTCTCACAAAATCCCAAGGACGGCATGAAACACTCTGGATCTGATGCGAAGAATGCTGGAACAGCTTGTATTTTGCAGAAGAGAAAAGAAAGTGTTGAGTTTACAAGCCTCAACAGGATGGAAGTAAATGTACGAGGGGCGGGGGGGTGGATAGTTTCTATTTGTATCATAGGTTTGACTAGCACCTTTCTTCTAAAGTGCTGAAAGTATTTTATGATTTATTTATTTATTTATTTATTTGCGGTACGCGGGCCTCTCACTGCTGTGGCCTCTCCCGTTGCGGAGCACAGGCTCCGGACGCGCAGGCTCAGCGGCCATGGCTCACGGGCCCAGTCGCTCCGTGGCATGTGGAATCTTCCTGGACCGGGGCACGAACCTGCGTCCCCTGCATCGGCAGGCGGACTCTCAACCACTGCGACACCAGGGAAGCCCAGTATTTTAAACATAAAAATATCTAACGCTGGTTGAGGGTTCATCATAGACTAGACACTGTGCTAAGGGCTTTGCCTGGATTCTCTCATTTAATCCTCACAAGAGCCACATGAGACAGATATTATCATTCTCTCCATTTTACATTTGAAGAAACTGAGGCAAAAGAGACTTTAACCTGTCCAATGTCATAAATGCACAGGGTAGGGAGCCAAGATTCTGACGCTGGCAATCAGGGTTAGGCGCCTATACTCTTAACCACCAGGCTTTGCTTCTTCCAGCAACATCATGATCTGCTAAGTAGATAAAACCACCTCTGCTACACAGAATCCATCTGAGACTTTTAAAAGGCTTAAAAGTCTTGGGGAAAGGTCAGAGCCAGGATGAGATTCCCAGGCTCCAGACCACCAGATCTCAGATCTATTGTGTTCTGGGAACTAAGAGGAACTGGCTCACTGAACATCCTGAATTCTCAGGGTATAAGCAGAAAATAACTTTATTCCTGCTCACCTCCACACCTTCAAAACCGAACTGTGGGGCTTCCCTGGTGGCGCAGTGGTTAAGAATCCGCCTGCCAATGCAGGGGACATGGGTTCGAGCCCTGGTCCGGGAAGATCCCACATGCCGCGGAGCAACTAAGCCCGTGTGCCACAACTACTGAGCCTGCGCTCTAGAGCCTGTGAGCCACAACTACTGAGCCCGCGTGCCACAAGTACTGAAGCCCGTGCGCCTAAAGCCCCTGCTCTGCAACAAGAGAAGCCACTGCAATGAGAAGCCCATGCACCACAATGAAGACTAGCCCCCGCTCGCCGTAACTAGAGAAAGCCCATGCGCAGCAACGAAGACCCAATGCAGCCAAAAATAAGTAAATAAATAAATAAATGTATTAAAACAAAACGAACTGTGGGGTATGCTTGGACTAAATCCACAGCATGTAGCATAATGTCCTGGTTCCCGTAGAAAATATAAAGGTTTACAGTCACTTTCAGTTCCCCAAACAGTCCCATTTCAGTACTAAAAATAGCCAATTTTGTTAGGGCAAGCTTGAGGCAAATGTAGAGACCTGGAGGTGGTAGGAAGACTCCAGAGCAAAAAGCAAGTCAGCTTCCTTGTCCAAAGGCCAGGAAGACAGTTGTATCTAAGAGTAGCAGGAAACACCCGGCCAGAACTTTTCCCTGCTCCTTTTGGGTGAGAGGCATGGTTTTGCTTAAGTGGGGCACGGAAGAGATCCCAACCGCTTCTCCTTCTGCTGACCTCTATGTAGTGAAGTTCAGAACATCAGGGCATGAAGAAACTTCTACACTCTTCCATTTGCAACCCTTTTATTTCAGAAAGAAAAGAATAATGGTGGCGGCAGCTTGGTCTAGTGAAAAGAGTCTAAAATTTCACGGGAATTCCCTGGCGGTCCAGTGGTTAGGATCCCACGCTTCCACTGCATGGGGCACAGGTTCGATCCCTGGTTGGGGAACTAAGATCCCGCATGCCATGTGGCACGGCCTAAAAGAAAAAAATGTTTTTTTAAAAAGAGTCTAAGATTTGAAACCGGTCATATAATGATTTTCATCTCAGCTGGTTCTTTACCAATCGTCTAGCTCTGGCCAAGTCTGTGCCTACCTCACAGAGTTGTTACGAATTTGACAGAACACTGTTATCCTCTCCTCACTCCCCAGGACATGGCACATACCCAAGTCCCCCTTTAGGGTCGAGCCCATACCAAGCTAGGGGAACTTGGAAGTGACTCTCACAAAGAACCAAACAGGCTCTTTTAGCAAAGTATTTCACGTCTTATGCTTAGTGATGACAATCTGATTGTCGTGTAGCTGCCTGATCCCATAGTCAGAGCTGCCCAGGTATAGTCCTTCAATCCCTCCTCTACCCACATGGTTCCACAGCGCCCCCAGGCAATGGCATCCATGGAAGAATGAATGGAACAGAGTGAGTGCTGATTGCTAGATCAGAGTTGGGATACATATGGAGCACAGAGATTAAAGGATAGACAAGCGATAGGGGGAGGAGATCGTCAAAGGTAGAAACGTTTACCTGATCCCCACTTGGAGACCTCAAGGGAGACTGTAGCTCAGGAGGCCACAGCACAGCAGTGGAAGAGGGCACCAAATAGGTCTGAGACATGTTCCCGGCTCCTAGAACATGGGATGGATGCCTCAAGCTCCTACACATTTCAAATAGGAGGTACAGAAGGCAGCTGAAAGTTCCACCAGAGAACCTGCCAGGGTAGGATCAACTTGGTGGAGAAAAAGGACTAGAAGGTGGACTTCCCCCAAAAGGAATCATGGTCAGTTCTTGGAGGTGGTGTGTGTGTGGAAAACGGGGGTCAGAATCACATCAGAAACCCCGAAGCAGAACCATTTCAACAAAAGGATTGCCACTGAACCCTGACAAAGCCAAGACAACAAACTGCCCATGTGTCCCTCAGCCACAGACTTCAATACTGGATGCCATGGGCTAGATCGAGATTGACCATGTCTCAGCAGAAACCTGCCATGTGTACACACGCAGATAAGAGTGATTGCCCAACTGCAGAGTCCAGCAGCAGGACCAGCATGAAACAAGAGGGATTCTACACCCTCATCCCAAGTTCCACGTTATCCCATAGTGGCAGTTTTCTCTTATACCCAGAATCCACCAATGAGAAAAGAAAGAAATAAACCATTCTGATCAAAGGCTGAACTTTGAACTAATTAACTATTTACCTGGAAAGATTATTTTTAGTCAAAAGATACTATTTATACTGTAGGAAACTAAGATATTTTCAATTGGCAGTATTATATTGTTTGCTTTTTTCCTCTTTCCATACCAAGCATCAGAATGTAAACTTGGGATGATAAGATCACTATAGAAAACAAATAAGCTACATTTTCATATAACATCCATGAAGAGTATTTAAAGTTGTTTCACCATCACATAGGCAAGTTGATCTTGAAGTAAAGGTAGCTGTGAGCTCCTTGGTGTGCTAGTAATCTATTAAGGAAAGACTTCTTTTCTAGAAATGAGCTGTACTGAACCTGTCCAATGTTAATATAAAATAAGGAAATTACATAAAATTTCAAGGAGATGATTCTTATAAAGCATTCAGTACTCGTTAAATATTAGTTGCCATTAGAACATTAGAATGTTCTTTCTCATTCCCACCAGCACCACCTAAGCGGTTTCCCTCAAGTCACATAGTTGCTTATGCACAAAGAGAAGACCAAATCACAGAAATCATTTTACATTTTCCTAGTGTGTTAGAGGTAGGGATCAGAGAAGTATTCAGACCCTCTCATGACAGAGATAATTTGTGATGAGTTGCAGCCAAAGCTACTGAATCAGCTGTCAAGTGTAGAGACCATCAGCCCAGGTAACCTGCTTCCTAGAAGCCGCCTCTTGACATTTCATGTGGGAAAGCTATCCCTGGTTAAGAAAAAAAAAAAAAAAAAAAGAAAGAACTAAAAAGGGAGGTAGGTGCATAACTGAGAACCCGATAAAGTAGTTCACTGGGAGTGAACTAAACTATTCCTAGTAACAGGAAAGTCTTGTGGCAAGGAGATATCAGTGGGGAAAAGTAAGGGGTGGGGGAGCAGTAGTCGTGGGGCAATTTCAAAGGAATGAAGGGAAAGACCCAGGGAAGCAGCAGGCCTGGGGCTGCACAGACACTGCAGGAAGTGAATTATCTCCAAGGGCTAGGGATCCAAATAGTACATAAAATATTGGTTCTGTCAATGAAACTCCCTCCTCATGTGAATCAGGCTCAAAGGAGATAATTACCCCTATGTCCTCAAGACCACTCTTTGGATCCCATGAGGGTCTAACTCCTGTCTCAGATGTCAGTATCTAGAAAAATATAGCAATGTCCACACTGGAAAACACAGACTTCCAGAGCTGCAGGATCCTTACAGTCTCACTGAATCTCTGTTTCACAAGTGTGGAAACTGAGGCCCAAGGAGATTAAACAGCATGCCCAAAGGCAAAGAGCTATTTACACCAAGGCCCCGGCAAACACCAATTATCTTGTCCCTAGTCCAGAGTGTTTGCCACCATAGAATATTTACAGATTCACCTTTCATGGTATAAATGATTTTAAACCTGTAGTCATACCTACTTTGCTGAGGCAGGATTTTAATTATACCTTCCCTCCACCCCATAACACTCACCCATGTTTTCCAAAGACCATTCAGTAGTGTGGGACGTTAAGCCAGCAAGTTGATTTCCCAGCATCCCTATCTCAATGTGACATATCTATATCAATAATAATTTTTAAATTTTAATTTGGGCTCATATTAGAAAAATGTTTATTATAGACATTTTTCAAAAAGAAGAAAATAAAAATACCTACAAATTTATTACCAGAGATAATCTATTGACATTTTATGTTATCCTTTCAGTTCTTTCTTTGTGTTTCTGTCTTTATGCATATCTAACTGTATGTATATATTCTTTTCAATTTACGATTGTTCTGAACCTACTATTTTCTAACCTATTGTTTTCACCCAGTTACATATTATCTGTAACCTTAGTGCTTGGAAAAGTAGGAAAGATGAATTTTTGTTTTAACAGCAAGGAAATATTTTTATTAGAAGACCACACACTATGTTGTCTGGAAGATGGTTCCCGGCAGTTATTTTACACTTGAGTCACCTGTATTGATTTATACTAAGTCTATCTTTGATGTACTTCCGGAGTCCCACCTCTCAGGTGTCAATCTCTCTCTCTCTTCTCCCTCATGGTACCCTCAGACTTTTTACTTCTGCCCTCCCCTCAACTTTTGGCTCCAACTCTGTCAAAGGGCCCCATCAGTTTTCAATGCTTGAGGTTGGGAGAGCTTCAGGTCCTCTGGGTCCTGAGCATAGCTGGATGGTGGAAGGAACAGAGGTGAACCTGAGATTACAGGTCCTGCACAAAGGGAAGAGCATGCAGTGAAACTACCGTTCCCCAGTCCATTGTCATTAAAGTGGCAAATCTTCAAGATAATTAAATTTTATCTTGCTAATATTGACCAATTATTACAGAAAAACTCTAATGGGTTACTTGCTAACAATATATCTGTTTCCATCTTACCAAAGACCGTGTTCTATTATTACAGAAACGGATAAGTAAATAGGAACAAAATCGAATCCCAACCCACTGTTTTCTCTGCTCCTTCTAGTAATTCCAGTGAAGAGATTAAAACTTTCATGCAATATGATCAAGAACTGGGAGATCAAGCTTAGGGAAAGCCTGAAAAACTTCTGATAGTGTGAGAATACACAACTCAACAGCTATGTGATATTGGAGACCACCAAGGAGCCTGTGGGAATATTTTAATGACTGTGAACTTGGGACTTCTCAATGACTTCTGGGACATGAACATGATGGTTCTACTTTACTCCCCACTCCCTGGTCGCCAAAACTAGATATGTGGAAGGAGGGGAGAAGACGCATTCATCTTCTCTTAGAAAGGAAGTCAAACTTGGATTTTAGTTCCACTTCTCCTTCCCAATTAATCTCAGTCCCTTCCCATCAGGTCAGAGGTGTAAATATTCTTGTCTCCTGACTCCTGTCAAAAGTCTCCAATAATGCCATAGCCTTGAAAAGCAGTGAAAGACTCAAAAAAAGTCAGGGAAGGGCTCTGAGAACTAGAAAGACAATTAAAAGTTGAGATAAAACATTTTCAAAATGTTTATCCCATTGGGAACTTAGAAGAGTAGGGAGCTGTGGTTGCTAAGAAGAAGCTTGGGGGGAGAATGAGTAAAGAAACACAGCAAGAGCAAGTAATTGCCCTCTGGGGATTCTTAGGTTCTGGAAAGTTATCAGCTAAGACTGACAAAGTAAACCTCCATCCCCAAGAAGAGGATGGACCACTGCTTCAAGGACTTCCTGAAAGATGTGCTGCCTCCCCATCCAAAGTGAGTTAGTTGTGTGCATAAGGTGAGGACTCAGCCTCGGTGAGTCCTCCCCACAGGGAGCAACAGGAGGAGGGTGAGACAATAGAGCCCAAACCCCTGGAGCAGCCAGGACTGTCCTAGGATCCTCTACTTGGTTTTTCTCACTGGTTGCAGTTGGAGGCGCTTTGATTCTTCCACTCAATCAAGTCCTCGGTCTTGGTCAGTCATCCAATCAACAGTATAAACTGAAGTGCTTAGTATATACAGACATATATTCAAAGAGCTGAAGAGTGGCGATCAAAAGAGATAAGTCTCTTTTCTTAGCTTCGAGGCATTTGCATTATACTGGAGATAAAAAGAGGAATGGAGAAGGTGGGATTGGTATAAGAACAGAAGATAGACATGGACCCCTCCTTTTCTCAGGTTTGGTCCCTGATCTAGTGTTGTAATGGATTACCACACTATGTAAGAAATATCTGGGTCCAATTTTGGAAAGAATTTCATGTGTCAAAAGCCTACAGGTCTTTCAGCCTTGACCCAAGTAGTTTTCCCATTTCTATCTGTATGGTGCCGTCCCTATTTCCTTAGCCTCTGTTTTTCAAGCCAACATGGTCTCACTCATTGGCACTTCCCCAAACAGTTATGTGTGATACGAATGCTTTGATCCCCAACCCCGGAAACCCATAGCTTATTTCCTACAGCCCCACTAGCTATGCATACTTACAGTAATCAAAGACCAAAGATTTTTTTCCCTCTTTTTATACTGCTTTAAACTACAGCTTATGTATATTCACTTACTGCAGATCTTTAGAGCTGATAGAAATCTTAGTGTTTACCTAACTTATTCGTTCTGCAGATGAAGAAACTATGGCTCAGAAAGGTAGTGACCTACAACCATACCTAGATGGTTTATTGATACAGGTTGAAAACCACGCCTCCTTACCACCAATCTACATACACTGTAAACCACATCTACTTTTCCAAGACGTAAATGCACTTGTTTCTTTGATTCTACTTTAGTACTTCTACATATCTTCCCGGCTATTTACACAGTCCGACTCTATGTCTCCTGTTACCAGACTTGATACTCAAGCTTCCTCTGAAAACTCTGATAAGATCATGATAACTCATCCTCTCCATCCTCCTGCCAGGCCGAGTTGCTAGAGATGGAGACCAGACTGTATTGATCCTTCTCACCCCAGCACTTGCCACTGGACCAGGTTCTACTCAGTGCTCAGTGAATGTTTACTAAGTCAAGCTAAATGGAAAGAAATTCTCTAATTATCCCCCAAAACTGAGAACAAGCCCATCTATTAATAAAAATCAATGTTTTTATCATCTAAAAACAGCATCAAATTTTTATTGGAGAAAAATATATTGCATTTATATTGTGTGTAGAGCATGGTACTACCCACCTGGTATAAACAGACTCTACCTTGTTCTTCACTTTATTTAAACAGGGTCTTTTTATTTCTTTATTTTTTAATTTTTATTTTATATTGGAGTATAGTTGATTTACAACGTTGTGTTAGTTTCAGGTGTATAGCAAAGTGATTTAGTTAGACATAGACATATACCTATTCTTTTTCAGATTCTTTTCCCATATAGGTTATAGTATTGAGTAACAGGGTCTTTTTAATTAAGTGATTTAGGCAATAAGATGTATTGCAGAGGGGCTTTACGGCTCACATTCTGTTAAATTTCTGGCCTTTATAGCACAAATTCATATTGTTTCTTGTCACCCGATGACCACGCAAATTGACCTCACCCGTTGAGTATAATAACAAAGCCACTTGTGTTTACTTAGTACTTTACAAAGTCCATCCATATTCATTTCTTCATCTGATCTTACTCAGAATATTGTGAGCTGGGCATTATTATTATTCCCACATTTCAAATGGAGAAACTGAGGCTCAGAGAGGCACATAGCAGGCTAATGGAAGAGGCAGACAAGAACTCAGGTCCCTTGACTTCTCATTCAAAGATTTTCTCACTCAGCACACAGCATTTCTCTGCATGGCAAGATAGGTGTCCTGGGCCTCCAATCTAAGATTCTTTAGGCGCCTCCCTTCCTAGACCATATCCTTTTAGAACCCCTTCCCGTCCCTCACAAACAGGTTCAGTGAGAACTGAGAATGTGCAGCACAGCCTTAAACCTGGTTCCAGGTTGTGTCCCAGGTAGATCTGACACCTGGGTCAATCACCTTACCCCTGTTACTTGGTTTTCCTGTCTGTAGAATTAAATGGATAAAATACATGATCTCTATGATTCCTTTCATGTCTAACATTTTTTTAAATTTTCTTATATAGTAACAGGGCCCTTCTGAAGGGAATCTGGATCCATGACAGCAGCTCCAAAGGTGAGGATTCTGGATGCTGTCGCAGCCTCCGGATTGTAGTAGATCAGAGCTGAACTGCCTTCTCTGCTGTTAGAAGGACGAGGTCCTGTGGGTAGCCACAGGCTTCCTGGGGCAGCGCTCAGAATCCCAACCACCAACTACTGCACTCAGGCCCCAGAACCTTGTCTCCAATGCTGAGAATCTAAAGCCAGTTTCTATTCTTAGCAGTTTCTATACAGTGACACCTGCTGGCCACTGCAGGACCAGGGCTGAGTGGAAGGCAAGAGATGCCTGATCCATCCAGGTTCTCTGCTCTCTCCCTCCACCAATCAGCACCCAGACCCCCTTCCCAGCTAGAGAGAATCTGAATTGGATTATGCTTTTCAATTCTGTTGCATTTGATTATGTGGCTCCACTCTGGTTTTCTTAACACTGATATATTGCTTTTGTCCTTTGTTACGCTGTCTCATTTGATTCTCATAGATTTTACCAAGACCCAATTTTTTTTTAATTTCTTATTTGATTCTGTGGCACTGCTGATTTTCTAAAACAAATTCCTAACACTGAAAGGCAGTATTTCCTAGAGGTTGGTTGAAAGCATAGTACCTCATATGCTCAATAAATATTTTTAAATAATTGAGTTAATTAATGTACTAATTATTCATATTTTAAGAGCAGGAAATATACCTTGATACTACATTTCTAGTAAGAAAAACTGATGGCATTTAATTCTATGTTTACAGAAGACTGGTCAACATGTTGGAAGGAAAATGACCCAGGGCAAACTTAGCTAAGAAAGAATTCACTCCCCCTGAAAAGAATCAGTGGATGTCAGTCACTTCATACTCAGTAGTGACATGTTAAGTATCATTGGTTTCCAGATGCTCTCATTATATTATTTTTTTATCATTTATTTAAACATCTAACTTACTACATAAATTGCATATTATTGAGAAATAAGGCATAACTGCAGTCATAATTTAATTACAACTGCAAATTTAATTAACCAACTAGTAACCTTGTTCTTCACAGCACTTAGCACAATTATACTTAATTAATTTTTGTAATCATTAATTTAATCTCTATGTCCCCGATTAAATTATAAGAACCAAGGAGCAAGACTCGCGCTTCTGCGTTTCTGGTCCACAGACAGGTGTCTGATGCCTAGCACAGTCTCTGGCACACAGCAGGGGCTTAACCTATACTGATTTCAAGTATTTAAACTTCGTCCAGACTGATGGGCACGAGAATGATGTGAGAGGACTCCTTTCTAGGCAGTGACCCAGCCCTGAACCCCAGAAGAAACATACAGAGCAAATGAATTCAGTCTTTTAGGGTTGGACCCCTAGGCGCTCCTCTTGGTCTCAAGTATCTGCTTGTAATACTTTTCCCACAGCCACCCCACAGTGCAGACTCCTTCCTTTCTTCCCTGTCTTCTACTTCACTTCCCTCCTTTTCCTGTTTTCCTACCTCCTTCCTTAGTTTTCCCTTCTCTTTTACCTTCCTTTTTTCTTTCCTATCATTCTTCCTCTCTTTTCTCCGCCACTTTTTCCCTCTATCTTCCCTTCTATACCAATAGCTTATATCCTATATAACTGTAACTGCTGGATCCTAGATGTAAAAGGACGACCAGAACAGGGACTTCATCCTTGAGTCTAGTGTGAGAACTCAAATGTCCTTTTCCCCACCATCTTCACTGCATTCTCTCCTAAGCACCTAGGTTAAGGAACCTGACGGGAGGTGCTCCAGTCCTGGCCCACGACTTACTCCCAGACTCCTGGAGTGAGACCTTTACTTGCCCCTCCCTGCCTCTGCTCCTCCCCTGACAGCCTGACCCACCTGCTCCATGAGGAGGGACAACCTGACCTGGGTGAGTTTGTCCTCATGGGCCTCTCCAGTGACAGGCAGACGCAGGCTGGGCTCTCTGTCCTGTTCGGGGCCGCCTATCTGCTGACCCTGCTGGGCAACGGACTCATCCTCCTCCTGATCAGCTGGAAGCCCGCCTCCACCTTCCCATGTACTTCTTCCTCGGCAACCTCTCCATTGTGGGGTTCCCCAGATGCTGGTGCACTTCCTCCTGGAGAAGACGACCATCTCCTTCACGCAGTGTGGAACCCAGCTCTTCTTCTCCCTGGCCCTGAGTTCCTGCTGCTGGCAGCAATGGCCTATGATCACTATGTGGCCGTCTGCAACCCCCTGCTCTACGTGGCAGTGATGCGGCCAAGGCTCTGTGCAGGGCTGGCAGTGGTCTCCTGGCTCGTGAGTCTGGCTAATGCTTCAGTGGAGACTGTGGTCACAGTGCATCTGCCCACCTGTGGGCACCACGTGCTGAACCATGTGGCTTGTGAGATGCTGGCACTCCTCAGGTTGGCCTGCGTGGACATCCCCCTCAACCAGGCGGTCACAGTGGCCTCCAGCATGGTGGTGCTGCTGGTGCCCTGCTGCCTGGTCGCACTGTCCTACACCCACATTGTGGCCACCATCCTGCGGATCCGCTCCAGCGGGGGCCACTGCAAAGCGTTTGGGACCTGCGCCTCCCACTTCACTGTGGTCTCCATGCCTTACAGGCCGGCCCTGGTTACCTACATGCAGCCTGGCTCCATGGCCTCAGGCAAGCAGGACAAGGTGGTGGTGCTCTTTCACCCCCACGTTGAATCCGCTCATCTACAGTCTGAGGAGCAAGGAGATGAAGGCTGCTCTGAGTCAGGCTCTGATGAGGCGCTCTGAATCAAAGCATTAGAATGTGACCTTGTCATAAGAGGGCCTCACTCTGAAGACGGTGGGCACTGGAGCGTGCCCTCCGCCTACTGTGTGCATGTGCATGTGTGGGCATGTGTGTGCACGTGTGTGTAAGGAAGCAGGTGAGAGAGGCCACAATCCATACTATCTTTTGAAATAATAGAGAAGTGGAATTTTATCTCTGGGCACTATTTCTGGTTCCTGACTTAGTCTAAAAAAGGTGAATTAGGGCTTCCCTGGTGGCGCAGTGGTTGAGAATCTGCCTGCCAATGCAGGGGACATGGGTTCAAGCCCTGGTCTGGGAAGATCCCACATGCCGCAGAGCAACGGGGCCTGTGAGCCACAACTACTGAGCCTGTGCGTCTGGAACCTGTGCTCCGCAACGAGAGGCCGCAATAGTGAGAGGACCTGCGCACCGCGATGAAGAGTGGCCCCCACTCACCGCGACTAGAGAAAGCCCTCGCACAGAAACGAAGACCCAACACAGCCAAAAATAAATAAATAAATTAATTAATTTAAAAAAAAAAAAAGGTGAATTACAACAACTTAGAAATACATACAGCCTACAGAAGATTAAATGGAAAAAGAAAGATATACTGGCACATATGAATTAGAAAGGAAGACTAAATCAGAAGCTTGAGCAGTACACAAAATTTATGCTAAGAAAGTCTATTTCCTACATGCTACAACCATATGTCTAAGCTTTTCTGAAATCAGTGAAAAAAAGAGGGGACAAGCTGTAAGTTACAAGATTCACCGTGCCCATGGGATCAAACAGGTCTTAGGCCAGAGGTACAAACGTCATCATGTGATCACACGTGGTCCAGCTCAACTCAGTAGGCTGGGGTATATTCACACGGGGACTTGGAGCCAAAGTCATAGTAATAATCCCCACGTCCTTGACGAGCAAGACTGGACACAGTGTGAGTCACGTGGATATCACTCTCCTCACTTCCCCTTCAGACTTGCGCAGTGGGTGGCAAGTGGCTGGCCAAAAAGTGAATGTTCATAACCTCAAACAAGTATCTTTCTACATAATCAGGTCTAAGGACGTGCTCTTATGAAAACTGAAGGATGTATTCAGAACACATGCTTGACTAAGAATTGTGCCACGTACCATTAGATATAAGCCAAGCTACTTAAAAAAGAAAGAATTACAACTCCCTGTGAGTGATAATTTCACTCTACTCTTCTAACCCACAGTTAATGACTGAACTCTAAACATCCTAGAATGTAAAGTGAGAATAAAGTGAGGCAATAATATTTTATCCAGAAAAATGTTTAAAACAACTTTTAGAAATCAGAATGAAGCATCTCTTACCTAAATATTACAGATTTCTGGTTTGTCTTACCCACAAGCAAATATACAAAATATAAACTGAGAACAATTCAAACTTAGTCTGTTGAGAAAATGTCAAAAGGTTGAGGAGGAGAAAATGAAGTATCTTTGAAAACTCCTAGCAAAACTTTTTTTTTAAATTGAGGTAAAATTCACATCACATACAATTCACGATTTTAAACATTTACAATGTGCAGTTCAGTGGCACTTAGTATATTCACAATGTTGCAGAACCTCATGCTATCTAGTTCCGTAACATTTTCATCACCCCCGAAGCGCAGCTCATACCCTTTAAGCACTCGCTCCCCGTTCATCCCCCCTCCCAGGCCCTTACAGACACTAGTCTGCATCCTGTCTTCATGGATTTGCCTGTTCTGGGTACTTCACATAAATGGAATCGTACGATATGTGATCTTCTGTGTCTGGCTTCTTTCATTCAGCATGTTTTTGAGGTCTATCCATATTGTTGCATGTAGCAGGGCATCATTCCTTTTTATGGCTGAATGTTGCCTTTTAGGGAAATAACCACATTTTGTTGATCCATTCATCAGGTGATGGATATTTGGGTTGCTTCCAACTTTGGGCTATTGTGAATAGTACTGCTATAAACTTTCATGTACAAGTTTTTGTTTGAAAACCTGTCTTTAATTCTTTTGGGTACATACCCTGGAGTGGAACTGCTGGGTCATACGGTAACTCTATGTTTAACTTTTTAAGGAAATGCCAAATTGTTCTCCACCATGGCTGAACTGTTTTACATTCCCACTAGCAATGAATGAGGGTTCCAATTTCTCTACTTCCTCGACCACACTTGCGTTCTGATTCTTTGATTGTAGCCATCCCAGTGGGTATGAAGTGATATGTTATTATGTTTTTAATTTGCACGTCCCTAATGACTAATGATGTTGAGCATCTTTTCATGTGTGTGTTGGCCATTTGTATATCTTCTTTGGAGACATGTCCAGCAAAACTTTTGTTTTTAATTTTATTGAAGACCTCCCTTTCCCTTCCCTCCCTTTCACTCACTCCCTCAGCCCCTTCCTGCCTCCCTCTCCCCCTAGGACCATGACCACCAGCCTCCATCCTCCTCTTAATCCCCTCCCTGGTCCTTTCCCCTACTGCTCCAACTCCCATCTGAGGCACTCAGCTCCATCCCCTGAGAAACATATTTTAACTCTCATTTTTAGACTTCTCACTTTTAGACTATTAATTTCTCCCCTTAAATCAACAGATTACCTTTACCTTTCTCTATTCCTTTTCAAAGTTCTCTCCCCCAACCAAAGCCTCCACACTTAGGCATTTGCCCGCCCTTTACCCAGTGTCTGTGATTTCTACAGCAAAGAAGCCTCAGGAGTTCCTCCTCGTCAGTGAGTGAGAAAAAACCCACAGTGCTTATACTCTGATGTATTTTCCTTTACCCTCATCACATGTCTATGGAACATCCAGCTTTGAGGAGTGTGGTATTCTAGTACACCTTCTAACATAACCTGGCTACAGAAATGCTCACCAAGTAGCTGAATGAACAAACTTTGTCTATGAGGTTGGATAAAACCAGTTAAAAGTTGGAAGGAGTCAACTGATGTTCGTTCTATACTTGTTGAGCTATAATCCTTCATTAAATTATGACGTAGTTGGGACAATAATCTATTGACACCTTCTAATCCTAATAATTAAAGCATATCTTTTATATATAAAATAAAATTTAGATTGTATTGTCTGCAGCAGTAGTGCATACATCTAGTTTATCCAAAGAACACATCAGTTCATTAGGTTGTAGGTTAGAAAAGAGGGGGGAAATGTCCAAAATATTTTCCTACTTATCCCACTGTTTGAGTTTTAGAATTTAGACATTTTTCTTGGCCCTTGCCTCTTTAAAGAGAGACTCAATGTATTTAAAGGGCACTTACTAATCAGGAGGAAACAACTGTTTGGTCCCTCAAAAGACCCTTCCGTTTAGAGTCATTCTTGAGCCGGTATCACAGAGCAGACTCTGAAAACATCAGTAACAAGGTTCTACACTGAGCTCCTAGATGAGAGGATGAATTTTAAAGAAACCCTCCTCGATATGATGTTCACTCATTCATTCAGTCCACCGGCTCTATATGCCAGTCTCTGTTAGAACTAGAAAGGGCAAAATAAAAAGAAAAAATATCCTCTCTACCCTTCAAGCAGTTTGTTTGCTAGAAATCAGAAAAGAGGAGTGAAAGAGCTGGGCTTAGTGGAGGCGGGTTTCCAGTTCCACCTCCTGGCTTCAGAATAAGTTAAGAGTCAAGGTATGTGGGCTCTATCCCCCCATTACACTATGGGGTGGATGTTTCCCTTTTACAGATAAAATGGAAAGAGGTCAGCTGGTACTTGACGAACTGGACCACCAGTCCACTGATCTGTCCAAACTACTCTTCAGCCTGTTTCCCTGTGTTACATTGTGGCAGTTCAAAGTTTCCACCTGGCTCCCCAGGAGCGGCATCCAAACACCACACCTTTTCTGACGTTCCCCTCCCCCCATAAATCAAACCTGTGCTACATTTCATTCTGTGGGAACGCGGCTCCCCACTAGCAGCTGCGATACACTCTTCATGCTCCACGTGGTAACATAATGTGATGTAGCAAGAAGAAGATGGGGACTGTGGTCCTCAGATTTCAGATTCAGTTCCAGCTTTGCTTCCAACTGGCAGAAGGATCTTGAGCAAACCACTTCTGCTTTCTGAGTCTCAGTTTCCTCATTTGTAAAATGATGAGGTTGAAATGGTGATCCCAGAATTTCCTTCCAGCCTACATTCTTTTCTGTGACTCTCACTTTGCATTTTATTCTCTTCAGTGGTGAGAATTTCAGTTGCTGTCTTTGGCACTCATGAGCCACATTCGGGGACTAAAGCTTGGTTACCTATTGCACTGACAAAAGAAACAGGCTCTGTGGAAAGCCAGGGGCTCCCATCCCAGGTGCAGGGTTCAGAAACTCAGCTGGGTATTGTGCCAAAGCCAGTTTCTATTCTGGGCATTTTCTACAGTGACACGTTCCGGCCACAAAAGGACTGGAAGAAGAAAGTTGTAAGTTCCAACTAGCTAGTAGGAAAGACGGAGGATAGCATCCAGCTGCTCTGCCCTCTTCACCCCCATCCAACCACAGCCCTAACTTCAAACTCTGTTAGAAAGACTTGGGGTGAATTGTTTTCATTTCCATTTCATTGGATTCTGTGACCCATCTCTCATATCTTTAATACAAATCCTTTTTATTTAGATAATGCTCTGAAGTTATGAAGGGCTTTCTCACACATTGTCTCAGTTGATACTAACTAGTTCTTCCCTGGATCTAAGACATTCTAAAACATTTGTTTTGCACCAGACCTCAGAAGGCTAAAGCTAAGGGGAGACCCAGCACACAAACGGCAAGAAATTCAGGATCACTTTTTCACTATTCAGTGGGATTTGGCCTCAACTTTTTCAAACAAAGAATGAGAAGTTTAGAGTTTAGGTCAAAGATTTTTCCTCCTCAAAAGCTCTACTGGTTTTATCTCTAAACATATTCCTCTCTCAAAAATACGTCTTAAGTTTTCAAAGATAAGGTTAAAAGTTCCCTCTAAAGCAGTGATTCTCAAACTTGTAATTAAAGTTTTACATTTTAGTTACCAGGAAATATTAAGAAATTACTAACATACTAATGTCTGGGTTTCACCCTCCTGAGGTTCTGGTTTAATTACTCTGGAGTGTGGTCTGGGCTTCTGGAGTTTTCAAAGCACCCCAGGTGATTCTAATGTGTAGCCAATGTGGAAAGCACCGCTCTGGTTTCCACCTTGGGTCCTGTGGGATTTTCATAGGCAAACCCTTTAACATGGAGTTTTTTCCTTCCCTCTCAAACTTTCCCAAATGGACATCCAAAAGGGCTTTCCCAGCAGTCAGACTCTTCTATGTGTCTCTGTGGTCTCTACTTACTCTCATACTAGCCAATAGCACTACCTTCTCCCGACGTTTTGTAAAGACACATGAGGTGAACCTTGAAATGGGACTAGAGGGTCTTGTTATTAACAGAGAAATACAGACTATAAAATTGCTTAGTACCTTTTTACTAAAAAAAAAAAAAAAAAAAAAAGACATCTTTATCCTTTGATAGAGGCTAAAGACAAGCAAAGTAAATAGGGAGGTGTTCCAAGGGCAAACACGTCTTTGCTATGACAGAAGGATTTACACATAACGAAGCCCCAAGGGTTTCAGAGGCACTCCCTTACTGCCTCCACCAGTGGGCTCCGTCAGTTTCCAAACGTCATTGCAAGTAAGTGATGTGCGCATTCATCTTACATTAATCACTTAGTCTAGCACTCAAATAAACGCCAGCATTTCACCAAGGAAACAGCAAAATCACAGAAGCTGGGACATAATTATAGTTGGTATAATGTTCTACAATGATGCCTTGATCTTATCATCCTAGGATTAAGCCTGATTCATCAGTACACTGAGAACCAAATGAAGGATTTTTGCTCTGTCACTGACCCAGCCTGGATAATGGGAGAAGCAGGAAAACCACCTGCTCCAGCATGAGTAATAAGGACAAGGGGGGGGTTCAGAATACAAATCCTACATCTTGGGATCAGATAATAATCCTCAAGACTACTACTTTAAACTCTTTCTATTCATTTACCCAACAAAATGTTTTTATTGTGAAACATTTGTTAGAAATCTTTGTATAAAAAGAAAAATCAGAAAAGGTCCCTGACTTCAAGAAACTCAAGAGTCTAACGGAGGAAAAATACAAGTACTTGCAGTCCTACTTAAAGTCCTTTGTTCAAACCCAGACTGTGAATTCTGATCCTGATTCTGGCCTCTCTAACCCGGCACCTCCTCCTGCAGCCTGACCCACCTGCTCCATGAGGAGGGATACCCTGACCTGGGTGAGTCTGTCCTCATGGGCCTCCCCAGGGACAGGCAGAAGCAGGCTGAACTCTGTCCTGTCTGGGGCCGCCTATCTGCTGACCCTGCTGGGCAAAGGGCTCATCACCCTCCTGATCAGCTGGACGCCCGCCTCCACCCGCCCATGTACTTCCTCCTCGGCAACCTCTCCATTGTGGGGTTCCCCAGATGCTGGTGCACTTCCTCCTGGAGACGAAGACCATCTCCTTTACTCAATATGGGGCCCAGCTCTTCCTCTCCCTGGCTCTGGAGGGGACTGAGCTCCCGCTGCTGATAGCAATGGCCTATGACCATTATATGGTGGGTGACCCCCTGCACTACATGGCAGCAGTCAGCCCGAGGCTGACAGTGGTCTCCTGGCTTGTGGGCATGGCTAATTCTGTAGTGGAGACGGCAATCACCATGCACCTGCCCAGCTGTGGGCACCATGTGCTGAATCATGTTGCCTGTGTGGATGTCACACACACTAGGGTGTCCTGGTGGACTCTAGTGGAGTTGTGTTGCTGGTGCCTTGAGCTGAATGCTGGGTGGGAATTCAGTTGTAGAAACCGAGAAATACAGAAGAACTCAGAAACAGAAATAGGAGGGTTTCCCCTGAGAACAAAGAAGCTTGTACTAAGGGATAAAGTGTTTCTGCAACTGTATACACACAAGTACATGTGTGTGTGAAAGATGTACTCTTTGTTTTTGAAGGTATCGACAAATAATGACTTAAGCTCTGGAATCTTCTTTGTAACTCTGCTTTTTTCCACCGAAATTCAAAAGCAGTTTACACCAATCAGAAATGTTAAATATTTGTTGACTGAGTGAACATCAGAATAATTCCCACAACCACTTTCATCATTGTCCTAAATGTCAACTTCACCATCTAGTCAATCAGTCAAATAGCACATTTAATGAACCTCTCTTCTGTGCTCACCCTGACTCCTTTCATCACCACAGTTATCGTCACAACTCCCTCCTAGTGTTGAGAGCATCATGGTGCCCTGGAAAAAAGGCAGGACTTGGAAAGAAATATCAATCAGTAAACACATTCCTATCAAGCTCCACTGTGTTCAATACACCATGCCAGGTGCTGCAAGAGACACACCGAGTCTAATATGAGGTCCTTCCCCATAACCTGGGGATGACTTGGAAAGATAAGAGATAAATACCAAAAAAGAAATTGCAACATAATCCAGCAATGGAAAAGTATAATTAGGCAACATTTGGTTAATTGCCAAATATGAGATAGAAATTAAAAGCCCATGGGATTCACAAAATTCCCCCATGAAGGGGAAAAAACTGGGTCGTTTGCAAAGGAATTGAAGAGGAAGGAAAAATTAAAATGGCTACAGAAAATGGTAGAACTTGGATAGATGAGGGAGTAGAGAGAGAGAGGTTTATTCTTGGCTCATGAGGGAATGACGTAAGCCAGGTGAGGAGATAAAAAATACCAAGGTCTGTCTGGGAAAGAGTGAGCAAACCAGTTTGGTTAGAGCAAAGATTTCATTTTGAGGAGTCCTGCGGAGGAGGTAAGGCTGGAAAGTGGGGATGGTGTGCACAGTAGGGCTTTGAAAACAAGGCCATGGAATTTGCATTAGAGGCAATAACAAGTTAGCACAGTTTCTGATGTGGGAAATAGCACATCTAATATATGATGTTCTAGAAGTTATCCTCCTCTTCTCCACCAGGACTGTTAGACTAATTGAGACAAAAATAAATAGGACAAACTTTTTTCTTCTTTTAGTCCAAAAAACTCTCTATTTCATGCTTCACTAGTGGGAGTAAGTGAATCAACTATTTATAATTCAACTTCCTCTAATTAGGGTAAACTTCATAGACCAGGCAGAGTTTAAGGTAAAGTTGAAAGACCAAGAATTGGGAAGCTAGTAGATATAGACCAGAAGTTATTTAGAATACAGGGAAATGTTAGACGTAAAAATGAATGATCAGATCTTGAAATTGAGAATTGAACAGAGGGTATAACTATAGATAAAGCACCTTCTATTTTCCTTTATTTTAACTGAGAAGATAACCATGCCATCTGAGTAACATCTGAAGACCAAGCAAAAATAAGCAGAGCTTACCTGGTGTTTTCTTTAAGTGTTAGCTCTGATATGAGCCTATTTTTCTGTCTTATGTCACATCTCGAGCAGCAACACCCTGGTTAGATAGGCCCCACCCCTGTCAGGAGGGATTTGGAGTTTGCTTTTCTAATGCAGGTTCACAAAATGAGTCTGAGTCTCACCAAGACA